>NC_140623.1:2032616-2632616 GCF_057382275.1 Copadichromis virginalis | reverse complement strand
GAGTCCATAAGAAAAGATTCATTCTTATATCTGGAGCAATAAATATATTTCAATAAATATTAACGTTAGCCCGCAACTTTGTTCCAGTTTTGAATTTTGGCCCACTGTGTGTTTGAGTTTGACACCCCTGGCTTAGAACTTTGTTTTATATCTTCTCTTTGAACAAGATAGAAATTTAGGAGTAACATGGCCTTACAAACCCAGCAGTGAGATCTTAAGAGATCCAGCCTACGGCTCTTCAATGGGGTGTCACAGGGTCCCCAGGAAAAAAAATTGTAAATGTAAAATAATAAAATAAATATTCTTCAGTAGCAATAACAAAGTATAACATAAATTGTTCTGTGGCAATTACACAAGAATATCCAGTAATGTCCCTGCCTACAATTAAACACATTCACTTACCGAAAATCGGGGCATCTGCTGTGGCAAATGGGTGCAAGCCTTTTACCACAAACTTAGTCACTGCTTGGTGTCATTCATCTATCCTGGCCTGAAAGGAGACGCTACCGGTAGACTGCAGCGAGAACTGCCAGCATCTGAGCCAGACTCTGTCTCTCTCATCACGGTCACCTAAATGCACAGTAATGGCAGGTTTTGTAATAAGGCAGATCGCGCTAACATAATATGCACTGTTAGTTGATTATTTACCTGCCGCATTAACGGGAGAGGACGTGCAAACGTTACCGCTGCTGCTGGGTTGAGCTTCACGAGTCCGGAGCGGAATTAAAAACACGACATTCATTTAAGGTCATCGCGTGTTTTGTGAGCAAATGCTTTTGCATATTCGTAGTGTTTCCTCCCTTAAATGAAATATCTACTTTGCAAGTATTGCAAGTTGCCCTGTTGTCATCCGTTCTCGTAAAGTATAACCAAACTTTTGAGCGTTTGAGCCGCTTACGCGCCGTGTTTCCTGCCAGGTAAATGACGCTCCGCAACGTGATGACGTCATTCGGGGCAACTGGAATCGATAAGGGAATTGTTTGCAAAAATGGCAAACGATTCCAAGGAATTGAAACAGTGGGAACCGGTTCTCAACAAGAACCGGTTTTCGATACCCATCCCCACCAGTACCCCAAGCATATAGGCCCACTCGACCTGGTCAAACGCCTTTTCAGCATCTAAGCTCAGTACTGCGATCTTGCAAGTCCCCCAATGCCTATGATACATAATGTTCATCAATCTCCGAACGTTAAAAAAGGAAAACCTCTGGGGCACAAACCCAGTTTGATCTGGATGTAAATTAGCACATTTAATATATAAATTAAAAAATATTCAGTTCCTGCTACTTAAAGTTATAACTTAAAAGGAATAGCACAATAGAGTCACTTTTCCAATTTAGAAAAACTCAATTTTCAAGCAGTCTTTTGAATTAAACAAAAGTCAAATACCTGGACATTTTCTTGGTTTCCGGCAATAACACAATGTGATGTTATTATTCAAGAAATTATTTAAGAAAATAAAATCATTTCCTCAGAAAAAAACAGAGAAAAACACAGTTCTGGGGGTCATGTGGGAAGCAGCAGCGGTGGCAAAACAGGTTCGGAGGCCGACTGCGTGGGAAACAGCGGTGGTACAGGCAAAACTAAGGCTGCCATGATGGCAAAGAAAGTGCTGGTGTGGAAAGTGGCTGGTGTCAGTGCGACTTGGCAGCCATTGGCAGACGGCTGGTGTGCAGGGCCAGATGAGGCAGGACCAGACGGCGCACTGACCTCTGGTGGAGATGGAGATGGGGGAGACTGTGCGTAGAAGCTGCAGGTGGTTGAGCTGATGATTCAGTAGTCAGCAGCATGGAAGCTATGGGTGATGGAGCTGCAGGCGGTGGTGTGGCACCTGCAGATGGTTGTGCTGGTGATTGTGCTGGAGGTGACATGGCAGCCACTGGCAGTTGAGCAGGTGATGGCTGGGCGGACTATCCTAAGGCCCCGGCGGAGACGGATGGTGGCTTGGAAGCCGCAATCAGCTGGAGCAGCTCTCCTGAGCCTCCAGTGGAAACAGACATCAAACCAGCAGGTGTGGAAACCTCTGGGTGAGGCGAAGCTAGCTGGAGCTGCGCAGGGCACAAAGCCAGCTCAGGATGCTTCTCGGCCTGCAGAAATGTTAAGTCTTTTGCAGGCTGGATGAGCTCGCTTGAGCCCTCAGCTGACAGAGGAGGAGGCTGGGGCTGTTTGTGCCCAAGCTCTTAGCCGATGATGAAGGTGTCTGGGTCGGCTCACCCTAGCTCTCATCTGAGAAGGCTGGCAGAGCTCCCAGGTGGAAACAGCTGCAGGAGGTTGAGATGGCTCAGCCTCTTGGGAGAGTTTCAATCTCTGAAACAGCCACACACAGTTTGAGGATACATAAATCATTGTTAATGATGGAACAATGGACAGAGGAAAATACAGGGCTTAAATACACAAGGGAGTGTATTTAGTAATGAGGGACTCAGATACAGGAGGAGAGCAGGGAATAATCAAACATAATGAGACAAAGGGGAAGCTAAACTCAACATACTGAACACAGGACAAGGACTATCAAAATAAAATAGGAAGCATGAAACGGACACAGACTGACAGACTGAGACTCGGGAACAAAGGAAACATGAAACACAGAGACAAAAGTAACTAGATATGGAACACAGGGAAGACATAGTGACAGAGTGCTAAGACTCAGAACTAAGCATACAACACACGTAGACAAAATAAAGAGAACAAGAATACAGAACTAAACCTTCAACAGATACATGACACCAGGAACACAGGGGAGGCACAGAAACAAAACAGAAACTAGGAACTATAAATATAAATATAATACAAGCAGAAAACAATAATTCAAATAATATAACTTAAAAAAATTTCACAGACCCAGTACTATGACAACCAGCTTCCAGACCCCTGTACTCGGAATGATTACAGCGGTGTTCAGTCCTTGGGATAACTATAGTAGTGTAGGTGTAATGCATAGATCACTCCAAATATTATCAAGAAGTTCATCAGCATTTTTTGGAGGCCTCCAGTCTCTTTGATGGCAGACTTTCACAGTTTGGACATGTGCAGAGGTGGGCTGGTAGATATATTTGGCAAAGAATGTTAGATATTAATGAAAAATGAAAACAAAGTGGACCATTGCTAGAATTCAAAATCTCACTTTTGGTTTGAGGTTCATGCTAAATAATCTCTTTCCATTGTGGATTTTTTTTAAATTCAGCCATAACTTTTGCTGACTTGCTGACCTGTTTTGGAAGCCCACTACTTGAATAGTCATTGGTTGAATAAGACAACTGTTACGTTTGGTGTAGATGTAGGTTTTCCCAACAGTCACCTCAAGGTGCTTAAAATTGTAAGGGAAAGCTTACAATATTAAGCACCTTGAGGTGACTGTTGTGATTTAGCACTATATAACTAAAATTGAATTGAGTAGAACAATTCAAATTAGTAGAACATGTTAAGCATACTCTGTTTTAACTCTCAGTTCACCTACATTGGAAATAATAATAATAATAATAATAATAATAATAATAATAATTAGTCTTTCAGAAGAAAGAGAAGTAGAATTTTGGATGGCTACTATCTTCTTTTTTTTTTATTCATGTTTTGGATGGACAGAAACATATACACATATACAACGGGAGTAATAATATTGTCAGTTCTCCGTCTTAACAGCAACAAACAAATAAGAGCTAACAATAGCTAAAGAAAACCAAAAGAAAAAAGAGAAAAAAAAGAAGAAAAAAAAACAGAAGAAACAAAATAAGAAACTGCCTACTGGGAAACACCAGCAAAAACAAGAACAAAAGGGGCAGAACACCCAGGTGCCTAGAAACTAAACTCGACCTTGACCAATTTCTTTCCTCTACTGGCTGTCAAAGAAAAAGAACAACAACAACAATGACAACGACATAAGGAAAACAAAATAAGAAAAAAAAAACAACGTATCACATTATCTAAGAGACATTGTCGATGTACAACAAAAAGGGACCCCAAACCTGATCAAAAATATCTTCTCTCCCCTTAACTCTGTACGTAACCTGTTCATATAATGCCATCTTGGACATTTGTTCAGACCATTCCCTGAAACAACAGGGGCTGGATGATTTCCAGTGCCTTATCCTGCAGCCTGTTATGAAAGCCAAACGCACCCATAGTCTCTGTCTTCTAGTGAGAATACTGCTGTCAGGTAACAGACCCAGGGCACACAAAGCTGGAGACTTAGAAAGGTGAAGATTAAAAAGATCATTCACAAGGTTAATGATCCCATCCCACAAATAATCATTTTTCCGGCATCCATACAACATGAACTAGGGTCCCGGCTTCCTCCTGACATTTCCAGCAGGTGTCAGTGTAAGCAAGCTTCAACCTGACTAGCTTACTGGGAGTCCAGTAATTTCTGTGAAGCAACTTGTATTGGATAAGCTGAGATTGTGCTTCACGTGAGCAAACATACCATGATGAAGCCAGCTTCTTCCAACTATCCCCTGAAATCTGAATTTCCAGATCCTTCTCCCAGCACTGCCTCAGCCCCTCCAAATTGGGAGAGTGCGCCTCTCTGAAGATCCCATAGAATTTGGATGCTCTGATTCTATTGATACCAGGAGCTGCAAACACCTCCTGAATACTAGATGGAGGGTCTGAGTTATTGTTCAAAATGGCTTTAATACAGTGTCTAACTTGAAAAAACCTCCAAATTTCCCTTGGATCCAGATTACATTCTTGTCTGATTTCCACAACTGATTTCATGCCAGTTTGCCCAAATAAATCCCCCACCTGGTTGATACCTGCCCTAAACCAAGCCTCCCACCTGAACGGTTTCTTACCAATTAATATTTTCTTATTATACCAGATAGAGGCTCTAGAGGTAAGATAGGGGCTAGTGTTGATAAATTGATGAGCTCTAAACCAGGTCTCTTGTATGAAAGCCAATACTGGATCTTTAAACGGTACTGGTCTTCCCCTCTGAGTGAGGAAGGCCTCTAAAGATGAGGGAGTCACAAGACTTGAGGACAGAGGACAGGGCGGTGAGGACAGAGCTAATGAGTTGAATCTGTTTTTCAACAGACTCAACATTGCCATAAATGCTCACCCTCCTACTGACTTACTTGTAGTCAGTGTGCAATCCACAGCCACAGCACTCTCTCTCCCTCCCCCTCCACATGGCACCATAGCTTCGGGTAAAAGTCCTGACACCCCTCCCCCACCTATCATTTTCACTCATGACCAGGTTCAAAGACAAATGAGAAGATTCCACTCAGGTAAGTTTGCTGGACACATAACTTATTTATTTGAACAGTTTCAGTCAGGTTTCAGAGCTCATCACAGCACAGAAACAGCTTTAATGAACAGCTTTCTTGTCCTGCTAGACCTCAGTGCAGCATTCGATACTGTTGACCATAATATTTCATTAGACCATGCTGTAGGTGTTAAAGGCACTGCACTACAGTGGTTTAAAACATATCTATGTACTAGACTCCAAGTTCATGTAAAAGAAGAGGCCTCTTCACACGTTTCACAGGGTTCTGTGCTAGGACCAATTCTGTTTACGTTATGCATTCTTCCCTTTGGCAGTATCATTAAAAGGCATAACATTAATTTTTACTGCAATGCTGATAATACCCAATTTTATCTACCCATGATGCCAGATAACAATGTTTTTTTCTGAAATTTTTTTTCTTTTTTGTTGATTATATTCTGTCTTTCTTAATTTTAACTACCATAAAATTTAGAGAATGTTTTATTTACATTTGATGTAAATAAACACACAAATTACCCCACTGTACCCATGTCTGTCTGTGTATTATCAGAGAACTCTTAGAAGGCAAGAGGATACCCTATCTTCTGTCCAGCTGGACCTCCAGCAGGTGTCTCGGGGGCTTCGTCCTCATCTGGAGGAGCTAGCACAGCTCAGGAAGTCTCTGGATGTTGCGATGCAGGAAGTGTCTGAAGTTGAGGCCCTTAGAGAACATCTAGGTAACTGAACCTCAGACCTCTTTACCACAGTAAATGTAACAGCGTCTTCCCTGTATTAATAAATTGTTACTTGGTCAGATATGAAATATGCTGTCTTCATTTAGCAACAGAGACTGTAGCTAGACAATGTCAAGTAGTCTGGTGCGATCCTCCAGTAATATCTTTCACCATCCACCACTTGTCTCAACAAGGTTAAGAGAAGGTTCCAGTTCTCCACTTTCTTTACTTTCATGTTTTCAAGAACATGAAAAACGTTCTTAATCGTAAATTGAAACAATGAGTAATTTCTGCATTGATGCAATATAAAATGAAGAAAAATATCAGTTGTGCTGTGCTTCTGATTTTGAAATTTAAAATACCAGATTAGGACCCTTTATGGACTTTTATGGATGTCGTTTAGTCTGAGCTCATTTACTATAAACTTTCTGGATAAAGTCATTAACACATAAAAGAAATGAGGTAAGATACTAAGGCTGCAACCAACAGTTATCTTCATAATCACAATCTGGAATCTGAAAAGGTTAATCCAGCCTTGGTGGTTATTACTCTGTTTTTCTGAACTAAATGAACAGTAAAATAATTCAACAATGATTGGGCGTGTCTAGACAGTAAAGAATATTTCAGGATTTCGCTAAATGATCTTATTATGTTCTTCAACCAGGAACCTTGGAGGAGAACTTAAAGCGTCACTCAGGCCTCCTACATCTTCATGCTGCTCAACTTAATCTCAATAAAAAGCACCTGCAGGAGCTTGAAGCGACATCTTATGATGGGAAGTTGATCTGGAAAATTGAAGACTTTGGGAAGAGGAGTGGGGCAGAGGCCAATGGTCAGCTGTCATGCCTGACAAGTGTGCCATTCTACACTGGACGCTGTGGATACAAGATGGCCATTAAAGCCTATCTGAATGGGGATGGGGAGGGAAGAGGTACTCACCTGTCACTTTATGTAGTCCTCATGCCTGGAGACTTTGACACTCTTCTGCCATGGCCTTTCAGACAGACTGTGTCTCTCTCTGTTCTGGACCAAAGTGGTGCCTCTAACCATCGGAGTCTCAGCTTCAGACCTGACCCTACCACCAAATGCTTCCAACAACCCACTCCTGAATCCCAGACCAATGTTGCTGTTGGATTTCCTTGCTTTATTTCCCACAATATGCTGCAAACTCCCCAAAATGCTCTGTACGTTAAAGACAACACGCTATTTGTGAAAGCTAAGGTGGATATGACAGGTTTTGAGCAGCTGTAAAATTTCTTCATTATCTGATGATAAGCTTAAATGACAATATTAACAAAGATATACCATAGGGATGGGGTCATGTGGCCCAGCCTTAAGATGGCAGCATAGCGGGATTGCTACTAAGACAGCGTACAAACTGTATGCTGTTAGTGTGGTTTGGAATATACAGCATTGAAATGTCTAAAGCTTCATCTGTCAAACGGTGTGAAATCTTTCCCGAAGACGCAAGACAGGCACTAAGACAACCGCACCAAATCCAGCACACAACACAGATGAAGTATTGGATGAGTTCAAATCAAATCTGAGACATATTGAACCAGGCGGCTCATATCGAGGAGGCTGAGGCTTGCATTGTTGAGGTAGAAAGCACACTTGAAAAAAACAGAAACATCACTGAACTATCAAAAGAATCCTACTTCTTGAAGCCAAAACAGATGACTTAGAAAACCGAGTAAAATGAAAGAACTTGTGCATCTTTGGCATAAGAGAGGAAGCAGAGGGGAAACAACCACTCTTCGACTTTATTAACAACATGCTACCTAAATGCTGGGGCTAGCGCCTGACAAGTCATTCACACTGGAACGAATACATCGCACGCTAGCCCCCGGGAAACAGAACAGAGCGGTGCTCATTGGTTTCTTAAAATTCCAAGAAAAAGAACTGGTATATTGGGAAGCAAGAAAACAACAAATTACACAAGATCATATTTGCATAGGATCTGTCTGCGGAAATGGTTAGGATCCTATGGGGATTTTTACCAGGTTGTCAAGCTGCTTATTGATAATAATGCCTTCCATGGATTCCAGCACAACCCCTATAGGCCCAGGATCCTGTACGATGGAAAGATCCACCTTTTCTCAACACCTCAAGAAGCTGAAAAATTCTATAAGAATCTGCCAAAGGACACATGAGAAGATGCCCATGATCAGTAAGTCGTAAAGGACAAGTTACTTAAACAACAGGTTAACCTTTAAGACATTTAATGAGACAGCTCCTGCTCCTACATAACTGATTAGCAACAGAGTCATTGACAAGAGACAGATAAAATCTTGAGTTTGAATTAATACAACATAACTGGACATTTTAAAGCGCATATTCGTTCTAAGTTTAATCTGAATTGTTTTAGGATCTATACTAACAGCTGAGCCTTAATTAAGTCATTATTTTTTGCTATCGAGGGTAAACTTTATTTTATTATGGAACAAATTAGTACCTTTATATGATTAGTAGACACTGTCTGATTTATGGGGCTTTAGTGAGGTTGCGTTGACTAGTTACTCCTCAGTGATGTGGATTAACACCCTCCAAATATTTTGCTCAAGGGAAGGGGGAGGCATTTCTGATAAGTAAATGCAAATGTTCAATCAGAGATTGTTTACAAGTTCTGTATCTGGTGTGTGTGAGTATGTGAATGTATGTGCAAACCTGCATCTCCTTTTTCCTTACTTTGTCTATCTTAAGTACACAATCTGATACTATTTTATGAAGAGGACAACTAAAGAAAACATTTTGAACGTTAACATTCCGTTAACATCCTCTTATAGGGGAATCAGTCTTATGGGTTGTAGTGATGGGTCGGTTGCGAACGAAATGGCTCTTGGAGCCGGTTCTTTGACGTGAACGACGAGAGCCGGCTCCTTATCGCGAGCCGTGGGGTTTTTTTTCTTTCTCTCACCCTCTCTCTCTCTGGCACTTTTTTTTCCGCTTCACTCCGCATGCGAGCTTTACGCTGGGCAGAGGGGGGAGGGGCGGTAGTTACATTCAGTAATAATAATGGATTTGGATTTATATAGCGCTTTTCAAGGCACCCAAAGCGCTTTACAATGCCACTATTCATTCACTCTCACATTCATACACTGGTGAAGGCAAGCTACGGTTGTAGCCACAGCTGCCCTGGGGCAGACTGACAGAAGCGAGGCTGCCATATCGCGCCATCGGCCCCTCTGGCCAACACCAGTAGGCGGTAGGGTAAAGTGTCTTGCCCAAGGACACAACGACCAGGACAGAGAGCCCGGGGATCGAACCGGCAACCTTCCGGTTACAGATACGCTTCCCAACCCCCTGAGCCATGGTCACCCCAGTAGCACAGGAACAGAGCGGGAGGGAGAGACAGAGAAAAAGCCAGGGACAACAACCTCACATTCATTCATTCATTTCATTTATTTGTTCATTTTCAGGCACAACAAATACCTATATTGAACATAAAATGCACAAAACAAAAAAAAAAACATTAGAAAGGTATAGTAATCATCCACAACTATTTTCAGTTGCAGATGATAAAGGATTCAGAAAGTTAGTCATGCAAGCCCATATGACAGAGAATATGCATGTATTTTTTGTTTTCATATTATAATTTATATTTAATTGTGTTGTGGTTTGCAGTGTTTTGTGTTGTTTCACTTTAAATGTGTAAAAGGAAAAAGCTAAAAATTTAAATAGTTAAAAGTTGAAATGTGAATAGTTGATTTTTGTATTATATGATTTATTTATTACATTTTATGTGGAGTGAATAAATAAAAGTATATTTACGGTGGCCCCTACAGACAAAGCACATACAAACTTCAAATCATGTACGAACTCTGAAGCACGTACAAACTCCAAAACACGTAAAAACACGTACAAACTCCAAGACACGTATAAAAGACAACAGAAGTGCTCCAGGATGCTAGGGGCAGTGTTGAGCTTTTGTTACCTAGTGGCTACACAAGCCAGCAAGTACCAACGACCGGATTTGGTGTGTGGTAGTAACATGTAAATGAACATTTTTTTTTTTAATTATTTGACTATATATGAATGCTTGTGTATAAATACACAAACAATACACATATGCTTTCATGCTTTCAATTGTGTAATTTAAGTGATCTAGGTAGCTCTGTTTTGGAAGTTCAGTTCATGCTAGAAATGTGTTTTGGAGTTTGTACGTGTTTTGTCTCTAGGGGCCACCGCATATATTTCTATATAAACATATATAAATAAAACCACTTTTTTTTTTTACATTAGTAATTCCTTTTGTGCATAATTTTATATTATTGTTAATAATAAATTAACTGAAGCAACAAAACCTGAAGAGCCGGTTCGGAACCGAAAGAGCCGGCTCTTTTTAGTGAGCCGATCCGAAAGAGCCGGTTCTCTAAAAAGAGCCGGAAATCCCATCACTAATGGGTTGTGATACAAAGATTTTGTGTAAAGCGTTTTCTAGGAGATTGGATAAATATGTGCTTAATTTGATAATAGACGATCAACAAGGTTTTGTTAAAACGAGACAAGGCTATCACAATAGAAGACGTGTCCTCAATGTACTGTATGACAAAAACAATAATGACACACCACTGTTATCACTAGATGCATGCAAAGCCTTTGATAGAATAGAATGGATCTATCTCTTACAGGTGCTCCCCAAATATGGACTGGGTGAAACATTTCTCAAATGGATCTGGTTCATGTATACAAGCCAGACAGTGCAAGTTTTAACTAACAATAACATGTCAAAACCCTTTAATTTACAGCAGTCAACCAGGCAGGGCTGCCCTCTGTCTGTTTGTGTTAGCAATAGAGCACAAACACAATGTTCAAATATAAGGGTGTTCATAAGTGCACGTGACACCAGGACACCCTAGGCTGGAGGTCGATGATCGATTTTTG
Organism: Copadichromis virginalis; assembly: GCF_057382275.1. Lineage (NCBI taxonomy): Eukaryota > Metazoa > Chordata > Actinopteri > Cichliformes > Cichlidae > Copadichromis > Copadichromis virginalis. The sequence goes on along the minus strand of NC_140623.1, from coordinate 2,621,796 downwards.
TAATCATATCACCAGACCTGGACATTCGGGTAAAGAGAGGGGCTGAGCTATCAATTGATCACCACCCAGTGGTGAGTTGGATCAGGTGGATGCTGGACAGACCTGCCGGGTCACTGAGTCCAAATGGACCATGTTCATGACCTCCATTGCCGAAGTCACTGCACTGAGATTCAAGATTCAATTCAATTTGTCACGTGCATAGTTATACAAGTACAACACAGTGAAATGTGACCTGATACGCTCCTCGACTATGCAAAAAAGAGAGAGAGAACTTTATATACAGTGAATGAGTATATACAAAGAGGACATTATGTGCAAGTGGGTGAGTTATATACTTTGTATAAATTAAGATAAAATAGAACAATCTTGAAATTTACAGCTAGTGTACATAGCGTAGGTAAGATGTTAAAGTGTCTTGTGCTGTAGTAAAGCCAGAATGATCAGGAGGTAATTTAGTCATTTAAATCAGCTGTGATGGATCAAGGACAAATCTAAAACCTGCAGGACCTCAAGGCTCTTCAGTAGGGATGGGTATCGTTTAGGTTTTATACGATACCAGTACCAAACCGGTACTTTTGAAACGGTGCCGGTGCTCGAACCGGTGCTTAAAGAATGGAGAACACAAAATTGGTCCAAAAACCTCTCATGTTCAGCTGTTTTTTTGTAAAAAGATAACAATGTTAGCCTTTTCTGCAGCTATAGGGGATTTATGGTATCGCTCAAGCTATCAAATACGGCGCATTTCTCGGCTTTTAACAAAATGCTATACGTCGCCAGGTGTTTCATCAGATTCGAGGTGTTACCTCCTTTGCACAGTATCACCTTGTTGCACTTGTTGCAGGCTGCTGGGTTTGCAACTTTTGCTGTGAAGTACAGCCAGAATTTGACCGCTTCACCTTGGGCATTTTTAATCTGTAGCTCTGCTCTAAAAGAATGTACGTACCTGGGCCTGCTTACTATCCTAGGAAAGGTAAAATGATTGGCTAGAATCCAAAGTGTATGACATCTCAGGAAAAAAAAGCACCGAAATAAAGTACCGAAATGTGCGCTGCTTTTCGGTCTGGTTACTACCGTTTATGTCAGAACCGGTGCCGGTACCCATCCCTACTCTTGAGGCCTGGAGTTGGCCACCACTGCTTTAGATGGCTATCTATTTAAATTATTTCTTGATTCAACAGGTCTGCCAGTAATCAGGCCCGCGTTTGTTTAGTGAAACTGAACTCAGCTTTCTAAAAGTGGTTATCACCATTAATGGTTTAAAAAGAGGGACGATTACTTTTTTACACACGACCTGGTAGGTTTGGAAGATTTTACTCCCTTAATTAATCAGTGAAATGCTCATTTAAAAACTGCATTTTGTATTTACTTTTTTTTTAATTTACAATTTTTTGATGATCTGAAACATTTAGGTGTGACAAAACACTAGGAAATCAGGAAGGGGGAACACTCTTTCACACCACTGTAGGTGTCCCAAGCTTTACAGCATCATCATTCAAAAAGCCTTGAGGCTGCCAAAGGAAACAGGCATAGCACTGCAAATATTTCCTGGATGAACAATTCCCAATTTTAATGAATTAATCTCAATTCACTCTATTACTTAAAATGTAACATGTTGATAATTTTCAATTTATGCAAGTTCTAAGAAATTATCTTTTTTTTCATATATTTTTATTGAAATTTTCTTTTATAATTCAATTCAATTCAATTTTATTTATATAGCGCCAAATCACAACAAAAGTCGCCTCAAGGCGCTTCATAGATACAGAGAAAAACCCAACAATGATATGACCCCCTATGAGCAAGCACTTTGGCGACAGTGGGAAGGAAAAACTCCCTTTTAACAGGAAGAAACCTCCGGCAGAACCAGGCTCAGGGAGGGGCGGGGCCATCTGCTGCGACCGGTTGGGGTGAGAGAAGGAAGACAGGATAAAAGACATGCTGTGGAAGAGAGACAGAGGTTAATAACAGATATGATTCAATGCAGAGAGGTCTATTAATACATAATGAGTGAGAAAGGTGACTGGAAAGAAAAAACTCAATGCATCATGGGAATCCCCCGGCAGCCTACGTCTATTGCAGCATAACTAAGGGAGGATTCAGGATCACCTGGTCCAGCCCTAACTATATGCTTTAGCAAAAAGGAAAGTTTTAAGCCTAATCTTGAAAGTAGAGATAGTGTCTGTCTCCTGAATCCAAACTGGAAGCTGGTTCCACAGAAGAGGGGCCTGAAAACTGAAGGCTCTGCCTCCCATTCTACTTTTAAATACTCTAGGAACAACAAGTAGGCCTGCAGAGCGAGAGCGAAGTGCTCTGATAGGGTGATATGGTACTACAAGGTCATTAAGATAAGATGGGGCCTGATTATTTAAGATTTTGTATGTGAGGAGCAGGATTTTGAATTCAATTCTGGATTTAACAGGAAGCCAATGAAGGGAAGCCAAAACAGGAGAAATATGCTCTCTCTTTCTAGTCCCTGTCAGTACTCTTGCTGCAGCATTTTGGATTAGCTGAAGGCTTTTCAGTGAGTTTTTTGGACATCCTGATAATAATGAATTACAGTCGTGCAGCCTGGAAGTAATAAATGCATGAACTAGTTTTTCAGCGTCACTCTGAGACAGGATATTTCTAATTTTAGAGATGTTGCGCAAATGGAAGAAAGCAGTCTTACATATTTGTTTAATATGTGTGTTGAAGGACATGTCCTGGTCAAAAATGACTCCAAGGTTCCTCACAGTGTTACTGGAGGCCAAGGTAATGCCATCCAGAGTAAGAATCTGGTTAGATACCATATTTCTAAGATTTTCAGGGCCGAGTACAATAACCTCAGTTTTATCTGAATTAAGAAGCAGAAAGTTAGCGGCCATCCAGGTCTTTATGTCTTTAAGACATTCCTGCAGTTTAACTAATTGGTGTGTGTTATCTGGCTTCATGGACAGATAGAGCTGGGTGTCATCGGCATAGCAGTGAAAATGTATGCTATGTCTTCTAATGATGCTGCCTAAGGGAAGCATGTATAATGTAAACAGAATTGGTCCTAGCACTGAACCCTGTGGAACTCCATAATTAACCTCAGTGTGTGAAGAGGACTCTCCATTTACATGCACAAATTGGAGTCTATTAGATAGATATGATACAAACCACTGCAGTGTAGTACCTGTAATACCTACAGCATGTTCTAATCGCTCTAATAGGATATTATGGTCAACAGTATCAAATGCTGCACTAAGGTTATACAATACAAACAAATGTTTGAACATCCTCACATTCACACACCCATCCACACTTCAAACCCTTCTTCTTTCCCTTCTTTCTCATGAACAGCCTCCACCTCCACTCCCTATCATATCCTTGTATGGCTTCCACATATTCATAAAGTCCAATTGTTTGCCCTTGGCAATATATGTTAGCCTTTCCAGGCCTAGAGAGTCTGCAATTTCCTTCTTCCAGAGTCCCATGGAGGGAGCATCCATACTCCTCCAACATAGTGCAATGGCTCTTCTGGCTTTAAGTAGTCCATAGTCCAGTAATTTAGTCTGTTTTGCCAGTTGTTTAAATTCCCTTGGATATTCCAAGTACACAGAGTTTACCTTTTAAAGGGATTTTTACCTTAAACATTTCAGACAGACATTTGATTGCATCTTTCCAAAATTCCTGGATTTTAGGACATTCACATGGAGAAGAGTTCCCTTTTCAACTTAACATTTAGTAGAGATGTCTGAAATGTGATTGGACATATGATGGAGCTTGATGGGTGTTTTATAGGTTCTCATGACCCATTTATATCGGAGAAGTGTAAAGCGCATGTTTATTGTTTGTTTTTGTGCTTTTAAGCAAGACTGGTTCCAATCACTTTCATCTATGTCCTCTTGGATTATCCCTTCTCCATGCATCTAACATGGCTGAGTCTTTGGCTGAGGAAAGCATCAATAAGTTATAATACATAGAAAGAAAGCCTTCCCTTTTGTATTCTCAATGCATACCTCCTGTATTTTTTGTAATGGTGGAAGGTCAGGAATCTGTTGCATTTTTGATGACATATAATTTTTCAATTGTACCCACATAGCAAAGTTGGTATGGCCCGGATCTGACCCACACAATCTGCTTACACAGGGCCCACATGACGGCCCTTTGGTGGCCCAAATCAGGTTTGCCAGATGTGGCCCGCACAACGCCAGTTGTAGACACACTGCTGGCCCTGTGCTGGCCCAGAACAGTTTCAGCTCTGGCCCCAGATGTCAGCCTAATGTGTACCTCAATCAAGCCATGTAATAACAACATGTGTCGGAACATAATAGTGCAAAAGTAACATGACAAAACTCTGTTCGCACAGTAAATGGACTGATTGTTATATAGTGCTTTTCGAGTCTCCCAGATTACTCAAAGTGCTCTATACAACATGCCACATTCACCCAATCACACACTTTCTCTAAACTGAGTGCTTCCTCACATCTGGTTGACATACACCCTGCCGTGACACCAGTCAGTCAGAAGTGCCAGCTTGATGTCGGATCCGGGCCACACCTGTTTTCTATGTGCCTGGGCCACATAAGCCAAACCACAATCAAGCCAGATATGGCATGTCATTACATAGACAGGCCTGGCCCATATCTGGATGACATACGTCTTATCATGCCGGAAGTCAGCCAGCAGTGCCGGCTTGATACCAGATCCGAGCCAGATCTGTCTGCTATGTGTGTAAGTATTTAAGGAAGTGCTTTGGGGGTATTAAATATTTTTTGACCTGACCAAAAGTGAGCAACATGCTGTCTGCATATAGATCTTTAACTTTTTGAATCCCTTCAATTTTCCACATTTTAAATCCTCCATCATTTTTACCAGGAGTAAACTTTTCATTACCCCAAATAGGAGTGAATTGCGAAAGCGTTGGAGGATCGCCGAAATTTTTATGTGTTGCATGCCAAATTATAATTGTGTTTTTCAAAAATGGGTTTGTTGTATTCTTTTTTAATATCTCGGTGTCTGAAGAATATAGAAAAGTGTTTAAGGGAAGATCTAGAACAAATTCTTGCTCAATGTTGACCCAGGATGTTGTTGGGCAAAAATAATGGAAATTTCTCCACAGCTGTAAAAGACCCAGTGCCAGTTATTGCACATGATTGCAGCTGTTGCTGCTAAGGGTGGTCCAAAAAGTTATTAGATTTAGGGACAATCACTTTTTCACACAGGGCCATATAATTTTGGATTTTTTTTCCCCTTAATAATAAATACCTTCATTTAGAAACGGCATTTTGTCTTTACTTGCGTTATCTTTATGTAATATTTACATTTTTATAATTATCAGAAACATTTAAGTGTGACAAACATACAGAAAAACAGAAAGGTGGCAAACATTTTTTCACACTATGGTATTTTTGGATGGGGAATGTCGCTGCATAGCCACTTTCAGATTTAGAGAAATTAAATCAGGTTGTTTGTTTTGTCAGGTTGTTTTGCAGGATGTTTAACAATATGAAAAACATAAATCATAATGACAACAGAAAACAATCAAAATTACACAAGTTGACACACACAAGTTGACACACACAGGTTTAAATGACTACTAAAGGTAGCTATCCTCCCCTGTGATCTGTTTGCTTGTGTTACGTCTGGTTCAGTTTGGGTAAGAAGGAAAAACAGCCGAGTCCGTGTAGGTGACAAACATAGTGATTTTATTACATGCTTCTAAGACAGAAGCATGGGAAGACAAGCGTACAGCCACAGATCTCCAAAGAGTGGACCGTTCCCCATCCTTATATAACCCATCACACAGTTAGACCTTACTGGAAATGATAACAGTCTCCCCATAGTCCAAAGTTCTCTTTATACAAACATCAGATGATACTTTAGAGAAAAACAAGTGTGTGACATGGCATGTTGTGCAGTTCTGTGAGCCTGTGTGTCCAACTAGAGAATGTCCTGACATGACCTCCCTGTGTAAATAAGGGTAAACGTGCGTGTTTACATAACTCTCTATGTGCATGTTCTGATGTAGGCCTGCAAATGAATTAGAACAAGGTCCTGCTGGACCCTCCAGTTATGGACGGTGAATACAATGCTGTGGATACCATTTGAGACTTGATTACAATGATGATAACCTGCATACATTAATGATTGATACTTCTAATTATAACTGTGATCATAAGAATACAAAATAAAATATCTCCTGGTCACACTTGTAATAAGTGTATGTCTATAAAACGTTAGTGAGTTTCTGGGCTTGGGGGCATGGTGAAAGCAAAAAAATTATTAAAGGATCTCCAGGAGAAGATAGATGAACTTTACAAAACAGGAAAAGGATATAAAAAGTTATCCAGGAATTTGAGACTGCCAATCAGCAGTATCTAAACTCTGATTGAGAAGTGCATGTATCTAGCGTAGTGGGCATAATAACAGCAGAAAGCGCACACATACTTGCTCATATAAGTTACTATTGAAACACATAATCAGGCAACAACAAGAACCACTCTCATTTACATATTGCACCCTTGTGGAACCTCTCGCTACACTTTTTTTTCCCTGAGTGATGTATGTCTTTTATTCTCATTCATTTAAGCATCACACACAGTGAGCAACATTAGCTACACATTAGCTATGGGCACACTAAGGTTTGTCACATGGAATCTGTTGGAGCCAGAGGTTAAGGATAAGAGGTTAAATATATTTTAAAAAACAAACAAAACAAAAAAAAAAACTACAGGCAGACCTGTCACAGCTACAGATGAATTTAAAACACTTGTGTTTCCTAATGTGTTCTCAGCCTGCTATATCTTTAGGGGAATAGTAATTTTAATACATAAAAGTGTTAATTTATCGAATTTCCCAGAGGAACCCACCCGAGGGATTAATAAAGTTCTATCTTATCTTATCTTATTTCACAGTACTCAACAGAGTTATAGATCCAGAGAGAAAATTTCTAATCATGAAATTATCTATACAAAGATATGTATTGTAAGTGTATAGGGCCCAAATGTTGACGATATCTTGGTCTTCCACGCTTTTTTTTTTACTGTAGACTCTGAATATCTAGGTTGCTCTCTTGTTCTTGAGGGAGACCTCAACTTTAGACTAAATTAAGAAATGGACAATCTTAATGCAATAATCCAGGTACAATGGCTCGCAAAAGTATTCGGCTCCTTGAACTCTTCCACATTTTGTCACATTACAGCCACAAACATGAATCAATTTTATTGGAATTCCACGTGAAAGACCAGTGGTGTACACGTGAGAAGTGGAATGAAAATCAGACATGATTCCAAACATTTTTTACAACTAAATAACTGCAAAGTGGGGTGTGTGTACTTATTCAGCCTCCTTTGTTCTGAGTGCAGTCAGTTGCCCATAGACATTGCCTGATGAGTGCTAATGACTAAATAGAGTGCACCTGTGTGTGATCTAATGTCAGTACAAATACAGCTGCTCTGTGACGGCCTCAGAGGTTGTTTAAGAGAATATTGGGAGCAACAACACCATGACGTCCAAAGAACACACCAGACAGGTCAGGGATAAAGTTATTGAGGAATTTAAAGCAGGCTTAGGCTACAAAAAGATTTCCCAAGCACTGTTCAAGCGATCATTCAGAAATGGAAGGAGTATGGCAGAACTGTAAACCTACCAAGACAAGGCCGTCCACCTAAACTCACAGGCCGAACAAGGAGAGCGCTGATCAGAAATGCAGCCAAGAGGCCCATGGTGACTCTGGACGAGCTGCAGAGTTTTACAGCTCAGGTGGGGGAATCTGTCCATAGGACAACTATTAGTCGTGCACTGCACAACGTTGGCCTTTATGGAAGAGTGGCAAGAAGAAAGCCATTGTTAACAGAAAACCATAAGAAGTCCCGTTTGCAGTTTGCCATAAGCCATGTGGGGGACACAGCAAACATGTGGAAGAAGCTGCTCTGGTCAGATGAGACCAACATGGAACTTTTTGGCCCAAATGCAAAACGCTATGTGTGGCGGAAAACTAACACTGCACATCACTCTGAACACACCATCCCCACTGTCAAATATGGTGGTGGCAGCATCATGCTCTGGGGGTGCTTCTCTTCAGCAGGGACAGGGAAGCTGGTCAGAGTTGATGGGAAGATGGATGGAGCCAAATACAGGGCAATCGTGGAAGAAAACCTCTTGGAGTCTGCAAAAGACTTGAGACTGGGGCGGAGGTTCACCTTCCAGCAGGACAACGACCCTGAACATAAAGCCAGGGCAACAATGGAGTGGTTTAAAACAAAACACACCCATGTGTTAGAATGGCCCAGTCAAAGTCCAGATCTAAATCCAATCGAGAATCTGTGGCAAGATCTGCTGTTCACAAACGCTGTCCATCTAATCTGACTGAGCTGGAGCTGTTTTGCAAAGAAGAATGGGCAAAGATTTCAGTCTCTAGATGTGCAAAGCTGGTAGAGTCATACCCTAAAAGACTGGCAGCTGTAATTGCAGCAAAAGGTGGTTCTACAAAGTATTGACTCAGGGGGCTGAATAATTACGCACACCCCACTTTTCAGTTATTTATTTGTAAAAAATGTTTGGAATCATGTATGATTTTCATTCCACTTCTCACGTGTACACCACGTTGTGTTGGTCTTTCACGTGGAATTCCAATAAAATTGATTCATGTTTGTGGCTGTAATGTGACAAAATGTGGAAAAGTTCAAGGGGGCTGAATAGTTTTGCAAGCCACTGTAAGTAAATCCCAAAAGGTTGATTCTGTTCATCTGGACGTAGCGTTTTCAGTGGGAGAAACGTTTCGTCACTCATCCAAGGGACTTCTTCAGCCTCGAAGAAACCATAGAAAATGTTGAAATGGGGTGAGACTAAACAGTTCCTGTTCAAGCAAACGCACAGGACCTCCATTACCAAAAAAGTCAGTTGTTAGCAAAAAACAAGAGCGTGTTTTCAGCAAGAGAAAGTGATTATCGCTATATGACAGCACTGAAAAACAATCCCATTATCAGGCCAGTGTTGTTCAAGACCCCCGTGATGAGGAAGAGCTCAGGCATTGTGTATTGCCTTTTTACCCCCTTTAATTGGCCAAGACAGTGTTGGGCACCAAGTGCCCAACATTCCAGATTACCAGTCCAGTTTCAGTGCCATCCACATTATTTGTTACTTTCTAATTATATCACATTGCATTACCTTATTTACTTACCCCATGTAGAAAGTAGTTAGCTTTTTTGTTAATTGTTTTTCATAATCAGAATCAGAATACTTTATTATTCCCTATGGAAATTATGTAGGTGAAGTTGCAGAAACTAACCTAATGAGCCACCGACTAACCGATTGCATTACTTTGTGTCATGCCTTTGTCAGTTAACCTTCCAGTGTCGGTAGACACATAGGTGTGTCCAGATCATATGGCCAATTTAAGAAGACATGGCTGCAAGACTCAGCCTAGCTGAATCCCTTTAGGATTTAAAAGTATCAAATATCCTGGGTCAAGATATTAACTCCAAGTTGATGCATCTCTGATGCAGTAGTAGTAGTAGTGGAATAATGATTGATCCTAATTAAAAAATTTTTAAAAGTGAGAAAATAAATTGTATTAGATGGAGGAGTTGTACAAGGAGATGGCCACGCGCAGGAATGATTTACTGAACGACACAGGAAATCATTCCTGCCTGTGGCCATCTCCCTGTACAACTCCTCCATCTAACACACTCTAAGCACTGCAATAGTTACACCCTTTTTGCACACGCTCTACAGTAAAATAGCAATTGACAAAGTTCACAGGTTAGAGTGTAATGCCAATCATATATATTCCACCCCTGTAATATTCTTACCTCTGTAATATTCTTGATATGTATAATTGAGTGATTTGTATATATTAGCACTATTTCTTAAATCTGTAAACTCGGTAACATATTGTATTATTTAAATAGTTTGGTCTGTTACTGTTACTGTCTTGAAGCAACTGTAGCCCACATAATTTACTTAAGGATTAATAAAGTATTCTGATACTGATTCTGAAATGAGTAAAATACTTTACTAACTCATATTTTATTACTTAATTCGTTAGTAAAATACAAAATCCTTTATTTTTATACATTTGACTTTTCTGGTCCTTCATTCATGTCACATTTTTGTTTTTTCATGAGAATTTCCTGCAAACCTTTTTTAATTTTGTTGTTCGTAGGAGCAGTGTGTAGAATTTTGAGGTCAAAAATGTTTGCAATCCAGATGGATTACGGTTTTAATATTGCAAAATGTGGAACAAGTGAATACTTTGTGTATGTACTGTAAGTGGTGGAGTTGAAGAACTATGTATTACACATCCTTTACTTTAATTTAACCTTTGCAAAATAAAACTGTCAGGCTACTAGTGTCTTTCTCCCTCTGTGACTTTACCTACCCTCTATATTGGTACACGTAGTGTTTGACACCTGGTGTTCAATGTTAATTTTTATCAGGCGGAAGTGAAAATGGTAAACGGCCTGCATTTGTATAGCGCTTTTCTAGTCCATAGGACCCCAAAGCGCTTTACACTACATTCAGTCATTCACCCATTCACACACACATTCACACACTGGCGATAGCAAGCTACATTGTAGCCACAGCTGCCCTGGGACGCACCAGGGTCGTGAAATGTGTTGCAGGTAAGACAGGGGAGAGAAAGATTTAAATCTGATGCACTTTAACTAGTTAGGACACTGTGTTTTTAATTTCAGAAAAGACATCTACATAGCACCACTAGATCATCACTGTCAAGATTTGATTTCACAGAAAGCTGCTATTGAGCACATTTTTTAAGTAAATTAAAAAAAAGAGAATCAAGCCATATGAACAAGACTGTTCAAAGCCATATGCACTGTAAGAATAGAATAGAAGTTAAAAAACAAAAAACCCCATGATGTCATACATTCTGAACTGAGGGATTAGAGCATGACCTCCCAAACACACATTCAGAGCAGCTCAAACATAGCAGCAGTGGTGTGTTGTGTGTGGTTATAAAAAGGGTGACATTGTGCGGACTGTAACTGGACTCCTGCAGGCTGCAGGATGAGATGCTCACCACAAACACAACTATTCTTAGATATTTTGTTGGTGTTGTACAGACAGCCATCTGTTTTTCCATCAAGACGACAATATGTGGAGGGTCAAACGTGAGTGTCCCATCATTTTCACTGCATGGTTCTTTTTTTCCCATTCACTGTAATAAAGATTTTTGCCATACACTGCATGACTAACATCTTTTATGTTACTTAAACTGAGAAGATGATCTAACTGATAATGTAACCAGTGGTATTAACAGGTTAAAGTCAGAATAACATCAAAAGCTAATATGTTTGCTATCAAGTATAGTTACAAGCCTGATACAAACATTAATCAGTATGTAGAGTGCATTGATTTAGTAGTAAAGAACGCTAGCATTTTAAGTAGAAAATCATCAAGTTTTCACCACTGGATTATTGGTTAACTGAAGTCCTTTCTGATCTTGTCTCTGGACCAATATTTTCATACTTATATGAAGATTTTTAAGACTGACTGTGTTTCTGTCTTCAGTACTGTTAATCTGTTTGATTAAAATTTTGATCTCTTACCTTTTTGACTTCTGCTCAGCTCCAGTTACATTTCCTAAGGAGGTGAAATACCGGCCAATTATAGAGGTAATTATATCAATGTAAGAATAAGAATAAGCAGTGTGATACAGTGTAATTCAATAAAAAGAAATTGTGTCATCTACAGCTGAAGTCAAACATAGCAACAGAGTATATCAGAAGGTAATTATGGATTAGATATTCTTGATCACTGATCATTTTGCAGACGTGAACTAACAACAGACACTCAGCAGCCTCACTGTTTTTACAAAGTGGGACAGTTCTTAGCAGTTTTCCTGACTGATTTTAAATGCTGTCAAAATCTACTCTCATAACATGAATACAGTGTAAGATCATAGCAAAAGGTTTATTTGTTTATTTTTTCGTAACTTTTGGTAGCTAAAGAAAAAAGGATGAAAATTTTCATAAAAAAAAAAGTAACAGAAAGATGACAACATTACATTTGTCATTCAGCATTGTGGCTGTGTTATTCTGTCAACCCTATAATGCACTTAAACACATATTTGATACATGAGTTTCTGAGACCTCTATCTCATCGACATGATCAATACATGCCATAATTTCAAAATGTTATGGGTAAAATTCTTTTTTTTCTAAAATTGACATTGTTAACAAAAAGTTGCCAAAAACGCCCAACGTATCAAATGTAATACAAAAAATATACAAAAAATATATTATAAAAATATAGCATATACAACATGATGTAGCCAGAAAATGTTTGTGGATTTTGTTATAAGGGTTAATAAACATCTCATTTTTTAATTCATATATTAGGAGACCTGGATGTAAAATGTGATGTATTGTTCTGTGAACAGCAGTGACCTCTGGGTTATTAATATAATAGTTGGTCACTTTACTCTCTCTTCTGTGTTTGTCCTTTCTCTTAAGAATTTGATTCCCCCTGACCCCATGGCCCGATTTCACCTGAAGAGAGGTTTCCCTCAGGAGGAGTTTCCTGACTTGTGCAGGAACTTTACCTGGATGGGTCGAATCCTCACACTGGATCTGTACCGCCGACAGTTTAACCGCTGCACCCAGAGTGGAGTAATCTTTGATGACGTCATTCGTCCCGGCCTGGAGGAACCAGGTGATGTATTTTTTTTGTTGTTGTTTTTTTTAGTTATTTTGTATGTGTGAGATTTTTCTTTGCATTATAATGTTGATTTAAGTTCAAGTTTTATACAGTTTACTGTTGCATTTGGTTCTTTTTATGTGTTTGAGTTTATTTGCTTGAATGGTTCATGGTTTTTTGTTGGTCAGGTTCCTTTTGAGTCTTTGTCTCATCCCTGTGTCTCCTTTGTGTCTGTGGTGTCTTTTGTGTTTATCTGGCTCCTCACTCTTGTCTCTGTTTATTCTCCCTGTGTGTCTCACTCTCTCTCTTTGTGTCTTAGTCATGTCTTTTTGTTTTGGCCTTGTCTCCCATTGTCTTTCCTCCATGTCCCATGCACTGAAAAAAATATGTTGTTGGATTTACTTAATTCAATGGTGGACATTTGTTGCACACAGATGTTTTGCTTTGGCAGCAACTTAAACAATTGAGTTAAATTAACACAATTTATTCATGTTCAATAAACCTGTGCAATTTGTGTTGATAAAATGTGACTTAAACATGTTTTGATGAAGTAATTTGAGCTCTTGGAATATTTTAATCCTTCACAATTTTCTCACGTTATCCCAACACGATTCAATAACTTTTACCCAATACTACTTGGTCACTTAAATACTACATGTTATCTTCAAATTACATTTTGCTATTATATTCTAGTATCAAATACACAATTTTCAAATGGAGGCCTTATAACAGATTGTATTGTTCTCTTCCAAGATGGTTGCTGGCATCCACCAGTAACCTTTCAAAACAAAATGTCTAATTTCACTGCATTGACAGTAGGTAAAGAATTAAACTGACATTACTCCTCTACTGAATCTATATAAATCAACAGTTAAATAATGTCAGTTCTTCCGTGTTCTCTGGAATCAATCACAGCAAAGAAATTGGACTGTTTCTTTTGAAAAATGTTGGGAAAGAACAATACAAAACATTCTATTTAAGGCCTCTAACGTCAAGATTCAGTTAAACAACAATTATGACTAAACAATTTGAGGTAATGTTAGTTTCCATTAACATTAAATTAGGTTACTGAATTGGCAAACACCTTCCTATTAACACTACCCATTTTACCCCAATAACTAAAGAAATTAGCACTTGCAGGTCAAAACCTTTATTCAAGAGACGCAAAAATAACATTGATACAGTGACTGTCAAAAATTACAGCACTGATCATACTGTGACATCTTGGTTCAAAACAGCAAGCTTAGAAATATTCAACGTTCCTTACTTCAACTGAATGAAACTGAAAATACCATTTCACACGGCCCATATGGGATATTTAGACTGCATAACTGTTCATGCTACATCTCTTCACTAGTAAAAGAAAGAAAAAATACAAAGAGAAATTTAAAAATGCTGCCAAACAGACAAACAGAACTTGTACAGAGCAAAAGGAAAAACAAACAACAACAAAAAACGGCTCGTCCTCATGGCAGTTGCAGAGTATATAAAAATGAACCCTGCGATCCGTTCCTGGAATTGAGCTTCAAAAATGCAGCAGAACAAGTGTGAGATTTAAATGTCCTCTCACCTAGAGCTGGTCACCTCACATGCATAACAGTGAGCTTCGTTGCAGGAGCAGTTTTGTCTTAGTTGTGAGCTTTTCTTGAGAGCTGAGTTGCATCCAACTCCATTACCACCCATTGAATCACCTCAAAAGTGTAGCAGAGTTGTGATGGGTAACTCATGTTGAAGGAATAAAAAAGGTCCAAACAGCATGGCTACTGCAAAGGTCACGTTATCCAGATCTTGAAGAACAACATCAGAAAAGTCATTGCCTGCCGCATCCTCTGGAGACAGATGTTCATTGTGGTTTTCTCAATCTGTGCAGTGGCCTCAGTCAAGTCCTGGTTAAACACAAAACATTTCTTTAAGATTCCTTTTTAAACTCATCTCTTTTGAATCTACCAGTTCTAATGTTAGAGTAATTTAAACCAATGCAAGCAACATAGTAAATAGCTATAGCCAAAGAGTGGCCTGCCATGCTGCCATTCATGGTCTAACAGAGTTTCTAAGAGAGGGTGAAAAACATAATAATTTCAAATGCTTTACATTAGTTTTTGTTAGAAAGACACCGGCCCATCAGAAATCCAGGTTATGTCACTCAGAAGATGTTAGAATTTAGACTTTCAGCCCCACAATTTGGTTAGCTGTTGGTCAGTTGGTCATTTTTTCAAACAAAAGCTAATATAAATATTGGTGGGATTTTCCTTTGTTCATTAGAATGACAAATTTAAAGTTTCTTCACACTGATGTGACCCCTAATACAGGGGTGGGGATGGGGCCTCAAGGGCCGGCGGCCGAGTTCACTACCAGGCCTCATGTGAACTTCAAATTATTAAAGAGGACTACTGGTCCTAACCAGTCCAATGAGGATCAAGTGGATAACTAAATGCATTTTTAAATGTTGCAAAGCCACAATCTACTCATAAAACACTCACCATGAACTCCTGCACCAAGATGTTGCAATTGTCTTTCACACAGATGCGGAGCACTTTGATGAGGGACTCCGAGCATTAATGTCATCCTTGACTATTATAACAAAGAAAACAGAGATTTGTGAACTTTTCAGTAGCACAGAAGAAAATGATCCCAGACAAAAACTCTTGACTTTTTAAACCAGTCAACATGCAACACCAGCATCTACAAAGCAATATCAAAAGTTCCTGTTTGACATCAACTTTATGGATATATAGTTTCCAGAACATTTATTTTTAAAAAAAGATAATTTTTTCTCAGTGGGCCAGTAAATGCATGACGAAAATTATGGCATCCTTTTAGTGGAATCATTACTCACAGGTAATAGTTGACTGTTTCAATGGATGTAGCATAAAAATCTTTTACTGACCTAATGCAATACATATACACTTTGTAGTTAAAGAATTTTAAAGTTCTTACTGTCATTATGGCAGCTACATCCTTTAGCTTTGTGCCCTGTTCCCCCGATCACTTTGCAAACACTTTCAGCAGACTGTCAGAGAAAAACTCAGCTCCGTCAGAAACCTTGACTGTAAAGGCATGGTTGGGATGCACTGGAATGCTGCATTTTATCTGAAATGACATAAAATTATTTTGAAATAACAGCAGGCACTGTGCTTGGTTAATCAGTAATGTTTTGTTGAATAAAAACTGTGTTTCCAGATCTTATGGGATTAAAAAAAATCCAAAGATGTTTGTTTCTGATTTGCAACCCAAGAACCCACAAGTTACAACCTCATTTCAGTTCAAGTGTGCATTAATGCGAGTCCAGTAATCACCTTTCTGGCAATACATACAGGTATAAGTTAAACCTATGGCAGATTTTGGATCTCTCAGTTGTATTAATAGGGTGAGTATGCATGCACCTAATAATTATAAAAAACCTATTATAATTAAGTTACAGAAACGAAAATAGAATATACTTTCTTACCATAACACCTTGAACCCACAATCCATCAGCTGACTCCTGGTGAAATGCAGAATAGAGGTCATCTCTCAATGTGCAGCAAAAAAAACAAAAACAAAAGGACAGCAGGTGAGGGCAGGAGGGGTAGGGATGTAAGCTAGCATAATGCCGCTGATGATATTAGCTAAAGCTGTTCAATGTCCAAAATCTCACTAACACCACGGTGCAGTAAATACACAATGTAACTGAAGAGTCAGTTGACAAATCTATTCACACAGAAAACCAAATTATGTTATGAGTGCCTCGTAATTAGGTTTAATGTGATATTACGGCTCTTGTGCCAAAGACAAATTCAAATGAAAAAGCGCCAATTCTTTGACAACAGATAAAACAGAAAATAAGCTAACGGCTCTTTTTTAGCATGTTACATGGCGACACTCTAGACGTTTAACTACATTTGGCTGAATTATGGTAAAAATGAATTCAAAAAATCAAGACATACCAAAAACGTAGAGTTGGCTGCTCGACTTGACTGAGATGGATGCCTTTTTTAAACCACGATCCAAAGCCCGCGAGATGAAATCACGCGTGGTTTCACGAGATTTAACGTTGCTATCTTATTGACTTACGTCACCTGAACATGATATGAACAATTTAATACACCCTTTCTGCATATCATGTAGTTTTTACACTATATAGTTACATTTAACTTTAAAACATGAGGCAATTGTGTTAAATGCATGCAAGATGCTTACATAAATCCAAGAGATGGCCAGTCCCTTTTTTTCAGTGTGTTCCATGTTTCAGGTTTTTCATGTTTCTTATTTTTCTTGCTTCAAGCAAGTCATAGTTCTTAGTGTCTAGTTTTGCCGAGTTTAGTTAGTATGTCTTAGTCTCCTCTAGCCTTTTGTTTTTGTATTTCCGTGCACAAGAAACGGCTCGCTTTTTGTTAAATTTCAGTTTTGTATCTGAGTGTCCACTTTTGGGTCCATACCACAAACACATGATCTGAGTCTGCAAATCTTTACAGTGAGGCCAAAACACAGAATTACAGCAACATGAAAATTAGTGAACAATTGGTAACTAATTTGATAGTATTTACATATATAAAAGAATTTGAGATTTGCATGAAAAAAAAATCATAATTATCGTTGTTTCATTGTTGGTCTAACATATAATATAATATAAAGTTAGCACAAAAACTAAGGAAATTTGTTTGGTCAGTTATTTCTTTGTTCTAATTATGGTTTCTGGAAATAAATCTTTTATTACTGGAAAGCTTATTTCCCCTTAAATGATGCCATATTTGTAAGGAATATGTGCATTTGTGGGTTGAGAGTAGAGTTGAGTGGGTTGTCCTCATGGAAAACTTGCCAAAACTTCTCTGCCAATGCCAAACTTGCAAAGTTTATTTCAATAAATGAATTGTTTTAAATTTATACAATTATTATAAAAACGTATAAAATAATTATTCTATTAAATCTGTTTTGAGCTTCTGGTACTCCAAGTGCTGACAATTAGGATTAAGCAGTACCTGCTATAGCAGTTAGTTGATGTCTGCTCCAAGCATGCCACGTTTGACTGATCTGGACAGGGCCCATGCCACAGGGCAACTTTAATCTGGTGTTCGATAAAACAAAGGTGCAGTATCATTTGGATGAGTCCTAGTATCATATTCAGAGTGGCATCTAAGTCCCATATAATATGGAATGTGAGATAGGCCACAAAGAAGACATCACCACAAGAAGATCATTTCCTCACCCTGTCAGCACTTAGGCAATCTTTTACAAATTTGCAATCCAGAAATGAATGTTTGCATTACCCAGGCAATTCAGAGCAAAGTGCACACCGCCAGTCTTCAGTCTCCTGGGCTGCCAGGAGGCCTGTAATGACTGCCCTTCACAGTCAGGCCTGTTTGCACTGGTCTCTATAACATGTTCAATGGAATCTGAACATGTGGAGGAATGTTACATTCAGCAACAAGTCCAGATTTTTGCCTACAGCAACTGGATCATGGATCAAAGTGTGAGAAGAAGCACAACATTATTACTATTAACTGCTGCTCCAACTGAGTAAAAGTGTGATGTTTCTGGTTCTTAAATAGCACTTTTCTGCTATCTGAGCACTCAAAGCGCTTTACACAACTTGTTCATTCACCCAATCACACAAGCACTTTCCTAAGTTGTTAGTGATAACATTCATTCACCTATGGATGCATCGCAGAGCAACCTGGGGTTAGTATCTTGCCCAAGGATATTTGGCATGCGAAAATCCAAGACTGGAGGAGACTAGGACCAAACTACCAACCTTCCGATTAGTAGGTGACCTGCTCTACCACCTGAGCTACAGCCACCCTGCACTGGGAAAAAAAGGAGTGCCACATTGGAGGCAATTTCAATGCAAAGAGATACTGAGATAAGATCCTGCAAACAGTTGCAATGCT
Source organism: Copadichromis virginalis (assembly GCF_057382275.1). NCBI lineage: Eukaryota > Metazoa > Chordata > Actinopteri > Cichliformes > Cichlidae > Copadichromis > Copadichromis virginalis. Next base: position 2,603,305 of record NC_140623.1, on the reverse strand, counting down.
GTATCTCTACCTGTCATGATCCTGGGTTTGTAAACAGCATTTTCAGCTTTGGACTCTCAGTCTTCTATTTGATGGTAAATGGACTGGTTCTTATACAGTGCTTTTCTACTCAAACTGAGCCCTCAAAGTGCTTTACACAAATTGCCTCATTCACACCATTCACACAAGCACTTTTTGCTTACCCTATTTAAGTGCTATCTAATATTCACACACATTCATGCTCTGATGGATGCATAAAGTTTACATACTTTAAGTTTAAACACTTTAATCTGTTTTACTTTACTTACTGTTTTACTAATTAATCTGGACATTTATTGAAAGAAACCTTAAACGAATGAAGTCCAAAGTGGTAATTCCATAAGCATCTGTGGAGAAATTTTTAGGTAAATGTTTAGATTATTCACTTGGTCCTTCTGTCACTTTTGTTCCTTTTTTTAATGAAGGAGATTATTTAGGTCCTGTAGCTGTCGGGTGTGTTGCCGGCGATGCCGAGTCCTACATCCTGTTCTGTGATTTCTTTGACCGAGTTATTGAAGCATATCATGAACAGAAGATCACCAGCCAGACACCAGAGAGTGACTTGAACTATGACAACTTGAAGGTAGCTACTCAAAACACTGTGAATAATAAACCTGAAAATAATTGCAGCATGAATTGAAGGCTGTGTGCCCTACAATCAGCTGATTTCAGTTCGTGTTGGAGGATGAAAATATTGGAGCAGTTTATGATCAATAAAATTAAAGTAATGTTCATATGGACATTCATTTTATTGACTGATTTTTTTTAATTGATTTTATTATCAATTCCCATCCCAATTGATCTGGCTAATAAATTGTGTGTGTGTGTGTGTGTGTGTGTGTGTGTGTGTGTGTGTGTGTGTGTGTGTGTGTGTGTGTGTGTGTGTGTGTGTGTAGGGTGGTGATGACTTGGACAGATCGTACGCTGTACGCTGTGAGGTTAGTGTTGTTCGAGGTATTGAAGATTTCTGCTTCCCAACACACTGCAGCCGAGGAGAGCGCAGACGGCTTCTCACACTGGCTAGGCAAGGTACTGTAAGTCTTTATTTCAGTACTAACAAAGTACAGTGCCAGTACAAAAACACAATCAGTCCATCAATCCATCCATCCAATTCAGGGTCACAAGGACCTGGAGCCCATCCCAGCATTTACAGGGTGACAGACTACACCTTGGAAAAGTTGACAGTCAATTACTGGCCTAATAGAATAGAATAGAATAGAATAGAATAGAATAGAATAGAATAGAATAAACCTTCTTGGACCTTCCAAGAGAGAAAGTTACAAATGTGTTTTTCACTTAGCTGTTGCCTAAGAATTTACATCCTAGATCGTCCCTCCTTCTCCTCTGAGATATGGACAAGGAGTCTCACTATCTGTTTAACGTCTCCCATGAACTTACAGTGCCCCACTGTGTGTGTATGTGCAATAAGGTCCATTTGTGACATGCATATTTGCATATAACTAAGTGACAAAGTGATATTACTATCGATAAAGTGATCAATACATAGAATAAAGAAGTTTGCCACCACAATGGCTAACACTAGCATCACTGCATGTAGCCACGCTCTTTGAAGATCATCTTCGCTTATGAAAGTATTAGGTCACAGCAGTACTAGCTAGCTATTGTTTTTAGTATGCTAATGTGCTCTTTGTGAATAAAGTTTAAAGCAGCTCAAACTGTAAGAGCCAGCACTGAGCCTTGTTTTACACAGTGTTAGAGCAATAGCTGCAACCTACAGCTTTTAAATGATTTTTATTCATTAGTAATTACATGTAATTTTAATTAAATTAAAATTAGTAATTTTATTAAATAGTAATTATTCATTCATATTCATCCCCAACTGGTTATAGATGATTATCAAGGACCAAGTTAAGCTAATCCCAGCTTCTCTAACACTGCAGGTTGAATCTTGGCATTAAATGTCTGGTATGTTGCAATGAGTAGCATTTAACCAAGTACTGTACCTAGTCAAGTGTGTGATAAAGATACAGAAAGTAAAATTTTATTATTAATAAAATATATGTAAAGAAGCCAAAATTGATTCAGTTTATTACTTTTCTCAGAATGCTCTGTGCATATAAAGACCCTGTATGCTATGATGGGGAGCTCATCACCCATCCCAACTGCTGCTTCTGAGACCTCCGTAGCACTCGCCCAGCTAGATACAAACAATCAGTCTTCGCGAGAGTTCAACTTGGTTTCACTGGTGGAGCATTTGCAGTTACTTTTTTGGGCCCTAAATATTATTTCTAGAACTAGCATAAGTGAAAGTTTTAATCCATCCATATTCTTTTGTTTATCTGGGGCTGGATTGCAGGGGCAACAGCCTAAGGAGAGGAAGTCCAGACCTCCCTCTTCCTAGCCACTTCTTCCAGCTCACCTGGGGGACAACTGAGGCATTTCCAGGCTTTCCTCTGAGATGTACTCTATTCAGTGTGTCCTGGGTCTACCTCAGGGCACACTCTATTCAGAACACCATGCCCAGGAGGCATCCTAGTCAGATGCCCAAACCACCTCTTTGATGACTCGTTACGCTATATCAGCCATTCTCTGGAGAAAATTCATTCCCAATTTCCACTTTTTGTATCAGCAATTGCATTTTTTAAGTCACTACAAAGAGCTTATGACCATAAGTGAAGGTATCGATGTATATCAACCAACTGACAGCTTCACCTTCATACTCAGCTCTCTTTACCAAAAACAGACTAGTACAGTATGTAGGTCACTGCAGAAATCCATCTGTCAGTAGCACACTCCCGTCTCCCCTCACTCATGAACACGAAACAAAAACGTCTTTATTTTCACAGAGGTCAAAAATTTAGGTTATTAAGTCCCTGCAGATATTTTAGCTGATGTTTACATTTTCAATAGATCTTTGTGCATGTAGGTTTGTTTGTTGACAACAACTTCTCTGGGAGATGAGGACGCGCCCACATTTGTTTCATTGTAGAAGATGTTACGGCTTCAACAGCACTTTGAGTCAGCTTTTTGGCATTGGACTCCGAAACAGGAAAACCTGCTACCTGAACTTTATGCAGCAGAGATTGTCTCAGTGATTTTCGACTCTGTGTCCTCTGCTTTACTTCCTACTCGCTTCCTTCTTTAGCCCACAATTCAAATCATTCCAAAAGTGTCATGTACATTTATTGAAAAGAAAGTCTGTAACTTGCTCACATTTGTAGTTCTACTTGTTTACTGAATTATATTTAAGAAGAGTCAGGTTATTCACATAACTTAATGTTTTTTTCCATTTTTGCATTGTGTTTTACAGATTCAAGTTTCAATAAGTTTATTTTCATATACCCTGCAAAACACAAGTGGTTACATAGAGCAATGAAATTCTTACTTTGCAGTAAGAAACAACTAACTAAAATAAAGAGTCAACTTAATCCTAAGCATAGAAAATAGCATTGAAAATAATAAATGCAGTAAAACAAGTGATTTGTAGCACTTGTAGTTTATGTATCTTATGTGTGGGTGTAGTCAGAATTTAAAGTGCAAGTAGTTGCAATACTGTCACAGCGGTAATTTAAACAGAGTATGTACAAATTGCAAATTTAATAATTTAATAATTTTTAATAATTACAGTTCGACAATATTTCAGTGATTCAGTAGCCTGATGGCCTGTGGTTAGAAACTTTTTTTAAGTCTGGCTGTCCTTACTTTCACTCTCCTGTAGCATCTGCCAGATGGCAGGAGCGTGATCAGTGTGTGCTGTGGGTCAGTTCGGTCCTTAATGATGTTGTGTGCCCATTTCCTGGTCCAAGTGTTGTAAATGTCCCGTAGTGGTGGGAAGGGTACTCCACAGATGAATTGTGCCGTTTGATTCACACGCTGAAGAGCGTTCCAGTCTAAGCTAGGAATCACCTTTGAACAAAAATCCCTTTTAAAAAATGCTCTATGGGTTTAATTTAGGGTTTAGTTTAAAGCACTTTATTGGGCAGAAATAAGGTGCAGCATATAAAGCCCTGAGGTTGGCCTCCTTGTCAAGATAAAGCCATCCCCAGCTTTCGGGTTAAGAAATTTCTTTTTACAGTACTCATGTTATTTAACCAAACTTTTGATGGTTGGTGTGCAGTTTCTGCTTTAAATACATTCATTGTTTATATTTAACAATCTAAGCTCAGATTTCGAAGGAGATAGTGTGAATGTGTATAAATGTGTGTGTTTTCCACGTCATTTACGGTATACATCACAGCATCGGGCACAGAACCTAAAAAGCATACAAAGAAAATTAATAGGCTGAATCAGTTTCAGCTTTGGTTTTCATCACATATATTTTATTAATAACTACATTTCACTCATTATCTTTACAACACATTTGACTACCTCTGGTCGCAGGTAGTTAAAAGATTGATTCCCATAAATGCCATAATCTTCCTTGAGAGACACTGTTACAGAAGTGTAAAACATTTAAAGCATAAATAAAAGATTCAATGAGCTTTACAGATTTTGCATGCGGTGTTCCTCTGTGGTCAATTTGACCCAAAGTTGTTTAAGCTATGTAAAACATGTCTATCTGTGTATGTGACCTAAAATTCTTACACCTCATGTTTAGGGATGGGTACCAGTAATGGCACCGGTTCTGACATAAACGGTAGTAACCAGACCGAAAAGCAGCGCACATTTCGGTGCTTTATTTCAGTGCTTTTTTTTTCCTGAGCTGTGATACACTTTGGATTCTAGCCAATCATTTTACCTTTCCAAGGATAGTAGGCGGGCCCAGGTATGTACGTTCTTTTAGAGCAGAGCTACAGATTAAAAATGGCAAAGGCGAAGCGGTCAAAGTCTGGCTGTATTTCACAGCAAAAGTTGCAAACTCAGCAGCCTGCAACAAGCGCTTTAAGGTGATACTGTGCAAAGGAGGTAACACCTCGAATCTGATGAAACACCTGGCGACGTATAGCATTTTGTTAAAAGCCGAGAAATGCGCCGTATTTGATAGCTTGCTGCGAGACCTCACACCGTGCACATCTACTGCGGGTGGTTTGCCTGTTATCGGACCCGGAGTTAGCAACATCCCCCAAAAACCCGAAGAGGAGAGTCCTGGCCCCTAGCCCTGCCAGTGTAGCAGTAATGATGACGGATGATGATGCAGCAGCAGCTGTTCTTCTCTGCATGAGTAGCTTAATGTTGTCCGTGTGTAATTTACGTTGAGTAGGCTAACCACGTTATTAAATTAATGCATGTAAGGTGAACTAGCAAACAGCGTTGTAGTTACATGCGGCTGTCTTGTTGTTTGATGGCAGATACTCCCTTCACCCTGGCCAAAAAGGCTGAAATGACCAAAGAAAAAGTGGGAAACAGTTAAACATGAGAGGTTTTTGGACAAAGTTTGTGTTTTTTCCATTGATTAAGCACTGCTTCCAGCCAAGAGTGATACCATATATGCCCCATAGCTGCAGAAAAGGCTAACATTGTTATCTTTTTACAAAAAAACAGCTGAACATGAGAGGTTTTTGGACCAATTTTGTGTTCTCCATTCTTTAAGCACCGGTTCGAGCACCGTTTAAGCACCGGCACCGTTTCAAAAGTACCGGTTTGGTACTGGTATCGGATAAAACCTAAACGATACCCATCCCTACTCATGTTATGGTCACTATATGTACCTAAAAGATTAAGCTGGGTATACTTTAGCACTGACCTGTTTTGTGGTTGACAAGATTGATCTCTTCACTGTAAGAAATGTATGTAAAAATTACCCGAAATAACTGTAAAATGGCAACGGTAAATTACCATCAAATCAAAAGGAGTAAATGATTGTAATATCTATATTAAATTTCTGTATATTGACAAATGGTGATTTGCTTTTATTTTTACACTGCTAATATGTTGAAAATATATTAATTTACAGTAATATGGCACATAGGTGGCTCACCCTACAATTCTATATGAATGACAATCTTTCCTGCTTTTTTTCATTTGAATTTACAATTTACAACTGTATGTTAATTACTCAAAACATACCGTGCTTTTAACTTTAACAAAATGTCAAAACATTGTTAGAATTATTGTGAAAATTATGGTGAATTTTTTTTATATATATAACAAGCTCAGACCATTTGATAAAACAGTATATCTTAACAGTAAATATGAGCAATTACTAAAAATAAGTTCTACAGTCTCACCAAGTAAATAAGACAGCTATTTACAATGAAAAAAAGATTTTGTGGCCTAAGTAATGGCAAAAGGCCATTTTCTATTGTAGAAGTCATTAGCTTACAGCTTTAAGTGTTTAAGGTATGTGCTGACTAAAAATAAAGACAAGATGATAGATTATTAAATTTTAATGAAGTTTGCAGATTGTTTTGGTGAAGTTTAATAAACTCAGCCGTCTGCTCCTTGCTATCTAAGATATAACAGGACATCGGAGTATATTCGCGAGCGTCTCACACTTCTGATAATCAGTTGTCTGCTTGACGTTTATTCAGCTGTGTAAAAACTATAACTTTAATCTCAGCCAAACCGATTTACTCAGGAACAAATAAAATGCTAAAAAAAAGCCAAACAATAAAATTTGTAAGTTATCTAAGTGACTCATATATCATGTTTAACCTGAGTAGCGAAAGACGGCGGTGGGTTTGAAAACGATTTGCCGGGAGTCCGGTGTTCTCAGCGGCTCTAGTGAGCCTTGAACCCCGGCTAGCTATTGAGCTGGTGGGTATCAGATGTCTCCGAAAACGTTGGCGCACTTTTGAAAATATGTGGTGTCCTGATAAACTGAGCAGGTATTTGAGGTTTACACAGCTACATTCTCGCCTGAAAATATGTTAAATGTTTATTTTGTGACCCAGAAAGAATAATAAGAGTAATATTAAAACTAACTAGCTGCCGCCATTGTTGGAAACTGAGCTGGGATATATGAATTCTGGGATAGGTTGGGCCACGAAGTATACACGCGACCCATCCTTCAAATCTGGGGAAATGAAGGCCGCATTTGTCGGCCACATTTGTCGGAGTCTTCGAATTTGGACAGGCTTCGTCGTGTCGCTGTAATGTAATTGGCCTAAAAATGCAGGCACAGCAGGATGTGGTTCCTGAATTTGGACACAGCTACGATACCGGACCCTGCTTCTTCTTCTTCAGGGTTTAACAGCAGCTGGCATCCTTGCACATGCAGTGCTGCCATCTTCTGTTTCAGTCCGTTATTACACTCTTAAATCCTACTACTTATTCCTGCGTCTTTTGGGATCTTACAAAGCTTCAAATGACGATTTTGATAGTCGACCTAATCGTGACTAGTTGACTAATCGTGGCAGCCCTAGTCAGGGTATAAATTCAGAGGCTAAATGCCCTTGTACAAGCACACCCAATTCTTAGGAGTGCAAAGCTACAGCACAATGGTGTATAAAAATCCAAGCAGCTAGCATGTGTCTCTAACAAATCAGAGAGCTCCTTATATTGCACAGCAATTGCATTGCCTTTTCAAGGACCAGAAGAATCAAGGAAATGCTGAAAGACATAGTTAATCTGTTAGCTAATCCAAGAGCTAATCCCATAGTTAATTCAAAAACTATACTAACATAATCCACCATCCATATAATCGAATCCACAAACTAACAGGAAAGAGAAATGCGGTGAGGAAATGGATTTGAAAATGTGAAAGTGAAAATTGCATTTTAAATATCAGAAATAAATGTTTGATTTTTGAATGCATTTAATTACTTTTCTTTTTTTTTAAAGAGTATTGTTATGTTGGTGCTGGAAAATAAATTGGAATTATATAGAACATATGCGGTAGAGCAGGGCGATATGACCAAAAATATTTATCACGATATACATTTGAAAATTTGTGATAACGATATAACTGACGATATAATTGACACTAGACAAAATACTTTACAACTCCACAACTTTATTAGTGCAAAAAAACCCCATCAATGTAGTTTCACTTAAACAAGCAGCTGTTTTTTATGTGCATTAAAGTTATATAAAAATGTAACAGTGCAAATTCCTTGCTGACAGTTTAACCAAAAGGCTTAGCCCTAAAGGGTAGTATGCATGTGGGATTTTTTTTTCTTTTTTTTTGGGGGGGGGGGGGGGGGGGGGTGTAGAAATGACTGAAAGATTAATAGGCTCTGTTTTGAGTTTTGTTCAAAAAAGAATGACTTCATATAGGAAAAAAATATATATCACATATGCAGGACACCTTAAGCTAGGTTTTTAATTAAGCAGCGAGGCAAAACAAAATCAGGGCTGTATCAAGACACAAGGACTAAACCCCAATTCAACCAGACCAAGAACTGATCCAGAATTAAAACAGGACTACAACATTTCAAAATCAGGACTACTGAGGACTTAACCAAGACAGAACCAGAATCAGAACTAGATGATAGTAGCACTAAAAATCATCATAGACCTGCACTACACTTGTTTTTTAATTCTACCAAAGTACAATATTTAGATTGAGAAAAGTTTATATAATTATTTAGCCTTGTTGTGCAAACAAGCCTGCATAACTTAATAAATATAGAATTTGAAAAATAACAAACCTAAAAAGAAACACTAGGTACGAGATACATGAGGACCTGTGATACAGTGATACTTTGGTAAACAACCATGTGACTAACATGTTTGTCTCACCTGCTCTTGTTCATCTCTGTTCTGTCCTCATTCTCCTCTCTCTCCCTCTTTGTGCTAACAATTATCAAATATACAGTTGAAACCAGATATTTACAAACTCTTCAGATAAAAACACTTTTTTAATTGTAACATCAAATCAGACTAAATGTTAATTTTTTTTAGATTGATAAATATAAAAAACATATTTGTTAACTTTAAGAGCAAAGAGAGAAACTATCTGTATTTCTTAATTGCAAATGGCACCAAATTGTATTCAAACTGAGCCACACTTATGGAGCTCCACAGTTCTTTTCCTGGTGTTTTGGTTGACATCTCTTGATTTTCCCATTTCAAAGAAACAGACTCTGTGTTTTGCCTTATATGCATCCACAGCTGTGCCACCAGTTTACTCACATGGACTCTACTAACCTATCAGAAGCTTCTTCAGCTCAGAATGGAATCGTCTGGAGTTTCTTATTAATTAACAATAAACTTAGTGTATATGTACTCCTAAATTTGATCAAAGTGATAAAATATAGACCGCTCTGTCTCTCTTTATTCTGACATTTAACTAATTTAAAAGATATTTCAATATTTATTTATCCAAAACAAACAAGTTTACTCTAAATTGATGTTGTACAGTAAAAAAATGTTCTTGTGTTTTCCATAAAGTGTATGTAAATATCTGGTTTCAACTGTGAATAAACTGCTGTGTTTTGAAATTCCTCTTGTTTTGCATAGAAATATACTGAACAACATACAAAGCATAATCAATAAAATAACATCTACCAGAGTTTTTTCTTTGAAAGAAGCTCCTTATGTCCATTCTTGTATATCAGTACATTACTGAAACCGATTTATTTAGCCGTGGAGGGAAACAACTGAAAATATGAAATAAACACACATGTAAGCTAAGACTCTCTAAAGAAACAGCATTGTTGTTGTTCGGCTTTTCATTTCGCCATTTGTTGATTCACTCGAAGACCAAGTAACGTAATATTGGTCAAATGATCAGTTTGATATCAAGCTTTCGTGATGCACCGTCATATTTACATTATTTGTACAGTACGAATGATTTGCTTTGGTACCTGGTCGAACTTCAGTTCTGCCTGGCTGCGTTTCTCCAACAGCGCACTCGCAGGCAGCAGCTGCCCCGCCCCGCTTAGTGTCTGAGCTCGGATCATACCAATTTTAGGGGGGATTTACGCACAGTCGTAAATTCCCACAGTGTGCACTATGTGCTTCGAATATTGTGTGTAGTTTTTGTTTTATACAGTTGTCAGCCAGGCATCTAACTATAAAAAAATTACACTCCAAAAGACCCCGGGCTTCTGACAAAACAACCCGGGCTTAAGCCCAGTAAGTCACCCCCCGCTCCGCCACAGGTACGTATCACTCCGCGAGGCGCCTGCCTACGATAGCCGTAATGCTCCGACAATCCATCAAGCGGTGTGGGTTCGTAGCTTAGCAAAGTCGTACTAAAACATTTGACAGATTTTTGAGCGCCGTGTACATAAAATCGTTTCGAGGTCAGTAAACACAACCAGAATTCATACATAAGGCACACGGGATTATAAGGGGCTCTGTTGATTTTCAGAAAAATCAAAGGATTGATTTTAACTGTGCCGTATTTTCCAAACAATATGGTAATAACGACGGCCCGCTAGCATTCTCTACCAAAAATAGTGCTTTGTTGTGTATCTGACGGACGAAAGCTAAACCAGTTCCACCACTGAAGTTGCAGCATTTTTACAAACCAATTCTGGTTCATCCGTTTCATTTAACGATCGCCGCCATGTGCATATGTAAACATAGGCACTGCGCATGCGCGTTTTACCCATATTCTATCGCCATGTTTCATTTTCCTATCGTTGCCCAAAATTACACCGGTATTACCGTGAACGGTATGATATAGCCCAGCCCTAATATGCGGTATTATAAGGTACTGTCTTTGAATGGTATAAAGAATCCCATTAAGAGGAGTAAGATAGTTTCAAAGCTAAAAAGGGAACAAATTGATATTGCGTTTCTACAAGAAATGCATCTATCAAAGGAAGAACTTGAGAAGTGGAAGAGAATGGGGTTCAAAAATATTTATTATGCCTCACATAGATCAGGGGGAAAAAGAGGAGTGGCCATTCTGATACCGAACAAGGTTGGTTTTGAGTTTACTGGAGAACATAAAGATAAAGAGGGAAGATTTGTGTTGGTGAAAGGGAAAATGGAACAGGAAGACGTCACGCTGTGTAATATATATGCACCCCCTGGTAGTAGTACAGGGTTCTTTGAGGGTTCTTTATTGCCACAGAAAGTGTTGGAACATGTATATGTGCAGGAGATTTCAATTTACTTCTCCATCCAAAATGGGCTACAACTAGCTGAGACCGGCGGGGAACTAAATTAGAGAAACAAGTAAAAACAATGTTATCTGAGTTGGGGCTTATAGATATATGGAGATATTTACACAAAAATGAACGCAAATTTACATTTTATTCAGCAAGACATGATATGTACTCAAGAATTGATTACTTCTTTACTTTTAGTAAAGATCTCTACAGAGTGAAGGATTGTATAATAGGACAGAGAGATTTATCTGATCATTCGGGACTAACTATGAAGATTGGGTTTAAAGCTAGCCCCAAAAACACCTTATGGAGGCTTAACACAGGTCTGTTAAATAATGACTCATTTAAAAGAGAAATGGGACAGGAGTTAAAAACATATTTAGAACTCAATGACAATGGAACAGTTAATCCTACAATTTTATGGGATGTGGCTAAGGCATACCTTAGGGGTAAAATTATTGCAAAATGTGCAGTCCTAAAGAAGGTGAGAGCAAAAAAGCTGTCAGATTTACAGGAAAATTTGGAATAATTGGAACAACTGCCGGTTAAAGAGGAGAGCCACAAAATTTTAAGTGAGGAAATTGAAAAAAAATTAAAATATAATAGACAACGGTGTTATGAGGCAGGACCCAAAGCTGCTAGGCTATTATCATGGAGACTCAGGAGGCAACAACAGGAGAACACTATTCATAAAGTTCGAAATTTAAAGACAAATAAGATAACTAATAAACTCGAAGAAATTCAGAGAGCATTTGAAGAATATTACGCTGAGCTATACACACAACTGGATAAAGCAGATGAGCATAAGATTCAGAATTTCTCATCCAGCCTAGATCTACCATTTATAGGTAAGCAGCAGAATGAAAAACTCGTCAGAGGAATATCAGCAGAAGAGATTAACACTGGGATCTCAAAACTCAAGACTTTTAAAGCCCCAGGATGTGATGGATTTCCACCAAAGTGGTATAGGCAGATGAGGGAACCCTTAATCCCGCTATTAAAGGCCTCTTTTAATTACACTCTGAGTGGGTGGGGGGGGGGGCGCTCCCACCATCGTGGCGGGAGGCGTATATCTCTGTCATACCAAAAGCAGGGAAGGATAAAACTGACCCCAGAGGTTATAGACCTATTAGCGTGTTAAATATAGACTATAAACTATTTGCTGCGATTTTGGCTAAGAGGTTAAGTACTTGATGCCGCTGCCTCCTCTATCAGCGTGGGCATCAATGTAACAGGCTTCATTGGTAACAGACAAACAAACGATAATATCAGAAGGGCCATTCATATTATTGACCAGATACTTAAAGGGAAAACTGGAACAGTTCTAATTGGGCTTGATGTGGAAAAGGCATACGATACGGTCGGGTGGGAATTTCTGTTTCATGTGTTGAAGAGATTTGGGCTATGTGACAGGTTTATTCAATGTATAAGAATGATTTATATGTCTCCAACAGCGAGGATCTAAGTTAATGGAAGCCTCTCAAATCAGATAACACTACAACGTGGCTGTAGGCAGGGCTGTCCGTTGAGCCCACTGCTCCTTAACCTTTTCATTGAACCGTTGGCTCAATGCATCAGGGAAGAGACTCGATTGGAGGGGGTTACAACAGGGAACGTGGAAAATAAAATTTGCTTGTATGCAGACGACGTGCTGGTAGCGCTAGGAAACCCGGAAGAGGGAAATCCTCTGCTTATGAAAATACTGGAAGAATATGGCAGACTGTCTGGTTATAGACTAAACATTCAAAAAACTCAAATCTTGACATTCTTTTTTAACCCCTCAAGACAATTGGTAGCAAGATATAGATTTGGATGACATCAATCTCAAATGGAGTATTTGGGGATCCTGCTGACAAAAGACCTTGCATCGTTATATGAAGTTAATTATAATTGGGTGAACAAGAAGATATATGAAGATCTGGAGAGGTGGGATTACTATCTGGCAGCCCAGATCAGACCTCTAGTGTGCTGGTGTAACTCTAAGTTTGAGGCAAAATGGAAGGACATTGAGCTTTCTTTGATGGATTTCCCAATACAGTCTGTTCTGGGCAGGGCCGGCCCGTGGCATAGGCCGTATAGGCAAATGCTAAGGGCGCCGTCCATCAGGGGGCGCCACGCCAGTGCCACAAATGTTGGAAAAAAAAAAAAAAGTTGGTACTATTATTTCTAAATACAAAAAATAATCCCACGTTAATTAAAATGCAAAGTAAAGCTTATTTAATAGAAATATTATTTGTTAGAACATTACGCCCCCCCCCCCCCCTCCCCGCACGGTGCGCCCCCTCCCTCCCGGTATCATGGTTCCTTTTGGACGTCACCACATCAAAAAGTCAACACAAGATGTCAAAACGGCCAAAACTGTCAGGTGGCCAGGGAAGAAAAAAGAGAAAAGAAGAGGAGGAGAAACGAGAAAAAGACAGAGGTAGGTAACGTTAGCCTACATGAAATTATTTGTCTGAATGTGATAGTAACCTAAATTTTTAGCATTAAGCTAATGTTACATGATTCGCTAATTGCTAATCAATAAATAGCTAGTTAACTGTTTTAACGTCAGTTAATATTGTGGAGAGGGCTAAATTGTTATGGAAAATAATAATGTAACGTTAGGTAATTACAGTACTCCCACCTTTCCCACCATTCCTCATTTGTATTCATCTTTTAAGCAGGTGTTTTTTGTTTACATTGTTATTGCCTTCTGGTTAGCTAACGTTTACCCTGCAGGTAATAGTCACTTTTCCACCCCTGTATATATTATAGTTGTAAGCCTAGTTGTTAAAGTGCACATCATTAATGTTAATTAAGCAATATCACATGAGAGGGAATGCTGTTTTTTAATATGAGCACTGCTGTGATTCGGTCAAAGATAATCATAACATAACATTCTCATATGATATTATACTGTTACTTTGCATTCTGCTATTCAGCATTTCACTGTAATGATGACAATAAATTGAATCTAATCTAATTTGCATATCAGTTAACATCGTACATATATCTCTTTGGTTTTTCATTTATATTATATAATTTCATTTTATTCCTGGAATCATATGTTTTTATTATTAGACTTTAATACTCAGTGGTGTCACATACTCCTCTCTTCAGATGCACTGTTGAAGTTTCTAAATCCCACCCCTGGGCCATCTACCACATCTACCGCTGCTGCCTCCACTTCAGCAGCACAACCCACCAGTGATGCAGCTTTAGCAGCACAACCCACCCATGATGCAGCAGCATCAAGCGGTCTTCCTGTTGCCTCCACCTCAGCAGCACAACCCACCAGTTTTGCAGCAGCATCAAGCGGTGTTATTGTATTTCATATATTCATTTTTTTATTTTTTGTATTCATTTATTTATTCATATATTTTTTTATCTTGTTAATTATTCTGATTGTGAATTTGCTTTCTTTAAGTAAAAAAAAAAGGTCAAAGACAAAGCTATTCAGTTTCTTGTGAGTACATACACTACACTGCCGATGTAGGGGGGCGCCACCTAAAATCTTGCCTAGGGCGCCAGATTGGTTAGGGCCGGGCCTGGTTCTGGGGTCTCTTGAGAGTTTACCACAGGCATATCAGATGCAAAATTTATGTGTAAGTTTTTCCCTGAAAAAATGGGCAGATGTGATTAAAATTTTTGGTCTTAATAGGGAAATAGGGTTGCTGGGATGGCCAGCGTATCTCCCACGCTTCCTTCCAGCATTGTTAGACCATAAATTCAGGGAGTTGTCCAGGCATGGAATCACTGCAATCTTGGGGAGCTGATGAATTTTGAGGACGTGTCAGATTTAAGAGATCGGCAGGGAAGATTTTTATCGTTACCTACAGGTTCGGAGCTTCTTCCGGAAGGAAATTAGAATGCTTGACGCAGATGCTAGTGGGGTGATCCAAATATTTATGGATGCTTATGGTGAGAACATTATAAGAGGTACTATAGGCAAAATGTACAGAAGTTTTATAGCTATGAAAAAGACCTCAACAAGATATGTAAGTCATCAATGGTAAAAAGAAGCAGGTATAACTATCTCAGAGGAAGATTGTTGCGGATGTGGAAAAATGTGTTATCTACCACAAATTCTTTAACATGGTGAGATTTTGGATGGAAGAATTTAATTAGATTCTTCATCACACCAAAGCAGAAATCCAAAATAAGTGGTTCAGGCGCTTCATGCTGGAGGGAGTGCGGGGAGGTCGCTGCAGGTTGCTTTCATGTCTTCTGCCCTAAACTGAAGACCTTTTGGGAGGAGATTAAACAAATGGTGATGGATGTGCTGGAAGTAACACTGGACTTCTCCTTTAATACCATGTACCTTGGGAATATCCCTGAGGATATAAATAAAAGAGACTCATACTTTTATGGTTGCATTCAAAAAGGCAATTACTAAATGTTGGTTACAGACATTATTAACACAATTCATCATATGGAACTGATTACCCTCTACAGAAGGAGAAAGGAGAGAGACTTTGGGAATGATGGGATCGTTATACGTCAAGAGACTAGAAACTGATACCTCTGTGATGCAGAGGGACAGCTGCGAATTTGTTTGAATGGAACATGCACCTGTGCAATATGTAATATATGTAAGTAAAACAAGGCGTTGTGTATTTTGGAATATGTGAACATATGTGAATGTGTTAGTTTCCCTTGCCCTCTTTAGTTCTGTATGTAAAATAAGATGAAAATCAATAAAGAGAAAGTATTAAAAAAAGCTTAAGCAAACTGTTAATTGTGACAGTTAACCCTTGATGCCTGTTAAAACCTCCCAATTCTTTGATCCTTGGGCTGAAGGAAGAACAACACTCGGTGTATAACTGTTCAATCAACAATTTTAATCCATACAATTCTTATCATTTCATACAAGCACAATGCGCAATACATCCAGGCTGGGAGACGTGCACGAAGAGGGTCACAGCGGATCTCAAAATGTCAGACCGTTACTCAAACTCTTATAGCCTCCGGTGGCCCCCACCTAGTCATAAATGCCTAAACATCCACATACTTTCTGTCAGTGAGCCTAAGTTATGATCTTGGCTCCCTGTTTTTCTGCTTCCAACAAAGGTGGAGGAGAAGCTCTCGTGCAGTCTGCTCTGTTCTCTCTACAATCAGAAAAGCAAGACCATGATTCTCTGCACACAGTAATCTCTTTATAAATCAGCAGTATGGAATGTCATAAAACAGTGTAACTCACAGTAAATCAGCAGTATAATATAATACAAATCAATCTAATAAATCTAATGATTTTCACATTCTTCTAACTCAGGAGTATAATGCAAACTAAAACTACACAATGATTACACAATCTATAATAAGAAGTATAATGTGGCCTACAGCAGTATCATGATTCAATCATTTTGATTAAAGGTATAATGTAACATATGACAGTATAATAATCTCACATGCCTCATGTCAAGAATGAAGACAATGCCATGTGTGACTCTTGTGCGAGTCTATTTAAGAGTAGTTAAGTGTTACTTTATTAAGATTAGTGTGTTACTACATTACAGTTTTTCTCCGTTGGTTTGGCTCATTTCTTGAAACAGAAATTACATTCTCAAAATAACATAGACAAACATCCAAACCTCTTGGCAAATGTTCACAACAGAATGGCATTTCTCATTCAATTTATCAAATGGCAAATGCCTTAGTACATGTCTCAATTGTCTCAGTGCATCTTTGCAAATGATTAAGTAGCCTACAGTTATACAGTTAGCCCACATTTAGCACATTTTCCAAATGAATAGATCTTGTAGATCTAAACTGATTAGTTGATTCTCAGTCTAATGATCATTCATTTCATTGTATAAGTACTCGCATGCACAACTGTCTGTTCAATTGTCAAAATTGGTCAAGAACATAATACCATGAATACCATATATGAATTTCTTTGAACATTTGATAAATTGATGACAGTCATCGACAGTCAGGTGAAACTAGACTAACAAAGGGGGAGTGTCACACACAGGTGTGTTCCATGATTGTGTGCTGCCAAACACAGATACATAGAGCTTGACCAGAGCCAGTCCGATCTCTGAACATGGATAGACAAGGCCAAGCAAACGGACAAGGGGAAGTTCTTCCTCAAGGAAGAGGAGGAAGAAGAAGAAGAGGAGGAGGACTGAGAATGCGTGGTGGAGGAATAGGGGGAAGAGGCCGAGGTGCGCGAAGACACTGTGCTGTCCCGAATGAAATTTGGGCCACGATTATAGACCATGTCATAAACCATAGCCTCACAATGGCATAGGCAGGTCGTCGAGTGCAGCCTAATGTGCCTCGCTCTACAGTCTCCTCCATCATCCAAACCTTTCGCAGGGAAAACAGGTATGTACTCTATGTAATCTACGATGGAATTATATGTTGTATAGGACAGGGCACTGTGCGTGAGGCAAAGAATGTATAACTTACTGTAGAGATTTTGTGTGCATCTGCCTACAGTAGTAGGTCTATACTAGCAGGTGGAGAGGACTAGTGGAATGTTTTGATACTAAATCTGACAAGAAATATATTGAACTAATTACTGTAAACTATGGAATTACATATTTTATACAGTTTAGAGTAGTATTCCAGTCACTGTGCAATGTTGCATTAGGATCGTGGTGAAGTTACTGTGAGTAAAACAATAATACAATTACACTGGTAACTTACTGTATTCTGTTCTTTGTGTAGGAGTGGACGACAACCTCGTGTGGGTGGCAGAGGAAAACTGCTCAATGAACAACAGGAAAGAGAGATTTGTAACATGGGGATGGCAAATAATACCATCACATTGAGACAGATCCGTGATGCCATCCTTCAGGACGATCATATATTCCAGAATATAAACACAATAAGCATCTCCACAATAGACTGGGTTTTGAAGAAGCATCAGATGACAATGAAAGAAATCTACAGGGTACCATTTGAGAGGAACTCTGACAGACTGAAGGAGCTGCGCTACCAGTATGTAAATGTAAGTCAGTTACTGGTTGTCTCTCATTATAACCTTACCTGTAATCACAGTAAGCAGTAGTTCACTTATTTGGTTTCAATACCTCCTTTATCTGATTTCAGAATCAGTATTTGCTTCATCTGACTTCAACAATTTCAACAGAAAACTGCAGTTTACTGTATGATACGATTCTCATTATAATCCTTATTTTGTTGTCTCCCAATCAAATCTAATACTGTGGGTTTTACTGTAACATCTCAGTAAGTCATCAGTATTTCCCACTTCCCTTTCTATCAAATACCCCTGCAGTACTTCCTCATAGGCCTATCACTAGTTTAGAACCACTGGAGTAGTGGCCTGACCTGTGGGGGAGAACATGTAATTGTCTAACTGTAGTATATGACTCTTCTGTATGACTGATTTTATGTTCTTTACTCTATTTTAGAGAATAATGGCATTGGAAGGACATGAGACCCCTCACATCCTGGTGTTCGTGGATGAAGCTGGCTTCAACCTGGCCAAGGGCCGAAGATGTGGCCTTAATATTATTGGCCACCGGGCCACAGTGGATGTCCCAGGTCAGCGAGGGGGCAATATAACTATGTGTGCTGCCATTTCTGAAAATGGTGTGGCCACTCACATCCCCAGTCTTGGCCCATACAACACACACAAGCCCCTCATCTTCTTGGATCACCTTTATACCGATTTTATCCCTGAAAATGAGAGAGGTCTCATAGGGCCTCACCTACCCATTTATGTAATTGTGTGGGACAATGTCAATTTCCACCATAGCCCACTCATTAGGAGCTGGTTTGCAACGCATCCAAGGTTGGTCATGGGGTTCCTACCACCTTACTCTCCTTTCCTCAATCCGATAGAGGAGTTTTTCTCTGCTTGGAGGTGGAGAGTGTATGAGCATCATGCTCAGGATCAGCCGTCCCTGCTCCATGCTATGGACGCAGCGTGTGACGACATTACAGGAGATCAATGCAGGGGATGGTTGCGGCATCACACCGTTTCTTCCCTCGTTGCATTGCAAGAGAAAGTATCCGCTGTGATGTGGACGAGAATCTGTGGCCAGACGGACAACAGCGTGTAAATAATCAGGAGGGTGAAGACAGTGGACAGCAACCACTGAATAAGTCCTTGTTTTTTGATTTTGTGTTCATACAATTTACTACTGTAATGTACATTTTCTTTTTACATATGTATGAAATTTTCTTTGCGTGTGAATAAAAAATGGTTATCATTTCCTTGGTAGTTTGAGTGATGTCAAACCTTGGAGGCTACTCTTTTCTGTTGTATATTGTTGGTCCTCTGCCATAGTGACAAAACATCTAAACATTTTGTATGGCAGTACTCACACAATGCCAAAGGGACGATGCATTTTGGGGGCACTGACTATTCAGATTAGAAAGAAATGTAGTTTTGACACATGAGGGAACTGTTTTAGGAGAGATATGAGCGTTTGCAGGTGGACCATGTTGTTGTGATCAACTATCCAGGTTTATTTTGACAAAAGCACCAAGAATGATGAGAATGTCCGATCTGTGTCGAGAAATGAGCCAAAGCTATTGAGAAGGATCTTTGCCATTTTGGAGACACTGACTGTTTAAATGAGAAAGGGATTTAGATTGAAGCCCGAGTGAACAGTTTTGGAAGAGATATGAGCTTTTGCAGGTGAGCTATAGTGTTGTGCTAAACTGTAAGATTGTTTTGCCAAATGATCTTAGAGTTTTGAGAATGTAATTTCTGTTTCAAGAAATGAGCCAAACCAATGGAGAAAAACTGTAAGATTTTTTGTCAACAAGGTACCAATGACACCAAACTAGTTACCAATCTCCTGTTTTTCAGCTTTGCAGCAACTGGAACAGGAGCTGGCAGGTCGACTTCTCTTACTAACGGACTTAAGCCAAGAGCAACAGAGTGAGCTGAATCTTAAAGCTCCAACTTCCTTCCAGCTCCGCATAGGTGTGGCCCGGGACTGGCCTGATGCCAGGGCAGTTTGGTCAGTATGGTTTTCTTGGATATAGAACCTGCTCTGGTCGCAGGTAGTTACAAGTTTGATTCCCATAAATGCCATAATCTTTCTTGAGAGACACTGTTACAGAAGTGTAAAACATTTAAAGCATAAATAAAAGATTCAGTGAGCTTTACAGATTTTGCATACGGTGTTCCTCTGGGGTCAATTTGAACCCAAGTTGTTTTAGCTATGTAAAACATGTCTGTCTGTGTGACCTAAAATCCTTACACCTCGTGTTATGGTCACTATATGTACCTAGAAGATTAAGCAGGGTATACTTTAGCACTGACCTGTTTTGTGGTTGTCAAGATCGATCAGTTTTCAAAATGAAATGAAATGAAATGGCAATAGTTAAAAGACAGCTTGAGATTTCAAAATCAGGACTTTTTAAACTAATAAGTGATATGGGGGTGGCTGTAGCTCAGGAGGTAGAGCAGGTCATCTACTGATGGGACGGTTGGTGGTTTGATCCCTAGCTCCCTCAGTCTGCATGTCCAATATCCTTGGGCAAGATAATAACCCCAAGTTGCTCTCCAATACAGCCATCAGAGTATGAATGTGTGTAAATGTTAGTCAGAAAGCACTTAAAAGCATAGAAGAAAGTGCTTATGTAAATGGGTGAATGTGGCATGTTGTATAAACTGCTTTGAGTGCTCTGGGTTATATAAGAGTCAGTTCATTTACAATCTTGGCTACATCCATCTTTTAAATACAATCTATAGTCACTGTCAGCTTGTGATGTTTAAAATGAATTAAAGTCAGATGTTTAATGTGCCATAATTTTTCATGCAGGGTGAGTGAAAACAGGAGCCTGTTGGTCTGGGTCAACATAGATGAGCACCTCAGGCTGGTATCAATGCGAGAAGATGCCAATGTGGCTGAAGCTTTTCAATGCATCTGCATCAGCTTGCAAAAGGTAAATTTTAATAAATGAATAAATAATCCTAATAAAATGTTCACTGTACCCCCTCCCCCAACTTGTTGCTTGTACATTGGGTTTTTTCCCAGTGGATGAGAGGGCTGCCTCTCTGCTTCTTCAGATTGGGTATAGGTGCTGACTGTCATTTGCACTTTTATGCACCAAACAACAGTTGAGATTCCCTACTCTTCTTGAAGCTGCTGGGTGTGGTGCTGAGTGTTCCCCACCTAGCATCTTCATTGTCCTAACAGGGAACTTCAACACTGACTTGGGCAACAAGTCAGGTTTGTTATTGGACTTCTGTTGAAATGTTAATTTGTCAACAAGAATTAAGATGTGCCGTGTGCACTTATAAACATCCTAATGTTTATAAGTGCACATGGCACCAGGACACCCTAATTTGCTGGCTACTGACCAATTTTATAATTATTATTATCCGATCTATAGCAAGGAAGCACAATGCACTTTCCATCCTAGTCATGTGCTGAATGAGCTCTTTATCCTCTCAATGATATTTGATTGTGCATGGGAGTTTATCATGTGTACATGTGTTTTGTGGACTTGGAGAGGATTCAGATGCGTCCCTTGGGGGATCCTGTGGGAGTTGCTTAGGGAATATGGCGTATCTAGCCTTTTGCTATGAGCTATTCAGTCCATGCACAATCTCAGTAAGAACTTGGATTCCCAGCAATAAGTTGAACTCATTCCCAGTATAAATTTAATGTAACAGGGCTCAATACTATAAATCATAAATTTTATGGTCAAAATTTCTAGGCAGAACCAAGTGGCAGAAGGTAGATGATGTTGCTTTGTTGGCTTCCTGAGATCAGAGGGAGCTGAGTATGAAAGAGAAGTTGTTAGTTGACCTGTCAGTTTACATCTAACTTATGGTCATGAGTAATGACTGAAAGAATGAAACTGATACAAGCAGTGGAAACTGGAGATAGTTTTCTCTGGCTGCAATAGCTAATGAGTTCAAGTCATTCAAGAGTGACTCACAGAAAAGGGGCTACTCCTCCAACTTGAAAAAAGACATCTGAGGTGGGTGGGGGTGAGGTGGGCTTGGGAATTTCTCAGTTGTCCAACACGTGAGCTGGAAGAGGCAGCTTGGGGGAGTGGGGGGGTGGGGGGGGGGGGTGTCTGGACCTCCTCTCCTTAGGCTATTGCCCCTATGAAGCGCCTTGAGGCGACTTTTGTTGTGATTTGGCGCTATATAAATAAAATTGAATTGAATTGAATTGAATTGAATTGAAACCCAGCACCAGATAAACAATAGAAAATGAATGGATGGATATTTGTTTTTCACTTATGCTAGTTCTAGAAAAAGTACTTAAGGCCTTAAAAAGTAACTGCAAACGCTCCACCAGGGAAACCAGGTTGAACTCATGAAGACTGATTGTTTGTGTCTAGCTGGAAAAATACTACAGAGGTCTCAGACATCCCTTTATCTGGAAGCAGCAGTTGGGATGGGTGACGAGCTCCCCGGCTAATGTGGGTACAGGTCTGAGGATCAGCGTCCTCATCAAACTGCAACACCTTCCCACACATAAACACCTTAAGGATGTTCTGAAAAGACTGAGGATCAACATGGACAAAACAGGTAAACAGAAGACCTAGATCTGATATTTCATAGCTTCAAAACTTTGACTAAGTTTTGAATTAATTCATATTAAATCAGTTTTTGCTTTTTAAAGAACTTATTTTAACATTGCACTCAACAACGAACAAATCCTCCCTAACAAAAAAGTGTAACTTCAAGGGCCAAATTGTGTTATATTTCTTCACGTCAATATACGGGCCACAAGTAGGGATGACGTGGGTCAGTATCAGTACTGGTATTTGGTTTTAGCAATACATTTGCTACATCCCACACCACTAACTGTCAGTGTTGGATTTAAACTTTCCAAATCTCCTCATTTCCCAGATTCCCCGGAACTCTATAATATAAGCAACATGGCAACCTTTGGCTTTACCGAGGTCGCACTGACCCAGCTGGTGGTGGACGGGGTTAAGCTACTTACCATCATGGAGAAAAGGCTGGAAGGCAACCTAAGTATAGATGAGCTTGTTCCTGCACAGAAGTAGACACATTAGGAAGACAAGTGGCTGAAGGAATACTAGCAAAAAGAAATGATTGCTAAGAAGACTATGGAAAAATATACCTTGCCTACTTTGATCAAGATAAAGATTAGGTTGACAAAAGTTTTACTTTACAATGGGACTTCACGATGGATTAAAAAAACAGATGACATGAATTAACTAATGGATCGCAAAACACTGCAATTACAAAGAGTAATGTATTTCTTTTACAGAGAATACGTGTCTGATGGAAAACAGCAAGAAACAAATCCTTCATAAGGCACTCACTGAAATCATTTTAATCCTTATTGACTGTTATTGGTGCACAGTAGGAGGAGTCCATAGGGACTAAGTAAAGCGCTATACAAATGCAGGCCTCTCTGGTTCTCTTCCACAGTATGTCTTTTGTTCTGTCTTCCTCCCCTCACCCCAACTGGTCATGGCAGATGGCCACAGCTCCCTGAGCCTGGTTCTGCTGAAGGTTTCTTCCTGTTAAAAGGGAGTTTTTCCTTCTCACTGTCACCAAAGTGCTTGCTCATAGGGGTCATATGATTTTTGGGGTTTTCTCTGTTGTATTATTTTTAAGAGTGACTATTGTTGTGATTTGATGCTGTATAAATAAAATTGAATTGAACTAAATTGAATTATCTGGTGATTAAGGGAGTTGCACTGTCACTGCATTGAATTCTTATTGTGTTTGTGTTATTAATATTATATGGATGACAAATGTCTGTCTATTTCTATGTCTTGGATTCCTAAGATCTCCTGAAAAAAGAAATACTACAAACAAATGTCTTATCCCAAAAGTAAATGGGTTGGGTGGGCCGCTCTGGGTCCTGTGGGGCTTGGCAGTGCTGCTGTTGCGGGCCCCGGTCTGGCACACTAAATGGCATCCAGAGGACAGTTTGTTTATTCAGCCTCACCTGTGGTGCCGGTGCCCACCTTTCAATTTTAAATACATGTAATTGAGGGTTCTCGTGAGGGGCCGTGCTGACACCAGCTGCTATCAGGCAGAGGGTCGTTGGTACCATGCCCCTCCCATGTTTTAAGTGCACTCTAGAACATACGTAGTAACACCAAAAATGAGTGGGTAAAGGGTGAATTCCCCATTCACCTTTAGGTCATGAAAGCATGATGAGTTTCACAAATTGGTTTTGGCTGATGCAAACTCTGATGAAGGTCAACACCATGCAAAGCTTTTGTTGGCAGGAATTCTGGAAGTTGTCGAAACCTGAGAACTGGAATTGGTGCAAGGAAGAGTGGAGTCAATACACCCTTTAACAAAGCTAGGATCTGCTTTAAAAATTGGGGAAGCATTTCCAAAGGTAAGCATTTTAGTTTTCTTAAAAGGACTGTGCAGCCAACGTACAGATTTTGTCATTTTAAATTTCTGTCACAAAAACACTTTCACTCAGCGCTCTTCACAACCCACTAACAATTTTGAAAAATTAAATATTTTTTTATGCAATTCATTTCATAAACAATTCAAATAACATTCAATTCATATCTGAGTGTGTAGTTT
Organism: Copadichromis virginalis; assembly: GCF_057382275.1. Taxonomy (NCBI): domain Eukaryota; kingdom Metazoa; phylum Chordata; class Actinopteri; order Cichliformes; family Cichlidae; genus Copadichromis; species Copadichromis virginalis. Next base: position 2,578,918 of record NC_140623.1, on the reverse strand, counting down.
AAGACAAAGACACCTCACAGGTTGTCAACTTGCAGCTGCACTAAATAGCACCCATTAAACACCAGAGTCAGAATCACCAGTGAAGAGGCGACCTCAGGATGCTGGGCTTCATGCCATGAAAAGCCATATCTTAGACTGAACAACAAAAAAGAAAATAAACTGAGATAGGCAAAAGAGCACAGACATTGGACAGTGGATAACTTAAAAAAGGTGTTGTGGACAGATGAGTCTAAGTTTGAGGCCTTCGGCTCAAACAGAAGAGTATTTGTGAGATGCAGAACAAGCAAAAAATGCAAGAACAGTGCTGTGTAATGGCTGGGGGTGCTCCGGAAGATTTGTACAGTGAAAGGAACAAGAGTTTGCAACACTGTGCCATACCCTGTGGACAGAACTTGATTGGGGCCAATTTCATCCTACAATAGGATAATGACTCCAAAAACACCTTCTGTCACAATGTGTCAGCAATATTTAAAGAATAAGAAGCCAGCCAAGTATTCTGGCTGTAATGGAGTATCCAGCACAGTTTCTGGATCTGAACCCTGTTGAGCTGTTGTGGGAGCAGCTTGAACATATGGTACAGAGGGTGACTCATCAAGCCACCCTGATTGTGGGAAATTGTTCAGGAAGCATGGGGTGTAATATCATCTGATTACCTTGAAGGACTGACAGAATGGTCTCCTATGGCTGTAATTGCTGCAATGTCCTGTTCATTTTGTATATCCCCTATTCGCAACAATTTCTTGCATGTTTTCATGGAAAATGAGAATTTCCAAGTGATCCCTGTTATGGAAAATCTTGATTAAAACTGCAACCAACAGGCGAGCATGTCTTTTGAAGTGAGGTTTATTAAAAAAAGCAAGAAAAACACTGCAGTGGAGAAAAACGTTCAGATGACAGTCCTAACCTGGTTTTCTGAGGGAAAGACACCACCCTGAACCCTTTTATACCTCCCAAACAAAGAACATTGCACAGCAGATCAATTATTAGCAGATCCTTATCTCTTCAGTCTAGGAACAGTTCCGACCAACTGTCATCTCCTCTGCAACAGGATGTCCAGAGCCCTCAAGAGGAAAATGAGTCTGCTTGTGAAGGTGCAATAAAACTTGGGCCCCACTTGTGATTAGGGATGGGTATCGTTTAGGTTTTATCCGATACCAGTACCAAACCGGTACTTTTGAAACAGTGCCGGTGCTTAAACGGTGCTCGAACCGGTGCTCGAACTGGTGCTTAAAGAATGGAGAACACAAAATTGGTCCAAAAACTTCTCATGTTCAGCTGTTTTTTTGTAAAAAGATAACAATGTTAGCCTTTTCTGCAGCTATAGGGGATTTATGGTATCACTCTTGGCTGGAAGCAGTGCTTAATCAATGGGAAAAAAAAGAAGGAAAAAACACAAACTTTGTCCAAAAACCTCTCATGTTTAGCTGTTTTCCTCTTTTTCTTTGGTCATTTCAGCCTTTTTGGCCAGGGTGAAGGGAGCATCTGCCATCAAACAACAAGACAGCCGCATGTAACTACGACGGTGTTTGCTAGTTCACCTTACATGCATTAATTTAATAACATGGTTAGCCTACTCAACGTAAATTACACACGAACAACATTAAGCTACTCCCGCAGAGAAGAACGGCTGCTGCTGCATCATCATCCGTCATCATTTCTGCCACACTGGCAGGGCTAGGGGCCAGGAGTCTCCTCTTCGGGTTTTTGGGGGATGTTGCTAACTCCGGGTCCGATAACAGGCAAACCACCCACAGTAGATGTGCACGGTGTGAGGTCTCGCAGCAAGCTATCAAATACGCCGCATTTCTCGGCTTTTAACAAAATGCTATACGTCACTAGGTGTTTCATCAGATTCGAGGTGTTACCTCCTTTGCACAGTATCACTGTTACGTTCCCCCCGAAGGGGTCTAGGCATGCGAGTGAGGGGACCAGTAACAAATGAGTCGGGAAACAGAATGAAAAGGAAAACAGACAGAGTTATTCTGTAATAATATAGTTTTATTACAAATGATATAGTTTTATTACAAATGACAAGGAGGCTGTCTGTCCAAAACCCAGCAGAAAACCACATACGACCACAGAGGGGAAAAACCACCCTGCTCACAGCTTGTCCCCTAATTAAATAGCCTCAGAGGTGATTGCTGACTGGATTCAGGTGGCAAATGAGGCTAATCAAGAGCAGCTGTGTCCTGGGGAGAGAGGAGAGTGAGAGAGACAGACGGGGTAGGAGTCTCACAGGATGTAACAATCACCTTAAAGCACTTGTTGCAGGCTGCTGAGTTTGCAACTTTTGCTGTGAAGTACAGTCAGACTTTTGACCTCTTCACCTTGGGCATTTTTAATCTGCTCTAAAAGAACGTACGAACCTGGGTCCGCCTACTATCCTCGGAAAGGTAAAATGATTGGCTAGAATCCAAAGTGTATGACATCTCAGGAAAAAAAAGCACCGAATTAAAGCACCAAAATGTGCGCTGCTTTTCGGTCTGGTTACTACCGTTTATGTCAGAGCTGGTGCCTTCCCTACTTGAAACTTAGGAGACTCATCCTCTTTTGTCAGCGGAGTTGTGATCAACCTCTGCACTAGGGTGCAAAGGCACGGGATGAAACAACAGCCACAACATGTAAGTATGGCAACAAATGTGGCTATGGACATCAACAAAGACACCACTATAGCTTTATACTTACCAAAATGATTACTAAACCAGTCATCCCAGGGATGCCAGAGTCTTCTGTCATTTTAGTGGACAGCATCCTCAACCCTTCCAGTGCTCTGGTTACAGAGCTGTGTTATCAGGGATAAAAGTACAACACAGAGGATCCACCATAGCACAAACACCCCCCTTCTCAGCCAAAAGCATGTCCAGGGCCACCCTGTTCTGCCAGGCCATCAAAGAAGTGGCGGCCAGTTGTTCAGATAGGCCCGCAACTGCATCCCGTGTCAAATTGGCCAGTCGCTGAACATTATAATGAACATAGTTTATTCTATCTACATTTTTATTTGGAGTTATCCATAGGAAAATGGATTCAAACCTTCCTGCAACCTGGTTGGCCAATTCATACTCATCAGGAACACCTATAAAATCTATGTAAGTTGGGGAGTTTTTAGTTAAATCAAAATCTTCTGACGTGGCTCTGCAGGTCCTACCCACATGAGTCTCTGCAGTAGCATGAGATCCCGCTAATACTATAGGAAGTGCCAATCTTACAACAGTGCAGGCTCCCGACCAGCCTCTCGGCAGGGTGTCCCTCAGAATTTTGTCACCAGAACAGGTCCACACGAGCAACATTAATGCTGCTCATCTTTGCCCATTCAGTGACACCTATCACCTTATCACACCATGCCTCACCTGGAGCACCTATTGGGGTGACACTTACCCTGGTCAAACAGGTGTAGTTTACAGCTTTTGGGGAGAACACAGGGGGAATAACACCCTTCCTGGGAAGAGGGGTACCCAATGTAATACAATCATGATCCACCCTTTCCTTCATGTGGAGCTGCAACATGCAATCAAATCCCGGCCTGTCCTCCCAAAACAACAAAGGGGCTGGCACTGTGAACAGTGTGGGGCGTGCTCTAGAGCAGGCTACACATTCTGTCATGTCATTAGACTTGGCTGTGTAAGTTACCCAATCCAGCCATACATTCTTATCTATATAACCTGTCTCTATTTGCACCACATCTTCAGGTCCAGTTGTGTTTAAATAAGTAACTAATTGATGTCCTGACAACTCCGTCGGGACATGGGCTGAGGTTGCATTTGACGTGGCCATCCCAAACTTCACACTAAAAAACCCCAGTGGATCTGAACCCCCGATATCTACCCCCAAGGTTAAATAAGTCCATCCGCTGCTCCCACAACTTTTGTCAAAACAAAGTTTTGTTGTATTTTTAATGTTAAAATCAATGGGTTTACCTTTCTTGTGGCTGCATCTCCTCCCACCTGAGCACTAGTCAATGAAAAATATGTCTGCACTTGTGGATTGAGGCTACTGTAAATATCAACACTTCACCGAGTTCTTTTGATTCCTCAGAGGCATCTGATGGTGGTGTGCCCAAAATGGTGGTGTGCTCCTAACAGTTTTATAACAGACACTCTCATTCTAGTCTAAACAACAGTGTCTCAGTAACTTTCCACTGGAGATGGTCCCCTCTTATCTACATTTTCTCAGGCAAGCGTGAGCAAGAGTCTACAGCTTTCTACTCCCCAAGGGCACATGGTCTAATGCCTTTATTTTTCAGGGCTGTATCCACTTAATACTACAATATATAACTTTATAACACTTATTAATAAAAAGCATAGCATTATTGAGGCACTGCAAATTATTTAATCCCAACAGGTCCCTCCTTTGATCTGCCTCATGGCAGATGAACATTATTAAAAGTCATCAAGCATCATCATGTTGTCTGCTTTGGTATCAGATCCCCAACAGCCCTGTTATCCAACCTTACCAATAATCCTTGGATAGAAGGCACACCACCACAAATTACCTAAATAGATGTAAAAACGAATAAGAAACGGATTATCAATTCCAAATATTCATGCATTTCCTATTTTCTTAAATGATGTTCTGAGTCCTCCCAGGGTTCCAGTTACAGAACCATCTCGGGCCATGTTCTTGAGAATGAAAGTGCAGCACATCTCTCCAGACATTACACACACCCCCTTTTTACCCACTAGGTGTCAGTTCTCTTAGTTATCATGCTTCTTTTCCCTCTCTGGGCCCCCTTTAAAGAGTGGGCCATATATGGGATGACTGCTGTGTTTGGGCAATTGTCATAACATAAAAATCACAGACTACTACTAAAGCTAATTCTCAGATATCCCATTATTTTCTATCGTCCCCGATCCCCATTCTGGTTGTTTCCTGCTTCCACCTTTGTGCTCAGACCAGAACCTCTGCCTGAGGAGCTTTTGACCTTTATTTCTGCAGCTACCAGTGTCTAACAGTTGGGTGGTTCTCTGCTCCTCTTCTTTCTTCAAACCTCAGGGGTCGACTACCTTTCGGTTCATTGCATAGATCAGGGGATTTATTTTGCCCCATGTTTCTTTTGGGGTCTCAGCTGAGGCCCCCTTTCTTAGCCAGACCCTCCTTGGTCTGGTGCTTCTGGATTTCCGCCTATCCGTTCATGGTTATTGCTGTAACAAGTCGATACAGTTGTGAATATGGCCAATTATCAATCAGTTATCAATCAATTATAAAATAATAGTTTTATTTTCGGCATGCTTCAGTCAACCACTCTCCCAGAGGATCTTCAATCCCAGAAAATTCCTCCTCCTCATTTAATAAAGTCTGTTATCCTTCCACGCCCTGGTGACTGGCCCATCCAGAGCTGTATCATTTTGAAATATGCATACAACAAGCCAAACCACACCTTAGTCACACCAACCCTTTTCCACCCTGAGGATGTCCAATGCCATCCTAGTCTGGACTGTCAAAGGTGACCGACTGTTCTGACAGTCCTGTTTATTGCATTTCCTGGTCATATTAGCCAATCTCTGCATATTGGAATAAACATAATCAACATGGTCAACATTATCCATCCATTCATCCATCTTCATCCACTTTATCCGAGGCCGGGTCGCGGGGGCAGCAGCCTAAGCAAAGAGGCCCAGACCTCCCTCTCCCCAGCCACCTCCTCCAGCTTATCCGGGGGAACACCAAGGCGTTCCCAGGCCAGCCGAGAGATATAATCTCTCCAGCGTGTCCTGGGTCTCCCCCGGGACCTCCTCCCGGTGGGACATGCCCGGAACACCTCATCCAGGAGGCGCCAAGGAGGCATCCTTGTCAGATGCCCGAACCGCCTCAGCTGGCTCCTTTCGATGTGGAGCAGCAGCGGCTCTACTCTGAGCCCCTCCCAGATGGCCAAACTTCTCACCCTATCTCTAAGGGAGAGGCCAGCCACCCTTCGGAGGAAGCTCATTTCTGCCGCTTGTATCCGCAATCTCGTTCTTTGGGTCACTACCCACAGCTCGTGGCCATAGGTGAGGGTAGGGACGTAGATCGACCGGTAAATTGAGAGCTTCGCTTTTACACTCAGCTCCCTCTTCACCACGACGGACAGGTGCAGCGTCCGCATTACTGCAGCCCCAATCCGTCTGTCGATCTCCGGCTCCCTTCTCCCATCACTCGCGAACAACACCCCGAGATACTTGAACTCCTCCTTGTGATTGGGGCAGGAACTCATCCCCAACCCGGAGTGGGCACTCCACCCTTTTCCGGCTGAGAACCATGGCCTCAGATTTGGAGGTGCTGATCCTCATTCCCACTGCTTCACACTCGGCTGCGAACCATTTCAGTGAGAACTGGAGGCCCCCACCCAATGAAGCCAACAGAACCACATCATCCGCAAAAAGCAGAGATGAGATTCTGAGGCCACCAAAGTGAAAGCCCTCCACCACTTGGCTGCGCCTAGAAATCCTGTCCATGAAAATTATGAACAGAACCGGAGACAAAGGGCAGCCCTAGCGGAGCCCATCACCCACCGGGAACGAGTCCGACTTATTGCCGGTAATGCGAACCAAGCTCTTGCAATGGTTGTATAGGGATCGAATGGCCCGTAGCAATGGGCCAGACACCCCATACTCCCGCAACACCTCCCACAGGACACCCCGAGGGACACGGTCGAATGCCTTCTCCAAGTCCACAAAGCACATGTAGACTGGTTGGGCAAACTCCCATGCACCCTCAAGTATCCTCGAGAGGATAAAGAGCTGGTCCAGTGTTCTGCGACCAGGACGAAAACCGCATTGTTCCTCCTGTATCCGAGGTTCGACTAGCGGACGAACTCTCCTTTCCAGCACCCTGGCATAGACTTTCCCAGGGAGGCTGAGGAGTGTGATCCCCCTGTAGTTGGAACACACCCTCCGGTCCCCCTTCTTAAAGATGGGGACCACCACCCCGGTCTGCCAGTCCAGGGGTACTGCCCCTGATCTCCACGCAACATTGTAGAGGCGTGTCAACCAGGGCAGCCCTACAACGTCCAGAGCCTTCAGGAACTCGGGGCGGACCTCATCAACACCAGGGGCTCTGCCACCAAGGAGTTGTCTAACTTCCTCAGTGACCTCGCCCCCAGAAATTGGTGGGTCATTCCCCTCATCCCCAGGGCAACTCCAGACTGACACAGAGTCCAGCCCCTCTCCAGGAGACTGGTTCCAGAGCCCAAGCCATGCGTAGAGGTGAGCCTGACTATATCTAGCCGGTACCTCTCAACCTCACGCAGTAACTCAGGCTCCTTCCCCACCAGAGAGGTGACATTCCATGTCCCTATTGCCAGTCTTGGCAGCCGGGGATCAGTCCGCCAGGGCCTCCGCTCCTGGCCGCCACCCGGCACACAATGCACCCGACCCCTATGGTGCCTCCTGCGGGTGGTGGGCCTGCGAGAGGATGGGCCCATGTCTCCTCTTCGGGCTGTGCCCGGCCGGGCCCCATGGACTAAGGCCCAGCCACCAGACGCTCGCCCTCGGGCACCCTCCCAGGGCCTGGCTCCAGGGCGGGGCCCCGGTAACCCTAACCCGGGCAGGGTAAACTGTTCCCTCGATGTTCTCTGCATAAGGGTCAACATTATATTGAGTGTTATTGTCAGGGTAGGTGTAGAAAAGAGGACTGTATGCAGGACTCCTTTGGGAGAAGACAGTGGATTTACTTACAGTGCGGTAAAGGTGCAACAGTTCAATTATATATATATATATATATATATAGTGATGGGTGCCCCAGGTGTGGTCTCCGCCTTTTCCTCCTAGCAGTGCTCGTGGCCGTGAAGTGAAAACACACGTAGCGACTCCTTCCAAACAGTAATCCCAAGTGGCGGTCCAGCTCCCGTGAGCTCTCTCTCCGTTTCCCTCCTGGTGGCAAACACACAAACACATATGGAGTAAACAATCCTCAGATCAACGTAACTGCCACAAAAACCATTCGCGCTGCTCTACCGTGCTTCACACAATGATCCAGCGCAGACCGAAGCTCGATCGCCCTGTTAAGAAGGCAGTCCGGGAGATGGCGGATAATTGGCTACAGCTGGTTGGCTCCGATCGACAACAGGTGCGGCCAGTCTCTGCGAGGGAACACTCTCAGGAATGCTCGTCACCGCTCGGAGGTAAACAATCCCGTTATGAGAGAGAGAGAGGGGGGGGGGGGGGTAGAGGGGAAGGGAGCGACATGCACACAATAACACATGGGCAGGCAGCCAGGCGAGGGCTGTCGGACCATGACAGTTATTTCAAAATATTATAGATTCTCACCTTCAATCCTCATGGGGTTTTGCTGAATTATGGTTATCTAGAACTCCTCACTGTTTCTAAATTTGACCATAAGTGAATTTTATGTTGTTATCACCCCCATCGGGGCTTACCTTTCCCACTTTTCGTGATATTCCTCCCTCGAACATTTGCAATTACCTTCCTTTGGTGGCGAAAAACTTGTCGTGTGATCAAGTGGGTGCTATAGGAAACAAAAGCTCCGGACAGAACAGTTATCAGTCATGTGCTTCATACAAAATTTGCATATATTTTGATTTCATGTTGATCCTCTGAGTGTAATGGTACATTTTAATTTGAATTTAACAAAGTTCAACACAATGGGTTTTCTTTATTTTGCTTTTGTTCTTTTTGCAGTACCACCTCCTAGCACATGCTCCTGTCGGCTGTATTCTACTTTTAATGATAGGCTATTTTAAAAGGAAAAAACCTCAGTCACGTGGACCAGGGTTTATTATCACACAACTCTATTTTGGACCATACCCTTTGTTATTGCTTTGGTTGTGCCGATTTTCCTATAAAATATTTAATTGGCCTTTTACAATGGCCTGCGATTCTGAATGGTAAGATGTTCCAGTGATTAATCATGTCAGAACTTGTTCTCCACTTCTTTCAGATGTTCGTTGTTACAGTGGAATCTTTTGTCTGATTTTTAACGGTTCTCGGTACTTCATGTCTTTGTATCAGTTCATTTCACAGCCATTGTATGACTGGGTTTGCGTCTTTTCTCACCTGGGTTTTGCTTCTTCCTAGTTGGTGAATCTGTCCACCATCACAAGAAGATTTCCTTGTTCTTTGTTGTCTTTTTGTCAGCTCTGTCTGTAGAATTCATTTTCATGTCCCCAAAAGGAGCGTCAGTGTTGTAAACTTCCCTTTTTGAACACTGATACAGCTGCTTTGGGTTGTGTTCATTACAGGTGTTGCATTCCCTCACACAGTTTTCCACCATCTCTGCCATGTGTGGGTGTCACTTACAGGCCTTCCATATTCTTTTACGTCTGTTTCTGCTCTCATGTGAAGGACCATGTGGTCGTTTTAACAATAGCTGACCAAGTTTTGTCAGGGCAACTTGATCTCTCAACATGTACTTTCCAACGTCCACTATTCTGTGTTGTTTGTTTCTCCACCCGCCCACTGATCTTGTAGGCTCCTGCATCTTTGTTTTAATGTCATCTTCTGTCAAATGATGGTAATGACTCCTCTGTTAGAGCATTTGTTTGTCAGGTCTGCTGAGTCTGTATAGATGTTTTACTCCTTCCTCCTCCTGAAAGTTGTACTGCCTTTGGTGAGAGCCAAAATTTCTGCCACCTGAGCTAAGGCAGATTGTGTGATGTTTCCTCCTTCCCATCAAGGTTCTAATTCACTATAGCAAGTTTTCTCAAGATTTGTATGTACCAGTGGCTCAGTTTGTAGATCTGATGTCAATCTGATGTCCGTAACTGCTTCTTTTGCAGTCATGTTGTTGATGCTTCCTTAATGTCATTCCTTCAGCCATGCTGATTACTTAAGTGCTATAGGTGAGTCCCCTCCTTTGCATTTACCAACCACGCAATGTGATACCCTAATCAAAACACAGCCAATAAAACACAGTGTTCTTCATGGAAAAATCAGTCTGCAGTTCCACACTCTCATGTGAAGCTACACTCTGTCTCCCCCTCTGGTCTCTTTTGTCCTCCTGCTCCTGCAAAAAACAAAACAAAGCATCCACCCTTTTCTTACTGGCGTGGTGAATTGTTTGTCAACATTTACTAGTCCTAAAGTTGGTGCAGTCTTCGTCTCAGTATCAAGTCAGTCAAAACTTTATTCTACATTGTCAGTCCATCACAGTCCAGTCACATGCATTCATTCACACGCATCCATACCAGATATTGCTGATAGTGGAGTCTCACGCGCAACCTAGTCCAGTCTCCATCAACAGCAAGATAACGTCAGATTTTTAAAAGGAAAACAATTCTTTATGATTTTGGACTGGATTTATTCACTGCAATCCTTTTAGACTCAGGACTTACCATCTCATGTGGTCAGTGTCCCATATAAGTGAATTTCTCCAAAGCCCATTATAACCATGCAGCACACTTTGTGACTGTTTCCAGTAAGAATATTTCATAGCACTTTAAACTTCAATCTTCCAGGCATGGTTAAAAAAGAGCTGATTCTTAGATCATGAACTCACAAAATATCACCACCGGTGGATCACACCTCTCAGATTTCTTATCCCAATGCACTGTAACAAAGCAAAACAAAAGTAAACAATACAATAATAAAATAACAAATACTAGGGCCAGTTCCAGACATGTCCAAACATAAAACTGTCTCTCTCTCTTAGAGAATGAAAACAACCCAAACCTCACTGATAAAATCAACCTACTGCTAAGGAAAAATCAACAGAAAATTCACAGGAAAGTTTAAGTGTCCTCATGGAACAATATTGTGTGCCCCGAATTAAACATTACACAGTTAGTTTATCATTTTCACACTATACCACTGCTCCTCATAACTCTCATCAGGCTGTGTGAAGCACAGTGAACAATTCAGTCCAGGCCTTGAGCAGCCATTAACATCCTGAGGCATGCAGTCACGTACAAAAATTCCACCCTCTCACCACACACAGACATTGTTTTCATAAGCAGAGAATTTTAGACCTTGTTTGTTAAATGTACATAAGTGCCCTCAGGATAACATAAAATGTGTTCTGTGTATCAATGGTTTCTTATAACAGCGTCTGTAAGTGGGTGTGTGTGCGCAGCATTTTGCGTATCAGCATAAGCACTTGTTAGCAAAGCATTCTTCATTGCATCAGCATGTGTGTGTGTGCATCACTCTTCATTGCGCATGTGTATTTTGTGTGTGGATCACTTCTCAGTGAATCAGCATTTCAGTTGAGATGTGTGTGTCATTTCTCACTAAATCAACGAGTGCACATGTGTTTGTCTATGTATCACCTCATGCTCAGTCAGTGTGTGTGTTCATCGCTTTCCTGCTCTGTTGTCTTGGGTAAACCACGGCCTGAAGCGAGCCCTGGGCTCCTGCCCTCCTCCTTTTCAGTCTGTTTGCGACCATTGCTGCTGCTGCTCACAGTTCTGTCCATCCTGGTTCTGACCCAAATTGGGGCAGTCCTTTCTCCAGTGTCCATGCTTGCCGACCTGCGTCTTCTTCTGTGTTTTGTCCATTCTGAGGTGGCTTTTAACCTCAGTTGCTCCTTCCATCTCTGCCACGCCCTTTTCCCTGCTGCCCGATCATCCGTGTTGGTCCGTCACTGCCCTGCACAGTGTTAATACAGAGTTAATACAGAGTTATTCTTTTGCTTTGCTTCACTTTTCATCCGGGCTTAATGGGCATCTCATCACAGCTCTGTCAGCGGAAGCTGTCTGGGAATTTCCCCCGTGTAGTGAAACGGGCCTTAGGTTTAGCGCCCTCCATCTCTGCTGCATGAGATCCCTTTCCTGCAGCACTGTTGACATTTTCAGATTGTTGTGGTGGGTCCAGCTGCTGCAGCGTTTGGTCAGGGTCATGTCGAAGATGGTAGAGGGGAGAGAAGTGAAGTGAAAAGTGAGTGCCATTGTCACTAGTGATTTTTCCCGGGATGCCCCATCTAGGGATGATTTCTGACAGAAGAGCTTTTGCCACAGCGCTACCATCTGCATGCTTGGTTGGGAGCACTTCTAACCACTTACAAAACATGTCGACTACCACCAAACAATACTTCTTTGGTGTTAGTTCAATGAAATCCATCATAAGATGGTAAAAGTGCATGTCAGGTGGAGGGTGTGCTACAGTATCTACACGAGCTGGACGTCACACATTATTGGTCGCGCAAATTAGACACTTTTAACAATACTTTTCAGCTGCTGCAGAAAGGCTTTTGTGAACCACAGCATTGTTACTGCCTGTAGCATCCCCCCTTTGGACACATGGTCTAACCCTTGTGCCCACTGTCCCGATTCGCGATGTTGAGAACCAAAACAAAATACCAGAGGCCCAGAAGGATGCAATCAAACAGATAAGTTTATTGAACACACGCGTGGGAAGATGTACACTGCAAAACATCAGATGTAGATCTCCGCCCAAAAATACACTTCAGATTGCTTTTATAATGTCAGGGTTGGGTAACGCCCCTTGTCGCATTGTACAAGAACATAATTTGTATCTTAAGAACATCATTTGCAACTTTTACAGACAATGATCAATTTTAAGAGATAAATGCGACACCAAAGTTCCCCTCTCTGGCATCTTTTTCCAAATATGGCGATGAATTCAGGCCCTGAAGATCCCCAGGGACTTGTCCTCCTCTTTGGCCCATCTTCTGTCACCTGTTACTAAGCAAACTCAAATGCAACAAGAAACTGAATACATCCAGGCCTTCACTCAAGCCTGTTTCTAGATTATATGTATTATATATGTTTTGTAGGCGTGTATGCAGTTTTAACCTTCTATAGCTCCAAGTCACTTACACAATAGATCGCCCAGACATCGCGCCGAACGAGGCTTACAACCTCCAATTAATTGACTGAGCTTCAACTCTTTAATAAGCACAAAATGCAATGTGTATAAAATGGTTATAGCTGCACCTGTATTAAAAAGGTTAATGTAATGCCAACAGCTTCAATAAATGTTTTAATGAAAAGATGATTAATTTGATTAATGCAATGGTAATAATGATAAGTATGAGTAGCAGTAAAATATTTTCTTTATTTCCACAAGAAACCAAGGGAAAAAATGCTTAGGCAGGCATGGGCGGCCGTCAGAAAAACACCAGACAGATTGCGTCAGTGTGCAGCCAGATTTATGCCAGAGATCTTTCTCTGCCTGAGAGGCAAAAGAAACAGCAGAAAGGTCAGTGAGGTCAGGTGTGGGCAATGAAGCTAACACAAGTTAAAAGGACGGCCCCCCTGAGGCAGCTGCCTTAGCAGATTTCAGAAACTTCCTATGTCTCCACAGGACACCAAAGTCATGCACCACACCAAATGCGTAGCGCAGGGGTGTCCAAACTTTTTTCACTGAGGGTCATATGCATAAAGATTTAGGAGGGGCTGGGCCACTTACTAGAAATTAGGTATATAGCCTTAACTTTAGTGTATTAAAGTTAGAAAAATAAATTAAAAGTGGTCAAATATGTTATATTGTTGAATATAATTAAAGACAAAGCTACCTTCATCACAGCTTTCCATAAATGGATCTTTATTGACTTATTCAGAAAAAGCTTTGGTAGCTCATTCTCAGAACAGCAGCCTCAGATTTCTTCTTAGACAGAATTGACAATACAGAGAAAAAAGAATAAAGGGGAAAATGGGACGTAAATTTCAAGCCTAGCTGGACGGTATCGACGCGTCCAGCTAGGCTAGGTGCTAACGGCTCAGGACAGCAGGTGAGACGCTGACAAGAAGAGCGCAGCGGCGTCTACGATGGATGGATTGAAGCCACCCGCACAGTGGAGTATGGATTCAGTGAACCTGTCTAAAGCGTGGAACACATGGAAAGAAGGGTTTACACTCTACACGAAACTAGCTTTGCCGGATGCTGAGGAAAAGGCGAGAGTGAAGCTGTTTTACTATCTGATTGGGGAACGGGGCAGGGAGCTCTGTGGAACGCTGATCGGAGCTGAGTCAAGAGTAACAGTAAGTGAGCTGATGAGAAAAATAGATGAATACTGTAATCCCAAAGTTAATGAGACTGTCGAGAGATACAGATTTTTTGCACGCAATAAGGCTCCTGGAGAAAATATTGATAAATATGTTACGGACCTGAGAATGCAACTGCAACTTTGGACAATTAAAAGACTCACTGATCAGAGACATGATCATCTGTGGCACGAACAGCTCCAGTTGGAGGGAAAGGTTGCTCAGAGAAGAGAACCTCACATTAGACAGATGTCTAGATATTTGTAGAGCAATGGAGATTTCAAGAGAATACAACAAAACAATAGCGGGACAGGCTGTAGAAGAACTGCATGCAGTAAAACAAAAAGAGAGAAAAAGACTGGATAAAGAGATATCATGATGATGAGATGAGATGAGATAGCCTTTATTTGTCAGTTGCAGGTCTGTCATCTCGGTCCACAACCGAGATGACAGACCTTGCCGACCGTACATACAATACAAACATCACATTGGGGAGACAGGTCAGGCCAGGTAGCGAGGAAAAAAAACATTGAAATGTGCAACACAAAAGGATAATACAGGAATGCACAGGTATCAACACACCATAACACAATAAACACAGACAAGCAACATGGGAAAGAGTTCCAGTGTGTACATCTGATCTGGGACCGCTACAATCTTTCGACTGCGCCTTCAGCTGACCCGATGTCCACATCATGGGGGAGGTAAGCGTTGGAGGTGGTGTTGGATCCGGGGTAGGGAGGGTGATGCGTCAGTGAGTGCGTATCAGTATCAGTATATGTATGTGTGTGCGTGTCCATAGTTCAGCTGAGACAGTGTCCTTCGCCCTGCCAGGCTAAGTAAACAGTCTTTCAGCCAACCCAGGTGGCCTTGTAGGGAATGGGAAGGAACAGACTCAACACAGTCGTTATCAGGGAGTTGTTGTTCGGCTCCAGCCTTGAGCTGGCGCCGAAGGGGTAGCCGGGTTATGATGGTAATTGAGAATGTACATCGCTACATGTGACATATGTCGGTCTGTGGATGCAAAACAACAGAAAGAGACACTAAAACCACACGAGCTGACCACTAGACCATGGACCAAAGTTGGGACAGATTTATTCAACTTTGAGGGTAGGGACTACCTAATAACTGTTGATTATTACTCCAACTTTTGGGAGATAGATTATCTACCTGATACCAAGTCGAATACTGTGATTAGGAAACTAAAGGCTCATTTCGCACGTCAGGGAATCCCAAATATTGTTTTTTCTGACAACGGGCCCCAGTACAGCTCGACAGAGTTTGCCAACTTCAGCCGGAAATGGGAATTTCGACACCATACCTCATCACCTGGCTATCCGCAGAGCAACGGCAAAGCTGAGTATCAAGGTGACCCTGAATCCTCCCTTAGTTGTGCTGCAATAGACTTAGGCTGCCGGGGGATTCCCATGATGCACTTGATTTTCACCTTTCTCACTCACTATGTGTTAATAGACCTCTCTGCATTAAATCATACCTGTTAGTAATCTCTGTCTCTCTTCCACACCATGTCTTTATCCTGTCTTCCTTCTCTCACCACAACTGGTTGCAGCAGATGGCCCCGCCCCTCCCTGAGCCTGGTTCTGCTGGAGATTTCTTCCTGTTAAAAGGGAGTTTTTCCTTCCCACTGTCACCAAAGTGCTTGCTCATAGGGGGTCATATGATTGTTGGGTTTTTCTCTGTATCTATTATTGTATGATCTACTGTGCAATATAAAGTGCCTTGAGACGACTGTTGTTGTGACTTGGCGCTATATAAATAAAATTGAATTGAAATCATTGATCCGACGCACATCAGTCGATTTAACGTTTTTCTTTTTTAACATTTGTTGTTCTTCTCCCCCCAGTTGCTCTTCCACCTTTCTCAACTGGTTCACACTAAGCAGCAAAACCATTCTTTTTTTTTTTTGCCATTTCTCAACATATCTGATACTATCAAGTCCAAACTTTTTTACCATGGAATCAAAAATGGAGTTTTCACCCAGACCACCTAGAGGAATGCCTCCCACAGCCCCACTGGCCATTTTACTGGGCCACTTTCCCATAATGTAATGGAGCGTCCTCCGCTCAGCCTTTCTGCCTTTTTTCACTGGTGCAAAAGTGCTAAAAAAACATACACTAGAACGCCTAACTTGTTGAGCTCCTAAGATCCTGCACTTACTACCGCAACAGGGCGCAATTTCTCACACTAGAATACTCAAACTCATTGAGTTTCTAGGACCCTGCACCCACTTGTTGCAATAATAAGGAGCCGAGGCTCTTCCCGTTGGTCTTGAATCTTGAATGAAAATGCACCCAACAGGCGAGCGTGCCTTTTGAAGTGAGGTAAATGGCCTATATTTGTATAGCACTTTACTTAGTCCCTAGGGACCCCAAAGCGCTTTACACTACATTCAGTCATCCACCCATTCACACACTGGTGATGGCAGCTACATTGTAGCCACAGCCACCCTGGGGCACACTGACAGAGGCGAGGCTGCCAGACACTGCCGCCACCGGGCCCTCTGATCACCAGCAGTAGGCAACAGGTGAAGTGTCTTGCCCAAGGACACAACGACCGAGACTGTCGGAGCCAGGGCTTGAACCGGCAACCTTCCGATTACAAGACGAACTGCCAACTCTTGAGCCATGATATTAAAAAAGAAAAGAAAAACTGCAGGGGTTAGGAGTGACACTCCTAACCCGTTTTTCTGAGGGAAAGACATCACCCTGAACCCTTTTATACCTCCCAAACAAAGAACATTCCACAGCAGATCAATTATTAGCAGATCCTTATCTCTTCAGTCTAGGAACAGTTCCGACCAACCGTCATCTCCTCTGCAATAAGATGTCCAGAGCCCTCAATAGGAAAATGAGTCTGCTTGCGAAGGTGCAATAAAACTTGGGCCCCACTTGTGATCACATTCCACAGGAGTACAACTGATGTCAAGAGTGAGCTTTCTATACTGAGTACAGAAAGTGTTACTACTATT
This sequence comes from Copadichromis virginalis, assembly GCF_057382275.1. Taxonomy (NCBI): domain Eukaryota; kingdom Metazoa; phylum Chordata; class Actinopteri; order Cichliformes; family Cichlidae; genus Copadichromis; species Copadichromis virginalis. The sequence goes on along the minus strand of NC_140623.1, from coordinate 2,562,056 downwards.
ACTAAAATGATGTGATTAATACACAAACGAAAGAAATTTCCAGTACATCCCAAACTTTTGAGCGGTCGTGCGTATGTGCAAAAAAAAAAAAAAATCTGTGTAAAATTTACACAAGGGGAAATGTCTGAGACATTTGCTAAACATATGACTTTGTAATGTTAATACTGAAAAAACAATTCACATTCTCTTAAACTCAAATGAAATTTCCTTCATAAAACAAAATGTAAGTATAGAAACATACATATAATCTTCTGGTTGCTAAAGTCAGCATGGACATTAAGCTAATAAACGACAGCAGACGTTTTATCATCTAACAAATATGTTAAGTGATTATGTTACAAATAATGCAGAATCTGGACATGGAAGTACTCTATGGTTTTTATATTTTCTTCTCTACTTTAGACAAAAGTAGTCTATGGTTTAGGTAATTTGATGAAAATGGTATTTTATTGTGCATTTAGTTTGAGTTACAACAGCATTCAGATATCAGTCCAGCTTTTCCATGTTGGCATTGGTTGTGCCAACCTAGAATACCATTAGCATTTTCAGTGTTACCTCTTCATTAAAGGAAAAAAAATGTAAAGACAGAACACCACCGGTATTGTGTGTTGAAGAAGTCTGATTTAATAGTGTATTGAAAAATAAGTTAACTTAAATAACTTTAAATACAACATAATGGGGAAAAACAACAGATTATAAACATTCTTTGCCAGCAAGGGGTGAAATTGCAGTGCTCATGTAAGATAAATTTACACACACACACACATACACACACACACACACACATATATATACATATACACACACACACATATATATACATATATATACGTAGCATTCCTTTACATCTAGTGATTTGAAATGAGGTTTACCACCCAAACGTTCTGCCAGCTAAAAAAGTCTAGAAAATTTATGTTTATAAAGGTTTATATTTCATACACATAGCCTGTGTGTGTGTGTGGCAGTAAAAAGAAGTACACTGTAAAAAAAACAAAGAGCACACAGTGGTGACGTTGTGGATGGAATGGTTACAAAAGAAAACTGATCAGTAAAGCAAAGTTTTATGACCTCTGACCCTGAGATCAATGCCAACACTTGGAATGAACCTGCCATTCAATTTACAGATTTTGGCTTTGAAAATAGAAACACTGGACCCACCAATCTGGACCCACAAAGTGTTGTGTTACATATATGCGATGCAACAGATCGAATGGCAAACAATTCAATTTTTTGGTGTTTTACTATGTGGTCTTGGGTGGTTTAGAAACAAGAGGAGCTGACTCAGTCCATCAGATCTGCCAAGATAAAGAGGACAACGAGGAATGATGAAGGGAAGAGAGCTTAAGTTTAATAATAAACCCCCCCAAAGCTAAATAATAAAAATACTCTACATTGCTAACCTGAGCTACACTGGAGAATAAAAATGAAAGTTTTACTCAAATACTGGCAGTCAGGTTAAGAGGACCAAGTAGCAGAAAATGTATAGAAGCTGGAGATCCAGACATAGATAAACTTAATAGCTGAACATTTAGTAAGACATCTTTCTTGGTAGGTCAAGTAGAGAGCTGGAAATGTCTCAGATCTGTTGAACAAATATTTTGGTCACTCTATGCTAGTCTGCACTGCAAACATACATGAGTCTGATACCTCATATCTTGCTGTTGGAAAGCAAGCAGGACTCTGACAAAGCCGAGTATTAAAAATAAAGAGTATCTGGAGGTAAACACGTCAAGTCATAATCCACTTAAAACAGTAAAAAAAAAAAAAAAAGAACTGACAGACACTGTCTTTTGTCAATCAGTACAATACACCTGCAGATCATTCTACTAAGGTGAATACTTAAGTGCTGAGCTGGTTTTATCAAAACTTTGCTTCCTTTACTTTCAGCTCTTTCCCAGATCCAGACAAACTAATTAAGGTAACTATAGATTACTATCTGAACTAGCTTGATAATAAAATTAAAATCCTTTCTTAACCTCAGAAAATAACAAAAACAAAAAAACAAACAAATTGCTGCATAACTGTCATTTCCATCTTTTTCAGAAAAGGTTCAATTGAAGTAAGACTTTAAAAATCACTTAATAATGAAGAGAACTGGTTGGAGCCCTGACCTGAAATCATGTTTGTTCATGTCACAGGGTTATTTTATTGTATACACCCTACATAATGTGGATTGAAAGTTTTTATGGCTGATATATGTTCAGCAGAGTCACAAGAAACACTAAGAGAGTTTCTACGAGTAACACTGTAAACTTTGGTTGTGACAACTATTTGTATTGCCGCCCAGCGACACAGAAACCTGATGAAGACAAGAGGAAGTACCGCAAAGAGAGAAGTGAGGAGGGTCTGGTGACATGCTCTTCATACATACATTCAGATAAACGGGGATTAATAATGTGCAGTCATTATTTGACAGGTAACCACACCTGGTATAATGGTGTAAGAATGGCCACCCACACTAAGAATCATAACCCTCGTTGAGAATAAAATACATCATACCACTTTGTTCAGAACTACAGCGTGCCCTTAAACCCACAGCCAGCATGGCGAGGAACCATCATCTATATCCAAAAAACCAATCTATTTATACATTTCAAATCATTTTAAAACAGGGCAGAAGGTGGATGTGACAGGAAAAGGGAAGAGAGAGGGGGAGAGGAAAAAAAACCCAACATGACAGGGAAAACATGGTGTGCTGCTAATTTTTCTTCTTGATGTTGTTGTTGGAGGTGAGCCGGGGCCGTGGTGTTGGGATAAAGCTTCCAAACAGGACTCGACTTCGGGCCACCTCAAAGACTTTGGAGAAGATCTGGAGGAAAAGGAGAAGGAAGAGGTCACATCAGACTTGAAGTTCTCTATGCATTGGGTAACACAATCTCCACTTTGACCAACTCTGCTCGAGCTCAAAATCCCATCCTCAACGCTGCAGTAATTATTCATCTTTTATCCCATTACAGTTTAATATTTATTTACCAATCACATACAGCCAGCTCGGGCTCATTTTACAGCAGCCTTGATGTCAAAATGTGTGCAAATAATCATGTTGCTAGGCAACCTGGTATGCCACAATAGCTGCTTTATACTGTTATATTGTTTCTATGGTGTGAAAATGATGTCCTGGGTTGTTTTAATTTTTTCTTCTTTTGAACCCTCACCCCTCAAAAATCAGTATTTGATGAATAAGCCCATTTCAGTTTCACTCAACACATAACGTAATGAAATCAAAGCTACTAATTATTACTCCTGTACTGTATGCGCAATCAAAACCGTTTACTTTTGTTAAATTTTATTAGGCTAACTGGACTTGTTTGGAGAGGAGGTAGCTGCTGTCTCAATATAGCAGGATCACTTGAGGCTGGGTCTAAAGGTGAATATTTTAAAAGTGTTATGGACTGTTAAAATGCTGCACAGCATTAAAGAGCATTTTTAGAACCTGGTACAAAGAATGGTGTTAGCCTCTTGCTCCATAACAGCTGTTTTCCAAGTTATCTTGGAGTAATATAGGTAAAGCTTTATGTTGGGTGTGTAGTAGTTTGACAGGTGTGCCACCAAATGGAGCTATAGTCAGCATCTATCTACAAGGATTTTTATACATTATTAAAAAAGGAATTATATGATGCATATTATGGCTCGAGTTTTGGGCAAATCCCCAAGGAAGGCATCACCAAGAAGTGATGACTGTACGTTACAAAGGTTAAAGACTGTTGCAAATATATAATTGGTGGTCAGCGTGACGGATATACTGGCATAAATGCCACGGAATGTCAGGAGAGGAGATCGGAAGAAATTCCAGATGATGAGAGAACTGGAACACTGAGCTCTAGTGAAGCATGCTGTGATTTCTAGCATTGGAGGTAATAAGTTTAGTTTATTTCACTGGATCAACATCGTCCCGTGCCCTTCCCTCCTGCTGCTACTCCTCCCCCTCTCCCTGAATTGTACAGTTTGATGGCTCAGGGAACAAAGAATTTTTAGCCCTGCTGGTTCTGCTGCTGGGGAGGAGCAGCCCGTCGCTGATCCGGTTTCTCTGTGGTTTGATGACAGTTAGCAGAGGAAATTTCCAGAGTACTTTTCTCTGCCACTGTTACCAGAGAGTCAGTCTAGCTTCATGCCAACCACAGAGCCAGCCTACCTTCGCCAGCCTGGAGGAATCCTTTTTGGATGTACCACCCCTCCAGCACGCCACCACGTAAAAGATCAAGCTGGCAACCACTAACTGGTAGAACATCCACAGGAGTTTCCTGCAGATGTTTAAGGAGTGCAGAGACATGCATGACACATCTCTGAGTTGTTAAGTCTAAAGTGCATAGGGTGAAGGGAAGAGGGGCCAGCACTGTGCCCTACGGTGCACCAGTGCTGCTCAGTCCTTCAGCTTGACATACTGTGGTGTCTCAGTGAGGTAGCTGCTTATCCAGGTCACCAGGCAGGGGTCCACTTCAATCCGTTCAAGTTTTTCCTGGAACATAATTGGCTGGATGATATTGAAAGCACTAGAGAAGTCCAGGAAAAGTATCCTGACTGTGCAGCAGCCATGGACACAGCAGGCCCAAAGGCAGGGGGACTTCCTGGGTCAAAGCCAGTTCTCTCCTCACTTGGTCTGCAGTTATGCAGGGAGAGGACTGTGGGGAGGGGAGGAGGAGAGGTATGTCCTCTGTGTCAGGTGAGGGTGCCAGTGAGGGAGAGAGACTGCGATGAGCAGGGTGTGGAGTGTGCAGCAATGTCATGTGGAGAAAGGAGTTGGGGGAGGGCACTGTAGTGAGGTGGGACAGTTGGTTGTTGGTCATACCGATTGAAGAAGGTTACCAAGAGTTACTTGGCTCCTCCAATGTCTCCTCTATTGTACCACCCCTCGTCTTGTGTCCTATCCTTTATTCTGTAGGCCACCTTCTTCCTGTTGAGGATAGCCTTGACCTCCTGTGTTATTCAGGAGGTGTTGTTAGGATAACAGCGTACTGTCTTGACAGGTGAGACCGCGTCCACACTGACAGCCTGCAATCCCTTCACTGTCCTCATCATGTGGATCCAGCAGCATATCCCAGTCAGTGGATTCAAACAGTCTCTCAGGGCACGCTCCACTTTTGGAGACCTATTTCCTGATGCAGTGTGTTGAAGCCGACGGCCTTTTAAACAGGAGGTAGGTGTAACTGTGAGGATTTTCTCCAAGACACATACATCAGTCACGTGGTAGTGCTCTGTCTTTACACTCCCCCGAGTGCAGATGTGAACTCCCTCAGCAGATATCTGTTAGCCTGCGGTCATCCTAAGAGTTTTAGATACCTGCATTCTATGAAGGAGGACTACAGAACAACCCAGCATTCCTTTGGCAGCTGTGCAGTAAAATGGTAATGGAGGAGCAGCTAAAGATGGAACTGCAACTATTTTTCAGCAGGACATGAAATGACGGTAATAGACAGGTTCGAGGAATGATGGACAAGGCTAAACAACTATTATTCACTAGAAGTTGATTCCAAGAAGTTGATTCTGTGTATCTGGCCATGAGTACAATTTACAGAGAGTTAAGGAATGGCTGCAATCACGGAATTGTAAGGTGGAGAAAGATCACCATCTTTGCCATGGTGCTGATGGCCATTGATCAATGGTTATTGATCAATAGTTATGACAATTTGCATATTAACGATCATTAAAACTGGTCTTGACAGCCCATTGTTTGTCACTGGTGCTAATTTCAGTGATTATACAAATGTTGGGGAAACCTGCAGGTAGGTGAGACTGAAGAAGTCACTTGGCTGAGTGACAAAACATTTCTCATGCTGAAAATGACATGTCCAGAATAACAGAATGAACCTTTAGAGATTTCCTTTTCTGGATGATTGAGCATGCATCAAGACATTAGTTATTATTGTCACTGGTCAGTACCAGACTTACTAGTTGTTCAATCTAATTGTTAACATTTTAATTGATGCTCAATGCTAGTAAACTGTTATGTCCTAAATGTTATGCCTCCCTACCTCCTTCACATCAAAAACACACAATAGGTGTCAATGGGTGTTTTGACAAAAATGAGAACACAACCAATTCGTAGTGCAGGGGGTCAATTATAGACAGAGAACAGGAAGGGGAGTGTATGAGATGTGGCCAAGCTCCTGAAATTCAAATAATTATCTAAATAAAAAGTTCATTGATAAGTCTTAGTGGTTTTGATTGTGATTAAAAATAAATAAATAAATAAAATCTAACATATCTCCCTAGTCCTGCAACTATTAAAAAAAAGGAAAGATATACATGAAGCAAGGGCTCACCTTTCGTGGAGTCCTCTGGAAGCATTAAGGGGCAAATATGAAAGATTAATCAAAAAAGCAAGAACAGAAAAACCAAAAATGTCAGAACTATGGTAGTGAAGCTAATTTGGGGAAGGTGGGTTGGAGCACCATGTCAATGTTTCTTTGACAGAAAGCACTTACTTGGAAAAAAGAAAAAAGCGCCTGTATAAATAGCCGCGAATGGGTGAATGAGGCAAGTTGTATAAAATGCTTTGAGTGCTTAGGAACAGTAGAAAAGCACCATATATGAACCAGTCCATTTACGATGTAAATGTACCAGTTTACCATGTACCAGTGTCAGTCACACTTGCGACTAATGCTTCAACTTGTTTAAAAAAAGCAAGCTGTTGCTGCTCCCATTCACAGCCATTTGTTTTTGACTGCGACAAATCTACAGCAAAGCTACAGAAGAATTAATTTTATTCTTTATTGGGGCTGCTACTGAACTATTATTAATATTAATAATTAAAGTTAATAATTAAATAACTATAAATAAATCTACATCCTCAGAACATCTTTTCTGCAGCAGGAAACATTACATCGAAGTACAAAGAAAAACCTCACTTTTGCATACATTTTTTCTTCAAGGTCCTTTAAAGCCTTACAGAAACAGTCACTTATTTAATAGCACACGTACACACACAAAATATACCTCATCTGGGAGTCAAAGCTGTCAGAACCTTCATTGAAGTTCTACGTATACCTTGCACCTTATTGTGTACTGTTCTTGTGTTCTATGCTTAAATATTGAAAAATAAAATATTCAGTAAATTAACCTCCAAGGACCTGGCATCCACATATGTGGACATCACATTTTGGGATGTCTAGACCAAAATACTTAATTTTTCTCTACAAGGGCCTGATATTCACTTACGAGGACAGTATACTGCCACTGTTCTATCAAAATTCAAAACAAATATCGTCATATGTAGATCTCATTTTTCTTAGAAACAAAAATTAGGTTAAAAAAAATCTGGTAATTCTTTGTTTTTACATTCATCAGGTCCCAATCAGCCCAAATAGCAAAGAAAAATTAAAAATGCATGCCATGAAAGAGTTCGGGTCTTAGGAGGTTAAACTCCTGACAAATAGAGGTACTTGAATTTTAAATAATAAAATTTAGACAGTTGATGATGGCAATCACCTCTCACTTTTGAAAACTTTTGAGTGAAGCATAAAAGGTGGGGAGAAAACATTGATATACCATGACCTAAATGAGAACCTACATAAAAATACTGATATACAGTGATGGGAATAACGGGGTTACAAGTAACGGCGTTACTAAGGGCGTCACTTTTTTCCAGTAACAAGTTATCTAACTAATAATTCCTATTGTTACAACGCCGTTACTGTTACTAAGAAGAAAATACGGTGCGGTTGCGTTACTATTTTTCAACAAGCAGACGGTTGAAGCTGTCTTCAGCTTACCACATCTTATATCAGTTGTACGAAAGTAGCTGTAAGTAATCTGGGCGCTACAGCTTCAAGCAGCTGCGTGCGCTCTCGCAGGCGGCAATCACTTTCTGGCAGACGATGACTTTTTGGCACAACACCTGGAGCTAAGGGGGCAAAACAATCGCATGAGTGCTGCTGTTTGACTGAGGAAGAATAAAGTAGTCGTGGTAAGCCAATCACACGACCACTTCAAGATGACAAAGCAACAAGGTGCCAGTTTTTAAATTGTACTGATAGACCACGTAAAACCAGAGTCATGATAAACAATATATACGTGGCGTTTTTTCCTCAACAGTTTTGTAACGTTTACTGTCTAAGGACAGCGCAGCGAGCACTCTCTGCTTATGACCAAAAAACAAAAAAAAACAAGAAACAGCCCTTTGGTGTTGGTGGAAAAATGCACCATGACGACCAATCAAAAATAATATGGCAACATGACATTTGGCTGTTTAGGAAGAGGGGGACGTTTTAGGAGTGACGGCGAGAGAGAGAGAAAGACAGCAGAAAAAGAGAGAGAGCGAGTTTTGAGATGTGAGAGATTTGTGACGTTTAGCGTGTTTGGAGTGTGTAGTTAATGTGTTGTCTTGTGCAGTTAGCGTGTAGCGTTTTGAATATTTTTGTGTTGTGTGTCAGAACAATGAGGCGACTGCGGTCTCCAGGTAGAAAACAGGAGGAGTGATATACCTCCTGCTGTCAGACCTGCAGGTATCAGGCTGTGATGTTCTCCTTTATAGTGGACAGACATTTTTGGAGTGGCACAAATAATTTGTGTGGCATCTTGTTGAATGCAGAACAGCTGATTGTTATGTAAATAGTTTGAAATGGTTATTTGAAAAAGGGTAAAAGGTAAATGGACACAAATAACTTTGTTGTTTGCAAAACTTGCATAGGATTTTGAAATTGACCATTTATATTTGCATTTAAAGTTATGAAATATGATTCAATAAACATGTTTGAGGTTGTTACAGTAAAAAATATAACCTTCTCTACTTTTTTGTCTGATTTTAGATCAACTGGGTTAATACAGAATGTCAAAATGAAAACATAACTGTAAATTCAGACACGTGAGGTTGTGCTGAAAAGAATGATACCAAACAAGGCAAAGTAAATAGTTTTTAAAGGTAAAATGTGGAGGTAAAATCAAAAGTAGTTAAAAATGGCCAATTATACCCTGGACCCCAGAGGGTTAAACATTTTTTAAAGTAACACAATAGTTACTTTTCAAGTAATTAATTACTTTTAGAATCTTGTAACTCAGTTACTAACTCAGTTACTTTTTTAAAGAAGTAACTAGTAACTATAATTAATTACTTTTTCAAAGTAACTTGCCCAACACTGCTGATATACTCAATCAATCAGTTAATCAATCATTCACTGACATAAAGATTAGAAGAAATTTGCACCACTTGTAATGCAAAGATTGTCCTCTCACCTGTTCCCAGAGGGTTTCAGCCACCTGGTCAATGAATCCTCCGACCTCGCGAAACTCTCCAGAGTATTTAACATAGGCCCAGATGCAGAGTGCTGTCAGAGCCAATCCCATCACCAGGTTGCACAGCGTGGCCACAGAGCTAATGCCCACAAAGCCGGTGACAACTGACACTATGTACATGACAAACATGACAGCAAAGAGTGTGGCGGGCGTCCGTGCAGCGTAGAAGATGTTCTTTCCATCATTCTGCTTGCTGAAGTTGGCATAGGCCTCATCGAGTTCTGCCTCCAGCTTCTCCTGGTAGCGCCGGCAGAAATCTTCTCCGCCCATCTTCTTGACAGAGCGGAAGCACCGCACGGAAGCCTGCCGTAGCTCCACATGACGGCGCTCTAACTCTGCTGGGGAAATGTATGGTTTGTCTCCACCACAGATCTGAGACCAGGACAGGAAATACAACAAAAAAATTTACTGAATTCATCAAACAAAACCTGGATCTCTGATTAAATGAACAGGAAGTAACAGTGTTTAGACAATGATCAAACTTCTGGCACAAACTCATGTTAACCACATATTTTGTGGTTATATGTGTACTCTTCACAAATCAATCAGAATTGAGAGTCAGGAGTTACATCACTTTAGTCTGACATCCAAGTTCTGAGGTGTCTGGATCTCAAACTCTCCAGATCAGCTTAAATCCATGTCCCTCAAAATGCCATATGTTTACCTGCTCCATGCTTTTGTTGTATATGTCTTTGGATCCTGCTACAGCTGCAAGGTTATTTGCTTCAGCTGTTGCCTAAAAACCAGAGGACAAAACATTGTGCAGAAACAATCTTTATCACACATTAATCAATACAGAAAGTTTTTAATTAAACTGAGATTGAGTGCAGCCTGATCTGAGGCGTGTGGTGTTGTTGTTTTCCTTTAAAGCAAATGTATCAACTTGATACTTGATTGAAGATGTAAAATCTTCATAATAAACAGACGCCATTCACTTCTTAACCTCAGAGACACTTACTCTTCTGATTACAGATCATAATGTAAACTGTCCAGGAGATGGAGCCATCTAACAGTGAAACTGAAGGAGCTGAACCAACCTGGAGCATTGATTTGGGATGAGGGAGTTCCTCTCCCTGATAGATCTTCATGTAGGCCTGCAAATACAGCAGTAGGGTAGGGAACATTTTTAGAAATTTGACAATACAATCAACCAAAACGGATAGCTTTTTCTGTGGCTTTCAACCAAGTCTTACATAGATGACTTACTGACGAGTAAACTCACTTTGAAATAGTGCAGCAGATCTCTGCAGGTAATTTTGACTCCTCCAATCTCTTTTTCCACTAGATTTTCTGGAGCAAGCAGCGCTGGAACGAGGTTCAGCAGCTCCTTCTGGAAGTCCCCATCAATATCTGAGTGACACACCAAAAACATATTTACCCCCCACCCCCAAAAAAGTGTATAATAGCTTCTCCTGGTGGAGAAGCACTGAGTTGTGTGCATTCCATGTTTATCCCTGAGGGGTCAATTAGATCCCTCCTGCAAATAAATAATTTCCTGAGCAAGCCAAGTTGTTCCTTTATATCCATATTTTCGCATTTTAAGTAAGACTTGACCAAATATAGGTTTTTAGGTGTTATATTAATTAGATCGTCACAGTCTGTAAATTGAAATTCACATTAGAATAAACAAACAAACAAAGGGTACAACAAATGACACATAATAGCTAACACATCTAAAAAAAATTAACATTACAGAAAAACATGGTGAAAAGTTATAAACTATTTTTGGGTTGTAATATTTGGTTGCACTGACACAAAGATGGCATATAAACATGCACTCCCTGCCAAACAGATTGAAGAGCTGATCATCGACATTTTAAATATTGATCTTACAGCTGGCTACAAAAACGTATACAAAACACTTTGAATAATTATTCTAAAAAGCAGAACAGTCAAAGCTCATCATTATATTCATATCTGCCCCTGATTACCATACCTACACCCTCTTACCCAGGGTCATTTCACTCTTTATTTGCTTTGATTAGTTCAGTACAATCTTCACCACAAAATTCAAGAAGAATTATCCCAAAATACTGTTGATGGCTACCAAAAGCATCTGGTTGAGTTGCAAAAAACAAAAAAAAATCGATCCAGGATGAGGTCAGTCTGGTCTTGAAGTTTTGTGCGACTGCTCTATCTACTAGAAGGTGATGTTTCACCCCTCTAGTGTTCCTACCAATATATAATAAATGGTAAATGGCCTGTATTTGTATAGCGCTTTACACTACATTCAGTCATCCACCCAGTCACGCACACATTCACACACTGGTGATGGCAAGCTACATTGCAGCCACAGCTGCCCTGGGGCGCGCTGACAGAGGCGAGGCTGCCGGACACTGGCGCCACCGGGCCAATATATTATATTATTACATACAAAAACAGAAACAAACTGTCTGTCCTTTAAGCTCAGGTCGGGCCTAGGAGCCCGAGGATCCTATGCACTATCCTAACTATCCTAGGACTGCGCTCTTCTGGACACAGAAACCTGATATAATTCCTGGAATGTGCTAGAGCCGCTCCCCAAATTTGGGGGTCACTGCTCTGAGTGTTTCGATTACCTTCACCTTCAGTGTCTTCTATAGGTCTTCTCTCAGCGTGTTTCCTTTCTCGAGCTTCTTCTGTTCATTCTTCCTGAAGTTGCTTTTGCTACATCTATCACACGGCATTTTTTCTCTGTTTGTTCACTACTACTATATGCATGCATAGTTACATATTATAACATGTAACATAACATTACATTACATATTCCTCCACTCGCATAAATTCAACAAACTGCACACATAGAACTCAGCAGCCATGGATAAAAAAGGAAGAGTTTCTACTTTCCAAGACATCCTGCATGTTTGTGCCCTTGCAAGTACCTCTGCTCTGAGAGATTTTCAGGATTAAAGCATTAAAATACTGACACCTATGACACTTTTCACTACTTCCACTGCTACACTACAAACAATAACTGCTGATAGTTAATTTGGCAAAAGTCATTTTCAAAATCGTAAATGGTACATAGACAGTGGTTTAAAACAGTTCTTGTGTTGCTTCCACAGTGTAATTTAACACAATAACCTTAACTGTCCAAAGTGAACAATCACATTAGGACCCCTTTTCTTTTGGGCTTCCATACAGTCAAAACTCAGGTGATTTGAGCGAGCTTGATTTGGTTTCAAGAACAAAGAGTTACCATCAAGAGCATAATGGAGCAGCCCTCATAAACTAGCCACTTGTGTGAGATGCCGTCTTTGTGCACAAGTTCTGTGCACGAAAATATACTTGCACAAGTGATCATCAATACCTGCACAGATGGACAGATTTACTTGTGATTATGCTATTTCTCGCACAGCTTTTGATGTAAATATCAATCTATAGCGCAGAACATTCAGAGGCTACAGCACAGCTGGAATAATAAGGTGGCCACGCTATTGATGTCAAAACACAAAAACTCCTCACAATGTTCAGGTCTCCACCCAAAGCTAAGCATCCTGAGGGTCGATGAGCAATAAAAAAAGGGAGGGCAAGGATTAGTTAGTGCCAGAGCAACAATCCAGGAGCATCCATAATCGGGAGAGGGCCCAGCTTGAGGAACAGAGAAATACCACCCTCCAAGGGGTGAGGAAGAGAACATACACACGAAAAGAAGATGAACTGACCTTTGCTATTACAAGTTCTGTTATACCTGTGAGCCGCCCATCGAAATGAGGATTGGTGGCCACCTTGAGGCCAGGGTGAGGCAACAAGAAACAGCTGATTTTGGAGAAGCAGGAGTGGATGTGTCTGCGGACATTCTGGAGCTCCTCGTGTTGGTTCTGTTTCACCTGAACACAAGCCAGGCACTTCAGTTAATATCTGATTTACTGCACTTAAAACAAATTAAAACAATGTGAAATGTAAAAAACCGTGGAGATGTTCGACAGAAGATTGCCTCTATATATAGTAGGTAGGCAGTTTCCACCTGCTTTACATCCACTGCCACGTGACTTTGTTGATCTATTAAGTCAGGCTGTTAGGGTTTAATTATTCAACTCACCTGCAATCGTTTATCCAAGAAGCCCCGCCCTCCCTCCAGGCCGTATGGATGTTCATATGGGTAACTCCAATCTCTGATTAGGAACATCAGTCTCTTAAAAAACAACATTTAAATTATTATTCAGCATGGACATCAATGTGTGACTTTCAGGTGAAGAACATCTAGAAATGGATAAGAGTGTGCAACAGTTAAAACTCAAGCAGTATGTGCTGGTATGAAGAAAAAGATTGTTAGAAGCTTTGACCAGGAACAGACATGAAGACAAAATGTTTTCCTTTCATGACTTTACAAGTACTGATACAACAAGACAAAGCTTGTTTTAAAATTAAAAGAAACCTCCCTTATATATTTTAAGGACAATGACCATAGTATGGCAGACCTGAAAGGGTTTCTCATAGACTTCCTCCATGGCCAGTCGTCCATATTCAGTGAAGAGCTGAGGAGACAAAACAAGCAAAAAAAGCCTAGAAAACAGAAGCAGCTATAAAATATCAAGAAGTACAAGAACAATTGTTTGCATATCTGATTGTTCGATAAGCAATGCTTAATGCTATTTGTCAGGGTCTGTTTTAACATCAAGAATAACAATCTGAAGAAGAAACTGTGTCCCAGAATTCATAGCGCGGCCCAGCGCAGTTTCCAACAATGGCGGCAGCTAGTTAGTTTAATATTACTCTTATTATTCTTTCTGGGTCACAAAATAAACGTTTAACATATTTTCAGGCGAGAATGTAGCTGTGTAAACTTCAAATATCTGCTCAGTTTATCAGGACACCACATATTTTCAAAAGTGCTCCGACGTTTTCGGAGACATCTGATACCCACCAGCTCAATAGCTAGCCGGGGTTCAAGGCTCACTAGAGCCCGTGAGAACACCGGACTCCCGGCAAATCGTTTTCAAACCCACCGCCATCTTTCGCTACTCAGGTTAAACATGATATATAAGCCACTTAGATAACTTAAAAATGTTGTTGTTTGGCTTTTTTTAGTATTTTATTTGTTCCTGAGTAAATCGGTTTGGCTGAGATTAAAGTTATAGTTTTTACACAGCTGAATAAATGTCAAGCAGACAACTGATTATCAGAAGTGTGAGATGCTCCAGAATATACTCCGGTGTCCTGTTATATTTTAGATAGCAAGGAGCAGACGGCTGAGTTTATTAAACTCCACTGAAACAATCTGCAGATTTCATCAAAATTTAATAAACTATCATCTTGTCTTTATTTTTAGTTAGCACACACCTTACACACTTAAAGCTGTAAGCTAATGATAGTTATATAAGAGCATGCTGGTGCAATAAGCTGTACGTTTTACGTCCAATGAATGCATGATCTGATTAGTCGACTAATCGCAAAAATAATCGGTGACTAGTCAACTATCAAAATAATCGTTTGTGGCAGCCCTAATGCAGAGATGCGCAAGATTCTGAAAGAGCAGCAGATCCCCTTCCAGACTCTCTTCCCAGCCCTGCTTAAGGTGAAATATACAGGGAGTGCAGAATTATTAGGCAAATGAGTATTTTGTCCACATCATCCTCTTCATGCATGTTGTCTTACTCCAAGCTGTATAGGCTCAAAAGCCTACTACCAATTAAGCATATTAGGTGATGTGCATCTCTGTAATGAGAAGGGGTGTGGTCTAATGACATCAACACCCTATATCAGGTGTGCATAATTATTAGGCAACGTCCTTTCCTTTGGCAAAATGGGTCAAAAGAAGGACTTGACAGGCTCAGAAAAGTCAAAAATAGTGAGATATCTTGCAGAGGGATGCAGCAGTCTCAAAATTGCAAAGCTTCTGAAGCGTGATCATCGAACAATCAAGCGTTTCATTCAAAATAGTCAACAGGGTCGCAAGAAGCGTGTGGAAAAACCAAGGCGCAAAATAACTGCCCATGAACTGAGAAAAGTCAAGCGTGCAGCTGCCAAGATGCCACTTGCCACCAGTTTGGCCATATTTCAGAGCTGCAACATCACTGGAGTGCCCAAAAGCACAAGGTGTGCAATACTCAGAGACATGGCCAAGGTAAGAAAGGCTGAAAGACGACCACCACTGAACAAGACACACAAGCTGAAACGTCAAGACTGGGCCAAGAAATATCTCAAGACTGATTTTTCTAAGGTTTTATGGACTGATGAAATGAGAGTGAGTCTTGATGGGCCAGATGGATGGGCCCGTGGCTGGATTGGTAAAGGGCAGAGAGCTCCAGTCCGACTCAGACGCCAGCAAGGTGGAGGTGGAGTACTGGTTTGGGCTGGTATCATCAAAGATGAGCTTGTGGGGCTTTTTCGGGTTGAGGATGGAGTCAAGCTCAACTCCCAGTCCTACTGCCAGTTTCTGGAAGACACCTTCATCAAGCAGTGGTACAGGAAGAAGTCTGCATCCTTCAAGAAAAACATGATTTTCATGCAGGACAATGCTCCATCACACGCGTCCAAGTACTCCACAGCGTGGCTGGCAAGAAAGGGTATAAAAGAAGAAAAACTAATGACATGGCCACCAAGATGGCGGCGCACGTAGTTGCAGCAGCTCAGTGTTCTACCGATCGCTCAGAGGAAAGCACTCCAAGGGATCATTAACACCGCCCAAAAGATCACTGGCTGCCCTCTCCCCACACTGGAAGTTCTACACAACGCCCACTGTTTTAAAAAGGCCCAAAACATCATAAAAGACACCTCACATCCTGGCCACTCCCTGTTCGAACTGTTGCCCTCAGGCAGACGGTACAGGGCAATCAGAGCAAGGACTAATAGACTCAAACACAGCTGTTATCCAACTGCAATAACACATCTGAATACTACAAAAAAATGTCCATCACGCCACTCTTGTGTTAATCTATGCACGGTCTGAAGCATGTGTGTGGGAATGTATGTGAATGTTTTACTGTTATATCTTATTAGTATTTTAAGTATTCTATCTATTTTATTTATTGAATTTTATTGTTTTATTTATATTTTGATATTGCTAGGGATGATGCAATGATCGGGGACCATTCTTAATTTCGTTGTTCTCATGACAATGACAATAAAGTTTCTGATTCTGATTTGTTCACCTGATCTGAACCCCATTGAGAACCTGTGGTCCATCATCAAATGTGAGATTTACAAGGAGGGAAAACAGTACACCTCTCTGAACAGTGTCTGGGAGGCTGTGGTTGCTGCTGCACGCAATGTTGATGGTGAACAGATCAAAACACTGACAGAATCCATGGATGGCAGGCTTTTGAGTGTCCTTGCAAAGAAAGGTGGCTATATTGGTCGCTGATTTGTTGTTGTTTTGTTTTTGAATGTCAGAAATGTATATTTGTGAATGTGGAGATGTTATATTGGTTTCACTGGTAAAAATAAATAATTGAAATGGGTATATATTTGTTTTTTGTTAAGTTGCCTAATAATTATGCACAGTAATAGTCACCTGCACACACAGATATCCCCCTAAAATAGCTAAAACTAAAAACAAACTAAAAACTACTTCCAAAAACATTCAGCTTTGATATTAATGAGTTTTTTGGGTTCATTGAGAACATGGTTGTTGTTCAATAATAAAATTATTCCTCAAAAATACAACTTGCCTAATAATTCTGCACTCCCTGTACTGATAAAACAAAAATTTACAACACTGCAGCTGAAGCCACCGAAGATATGGCCAGTAGAGGTTATGCTGTAAACGTCGTTATAACACCTGAAATAGTTCTGGAAGAACTGAAGCAGCTAACATGGAGTAAGGTCAGCAGAGAACCAGTGAGCGCAGCGGCAAACAAGAAACGCGATCCCGGTTACAAAGAAAAACTCTGAGCCTTCAGGAGGACGGTACCTTCTTCCTCGGAAAATTGAGGTCTACTTACTTTGTTTCCCTTTACAATTAAGTTTACTATATGGTGTACAATACATAAATAAATAGGTTCTCTCATGAATGCTCTTTATGGTGAGGCCTAAGCCATCGAGAGCCTCCTTCATAGACTGATGAGGAAGTTGCCTCTCGAGGTGAAGCAGGGTCCATTTCAGGGACCTCTACCTCGGAAGTTAAGATTTTATTTTGATTTCTGTTCCTTTCTGATGAAACTTTTTTTCATATGTTTTATGTTTAGTTTTTACAAGGGTGTGCAGATAATAATCACAGAAAATTACAATTTAGACGAGTAGCAGGTTAATAAAAATTTTGTCAATTAATATTAATGGCTTACATAGTCCAGTGAAAAGGTGGAAAGCCCTATCTAAGTTTAAAAGGGACAAAGCCCAAATTGTTCTGATGCAGGAAACACATCTAGCTGACAAAGACCAGGCAAAACTTAACAAACAAGGTTTCAAACATGCCTTCTATTCTTCTCATAGTTATGGGAGGCGAAGGGGGGTGGCGATTCTGTTATCCTCAGCTTTGAATTATGAACATATAAGGTAGATATATATTGGTAACAGGTAAGACTGAGGGTACCATGATTACTCTCTTAAATGTGTATATTCCCCCAGGCAGTGACTAGTCCTTATATAGGCAGATTTTGAAATTGGCAACAACAAGGAGTCAGGGAATTTTCATTTGCTTTAATGTCACATTAAATGTCAAACTAGATTCTTCAAACGGAAAAGGTGATCAGAGGAATACTGGAAGAAGAATGGTGCATTTTATGGACGATTTTGGACTACTAGATGTGTGGAGAGATTTTCATCCAAATGATAGAAAGTACACCCATTTCTCAATTCCGCACAACGTATATTCTAGGCTAGATTATATTCTCGTGTTTAAGAACTATGTATTTAGAATTAAAAGCTGTGAAATAGCCGCTTGTACCATCTCAGATCATAAGCCGGTTTATCTTGATATCTGCCTGAATAGCAAAAATAGATTAACCTTATGGAGGTTGAATTCAAACATTTTAAATTATCCAAATATTAAAGAGAGTTTGAAAAAAGAAATAGAAACTTACTTAGAGTATAATGAAAATGAGGAGGTATCTCCGGGAATATTATGGGATGCATTGAAGGCAGTGATTAGAGGAAAAATAATTAGTATATCCTCTTACATTATAAAATCAAGGTGGGAAAACCGTTGTCAATTAGAAGACAAATTGTTAGAGCTACAACATCTACACTCTGTGACGCTGAATGATGATATTAAATCTGATATAATAAAAAAAAGAAAGATAATCTAAACACAATGGACATACAGAAAAAAGGTCTTTTTATTAAACAACAGCAATGCGAGGTAGGGAGGAAATCATTAAGACTCCTGTTTCTTAAACTTAGGAAGCAACAAGCAGAGAGGACTATACATAGAATAAAGAACCATTTCACAACTGCTTTTTGCTTTGTTTATAGAACCATTAAGTCAATGGATCAGGCAGAGACAGGATATAACTGGAGTAAGAACGGCAGGAGGGGAACAGAAATTAGCACTACTTGCTGACGACTTACTTTTAACAATATCCTTTCCCTTACAGGCACTCCCCCAAATCATGGACATGCTATCAGAGTATGGCTCTTTTTCGGGATATAAGGTTAATGTAAATAAAATGCAGGTATTAACTGTAAACTATGAACCACCAGTCAAAATTAAGAATTGCTATAAATGGAAATGGGATGCAGATAGCATTAGGTATCTAGGGTTGGTAATACACCGTGACTTCACCAAAATGTTCAGTGCCAACTATGCCCAGATAAATGAATCTATAAAATCAGATATACAAAGATGGAATACCATTCCGTTTCTGGACCTACACTCCAGGATCGAATCAATCAGATTAAATATTCTTCCCCGACTGCTGTATTTGTTTCAGTCTTTACCGATTGCCATACCACAAAAACAGTTTGTGGCATGGGATAGAATATTGTCAAAATACTGGATTGTCAAAATCTGGAACGGGAAAAAAGCTAAAGTTAAATATAAAACACTCAAACTAAAGAAAGAAAAGGGAGGTCGTGGGCTTCCTTGTCTACGAGAATATTATTGTGCAGCTCAGTTAAGACCATGGATATGTCTCTGTTGTCCAGATTACACGCCGGATGGAAAGATGTTGAAGGAACAATAGTCAAAGGAATACCAGTTACAGCTTTAATATCGGACATAAACGTGGCAGACGAACCTATACTACAAATAATGATATCTGCTTGGAAAGAAGTAATAAGAATTCGCGGTTTGGAAAAGGGCTCCAAGGTTTTAAGATGGTGTGCATATGATTCAGATTTTACCCCAAATCATTATGATAATAGATTCAAGAACTGGGTTTCAAAAGGTATAACTAATTATTATTCATTTGTCCACAAGGGGGCATTCCAAAGCTTTGAGCTTTTTTTTTTTTTTTTAGCTTTTTAAGACGTAAACATGATTTAGGTTCAGACAACTTCTTTAGATATCTACAGGTCAGAAATTATTTTAATCAAAAATTAAAAGTGAACCTAAACGAATTACAATTTGTAGAAACATTTTTATTATTAACCAAATCTGGAGCGCAAAGCAAAATTATTTCCAAATTATATAACAGCATCCTGCGGTGTAAAAACGACAGCACTGTGTATATTAAAGCAATGTGGGAAAAAGAAGGTAATTTGTCAATTACAGAGGAGTGTTGGGACCACACATGCAAGATATAGTGGGCTACCACTGGGTCTAATGTTTGGCGTGAATTTTGCTGGAAAAGAATTATGAGATTTTTCATCACCCCTGCTTAACAAAGATATTGGGGAACTGGTGACACATGTTAGAGATGTGGGGGAGATGGAGCTAACCATTTCCAAATCTTTTTGGGATTGCACAGTTATTCGCCAGTATTGGTCTCTAATCCATGAACATCTACAAAATGTGTTTTCATTTGTTTTTCCTTTAACCTTTGAGACCATATTTTTGTGTAATGTACCAGTGGATAAATTGAATTCCAATGATAATAGACTCTTGTATATCCTACTGGCCGCAAGTAAAAAGCCTCTTACAAGGGAATGGCTTAAGCTTGAACCACCAACGATGGAAGATTGGATACATTCTGTACAAGAGATCTATACGATGGAAAAATTGTCATTTTCTCTTAAACTTCAGAGGGATATTTCAGTGGGAGGCAGAGGGTCAGAGAAAAGAAGCACATAAAAAACTAACCTTTCTGGGCCATTTCCTATGCTGTTGTAGTGATTTTTAAAAAGAGTGCTAAACAATTATTTTTTCATTTGGTGTTTGTTTTTTTCTTTGATTCTTGTCACAGAAAAATTTGACCTTATCTTGTTTGGAGAGACTGCAGCTTTCATAAACTGCTTGTCCATTTCATGCGTGGATATGATGTAGGGCTGCAGCTATTGATTATCTTAGTAATCGAGTAATCTCTTGATTATTCCATCTTTTAATCAGAGTTCTGAAAGGCAGCTTTGAAAAAAAAGAGCTCTGAAAGGGTGTGTGTGCATATTATGAGTTTTTGTGCATGTGTGTCTGCAAGTTTAAGTGTGCAGGGAATGAGTGAGTTTGTGTCTTCAAGCCTTTAAAAGACTTTAAAGGAATGTGGTGGCTGCTATGAAGAAAACTGAGCATTCTGAAGTCTACCCTGTGCTTTCCCACATAACAGACAGGTCTGGCCCAGATCTGGTCCAGATCCGGCATCAAGCTGGCACTTCTGACTGACTGGTGTCATGGGTGGGTGTATGTCAACTAGATGTGGGCCAGGTCTGGCAATGGTGGCACTATTTATGTTCCTATTTTCCCATTTTAGTAAGAAGACCCAAATGCCATGTTGCAATACTATACTGCTATGGTAATAGAGCAGGGCGATATGACCAAAAATATTATCATGATATACATTTGAAAATTTGCGATAACGATATAACTGACAATATAATTGACACTAGACAAAACACTTTACAACTCCACAACTTTATTAGTGCAAAAAAACAAACAAACATCAATGTATTTTCACTTAAACAAGCAGCTGTTTTTTATATGCATTAAAGTTATATAAAAATTTTACAGAGCAAATGCAAATTCCTTGCTGACAATTTAACCAAAAGGCATTTCAAGTGGAAATTGGCCGACATATCCTCAGCATAACCATGTATAATATCCACAAAACATAAAAAGACGTTATACACACAGCGCAGAACGTATCACTCCGCGAGGCGCCTGCCTATGATAGCCGTAATGCTCCGACAATCCATCAAGCGGTGCGGGTTCGTAGCTTAGCAAAGTCGTACTAAAACATTTGACAGATTTTCGAGCACCGTGTGCATAAAATCATTTCGAGGTCAGTAAACACAACCAGAATTCATACATAAGGCACACGGGATTATAAGGGCACTGTCGATTTTCAGAAAAATCAAAGGATTGATTTTAAGTGTGCCATATTTTCCAAAAAAAAAAAAAACGGTAATAACGACGGCCCGCTAGCATGCTCTACCAAAAATAGTGCTTTGTTGTGTATGTGACGGATGAAAGCTAAACCAGTTACACACCACTGAAGTTGCAGCATTTTTACAAACCAATTCTGGTTCATCTGTTTCATTTTCAACGATCCACTTTCGCCCTTCTCATACTCCGTCGCCACCATGCTTTTTCCGCCATGTGCATATGAAAACAAAGGCACTGCGCATGCGCGTTTTACCCATATTCTATCGCGATATTTCATTTTCTTATCATTGCCCAACGTTATACCGGTATTACCGTGAACAATATGATATGGCCCAGCACTATATGGTAGCAAACGTTTCAAATGCAGATTTGACAGGTTTGTGAGTATACACTTTATCCAAAACCTAGTGAGGTTTAAAGAAGAAAGAAGAAAGTGTACTTTATTGATCCCCGTGGGGAAATTCCTCTCTGTATTTAACCCATTCACTCAGTGAAGCAGTGGGCAGCCATTGGGCGCCCGGGGAGCAGTGTGTAGGGACGGTACCTTGCTCAGGGGTACCTCAGGGTAGCTGTTCAGTGGAATCGAACCCCCGACCTTCCGATCATGGTGCCACCACTCTACCTACTGAGCTATCCCTGCCCCCCCTGCCCTTTACTCATGTTTCCCACTGGGTGGCTGTAGCTCATGAGGTAGAGCAGATCACCTACTGACATCTGGGGCAAGAGCTGAAACTGTTCTGGGCCAGCACTGGGCTAGTAGTGTGTCTGCAACTGGCCCGTGGCTGCACACAACTTACACACAGCCCACATACCACAAAGAATGGTGCCCCAGATCAGGTTTGCCAGAGGTAACACATGGGCCAGCACAGGACCTCCAGTGTGTCTCTAACTGGCCTTGTGCTGGCCCATGTGTGGTTCACCTCTGGCAAACCAGGTCTGGGCCACCAAAGGGCCGTCATTCTTTGCGGTATGTGGGCCATGTGTAAGCACATTGTGTGGGCCAGATCCGGGCCATACAAATTTTGCTATGTGGGTTGATGCAAGGTTTTTGTGCTGCTGATGTGTAGATGTTAAATTATATTAATAACAGTTCAGTGTCCAATCTAACGACCCTCAGGTTTACTGAACCATACTTTTTTATTGGCTTGTGAAAAAGCTTATATATGTTTAAATATTAACGCAATTAAAATGACAACAACATTTGATATTATTTCACTTTCAGCGTAAAACGTTTTTAATGAAAGCCTAAATAAATATGGTCTAGTACAACCCACGCTCGCATTTACATCGTTTAACACATTAGCACACAACAGAGCTGTGTGTTAAATGACACATCATTTAACACACAGCTCTGTCAAGTATTTTTTTATAATCAAATTATTTGAATTACTCAAATCATTACAACCCTAATTTGATGCATTTAATTGTTGCTGAAATAATGTAACATAAGAAATAACCTAAATAATTGGGTTCATGGGGTCTTGATGCATTCTCAATCATCTAGGAAAGTAAATCTCCAAAAAGTTTATTCTGTTCATCTGGACGTAGCGTTTTGTGGGAGAAACGTTTCGTCACTCATCCAAGTGACTTCTTCAGTCTCAGCTGACTGACCTCTCAGCCCATTGTTCCTTCAGTGGGCTGGTTTCAGTCATTATGCAAATGTACTGTTTATAAGGTTGGGGAAACCTGCAGTCAGTTGAGACTGAAGAAGTCACTTGGATGAGTGACGAAACGTTTCTCTCACAAAACGCTATGTCCAGATGAACAGAATCAACTTTTTGGAGAATTGGGTTTATGCTATAGGATTCAGTCTAGAAATAGTAAAGCTGTCTTGCAGGCTGATACTGACCTGGAGATGCTGAAGGTCATCTTCCTGAACATTCTGGGAAAGGTTGTACACCTGAAACACACATAATGTTGATGCCATAATTTCTAGATAAAAATGTATATTCTATTGTTATACTATCACAATGAATTAAAGAGTTTCTTATGTGACAACTAGAATATACTAGAAATAAAAAAGATGACTGACCTGCACAGAGCTGGTCATGGTGCTCAAGGCAAATAGTGTGGCACAGTCTTTAACGGTAGACTGGCTGTCAAACGCTCCCTGCGTGTCTATTAGTAGAACTGCAACCTGTGGAAAAATGATGTAAAAATAAAAACATCACACCACATACATACAAATAAATATATATATTTTTTAAATTTCCCTCTCCCCCGAGGGCGTTATTTATCCTTCAAGCTTGGGTCCTCTACCAGAGGCCTGTGCGCTTAAGGATGTTGTTCCTGTGATCTGTTGGAGTCACTTGCCCAGCTGGGGGGGGGGGGGGGTAACGAGAGTACTCCGATTACCACTAGGACCACTGTTGCCTTCATCTTCGACATCTTCTTGAGTTCTTCTCTCAGCCCCCTGATATCACTTGGTATACCTACATCTAGGGCTGCTCAATTAATCGAATTTTAATCACGATTACGATCTGGGCTTTCAACGATCATTAAAAATGACTGAGCCGATTATTAGCCCCTCCCTCATGCTTTACTCTCGCGCTGCTCCATGTGGCAAATCAAGCGCACTGCTCTGCATTTCGAACACGCGTCACAACAATTAAGAGGACCCGAGGGAAGCTCGGAAAGCTAAGCAGAAGTTATTTGGAGAGGAGAGTGACTGCCGTTGGTTGAAAAGAGAGGTAAAAAAAAAAAAAACTTAAGTGGTGTGGAAACATTATGGCTTCGCGGAGTCAGACGTGGATCAAGTAGACACAGTGTGTAAACTTTGCTATGGTGTCGTAGCTGCACCACAGAGCAACACTGCAAAGTTCACATTTTTCATTTATTTCTTATATTGCAAACATTTGCGCTGTTATCAGTATTTGCACACTATTTTATATTATTTTTTAAAGTCATTATTCAATACATTGTTATTGTTAAACCTTTAAAGCCGGTCAGAGCAGCATGCTCGTTTTGTGTAACTATTTTTAAATCCCTGTAGAACCTGAACGCTAAGCTAGCACAATAAATTTTTTTCCATATGAAACCAGAGGAGTTGTACGTACTTCTTATGCCATCAGCTTGTCCTCGGTCACGGTTTCCTTCCACATATAGCTTTGCAAAAATTGCATAAAAAGAGCTTGCAGGAACAAAAACATAATATTCCAGAAACACGCTTTGCCGATCCGATCATGAACTTCCCACATTGAACAAGACGTCAACGCGAACTATCGCAAGTGACGTCGTTTTTGCGGAAAATGTAGTTTTTTACTTGTAGGCCTTAGAACTCGAATTGCACTGCTGGAAATAGTTTATTTTGATGCACATGCACATTCTTTGCAAATTTGCATCATAGGATTGTTTTTTTGTTTTTCCTGCAGTATATAAAAATTGCTGTATCTCCAAAAATAAAACTATGAAGACACTCAAAATAAATTTCCTGTTGTTGTAAACTACTTTTTGCAACTTTTTTGTATTTAAAGTTTTGAGGGATAAACCTCTTAAATTTCTCCAAGTAGAAATATATGTAAAAACAAAAACGATTTTCAATTTTTTTGTAGTTTATTGCACTTTTTTGCAATTAATGTAGTTACTATGGACTTAATGCATACACATTTTTAAAATATGGGCTATAACAGTTGTATTGATGTATAGCAACTTGAAATGCTCCCACAAATGGCACTACAGCATGTAAAAAAATAATATAAGCTCTGGCGGACGAAATAAATATCGTCAAATAATCGTGATCTCAATTTCAGTGAAAATAATCGTGATTATCATTTTTGCCATAATCGAGCAGCCCTACCTACATCAATCACTACAGCTGTCTTCCTCTGCTTGTCCACGACTATTATGTACGGTTGGTTAGCCATCACCAGTTTGGCTGTCTGTATCTGGCAGTCCCACATGATCTTAGGTCTCGACGACCCTAGTGGGCATGTCTCATTTTGACCTTGAGACTTCCAGGTCATTCTCAGCCCAGGTGTTCCTGTATAATATGCCTGCTGGGTTGTAGCATTACATGCATGCCCTGTCTGCTAGCATCTTGAACCCTGCTGTTATGTGCTGGATTGTCTCAGGGGCATCTTCACACATTCTGCACCTGGGGTCTTGCCTAGTGTGTTAGACCCTAGCCTCTATGGATCGTGTACTTATGGCTTGTTACTGTGCTGTCTTTCAGTCCAGTTTTGTCCACCCACTGACAGGATGTCAGACACTTCTTCTGACAGTGGCCAAGTAGTGGCCTGCCGTTCCATCATCCTTACTTCTTCTCCTTACTCCTCTTCCGTCTTCGGTTTCTGATGCTACTAATCACTGGCAGGGCGTAAGTGTAGATTGCCGGGATCTTGATCTTCATATGAAGCTTACTCCTCAGAACTTGCTTTACACTCTGCTGGTACTTGGTGGTTGCAGCTTTCCTAGCGGCCTCTTCGTGGTTCCCATTTCCCATTTGCCTATGAGATTCCCAGGTGCCTGTAGCTGCCCTCGATGTCTGCAATGCTGCCTTCTGGTAATGCAATCCCATCAGTTTGGAATACCTTCCCTCTCTTTGTTACCATCCGCCTATGCTACACTACAGACATCAGAATGTCATTCAGGTAGATCCAAGTTGTGTGGTAGGTAGATTAGGTGGTTGACAATTGCTCCATTCCATAGTCGGTATCACTGACAGTAACTGAGGCAAGTCAGACCTACTTTGGATGTTGTGCTGGAGTCTTTTGTGAGTCGTCACTGAGCTCTTAGAGCAATTTTGTTCAGTTCTTGTCCAGCCACTCCTGGGAAGGTTTACCAATGTTCCATTTTTCACCATTTGTCACAAGTGTGGCAGTAATCAGGCCTGGGTGTGGCTAGAGAAATTAAACTCAGCTTTACAAAGATGGCATAGGAGGAATTACTTTTACAGACAGGGCTATATAGGTCTGTATTTTCACCTGAATAATAAACGCCTTCACTTAAAAAACCCATTTCTGTTTTTACATGTGTCAACTTTGTCAAATATTTAAATTTGTTTGATGATCTGACAAATTTAAGTTAACAAAAAATAAATAAATCAGTACGGGGTGAAACATTTTTTCACGCTATACACATATACACACATACCCACACCACATTTTAAAAGGAACAGCTTAGAAGATGCTGTGACACAGACCTTGCTGTGATCTGGTTTCTCCACTACAAACACATCGCTCCACGCCTGGATGCCCGTGGTCTCCCGTTCACAACCACCCCGCCAAGTGAAGCCGGTCAGAGGTTCCTCCACACCGCCGAGCCACGAATCAGATGACTGGAAGATCACAAGAGTATAGCTAACAAACTGCATTCCAAACTCACACACAAACATGTGGAAAGCCTTGTGTTTATGGGGGGGGGGGGGGGGGGGGGGGGGGTGTCCAGTCAATTGTTACAAGCTAGTCTGTCTGTCTGTGTATAACTGTTACAAGTGTTTGTTTTGTATTGCCAGCAATGAGTTGGACTTATTTTTGATGGGACCCCGCCAAGGCTGCTCTGTCCTCCGGCTCTCTTTATAATGTTTTATGAACAGAATTTCTAGGGGTAGCCAAGCGGCAGAAAGCTTTCACCTTGGTGGCCTTATAATCTCTTCTGAGCAGGTGACCTCCAGCTCATACTGGAGAAGTTTGTAGCTGAGTGAAGTGGCAGGAATGAGTATTGGCACCTCCAAGTTACAGGTTATGGTCCTCAATAAGAAAAGGGCCACTTCGAGTGAGAGACAAGCTGATGCCCCAAGTGCAGGAGTTTAAGTATCTCGGGGTCTTCTTCACCAGCAAGGGGAAAGAGGAGCAGTCTGATGGATTGGGCTGCATCTGCAGTGATATGAACACTGCAGTATAAGCTTAACATAAAATCATAAATACTGACTGTTCCAGTTGCTCCTAGTAAACCAAATTTCCCAATCTTCATCGTCAGTGTGGATTAGACTTCAAACAGTATGTTGACAGAAACTGCTTCAAAGAGCAGCACGCATCTGCTTGACATAGCACCCAGTGATGGTTATGAACATTAACTGTTAATGGACACAGAAACCGCTACCGCAGTTAATAGTAGCCACACTCAGATAAATCAAATATGTGTACAGCATTATTCACAGCGTTACAACTTTCAACATTTTGAAACAAGCCAATTCTGAAATTAATGATTAATTCAGGAAAACCAGATTCCATAAGCTCATTATCGTGGTGTATAGTTTGCATTTGTATTTTGCCAGAGTGGGGCCATTCAGTGGTTCTTTTGACTGCTCCACCAAGACGAGAGTTGAGGTCAATGGATATATTTGGTGATGTTTGTCAGCAGGATTATGATGAAACTAACAATTTGAATTTCACAGAACTTGACAGGTTACCTGTTTGTACATGTAACGAAGCATAAAGTCGAGCAGGAAGGATTTGCCCTTGCGAAAAGCTCCAGCCACAGAGACGACGACCACATGGAGGTCCTGGACCTTCTTCTGCAGCAGCAGTTGCTCCAGCACCTGCTCCTGCAGGAAGAATGAATGCTCCTCCTCATTTGCCACTACAATCTGCACAGGCTGGGGCCTGCCCACTTTCTCCTCCTCTTCCTCCTCCAGCAGGTCATAGTCCTCCTCTTCACACCTCATCTGGGATGCGCATGATTTAAAACTGTGGCCACCTGAGAGGGGGAAAGTAAGCTTAAAATGTGTCTGAAGGCTCAGAATGCAGAAATGATTGGTCATGACTGTTCACTGGTACAAAGCAATAACTAGCCAATTAAAGGGATTTACAGCCTGTGTTCTTATTATCAATTATCATTTGTAGCAAAAAAATATCGTTTTCAGTTGTCTCAACATTCATGAACATTGCTGTTAAATATAACATGACTTTCTAGCAATTTAATTTTGGCAACTCTACATATAACAACCACTTGTGAAACAGTTGGTTGTGAGTGCTTAGATAAATTACACTCACTTCCAGATTCTTTAAAAATCAGTGTGGAGTTTGGAGGGGTGGGTGGCAGCTACATTGATCCTGTTATTATATGGGAGACCATTTCTATTATTTTTGACTTGGATAATTCAATTCAATTCAATTTCATTTATATAGCGCCAAATCACAACAAGAGTCGCCTCAAGGCGCTTTATATTGTACAGTAGATCCTACAGTAATAGATACAGAGAAAAACCCAACAATCATATGACCCCCTATGAGCAAGAACTTTGGCGACAGTGGGAAGGAAAAAACTTCCTTTTAACAGGAAGAAACCTCCGGCAGAACCAGGCTCAGGGAGGGGCGGCCATCTGCTGCGACCGGTTGGGGTGATAATGAAACTCATCTCTCAATGCAAAGTCGAGCCAAATGTATTTATAAAGCAAATAAATAAGAAATAGAAAGGAATATATAGATTAGGAATAGATTAAATAGATGTTAGTGGGTGCTAAACATATATAATAATGACTGAAAAAATACACAGGAGAGACAATAGGTTTTCAGACAGACTCAAATGCCACTACATCCTTACAGATTTATTTCACCAGTAGGCAAATAAAGAGTCCAGAGTGTGTACTGAGGGCACAAAGAACAGAGGTGAGCCAATTAATACCTCCTTTAACCTCCTAGGACCTGGCATCCACATATGTGGACATCACATTTTGAGTTATTTAGACTTCAATACTAAATTTTGCTCTACAAGGGTCTGATATCCACTTACGAGGACATTATACTGCTACTGTTCTATCAAGATTTTAGACGAATACCCTCATTTGTGGCTCTTATTTTTCTTAAAAACAAAAATAAGGTAAAAAAAAAAAAAAAATCTGGTAATTCTTTGTTTTTACATTCATCAGGCCCCAATATGCCCAAATAAAAAAAATGCATGCTGTGGAAGAGTTCGGGTCTTAGGAGGTTAATTCAGTTTTTATTTAATAGAACCATAAGCATGAAGAGTAAGAGTAATAAAGATGCACATGTTATAACTTAATATAATAAGCTCATTATAGTCTACTTAATTTTCTATTATGCTGGAAGTCAGAAACTCCCCGATCTGTGTGTTACCAGTATTAGTGAAATGGCCTGCAAAACTACAGTTAGAGTACAGTAACTGTACAGTTACATTAAGGTAGCCCTGTCATTACAGGGCTACCTTAATGGTTCACACCAACTTTACAAGCAATTGTCACAAGGTAACAGTACAAAGATTATGACGCAAATCACACAATCTTAATCAGTAATAGTAATAATAATAATGGATTGGATTTATATAGCGCTTTTCAAGGCACCCAAAGCGCTTTACAATGCCACTATTCATTCACTCTCACATTCACACACTGGTGGAGGCAAGCTACGGTTGTAGCCACAGCTGCAGTAACATCCTTTTTACAGCTAACTGTTGATCTGACACAGCTACACATTGTCATCGATAACAATGACTAGGAAAATTGCTCAACATCTAATTTTATTGATGTGTCATATTACAGAAACACTTATATGGTTTAAGAACTACAATATACTACAGAAATACATTGGAGAGTATCGCCTTGACTGCCTGCCAAGACTACACTCAGTACTAACAAAGAAAAATGTAGTGTGACCATTAAAACACAGCATAACAGGAGGGTGGAGAAGATGGAAGAAAGATGAAAGGGAGACTTTGAAAAGTGTGTGAGAATATCACAGTCGTCCTGCGACTGCAACGCACAAGTACTTAAAAGATCAGTGCCCTGGAGCTGTGACGTCAACTCTGAATAGGTACATTTGAGGAAGTTAAATTACTGTGAAATTTTTATTAAATGGGAGGTCTGGATTTTCCAATAATATGCGACTTTGATAATACAAAGTTGTCTGTAAACCTAGCCAAAATCCACAAACAAATACTTTATTAGTGGAAGATGATATTTACCCATAACTTTACATGGTTCTACTCAATGGAACAAGAGAACCATTATCAGAAATAGAAAAAACACTGGATATAGAAACAGTTTCATGATAATGGTATTTTTATTAATCACCATGACAATGGTAAATTTTTACAATTGGAAGCATTCCAAGACAAATTTTACATACAATATTCTTATTGTCATTACAGATTGTCAATGCAATTACAAATTGATCAAATACATGACTTCTCACGAGAAACAAAGAAAGAAACAAAAAAAAAAAAAAAAAAAAAAAAAAAAGGGGGGGTCGGTGACAACAATATAATCTCTAATAAATATTATAAATATGAGAAATGGCCAATACCTCCAAAACACAGACACTTTTCCAATTTCAATTCAGTTTTATTCATATAGTTCCAAATCAAAGAAGCAGTTGCCTTATTGTAAGGTAAAGATCCCACAACCCTATAATAATACAACAGAGAAAACCCCAAAAAGCTTGCTCATCAACCCCTTATGAGCAAGTGCTTTGACAACAGTAGGAAGGGGAAAAAAACTCCCTTTTAACAGGAAGACACCTCCAGCAGAACCAGGCTCACAGGGGGCAGCCATCTGGCCCCCTGACCAGTTAGGGTAAGGGGAAGAAGACAGGGAAAGGACAAGCTATTGAAGAGAGCCAGAGATTTATAATAAATAATAACGAAATGCAGAGGTGTATAAACAAAGTGAAAGGGGCAACTGAAGAAGAAACACTCAGTTTCTTCTACAATTTTGACTGCATTTGCTCATGGGAACCTCCCAGCAGCCTGGACCTTGCAATGTAACTAAGGAAATATTTAGGATCACCTGATCCAGCCCTAACAATATGTTTATTAAAAAAAGGAAAAAATATATATTTTGAGTCTAATCTTAAAAGTAGAAATAGTGTCTGTCTCCTGAATCCACAGAAGAGGGGCCTGAAAACTGAAGGCTCTGCCTCCCATTCTACTTTTAAATACTGAAGGAACCACAAGTAAGCAGTCTGAGAGCAAAGTGCTCTAATGGGGTGATATGGTGCTATAAGGCCATTAAGATGGGACCTGATTATTCAGGACCTTGTGTAAATTCAATTCTAGGTTCATTTTAAAATAATCTTAATAACTGTTATTCAGCTGCTGAGACTCTAAAAAATGTGGTTTAAAGTTTGTTTTTTTTGTTTTTTTACTGTTAATGCTATCCTTTCAGATTTTAACATAAGACTTAGGTGTTATAAAACTGAAGATTTAAACAGTTTTAGATACATTATACACTCTCAAAGCACTTTGTTTGAATAAAATGTTAGATTGAAAAACACAGCAGCAGAAGGTTTCACAGAAGTGTGATTACTTCTTCTAATTTCATAACATGATCCAGAGTCCACATAATCAACAGATTCACCCTGGAGGCAGGGCCAAGGCGGTTCTCTGGGTCCAAAGGTTAGGAGAAGCTTCATGCTTATTTTTTTATTTTTATTTTATAAATTACACCTGTCCTGTGCCAGATGTTCTGTTGACCCACTGAGAAAGACATTATTTTTGTGACATCAGGAGGACTGACGCTCATCGCAGGGATCAAACAGGACTCATAATCTTCACCAGCAGCTCCCTCAGAGGGAAGTCTTCAGACCTCCACTATCCGCTCGGCCAATAAGATGGACAAACCCAACATGTCATGAACAGTGTGTTCATCAAGAGTGAACACATAACATGATTTTTCTGTTGTTGTTTTCTGGGTGGTGCTGAGGGCGGCTCCTGTAATCAAAAGGAGAAAAGAATCATTACAAACTGTAAAATGTGAAGTGTATCTCTCAAATCTGAAATAAAGTGGTCAGAATTCAATGGTGGTCACCTGCAGGAAAACAAGAGACAAACACACATCATTAGCATTGTTTGAGCTGCTGCCCGAGTACTGGACAACATATTAACCTCCTAGGACCTGGCGTCCACATATGTGGACATCACATTTTGGGTTATTTAGACCAAAATATTTAATTTTGCTCTACAAGGGCCTGATATCCACTTACGAGGACATTATACTGCTACTGTTCTATCAACATTTTAAACGAATATCCTCATATGTGGCTCTCATTTTTCTTAGGAACAAAAATCTGGTTAAAAAAAATAAAATCTGGTAATTCTTTGTTTTTACATTCATGAGAACCCAATCAGCCCAAATATCAAAGAGAAATTAAAAATGCCTGCCGTGGAAGAGTTCGGGTCTTAGGAGGTTAATGCTTCACATCATTTCTCTCTAGCGATATAACATGTACAGAGTATTGAACATTTAACTTTGTGAACAACACCTAATTAAGAACCTAATTTTGCCCTTTTAAACAAGAACACTTGAAACAAACTCAGTTGAGGAAAAAAAAAAAAAAACTCACTCTCTCTCTCTCCCCCTTTCAAACCTGTGGCCGGTCTTTATCCTTCAAGCTCAGGTCATCTACCAGAGGCTTATGAGCTTGGGGGTCCTGCAGAGTATCTTTGCCGTTGCTAGGACTGCTCTCTTCTGGACAGAGATATTAGATGTTGTTCCAGGGATCTGCTGGAGCCACTCACCCAATTCCTGACAATTGCTGCATTCCGTAGTCAGTATCCGTAATGATCTCACTGAGGGGGTTCAGGCCTATGCAGAACAGCAGTGGGTAGATCCCGCACTTGATGGTGACTTGCGCTATAGATTTGAAGTTGGCCTCTAGTGTTGTTTGCCACATCACCAGTGAGTTCCTGATGAAGGCTGTTAGGGTCCTGTTGATCTTGTACAATTCTAGGAATTCCAGGATCCAAGTGTGAGCCATCAAGTCATAGACCTTCTTATAATCAATCCAGGCAGTGCACAGGTTAGTCAGCCTAGTCTAGCAGTCTTGGGCAACTGCTCTGTCAACCAGTAGCTGGTGTTTTGCTCCTCTGATACTCCTACCAATTCCTTTATGTGCCCCGCTGATGTATTGACCCATGTGCCTGCCAGAAGCCTCCACGTGGTACTGACGCAAGTTATTAGCCGGTGGTTGGATGGGACTGATCCTTTGGTTCATTTGTGTAGTTAGGCGCTCACTGACAACCTACTGGCTTCTTCAGCCAGTGGGTGTGAACCATGCTGGGGCCTGGTGGCAGTCCAACTCTTCATACTGGAGACCTTTTTCTTAAATGTCTGCCACTGTGATGGTTACTGGACCCTGTTCAGGGTTAGTGCAGTGGTCTGCTTTTAGATTTACAAGCCACTGAGCATCGCCGTTATGTGTTGCGTACTTCTCTCGTATGCTCTTCCAGTATTACTCAGTCTCCAGCCTTGGTGGTGCTGTTCTCATATTGTTCCCCTGCCACTGAGAGCACACCTTGGATTGTTCCTTTGGGAACAGCTAGTTTATTCTCCTGCCTTCTATTTCTCAGCTGCTCGGCATGTAACATGCAGCAACATAGAGGAAGTGGCTGACTTCCAAATGACATAGCATTTGGGTGGTACCTCATTAATCTCTAGCCGTGAGAGCAGTTCCTTCTTCCAAATGTTGGAACACTGAGCTACTAGTTTCGCCATCAATCTGGATGCTGGGTATGGAAAATTCCATAGGTCCCTCATCCATTCATGCAACTATTTCCGCTGGGGTTACTTATGTAGCAGCTTCCAACAGCGCCCTATTTTTGTCTCTTGCCCACTTATTTTGTCTTGTTCCACTTGTCATCTGTGTGTCCTGGTTACTCAACACCTGACGCGGACCTTGTTAATCCAGGCGACAGATCAAAGACGTGAGGAAGGTGGTTGGCCAACTATCAGAGCTACAGAAAGGGGAAATTAAGAAGCTGCCCAAGAAGTATAGCAAGCTGCCCATAACCGAGGCCTTAGAAACTGCCAAGCAAAAACTGAGCCTTTTCCAGCCGCTTCAAGAGGGTTAGGGTTAGAGAAATAGAAGGCAGGAGAATAAACCAATGTCAGTGTCAGGGGAACAGTATGAGAACAGCAGCAAGGCTTGAGACCGAGCAATACTGGAAGAGCATATGGGAAAAGGACGCAACACATAATGACA
Source organism: Copadichromis virginalis (assembly GCF_057382275.1). NCBI lineage: Eukaryota > Metazoa > Chordata > Actinopteri > Cichliformes > Cichlidae > Copadichromis > Copadichromis virginalis. Next base: position 2,527,619 of record NC_140623.1, on the reverse strand, counting down.
ATGCTCAGTGGCTGGTGGATATAAGAGCAGACCACAAAACCCTGCCTGAACAGGGTTCAGTAACAATCACAGTGGCAGACATCCAAGAAAGGGTCTCCAATGTAAAGAGTTAGACAGCACCAGGCCCTAACATGATTCACTCTTACTGGCTGAAGAAACTGACTGCACTCTATGAGAATCTAACAGTGCAAATGAAGCAGCTGCTAGTCAAGACACTTACAATGGTTAACTGAAGGCCGGACAGTCCTGTTCCCCAAGGATCCTTAGAAGGGTCCAGTTCCATCAAACTACGGGCCAATACCCTACCTCAGTACCCCATGGAAGCTCCTGTCAGGTATAGGGCTGGGCCATATTATACAGTTCACGGTAATACTGGTATAATGTTGGGCAACGGTAAGAAAATGAAATATTGCGATGGGTATATGGGTAAAACGCGCATGAGCAGTGCCTTTGTTTTCATACGCACAAGGCGATTATGCCTTGGTTATGCTGAGGATATGTCAGCCAATTTCCACTGGAAATGCCTTTTGGTTAAACTGTTAAACAAGGAATTTGCATTTGCACTGTTAAATTTTTAATAAAAAACAGCTGCTTGTTTAAGTAAAAATACATTGATGTTTGTTTGGTTTTTTTGCACTAATAAAGTTGTGGAGTTGTAAAATATTTTGTCTAGTGTCAATTATATCATCAGTTATATCGTTATCGCAAATTTTCAAATGTATATCGTGATAAATATTTTTGGTCATATCGCCCTGCTCTAGTCAGGTATCATAGTAGCTAAAATGAATAGGCATATGGCTCAACACATGAGAGGGGGCACATAAAGGAATTGGCAAAGCTACTGGCAGACAGAACAGTTGTGCTAGACTCCAAGACCAGGTTCACCAACCTGTGCACTGCCTGGATTTATTATAAGAAGGCCTATGACTCGATGCACCACAAATGGATCATGGCATGCCTAGAACTGTACAAGATCAACGGGTCCCTAACAGCCTTCATCAGGAACCCAATGCAGATGTGGTAAACAATGCTAGAGGCCAACTTCAAGCCCATAGCCCAAGTCACCATCAAGTGCGGGATCTACCAAGGAGATGTTCCAGTTCTGCGTAGGCCTGAACCCCCTCAGTGAGATCATTATGGATACTGACTACAGAATGCAGCAATTGTCAGGAATTAGGCGAGTGGCTCCAGCAGATCCCAGGAACAGCATCCAATATCTCTGTCCAGAAGAGCGAAGTCCTAGAAACGGCAAAGATACTCCGCAGGACCCTCAAGCTCCCAGGCCTCTGGTAGACTATGGAATGCAGCAATAGCAATGCAGACATAGAAGCCACTGTCATCAAGACATGGAAGCTCCTTACCATGCATGTAGGGTTTCACCCCAAATCTAGCACCCTGAGACTGTACGCCTAAATAGAAGGAAGGTATGCCTAAGAAGGAAGGAGGCCGGGGACTAGTGAGTGTCAGTACCACAGTCCAGGACGAGACAACGAATATCCACAACTACACCAGAAAGATGGCCACCACCAATGTGCTCAGTGAATACCTCAGGCAACAGAAACCTAAGAAATGGGAGCAAGAGGAGGAACTATCATGGAGTCTCTAACACAACAAGCAAGCCCCCAGGTACAAGGCTGTGTATAGATACCCCTGCTTTCCTATTATAATCCTGTTTCTTTTAGTTTGTGAACATCAGCTGTGTAAGACACAAACGGAAATCAGAAACTGGGACTGATTTTACAGGCTGTATTGTGAGAACATTTTTGATCTTCAGTAATTCTTCTTCTGTTAAAACTGAATGAAATCCATCAATGAGGGTTTAAAGTGCATTTTCTTTTATTAATTTGGTGTTACTGTCATTACAGATGTAAGGGAGACACAAAAATGCTGCCATTTGCATATATTTTATAATCAGCTCTCCAAAAGAACTGAAGGAGAGTCTAACTTGTTGCTCTTACAGAATAATACTCATAAAAAGTACAGTAACTGTCATGTTAGTTAGTGACTGAGCAGCTAGAGTGGCATTTTTCCATTGCTCTTATAAACAGTTTTAGTGCCTGATCTTCAGCTGCAGGTCTGAACATCTTTCCATTGAGTACAGCAGCAGAGCTCTGACTGTACAGCACTGACTTTAATGTACATTCAAGCTCAGAGTGACTTGTTTAGTCAAGGTATATTCATTCACATGCACGGATTAGCTACCAAACACGGCTTTCCCCAACAGATGACTGCTCAACTAAGCTAGCTATCTCAGGATGTTAATTTCTGATTATCTTACAAACTCACATTCAACTTACCGAAAAAGTGCAGTTAGGCCTCTGGTCCTTCTGTCGGTTAATCCAGTTTACTGCAGAACACCTCATGCTGTCAGTTTGAAACAGTCGTGGTTTTGGAAAGTAAATCCTGGCCCTCCTCTCCGCGTCCTGGCTCTATCAGCCATTCCAGATTAGATATAGGCAAGTTTCTCTGTAACAACAGTTGCCAGTCAAAGCTGTCATGATGACGTTGACCCCAATAACAGCATTAAGTTATTAACTAGAATCCAACCTGTGAGAAAGGAGACCCCTTGAACAATGAGAATTGCTAATAATGGCATAAAGCATATTTGTGAAAAATCTGATAACATGGAGGAGCCGGGGTTTATGACCTATACTGGAGCCAGACACCAGGGGACAAGCTGTTAGGTCGTCCATGTTTTCTACAGTTATTGGTTGAAAACACTGACTTCAAATTCATATGTTTCATGGGTCATTATTTTAATTGGCTGGAGAAGAGACAGCAGGGTGACATTTATAGCTGGGCAACTTGAACAGGTAAAGCAAATATGCACTGTAGCCTGGAACAAGAGGTATGCCTACAGGAAGCAAAGATTAAAGGAGTGAATAAATAATCGTTGACTAATAAAAATTAACTGACAGATTAGCCACAAACTGACTACCAAAATAATCTTTACGTGAATATTAGAGAATATAGAATATTAGAGTATTTAGAGAATAAAATAATTAATTGCCTTTTATTTATGGGAAAATGCTGACAGTTCTAAACAAATGCAATACCATTATTGCCATTTTCAAATAAATGCATTAAACTAAGCACTCTTTACAGTGTGAATATGTTCTATATAGCATGGCTGTAGTCTTGAAGGTTGAGTCTCCTTGCAGGAATCAATAAACTGGCAGTCGAAGTGAAAGTCTGCTGGATGGGGGAAAAAAACCCAGTCTAATTCTAGAAGCCTCAGCTTTCCTCTTGATTATAGTCCTCTAAGAGGAATTATTGCCATTACGGAACTGCAGGCCTGACCTGAAGTGTATAGTAAATAAAACCACTATTTACAAAAGTCAGTTTTAACCTTTGGATGAGTAAAGCTCCTTGTATGGCAGCAGTGATGCTTCACTGACCTACAGAGCCACTTAGATTGAATAGAGACATGTAACCAGGACAGATTTAACTCTTTGGGTGACCTGGTCCCCATTCAATTTGTCATAGAAGCAGTGATGTTGCTTATGCTATGATGTTGCTTATGCTATATGAAAAAGACAGTCCGTGCTTTAACGTTCTACTTACGAGGGCCAGCAAATCAGAATAAAGTTAACTGAAAGGGAGGAAGACATCTAGAAACTCTTTGTTTCAGATATTTGATAAACTCAGAGGGGTCACTGAGGTACACCATTAGACAAATGAAGATCATCTGAACTGTGAATAATGCAAAGCTATTAATGTATCCAAGCATAAACATACTGTACTCTTCTGGATGAAGATTTCAAAGAGATCCATCTATTAATATCTATCATCCATCTCCCTCATACTGTATTTATAATCTAAAACTTCAGTTATGTTTTACTAATTTTAGATTTATAGATAGATAGTAAAGTGGAGTAAGAAAGTAAAGTAAGATTACAAAGAAAAGGAAATTGAGTAAATGCATTTTGTTAAAAGTCAAAGTTTATGTAAAATGACTAAAAACATATTTACATTGTTTAAAAAAAAAAAAAAGGTTCTTTCAGTTATTGTGAACTGCTTGTGAAAAATGTAATTTCCTGCATATGATGGGTGAAGGTAGCACAAGGTGGGAGAGAAGAGGAAAAGTAAAAAGAGCGCAAAGAGACAGTGTGCGATGACACAGAGCAGGTGGAGAAGTTAGCTTGTTTTCAAGTATTTTCAGTGAGTGAGTTCAGACTTTTCGTCACGAGAAGTCACAGTTTGTGTCTGTACCCATGTTGGCAAGACACGGTAAAGTTTCAGCGTGAAGCTGCTGGACAGGACAGTGTATTTTGTTTTCTGCTGCTGGTGTAATTATTAAGATGGAGCAAGGCTAACACAGCCATTTGCTAAAAAGGACTACTGTAGACTGCCAACTTTGCCACCAGACTGCTCATGGTTTTTGGGAAATGCAGTAAATCTATTAATCTAGGCCTGATTTGTAAAAGGTGGATGGGCTCTGCCTCGAAAAGGTGGATGGATGGGTTCAGTCATTCGGGAGGGGTTCAGAGTAGAGCTGCTACTCCTCCACATCAAAAGCAGATAGGTAAGGCTGTCATGTCATAGGTAGGACAGGGCATTAAATTTAAATCTAAAATAAATAACGCTATGGAACCCTGAAAATAAACAGTCTACATGCCACGCCCCCTTTAGATTCACCCTTTCAGCAAGTTGCCCAATTTAAACATTTCTCCAGTGTCTGTCCTTTGCTATTAAAACACATTAGAAACTATATTCAGTCAAAATTCTGCTAATCTGTCTTAAAGTGCTTCTATGAAGAAGCCCAGGGCTTATCAGAGAATTGCAAAACCAATAACCACGCCCTAAGAATTCCCATTAGGATCAGGCTAATAAGTACAGGTCTATAAGCATCAGTGCTGTTGCAATATTCAGTCTGAACTTGAATCTGTCAAGATAATAAACATACCAGCACAAATACATACAAATCCCATGACATCTTTAACAGCAAACATTTCCAGCTTCTTCTTCAATGACATAAGAAACTCTGTGCTTAAAAACAGGGTAAAGAACAGTGAAGGCTTTTTGATATTACAGTCCACCAACACTCCCCAAACAGACTAAGGAGTTAGTAAACTTTAAAAATCCAAGATTTCCTAAACAGCCAGCTCAGGGAAACCAACACAGCTGTCCTGGTATCCTTGAGAACCTTGTAAGCAGATTATTATGAACTACTCTAACCTGATACTGGGTGTCTTTCACGAAAACCACGATAGCATTGCTTATGCGTTTTATTTTTTACAGTGACAGGTAACAACTACTGGCAAGTAATTCTTTGAAGCTCCACAGCTAAATAGTAGAGCATTCCAGTATTAAGGTAAACTTACCTCACTGCTTATTCCTTCTGACCTCTGTCCATTAAATCGTTGACTTACATTTGAGATCAAGGGTGCACAATCAGAGCTCTTGCAAAAATAATACAAGTTTCGTCGATACTAGAGAATTAAAAAGCTGAATTTTTCAATTCAGATCTTCATTTACAAATGTTAATTTCATGAATTTCTTAATAAGAGAGGAAAGCCATTCAACTGTCAATTTTAACTTTAGTTGGAATTCGAAGTTAATTTGTAATGTGTGTACCCTAAGGCCTAAGGCATAAAGCTATATTACATTTGTAACGGTGTCCGCTGTTATAGCGCCTCGTTATCCAGTGCGTCGTACATTAGCCTAGCTAAAATTACACAGCAAGTTAAGTTAGCTAATTGCTAGATAATAGACGAATACAGGCTTCTATTTACTGTACATTGACAGATCGGTTCAGCGGCTGTTATAATGACATGTTCTACAAGAAGGAACATCAGCTCAAGGGGTAAGCAGTAGCAGGAAAAACAAACAGATTCAGCTGCAGGTGAGGACAGCTGAGTGGCTTCACACCGGCTTTATTGTAACAACACACTGCACAGCGAGAATGAGTCGTCCCCGGCTCAAAGAACGCACGCTCAGTGTCATAATCAAAACAATCTTTTCAGTGATATTTTATCGGTCGAACACAGCGGGAAGCTCAAATTCGCAATAATATGCGAAACAACGGCTGAGGCGAATATTTGGCGAAGCGGAGCGCTGCATTGTCATTTCATAACCGTTGTTATCTATCAAACGCGCACAAACACACTGCGGTTAAAACCACACAAAAACTCTTCTTACTAGAATCTTTCAAGTCTCAGAGCATTAATTACCTTCTTTAAATATGCTGCTTTTATGACTCCGCTGTTTCAACCTGCTCTTCTCAGCCGCCATCTTTCTTAACCCGCAAATATCGGCAGACCGCTCTGACGTCACCGAACTCAGAGCGGCAGTAATGTCCGTGGGGTCCTAAAATACACAACCGGCCTGTTCCTCGTGTAAGTTGGCTTCTGTTCTGCAGCCCTCACTTTCCATGGTTTTATGGCAATATTACTAGGTAAATACCAGAGGTAGGAATTAGACACCTTTGAGAAGGGAAGTGGACTCAACAGTACCTCAAAATTCGGTTTCTTTAAATGGTCAAAAAAGTGGATCCAAAAGCAGAGGTGGGTCGAGTATCCAAAAATTGTACTCAAGTAAGAGTAGCATTACTTTAAAATATTACTCAAGTAAAAGTGAAAAGTAGTCTTCAAAAAAGTTACTCGAGTAAGAGTAAACAAGTACTTCGTGAAAAGACTACTCAAGTAGCGAGTAACCGTTTGAAATGTCTGATTTATTTTATAAATAAATGCTATCAGACAAACCAAAAAAAATAAATATACAAATTTTAGTATTTTCAAACGGAATATATGTAAAAACATGAACAAAATAAGGCACAACAATTCTAATTTCAAGATTTCAGATTTTCAACAAGCTTTTTTCCACCAATAGCTACAGTAAATAATATAAATATATAAACAGTGCAAACAATTTCCAGTGACAAGATATGCTGTAAACTTTATATTCATTTTTGTTCCAAATGGCACAGCAGCCTCAGAGAAAACAGAACGAGACATCTTCCTCATGAAGGGTTCTCCCAAAGACAAGAACTAACAGACTTAAAAACTCCTTTGTCCCACACGCCATCAGACTGTTTAACTCCTCCCTGGAGGGGAGAGGGAGGGGAAACAGGAGGACAAAGGAGGGGGGAACAACTAAGCTGTAGTGCCTCTTCACCTCACTGTGCAATACCTTTTGTGCAATACTTTTGTAAATAGTCAACGGTGCAATAGACTCAATACTTGAAATGTGCAATTCACTTGTATTTTTATTTTTATTCCTATTTATTCTATTTATCCCCTTCGTATATTTTATTTATATTGTCTCTGTATTTATATATATATGTGTGTGTGTGTGTGTGTGTGTGTATTATATATATATATATATAATATTCTGTAACTCTGTAACTTCTGTCGGTGCTGTGCTTTTTTGGAAATCGAATTTCCCAGAGGAACCCACCCGAGGGATTAATAAAGTTCTATCTAATCTAATCTAATCTAATGTACATACAAGGGCGCTCAGTTTACCATACATTGTATGGGTGTGCATTTATTTCTGCATATTTAGCAAAAATGTGCCATTTCTTGACTCTGTGAGGTGATGGTTAAGCTTCAGCAGCAGTTTGCTCTCAAGGTTCTTTCTGTGAAGCTGTAACTGTTTAGCAGTGAACAGGAGTCCTGCATGACTGAGAAGTCCTTCACAAGCTCCAGATGCAGGAAGAGCAGTATTGATTTTGATCAACAGCTTCTTGATGTGAGGGACGCTATGCAATAGATCCACACCTCCAGTGAATGGACATGAAAGGTACCTCTCCAGCCCTGCTTCTGGCTTTTTTGACCCCATGGGTCCATCATCTTAGTCGAATAGGCCGCTGTTTGCCCTAGCATCATCCAGCTCTGTGTCTAGGTGATGTCTGATGAAGTTGAGACCTGTGGAAAGATGTATGGTTTTCAAAAGAATTAGGTCTGGTCATTATAGTGCTGTATACACTGCCAAGCTGTGGATGTTTGGCAAGAAGATTTGATCACACTGGAGATGTTTTTTACTAACTCTTGTAGAAAAACAAAATCTTGTCATTCATATTCCGCACAAACAGTTTGCAATGAATTCCAGATTAAGTTTAAAATAAGAATGCGTGCAAGGCTAAGCAGGGCTCGCAAAATTTCAAATTCCCTGGTAGCCCTTCGGGCAGGGACTCTTCGGTTTTTGGTAGCCCAAAATAAATTTAAGTAGCCCGAATAAAAAAGAGAGCAATTTTTTGATTGATGTTTTGTTTCCTGTTTTGTTTCCTTTACAATATTATACATTAAAGTATATTATTGTAACGGAAACAAAACATTAATCAAAAAATTGTTGAAACGCAAATTACAACATTGAATAAAAATTACAGTCATCAACTCAAATACTTGATTCTAATTGAACAGAAATTTCTATGAACTTGTAAGAACTGTGTAGGACATGAATCAGTCTGTGTCAGATCCTGAATTTGAAATTTCCACTGAAGTCACGGGTAAGAGGCAAGTGGAACCAAGATCGAGGCCCTTTGCTTTTTGAAGTTTGCAAAGACTGCTAAATTGTGCCAGTGGTAGTTCACTCTTTGCAACATAGTAGCTGTTCTAAACAGATCTTTCAGGTTTATTTTTAGTATGTTATTTGCAATTGGTGTTTGTTCCGGGAAAGATATTGCAGACTGAGCAATAATGCATTTCTTGCATTTTTCATGGGTTCTAATGGGGGCCTTTCTTAAAATTACTGGTCCCAGTAACAAAGACACTTGTCGACTCAGAAATCGAATGAAACTCACAACACACCCGGCAGAACATTATGTTATTTACACGGGTGCACATAAGTGGTCCGCATGTGCGCATTCGCTGTCAAAATAAAAGACGCGCACCAGATAAGAAGTTGCAACGTGCGTTTGCGTCCATATAAAAAGCACTGTTTTTGTCCGCTAGAGTGGGATTTTCAGGGCACATTCTGCACCACATCTGTGCGTTCATCATTTGTTTGAAGCCAGCTCACCTCCTGCAACCACTTTTCCGAGAATATGCGCTTCTTTTGCGGTTCGGACTCCTTCTGACATTTCTTTGGAGGTGGAGGAACACCAAAGTAATTGCTTAAAGGAGCTTGCTTCTTCGACATCTTTAAGAGTTCTAAACAAATGTCTGTCCTCCTCCAGAAAATCTTATGTACGCAAACACGCATTGCAACTTCTTATCTTGTGCGCGTTTTTTATTTTGACAGCGAATGCGCACCTGCGGACCACTTATATGCAGCCCTGGTTATTTAGCTCGTCATATTGCAGCCACGGAAATTCTTTTGTCCATGAAACCATAAAGCTGCACTTTCTTTTTGCCTTATAGTCTGATTTGTCATAACTTTTCCGTTTCGTGGTAAGCTTTTCTTTGGCTGTCACTTCTTCACCCTGACCTGTCTTATTTGGCTCAGCAGAACTAAAATATATATCCTGCTGCTTTTACACACGGACTCACATAACGCTCAGCGATTCTCTGCGCGATCAACCTCTCACATGTTTAAGCTGCGGGAGATTTCACTTGTCATGTTTGCATAGTAAGCTAACGATTGATAAGACGATGTCAGAGGAATTGGTGCGCAAATTATCGTCACTCACCAATCAGTGCTGTCGCTCTCTATACACAGTTCACGTGATTGCAAAGTGAAAGCAAAAAACAAGCGCAAATTCAAACGCGATTTCAATATGTCACATATTGACAGTGGCTCACCGATGCCAATGACATAATTACCCAGCTACATTTCCGAAAGAATGCAAAAGCATTGACATATATTTTTCCTTCCTATGATAGCCCAACAGGCAGGGCAGCGATAGATTTTGGTAACCCGACTGGAAAAATCGCTAGCCCCGGGACGTCAGGCTAGCAATTTTGCGAGCCCTGCTAAGCAGTGCTAGCCAATAGATCCTCCTGTTTGGCTGTTACTCTGGGAAAAGACAGGAAAGACTGTGATGGAAGCCGTGACTGGAGCTGCAATGTAGCCTATATAATATTTATATTGTACGAACGTGATAATTCTGTATATTGTAATAACGTGATATTATATTGTTCAAATGTGAAAGGTATATTGTTAGAACAATATACTTTTCCCTTTTCTATTTTTCTTTTGCCTTTGTGGCAGCTCTACGCTTCCGTATCCAAGTCTTTTCAATGTGGCCTCACAAAATTATCACGACTACAACAACCATGAAAAGAGTTGGATGGACATTGCTGCTCAATCACAGCTGCCTGGTCAATGTTTTTCATTAGTAATTTAGCAAAGTTGACGGTGGTGGTGTGTGTGTGCCTGTGTGAGTGAGTAAAAGACAGAGAGGGAGAGCCAGAGACAGATTTTATATGATAAGCTTCATGTTATGAATGCACAGTTTGAGCACTCAGGTCGCATCAGAGCATCAGGCCGTATAGTGTGAGACCCTGCATCGTGACCTATGAACTTCTAACCCCTGAGATTCAATTGTACAGTTTGAGCAGGAGCTGAATAAAGCGACTGAAAAAAATCGCAGTGTTTGCCCAGCTTAATGCAGACTGTTTAACCCTTTAAGACCTACCATAGAACCAAGTCCGCCAGAGCTTATATTATATTTTTACATGCTGTGGAGCCATTTTTGGGAGCATTTCAAGTTGCTATACATCAATACAACCATTATAGCCCAGATTTTAATAATATGTATTCATTAAGTGCATAGTAATTACATAAATTGCAAAAAAGTGCAATAAACTACAAAAAAATTGAAAATCGTTTTTGCTTTTTTAACATATATTTGTAGTTAGAGAAATTTAAGAGGCTTATCCCTCAAAACTGTAAATACAAAAAAGTTGCACAAAATAGTTTCCCACCACAGGAAATTTATTTTGAGTGTCTTCATAGTTTTATTTTTGAAATACACCAATTTTTATACACTGCAGGAAAAACGAAAGTAAATATTATACTGCAAATTTGCAAAAAAGCAGCATATGCATAAAAAAAAACTATTTCCAGCAGTGCAATATGAGTCCTAAACATCCCAGAAACGACACAGAAAGTCATAAAGTCAAAGATAACTTTTGAAAAGACAAGTACAGGCCCTAAGGCCCTCATGGTAAAAAAGACTACATTTCCGGGAAAATGACGTCACTTCCGGGCAGGTAATGGCGGAAATGCAAAAGTTCGCGCTGACGTCTAGTCCAACGTAGGAAGTGTTATGAACAGCTGATCGGATCGGCAAAGCCTGTTTCTGGAATATTATGTTTTTGTTCCTGCAAGCGCTTTTTATGCAGTTTTTGCAAAGCTTTATGTGGAAGGAAACCGTGACCTAGGACAAGCTGATGGCATAAGATGTAAGTACAACTCCTCCGGTTTCATATGCAAAAAAAATTTTTGCGCTAGCTTACATGGTTGCAGTGCTACTGGGATTTAAAAATAGTTACGCAAAACAGAGCGTGTCCGCTCCGATCGGCTCTAAAGGGTTAAACTAAACAAGCTGCTGTTTCACATAATAAACCCTGTCACCCGCAGTATTGCCTTCTGTTTTAACAGTTAAAGCAGTGGAGACGAGCTGTTTACATATGCGTGGAACTCTAGCGTCATTAACCAGACTAAGGGCTTTGGAGCGTGATGTCACGGGGGTGGGCGTGGAAAGGATTTTGGCCCGATCCGCCATTTTGGGGGTCTTGTGGTGGACCACTAGAGGGCTCCACTCACACCCAGTGTATAGGAAGTGTGTCCCTGTGTTTTGTGGCGCGATATGCACAGTTGATGTTGGAGACGAATAAAGAAGGAGTGAGAACTGAGAGCTCTGTTTCGTTGATGCTTACCTCCACATTGGTGACCCCTGACTCGAGCATGCAACGGGCCGCAGATAACGCAGACTCCGCTATGGATGCATCAGCGGCCGCCGGACCTCCGCCTCCTGTTGCAGCTACGTTCGCTGTGGCGCTGAAACCGCCGGACTTTTGGCTCCATGACCCCCCGTCATGGTTTGTACACGTGGAGACTCAGTTCGCCCTTCGCGGCATCTCGGCTGACGACACGAAGTATCACCATGTGGTGGCCTCACTCGACCCGCTGGCCACCCGTCGCACGATGGCGCTCCTCCGGGACCCACCCGCCCAAGGGAAATACGCTGCCCTCAAAGAGCTGCTTCTTCGGCGCTATGCCCTCTCCGACGCTGAACGAGCCGAAAAGCTCCTCAACCTGTCAGGCTTGGGTGGCGGTACCGGACTCGAGCTCATGGAGAACATGCTATCGTTGCTCGGGCCGGATGACGGTGGTTTCCTCTTCGCCCACCTCTTCCTCTGCCAACTACCGGCCACCGTGAGAGCTGTCCTCGCGAACTCTCCGCTTCTGCCTGCGAAGGATTATCGCTCCCTGGCTGAAGAAGCGGATCGCATTCTCCTGGCTAGCCGCACTTTCGACGTTCACGCCCTGGCTACGGACACGCCGGCGGCACCTTCCACGCCTCCACCTGCCTCCCCCGGAGCTTCCTCCCCTTTGCTGACGGCAGGGATTGCTACACGCCGGCACCGCGGAAAGAGCATCTGTTTCTACCACCCCGCGAAACTGTCCGTCGCTCGGGAAGAGTTTGCAGCCATGGAGCGCCTTGGCATTGTACAGCGTTCGCACAGTGCATGGGCCTCTCTGCTTCACATGGTGCCCAAATCGGACGGTCGGTGGCGGCCATGCGGAGATTTCCGCCGTTTAAATAATGCCACGGAGAATGACCGTTACCCAATCCCCCACATTCAGGATTTTTCTGCCAATCTCGCCGGAACGTCGATTTTTTCTAAAATTGACTTGGTGCGGGGGTATCACCAGGTTCCCGTGCGCGCCGAAGACGTTCCTAAAACCGCTGTAATTACCCCCTTCGGCTTGTTCGAGTTTTTGCGCATGCCGTTTGGCCTGAAAGGTGCCGCCCAGACCTTTCAGCGGCTGATGGACTTTTGCGTGGGCTGCCATTCGTTTTTGTTTATCTAGACGATATATTGGTGGCCAGCTGCTCAGCGAACCAGCACGAGTCCCATCTGCGCCAGGTTTTCCAGCGTTTGGCAGCACATGGCCTGATCATCAACCCTTCCAAGTGCCAGTTTGGGTTGCCTGTTCTGGATTTCCTCGGGCACCGCATTTCCGCTGAAGGTGTGGTTCTGTTGCCCGACAGAGTCCAGGCCGTTTCGGCTTTTCCGCGTCCCACGTCGGTTAAAGCGTTGCAGGAGTTCTTGGGGATGATAAATTTTTACAACCGCTTTCTCCCCAGAGCTGCCCAGCTGCTACAGCCACTCTATGCTGCCTTAAAAGGTAAAACAGCCAAAGATCCGGTTGACTGGCTGCCGGAACGCGTCCGTGCGTTTTCCGCAGCCAAGTCTGCGCTGGCTGACGCCGCCCTGCTGGCCCACCCGCTTCCGTCGGCGGAGATCGCGTTGACCACCGACGCCTCTGACGTGGCAGTGGGTGGGGTGTAGGAACAGCGGGTTTCAGGTCTCTGGCAACCGCTCGCCTTTTTCAGTCGTACGCTCCGGGATGCTGAACGCAAGTACAGTGTTTTTGACAGGGAGTTCCTGGCCCTGCACCTCGCGTTTTTGTGTGCGTGGAACTCTAGCGTCATTAACCAGACTAAGGGCTTTGGAGCGTGATGTCACGGGGGTGGGCGTGGAAAGGATTTTGGCCCGATCCGCCATTTTGGGGGTCTTGTGGTGGACCACTAGAGGGCTCCACTCACACCCAGTGTATAGGAAATGTGTCCCTGTGTTTTGTGGCGCGATATGCGCAGTTGATGTTGGAGACAAATAAAGGAGTGAGGACTGAGAGCTCTGTGTCGTTGATGCTTACCGCCACAGTCTAAACAAAGCGCAAGCGAAAAGGGAGCGAAGGCACACACAACAGCCACCATTCATATTTGCTGTGTGGTTGGCTGCAGTGTTCGATCGCTCGACCGGCAAGAGAATAAGCTTGAAAAGGGTTTGTCTTTTCATTCTTTCCCAACCTGGAAGCAACATGAGGCAGCTTGTGTATCAATGTTACCAAACGAAGGCGTGTAGCCTGGATAGCAGCTGTGAGACGAGCTGATATCCAGTTCTCTTCCATCTCCAGATATCTGTTGGTGCTCCAGACATTTTCATTCCGGTAAGTTCTAAATATGTTCATATCACTCTTTATAGCCTATTCGTTTTATTTTCGATGCGCTCTGAGCTCATAGCAAATTAGAACAAACATCCTAATGAGTGATTTTGCAGAACTACCTTCTATTTATAGTAGAGATGGACCGATCCGATATTACGTATCGGTATCGGTCCGATACTGACCTAAATTACTGGATCGGATATCGGAGAAAAATAAAAAATGTAATCCGATCCATTAAATATCACGAAAGCACCTCACAAAACTTGCAACACGCCGTAACTCACCTCAGAACGTATGCATAACGTGATAGAGCAGCTGTGGCATGCAGGACCTGTCGGTGGTCTGGATAGCATGTGGAGCTTCGCTAGCAACCTGGCATTTCATCTCCGACAAAGTTATCCCCGAGAGAAGTAAAGCAAGTGTGTAAGTCCATCTCTGAATGTTTGTAAAGCATTTCCACGTTAAGCTTAACAAGCGACTGCCTCTCGCTCTCCGGCTGCTACTTCAATCGTGAAACTGCTTAATGATCAGCTGATCGGCTTTTCTGTCGCGAGTCCGTCTTTGTTTTTGGTCCACTTTGCGCCAGAAAGAGGAAACCAGCGGCTGAACAACAGCAGCACGTTTAAGCTTGATAAGCTGTTGTTAGAATTTATTTAATATTAATTTCTACTCCAGGATCTTTTTCTACGTAGCTGACGCTGGTAACTGTGCACGGGCGGATCTAGCAAAGTTTAGCCAGGGGGGCCGATAGGGCATTAACTGGGAAAAGGGGGCACAAAGACATACTTTTCTTTCTTATTCTCATTTAAAATGTCTAGCTTTTAATAAATAATTATCTGACACCCAAAGTTTTAATTTGATGTAAAATGAATAGAAGTCAATTACTGTACATAGTGACTATTAAGTCTAATATATATACCCTAGTAAGCTATAGTACTTTTTACTTTGGGAAGGTACCATCTGTGCAGTCTGCAATTTTGTTGAAGAAAGATGTTGAATCTATTTAATATTTCTTGAAAAATAATTGATTTCTGTGCATTTTTTTTCACACTGCATCAAATTAAGGTTGATTACGTCGATTAAGCATCATGAGGTGGCGCGTGAGGGGTGGTTCCCTATTTTTTATTTATTTAATTTTGTTGTTGCTGGGAGTTGGAACCCTATTAGTTAGGTTGCTTAATATTTACGCTAAGTACTCTTTAAAATACCAGAATAGGGAGGATGGTGTAGGTCTAAGTTTATTAGATTGATCAGTATTGCTGAACTATGAAATATTTTTTTTGTATACAGGTATAACAGAATAGCTTTAGTGTAGTTGTTGTTTTAAACTTGAGTATGAACTTATACAAAATGCCGCAAGATATTTTAAAAAACAGTTTTGTTGATTAAAAAACACTATATCGGATTCATATCGGTATCGGCAGATATCCAAATTTATGATATCGGTATCGGTATCGGACATAAAAAAGTGGTATCGTGCCATCTCTAATTTATAGAGTTGCTAATTATTTGGCATTATTGCAGCAAACCAGCCTATGAAATGGATGAAACATCATGACTGGGTTCCAGCACTACACAAGGGACCTGCTTCAAACATACTACCATGCCAATCAGATTACTTCTTCCATGTAAGAGTGAAGAGGTGACCCTTCTGGATAAGATGGTGAAGGTTTGCTGCGTTTGGTGAACAGTGTGATAATAAAACCAGGGAAAATGAAACCTGCTCCTGTTAAATATTCTTAAGTCTTTTGCTGTATAAATAGCGATTTTTTTTCTCTCCAAAAGATACAGTAAATAAAGTAATGTTAGTAGTGGGTGATATCATGTAAACACTGTCAGGATTTTATGTAAACATTTTGTCATTTGTAAACTATAAATGACATGGATTCTACACTGTAACGGATGTGATGTTCTATAAAGTGGTTTTAATAAAAATAAAAAAAAAAGAGGCAAAAATTAGTTTGTTTCTTTATTTAACTTTTGAACAGTGGGACTCAGTCAGTACATATTCAGTAAATGCAAATTATTTACACGGCAGTGCACTACAGGCATAAATCTAGACCCCTAGATAAAACATTATGTCATTATAGCAGTGACAACTCCTCCACAGTAGCAGGTGGGATTTTTCTGTTTTGAGGACGGCTCCTTTTACCTTTCATTATGGATGTTCTGTTTATGTTTTGATCAAAAGCTTTTTTTTTGGGCAGCTGAAGAGGAGAAGTCTATCTTATGGCCAACCACTGACTGTATCTTGGTCACATTACCCAGCAAAACCCAGTATGCAGGTTCATCTGTAACAGTCCTTGTGCCACGATCAACACTGTTGCTCCTACATTAAACCGAAGAGCAGGTACATGGGTGCAGGTCTCCGCGACTCCGGCCATACAGGTGCAGTGGGCGGCTTCAAACTTCCCTGTGATGCTCACCATGACCCAAGGCTGCAATGCTGGTTCATTCAGTCTTTGAGAGTGCAGGACCTGAAACACACACAGGCAAAGTGAATTTACAGAGAAGAACTATGAGCCAAGGCCGACATAGATGTGTTTAATCGACTTTATCATAAATGTAACAAAGTGTTTAGAAAGTTAGCACATACATGTAATTTTTCATTTCTTTATGTGTCCATCTATAGAATGCTGCATGTTATAGTGTAAATCTGCCTGTTCTCTGTCATCACTTTAGAGATAGAGAAAGCATAAAGTGACAATTATGAATCACTTAATATGATAAGGAGATTCTGCAGGTCATTAATCATTGTATAAAACTAAAATAAAATGTCAAGCTCCTTTGACTATAATAAATATGAATAAATCATTGCAATTTCTTTAACCATAAAGAATAACTAAATCCTTCAGGACAAGGACGCGCTGACTCCACAGATAAGGTACAAAAATATGTCAGGCTACGTCAATAGCGGTTGGTCTTCAGGGTTTCTACTCCACGGCCGTATTTCATACGGGTCCACATTTCCAATGCACGCTATTTTCTGCAAGTACCGCCGCTTTGCCTCTGAACGAAATCGGTCTCTATGCAGTCCATTCTCTTTTGAGCTGCTTTTAAGCATCTTGTAATCGTCGTTCCAACACAGTGTGTTTGTTTTGATTCGTAGAATCCGAAAATGGTGCCGCGCTCCCACAATGCATTGCGGCGTGACGTCAACTCCAAAGCCCTAGCTCACGCTAGCTAACCAGCGAGCAGTTAAAAAGACAGCCGAAGCTGCACAAAACACCCACAAACTTATCTCACTACAACGTAGCGCGGAAAATATGACTCGCAGCTCGAGCTCTAGACAGCTGCTGTAACATAAGACTGACATCCAGCTAACCACAGCTAAAAAGATATTTAGAGAAAACTTACCGTTTCCTCAGGTTACACAAGCTGAGTTTTTTCACGCTGAAAAGTTGGTTTGTTTTGGCTCTCACTGAAGACACCGACGCTGAAGACATAGTTGTTCTTTTGTGCTGCTTTTAAGCGAAACATTCTTTGTATGTGAGGCCAAGGGTGTTCATCCTCTTCAGCTCTAGCGTAGACTCATGTTTTCATGTTCCTTCTTTCCGTGTGTCCGCTACTTTGAAACAGTGTTGCCAACTCCTCAGTAAGGAAAATCGCTATTGGTTGTCCTAAAAGTCGCTAGAAGTCGCTAAATGATGTCATCGCCTAATTTGCATAATTGGTCATGCTAATCTAATTGTAACTTATGTTGTTGGAGAGAGAAATAACATCGTGGAAGAGACATAAAGTGAGTTAAAAACGTCCTAAATGCATTTAGAGTTTATTTAGAACTACAAATTACATTTCTTTTAGCAATTGTTTTTTTTTTTAATGTCACAATTCCAACCCTGCTCCTTTATCCGGGCTTGGACCGGTAAAAGTGACCCGAAATAGGCACTCTGGTGGAGTTACTTTGTGTGTGTGTGTTTATAAGTAGTTTTAAACCTTGTGATCCACAAAACAGCATAAGAGTAAAAGTGTAAAAGAAGAACTGACTGCGTTACAGCACCCGCTGCTTGTTGAGAGTAAAAGCGATACGCGCTTTCACATCTTTTTTTAGCGACTTTTTTTTAGAAAAAAAGTTGCTAAGGGGTCTGAAAACTCGCTAAATATAGCGACAAAGTCGCTAAGTTGGCAACACTGCTTTGAAACGCTTGGGCCGCTCTGCCCGCCACAGTTTCAAACTGGTCATGTGACTGCATGGCCACATCTGATTGGTAAAAAAGTTACCGGAAACTCCACTGGCGGCATGTTATCTAATGTGTTAAACTAATTATTTTTTAAAAAGTAATGAGTCAAATCTTCCAAATGTAGCGGAGTAAAAGTACCGTTTCTTCTTCACAAATGTACTCAAGTAAAAGTAAAAAGTATCGTGCAAAAAAGGTACTTTAAAAGTAAATTTTTTTCAAAAACTTACTCAAGTAAATGTAACGGAGTAAATGTAACTCGTTACTACCCACCTCTGTCCAAAAAGTGATCAAGCAACACTGAATGTCATTGTTAGAAACTTAATAGCAAAAATTAACTTGTTTAGATCCTGATTTTTTTAATAGCTATCTTCAATTTTGAAGACCCTTTGAATGACATTCAGTTGTTGTTTCTTCTTGGTTAGCTGTTTAATTAAAATGTCTAAACTCTTTACAGGTTTTAAATTGTAATGCAGTGCTTTTCTGTTTTACGCGTACTATCAACCCTGTTTCTGAGTCTATGCTGCTACAGCATTCATTGAGGCCATTTTCTTTTTAAAGTGTTGTAATGCTTCGTATCTTGTCTTTTTAATATAAGCAAGCCCCTAAAAATAATCAGTGGTCACAGTCATCCTCTCTTTTTTGGGGCGGGGGGACTCACATGAACCAAAACATAACAAACTGGCGGGGACAGAAATACGTAGAAATGTACAGATTATGGACATTTTAATTTTAAAACTGTTTCAGAAGGTAGAGCTGATACAACTGAAGTCATTGCAAAGTTGAGTTTTCTTATCACTAGAGTACTTCAAATACGCCTAAATCATCCAAGCTTCAGCAGACTACATTGGATGCAGCTTGAAGAAGTGTACAAAAGCAGGACAAAGAACAACAAACCCCATAGTCAAGTGGATAGCTACAAACTGCATTGCTGAAGATGTCAGTGTGAGGAATGTTCTTAGAATAGTAACAAATGAAAGCATGTATGAGCCTCTCTCAAGACACACCATCACAATAAGAGTGTATACGTTGTATAAAAAGTGGAGCACTATGAAAGTGTCTGCTTTACAATGTGCACCAGCTGTTGCTCTCTCTGGAGATCAGTGGATGTTACTGGGTAACCATAATTACCCCGGAATTACAGTACAGTGGAACCCCGACTTACGAAAGGAAATCGTTCCAGAGGGTCTTTCATAAGTCAAAATTTTTGTAAATCAAAGCACCTTTTTCCATTGCCTTTTGAGTGAGGCGATGTTGGCTACATTATATTGATGAACAGTAGGGGTAAATGGACTGAATAAATGGACAACTGGTTTGGTGCTGGATAGCTCAGTAGGTAGAGTGGTGGCCCCATGATCGGAAGGTTGGGGTTCGAATCCACTGAACGGCTACTCTGAGGTACCCCTGAACAAGGTACCAACCCTACGCTCCACATTGACAGCCCATCCTCAACTTCTTTCACCGTGGCCTTAACTCCATTAATTTCAGCGTGCGCTGCTGCCGTGCTGTTAGTGATGTCATTTCTCACTTCTTGCACGTCAGCCCTAATGTTATCAAAATCTTCTTAAAGTGCATTTCTGAGTTCTTCTTTTAACACCGCACAGATATCCTCTTTGATGGATTGAAGAAGCTCCAATTTTAGGGCATCAGTATCCACAAAACGCCCATCGCTCTGCTGAGTCTGTTCCTCAGTGGCCTCAGAGCTGGGCGCTGCCCTTGGGTCATCATTGGTACTCTCGCCCGAGGGTGCGCCGGGCCTAGTTGCCGTTCCTCCTGTGTACTTGTATTTTCTTAGGTTAGATGCCATTTTGTCTCGAATAAAGCTGTAATATGATATATAAAACTGTTAACTTCCCCTGTAACACAAAATAAGACTTTGTAGGTTGAAAAAAATCTATTTTTGAAACTCGGTTAGCGGTTAGCCTTCAGAAACACGTCTTACTCCAATGCTGGCTTCGAATTAATAAGTAAATTTAATATAACAAACTTGTTTTTAAAAACCTCTGACTTTTGGAGAAAATGCGTTTGCAAGTTCCCCTTGCCTCGCACTGGATACTGTCTATTGGGAATCCTTTCTCTGTAAGTTATTTTATCTTCACTCAGTAGGGCTTTTACACTATAATCATGAAAGGTTGTGGTCAGGCACACTGCAGGCTCCCCCTGACCTGCTTTCATGTTTGTTGTGTGTCTTTAAAGTTGGTTTTGCTCACAATTTCCTCTGTCTTCACACCTGGATGGCAGTGTGGTTGACTCTTACATTATCTGATTTTCATTCTGTAAAAGAGAACAGGCTGAAATTAATGAGTTACAGTTGTCATACAAACAGACAGCTGCAACTGAAACCTGCCGCAAAACTGTTAACTGCCACTTACTTCCAGTTTTGAAATTAAGCTACATGTTTTGTTTGGTTTGCTGATCACATTATCGCCACTCAAAATTATAACAAAAAAAAAAAAAAAGGAAATTAAGCATAATTGTACTCTCCATAAAGGGACCTGTTTTTACATTGAATTACAGCTCAGCTAAATGACAGTTCCACTGTAACTTATTATTTGCAGACAAAGAAAGGTAAAAATGTTTATCTTGTGTATGTGGATAGTCACAATTTTTACGGTCTGAATTACTGATGAAAACTTAATCAGCTTCAGAGTCTTGAGTGATCAAATTCAAATTCAAATTTTATTTGTCACGTACACAGTCATACACAGTACGATATGCAGTGAAATGCTTGGACAACTGCTCGTGACCTAAAGAAAACAAAAAAGGAAAAGGCTATGAATAAGATAAATATGAAAAATTGAAAAGGGAAATAAATATGAAAAATTAAAAAGGGTAAATTTTACTAGGAAGGAATAAAATATAAATTAAGGTTAAAAAGGAAATAACTGTACAACACAAATTAGAATGAAGGGTAAATTTAACTGGGAAAGAATAAGATAAAATATATAAATTAAAGTTGAAAATAAAATAACTGTACAACAAAATACACAATATAGAACTATATAAGAATGTATGAAGAAATATAAATAAATATATACACAATAACAGCAGCTGTACAAGTATTAACTGGAAATGAAGAATATAATGTCCAGTGTTGTGCAATCCACATTATGTCTTCTGCAGTGCAAATATGCTTAAAGTGATTTAAGTGATGAAGTGAAAACAATGTCCAGAAAGTCCAGTGTGTGTGTAAGAACTGTATGTGTGGGTCAGTACTGTGTGGTGGTGTGATTGAGAGACCGTATCGCCTGCGGGAAGAAGCTCCTCCTCAGTCTCTCTGTGTTGGTCTTCAGGGAGCGGAATCGCTTTCCTGACCTCAACAGAGAGAACAGTCTGTTGTTGGGATGGCTGAGGTCCTTCACGATCTTCCTGGCCTTGGTCCAGCACCGCCTGCTGTAGATTGAGTGCAGGTCAGGGAGCTCGGAGCGGATGGTGCGCTCAGCTGACCGCACAACCCTCTGTAGAGCTCGTCTGTCCTGCATGGTGCTGTTTCCGAACCAGGTTAAGATGTTTCCCGCCAGGATGCTCTCTATGGTGCACGAGTAAAAGTTCCTGAGCACCTTGGAGGGCAGTTGGAAGTCTCTCAAGCGTCTGAGGTGGTGGAGACGCTGACAGGCCTTTTTCACCACGGTGTTGATGTGACAGGACCATGACAAGTCCTGCGTGATGTGAACTCCGAGGTATTTGAAGCTGTCCACTCTCTCCACTGGGCACTCGTTGATGACGGGGGTCTGGTAGTTCCTCTCCTGCTTAGTGCTGAAGTCCACTATCAGCTCCTTTGTCTTACTGACGTTTAGAAGGAGGTTGTTCCTCTGGCACCAGTTCTCCAGATTCCTAATCTCCTTCAGGTAGGCCGTCTCGTTGTTATCAGAGATCAGGCCCACCACGACGGTGTCGTCAGCAAACTTGATGATGGTGGTGGAGCTGGTAGTGGCCACACAGTCATATGTGTACAAAGAGTACAGCAGGGGGCTCAGAACACACCCCTGGGGGGCTCCAGTGCTGAGAGTGGTGGAGGCTGAGACGTGTCCGCCCATCCTTACTGCCTGTTGGAGATCCACTGACACATAGATGAGCTGAGTCCCAGATGCTCCAGCTTGGTGGTGAGTGTGGAGGGAATTATGGTGTTAAATGCAGAGCTGTAGTCTATGAAGAGCATTTTAACATAATTCCCCCTTCTAGTGTCCAAGTGAGTGAGTGATGTGTGGAGGAGATGAGAGATGGCATCGTCTGTGGAACGATTTGGACGGTAAGCGAACTGTAGTGGGTCCAGTGTGTCTGGTAGTGAAGAAATGATGAAGTCTCTGACCAGGCGTTCAAAGCACTTCATCACTACTGAGGTGAGGGCTACAGGGCGATAGTCATTGAGAGAAGCAGGGTGGGGTTTCTTCGGGACAGGAACAATGATGGACTCTTTGAAGCATGTGGGGATCACCGACTGAGATAAAGAGATGTTGAATATCTCAGTGAACACAGGAGCTAGCTGGTATGCGCAGTCTCTTAGGATACGACCTGGGATGCCGTCTGGTCCTGCTGCTTTCCTGGTGTTCACTCTTTTGAAGGCTCTCCTTACTTCATGCTCGGAGATGACGAGCACGTTTCCGGTGCTGGCAGTATCTTCCTGTCTGCAGCCGTTAGCGCCGCTAACACTGGCATTGTTGGAGTCCTTAGCTGCAGCCTCGAAGCGAGCATAGAAAGTGTTCAGCTCGTCTGCCAGAGTCACGGCCGCGTTCGTCATACCAGTTGTTGGTGCTTTATAGTCCGTTATTGTCCTTAGTCCCCGCCACAGGCTCCTAGAGTCACTCTGTTGGAGTTGTGACTCTAGTTTCCTCCCATAGCGCTGCTTCGCCTCTTTCACCGCCCTCCGCACGTTATATGACGCGGCTTTGTACGGGTCCATGTCCCCCGTCGCGAGTCCCGTGTTGTAGGCAGCGGTGCGGGATCTCAGAGCGTCGCGGATGGTTTTATCCACCCACGGCTTCTGGTTGGGAAACGTTGTGATAGTCTTTGTCTCCACGGTATCATCCGCTAGTTTCCCGATGAATCCCACAACCGCTTCCGTAAACACGTTGACATCATCATCGGAGCTGTTTCTGAACATGCCCCAGTCTGCGTCATCGAGTGCGTCCTGTAACGCGGCCACTGATTGATCAGTCCAGCGCGCGACCTTCCTCTGAACTGGAACTTCCTGTTTCAGCCTTTGTTTGTATTTTGGCATGAGGAAGATGGCGGCGTGATCAGATTTGCCAAACGGGGGGCGGGGTTGTGCCTTGTAGCCGTCCTTGACCGTAGTGTAGCAGTGGTCCAGTGTCCTTTCACCTCTGGTGGGGCAGGTGATGTGTTGATAAAAGTTCGGCGCTGTGCGTTTGAGGTTGGCGCTATTAAAGTCCCCCGTCACAATAAGCGCAGCGTCCCGGTGTTGTCTGGTGCTGTGTGAGTGCCTCATGCAGCTCGCATAAGGCGGTGACCATGTCCGCTTGTGGTGGAATATAAACGGCACTTATAATGACCGATGTAAATTCCCAAGGTAGATAAAAAGGACGACACATGATGGACAGTAGTTCCAGATTTGGTGTGCAGGAGCGTGTGAGAGGAACAACATTCGCACTGTTGCACCAGTTGTTGTTCACCATTAAACACACGCCGCCTCCCCTTGACTTCCCCGAGTCCCATGTCCTGTCCATGCGGTGAACCGAGAAGAACTCGGCCGGCTGGATGGCGTGGTCCGGCACCGCTGGGTTCAGCCATGTCTCGGTGAAGCAGAGGAGATTGCAGTCCCGAATGTCTCTCTGGAACTTTATCCTGGCCCTGAGGTCGTCAAGCTTGTTCTCCAGTGACTGGACGTTGGCGAGCAGGATGCTAGGCAGAGGTGTGCGGTGTGCACAAGCTCTCAGCCTGTTCCTGACGCCGGCTCGCTTCCCTCTAGGCCGCCGCCGCTTCCCTTTGTTCTCCCTCAAGATCTCACTCGGCCAGCTCGGATCCGGAGTTAAAAACTTCGAATTGTGAGTATAATGTAGCACATCACCAATATGCAGCAGCATCCAGCTCACAGAAACTCTCAGGAGGTTCAAGTAGCCAGTCTGCTTGCACAACTCAATTGCTTATATATGATAAAAAAAAAAATGAGGAAAACCTTTTTCATTCTGGATATAAATTTTTTCTCATTAGTGAATATTTTAGAAAATGTTGTGACGATTTTAACCAAAATTAACACTATTTCAGCAACTCTAACTGATGATGCAATTTGAAGAATTAAGAAAGCAAAAGAAAAAACAAAACAAACAACAACCATAGTTTTCATTAGGCCAGCTCTGTCATTGGCCTAATGAAAGCTGTGAGCCTTGTTTGTAAACTCTGTTTAATGTGTGGAATTTATTTGGGTAGTGTTTAGTCGTGTTACTGCCCGTGAGGCTAGCTTTAACATCTACTCATACATGAGCAAGTTATTTTCGTATTGGTTATTTGCCTAGTGGTTCACTATCGCTTTCTGAGTTCTGAGTTTTTTCCTTTTTTCCTCCTTTTCCTTAACTGATCTCCCTTGTGAGCAATGTTCCCTCTAAGCTGCGCACGTGCGCAATTGTGCACTGCTGGCACGGTCTCTGCGCACAGAAAATCTGTGTTGCGCACAAAAAAAAAATCTAACCTGAATTGAAATTAAAATAAATACGTTAACAATTCTGTTTTGCAGTGTTAGTCAGTAAGTGACTGGCTGCTCCCGTATGGGATTAGAACGATGCCACCTTATCCCATAGCAATAATGCGATTCACATTTGTATATACGCAGCTAATCAACGTCGACAGGCTATGACAGCGTCCTTATGTGCCGACACCGGTGTTTTAGCTAGCAAAGCGGCGTGGCTGATGTGGAGTGAAGCCACGTTAATGACAACGTGTACAACCATTGAAGATGTGAGCAGGACAGACGGAACAATTGTGTTGCTAGGCCATGTAAAACCAGAGTTGTGATAAAAAATATATGCAATGTTTGTTTTTTTCCTGAATACTATCGTTGTTTATATTTACTGCGGGAAGAAATGGTAAAAACGGCATTTTATAAGGAAAATGCTCGAAAGCACTCTCCGCATGTGAGCAACCCCCCCCCCAGCCTTTCCTATTGGTGGAAAAATGTACTATGTGGACCAATCAAAAAATGATATGGCAACATGGCATTTAGTTGTTTAGGAAGAGGGAAGTTTTAGGCGTTGCAGCAGTGTTTTGAGATGTGAGAGATTTGCGACGTTTAGCGCAAATCTTGTGTAGTGTGTAGTGTAGTCAATAGTTTTGTTGTGTGTGTCAGAACAATGAGGCGACTGCTGAATGTTACAGGTGTTACAGCAGTGATACATCTCCTGTTGTCAGGCCTGCAGGTATCAGGCTGTTGTTCTCCTTCATCTCATAATGGACAGAAATTACTTTTTGGAGTGGAACAAATAATTTGTGTGGCATCAAATTTGATGCAGAACAGCTGATTGTTCTGTAAATAGTTTGAAATGTTTATTTAAAAAAATGCCTTTGCTGCATTTGTAGGTAAACAGCTGCAAAAAACTTTGTTGTTTGCATAACTCAGTTACTTTTTTGAAGAAGTAACTATATAATTAATTGCCCAACATTGGTCATTATATACTATATTTTGCAGATAGAGAGTTACAGGACTCTCTCCCAGACCACAGACTCATACTCATAATACAAGTCAGAGCTTTATAAAATAAAAAGAAAGTTGTGTTTTCAAAATCGGAGTTCAAGTTATTTTTACTTCCAACAGTGTTAACATACTACACAGGTCATGAACAAAATTTTTTTACATTTTCATTGTAAGTGGGATAAAGCAGTTAATTAAAAGTAGTCTAACATAAATGTAAATGCTGTAATTTGATTATTTTAATAAAACACGTAACCTGGATGGATTTGATGCTGGCGTGACCACAGTGCACACAACTGCTGTTGGTCCAAGGGACCGCTCAGGAAGTTTGTGTGTTCGCTCAGACACATGAAAAATTAGAGGGAACATTGCTTGTGAGGCTCTCGTTTATGTTACGTCCCATGTCCCCTGGCAGATCTGGGTCGTAACATAAGTGGGGGCTCGTCCAGGATACCTTTCGCAAAGTGATTCCCTGTTTCTAGAAATGTGAAAGTGTGTTTGCTTTAAAGTAGCCTTTTACGTTAGAGGTTAAGCGCTATGTTGGCTGCATTTTGTTTGGAGCACTTAAGCACTAGTTGCTGCAAGTGTGATTTGCTGCAAATTGTAGACCACTTTAAGCTGCTGGTCCCAAAAACAGTTTGTAAAAGTGAGTTAAAAGCCCTAGTAGTAGATAAGTTGGTGGAAGCTGGCCTGATTCAAGTACCTGATCTGGCTGAGGTCTCTGTTGGGCTGAGCCAAGCTGCTTGAGGAGGATCATAAGGATGGTTCCAGTATGGATGGTGAGGGCATGAGTGGGGGTAGATGCCGTGCAAGCTTCCTCTCTATGATCCACTCTCTTCTGGGAGAGGCTTCTGGGAAGGCCCAGGCCAGCAGAAGGCTGGAGATAGAGGCAGAAAAAGCTGGTATAAGCTTGAGCTGGAGTCCCAGCTACAAGCCTTATCTGCCTCTGCTGACTTTCCAGGTTCCATCTCCACGTCTGCTATAGCATTCGATGTCAGTAAGTGTATTTCTCTAGTGCTCGCTTTTAGGGAAGCTGAAGTTGATTCATACTTTGCACCATTTGAACGCCTTGCTAGTGCTTTGCAGTGGCCTATTGATATTTGGCCCCTTTTGTTGCAGTGCAAACTGTCTGGCAAAGCTCAAGAGGTGGTGGCCGCACTTCCTTTAAAGGAAAGCCTAATCCGAGTGTTAAAGCAGCTTTCTTGCAAGCTTATGAATTGGTCCCTTATAGGCAGAAGTTTCGACAGCAGAGGAAACTTTCAAACCTATGTGGAGTTTGCCAGAGAGAAGGGGATTCTCTTTGATAACTGGTGTCTTGCGTCGAAAGCCAGTGATTATGACTGCCTGCGAGAGGTAGTGTTGCTGGAAGACTTTAGAAAGCATTCCTGAATGTGTAGTTTTGTATTTAAATGATGTGATGTGCTCACCTATAAGTCATCATTCCATGTCAATGAGAAGCACGTGTTAGCTCTGTGCAAGAGCTCCACGTGGCTAATACATCTGTAATTGTTTCAAGCATGTGGTAAGTGCTGATCAAGCCAGTAAAGAACAGCAAGCCTATTTTGTAGAACAGGATGTTTTAATGTCTCAGTGGTCTCCATCAAGTTTGGAAAGGGCAGACTGGAGTAAAGTTAGGCAGATTGTTATACCAACCATGTATAGACATAAAGTCCTGTCTCTTGCTCATGAAAGCCAGTGGTCTGGACACTTAGGTGTCACAAAAACATAACAGATTTTGTTAAAGCATTTGTGTGTGTGTGTGTGTGTGTGTGTGTGTGTGTGTGTGTGTGTTTATAATGTACAGGGCCTCAAATGGGTATTCTGCAATTGATACACCATTATTTTTTACATATTCACTGGTATTTAGCCCACATGGGATGAATGTGCCACAGGGCTGTGGTACATCGAATAACCAGCAGATATCAGTACTTCCAAATCAGCTGTTGAACAGGGCTTCATGTAATCTGCCTTTTAGCAAAGCAATTAGCAAGGGCCCCTGGAGCATCGGTGAGGGGGCGGGGGAAAACGTTGGTGAGTCCTGAACAATTGCCTGGACGCCGAAACTCCTGGTAGCCAGGAGGATGCGATCCGTCTCTTCCGCAAGGGAGCGGTAATCCTTCGTGGCCAATAGCGGGGAGTTGGCAAGGCCAGCGCGCACTAGAGCCGGCAGCTGTCGGAGAAGGAGGTGGGTGAAGAGAAATCCTCCGTCAGCCGCGCCCGGGCCTGTTCGACGTGACCTGCATGGCACGTTTTACACTGCCATGCAGGTCACGTTTGTCCAATCTCGTCTTATTGTGGAGTTATGAACACTGACCTTAAGTAAGCAAGTAAGGCCTGCAGTTCTTTGGATGTTGTTCTGGGGTCTGTTGTGACCTCTTGGATGAGATGTCGCTGCACTCTTGGGGTAAGTTTGGTTGGCAGGCCACTCCTGCAAAGGTTCACCACTGTTTCTTGTTTTCGCCATTTTTATGGATCTTGTGCTCAGAGCTTGTTCTTGTGCTGCCATGATTAGTACCTCTGTGCTGTCTTTTAGTCCAGCTTTATCCAGCCACTGGTAGGACTTCTGGATGTCAGCCACTTCCTCTATCTGCCAGTGGTACATACTGTGCAGGGGCCTATCCTTCCATGATGGTTCCTCCTCTTCATTCTCTTGCTCCTCCTCCTGCTGCCCAAGGTATTCACTGAGGATGCGGTCCGTTCGGGCCATTTTCCTGATGTATTCGTTGATGTTTGTTGTCTCCTCCTGAACTGTGGTACTGACACTCACTACTCTCCGGCTTCCTTCCTTCCACTTAACATATTGTCTCAGGGTGCTGGACTTGGAGTGAAACCCTCCATACATGGTAAGGAGCTTCCTCGTCTTAGATTTCAGTGGCTTCGATCTCCTCCTTTGGCCAGCTTATTATTCCAGCAGGGTACATGATCACAGGCAGGGCATAGGGGCTGATAGCCTGGATCTTGTTCTTACCATTCAGCTGACTCCTCAGGACTTTCCTGACCTTCTGCAGGTCCTTGGTGGTTGCTGCTTTCCTGGCAGCCTCTTCATGGTTTCCATTTGCCTGTGTTGTTCGCCACAACACTAGTGTCGCTTCTGATGAAGGCTCTTAGGGTCCTGTTGATCTTGCACAGTTCTAAGCATTCATAGGCCTTCTTGTAATCCATCCAGTAGTGCACAGTCTTAGCTGGTATTCTTGCCATTTTTTTTGTAACCCCGCTCATGTATTGAGCCATGTGCATGCTCATCCTAGGTGATATGATGCCTGACAGGAGCTTCCATGTTCCAGCAGGTTATTGGGTGGATGGGACTGGTTCTATTCTGGCTGCTCGTGGAGTACAGTCAGCTTCTTCAGCCAGTAGGCATGAAACATGTTTTGGCCTGGTGATTTCCAACTCTTCATACTGGAGAATATCTCCCACTTGATGGTTACTGGAGCCTGTTCAGGGAGGTTGTTGTGGTCTGCACTTAGATCCACTAGCCACTAAGCATCCTGGGTTGCGTCCTTCTCAACCAGTTAGGGGGTTGCATCCTTCTCCCATATGCTTCCAGTCCTTTTCCAGTCCAACCTTAGTGGTGCTGTTCTCATATTGTTCCCCACTGAGAGTACACCTTGGAACGATCATTGTTCTATCGCACTTGGGACTTGGTACCCAATCTCTGGTGGGCGTGATAAAATTTCCCCCCTGACCTGTAGTTCTGGCTGCTCGTTGCTGTAGCATTTGTGTTGTACCCCATCAATCTCTAGCCGTGAGAGCAGTTCCTTCTTCCGAATGTTGAAACACTGAGCTACTAGTTGTTGCGCCTTCAATCTGAATGTTTCAAAGATTCCATCGGGCCCTCATCCTATTCGTGTAACCCCTTCCGCTGGGGTTACTTGCGTAGCAGCTTCCAACAGAATGTTCAACAATATGATACAGCAGAAAGCAAAAATATTCAGTTCAACCACTAAGGGTTTACAAAATGCGTGTAAAAAAAAAAAAAAGCACACTCTATACAGATTTTAAAAAAAGAACAAAAAGACAAAAGATTAGAAAAAGAAAAAATATTAAAAAAATAGAAAAATAAATTGACCAATATTACAGGAAAATACTGGACAATAGCAAACACAATATTAAGGGAATATGGGGTATATTGAATATTATTATTAAACATATTTCTGCACAACAAAGTTATCCTCAGTATTTTATTGATAATGGCATCATAGAGGACAATGCTGCTGATGTAGTCAAGAGCTTCAACAGTTATTTTGTAAATGTTGGACCAAATCTGGCATAAAGAATTGCAGAGCCTCTGTTGACTCTATCTAAAGCCTGATTGATAGGAATCCTAACTCAATGTTCCTTACAGCATGGGAAGAATAAGAAATAACTCCTGTCATAAATAAGTGTAAATACAAATCCAAAATACTAAAATTCACTTATCTAGTTCATTTTCACACTGCACAAGTTGAATTGAAAGCCTTTCTTGTTATTATACATAGTATAACAAGATTTAAAACAGCTCTATAAAATTATGTTTAAAGCAATAACCAACCTACTTCCAGACAATATTCTAAAAGGGATGGGAAAATACAATCTGAGGAGGAAAATAAATGTAAAACATCCCTTTATCTGTACGGTTTTAAAAAGTTATTGCATCTTGTATGTGGAGTATACCTGTGGAAAAGACTGGGTAAAAAGATGAAGCAAAATCCCAGTATGACTGTTTAAAAAGAGCCACAAAAATATGTTTTTCACAAAGAAGAGGGAGTATGTAGGCTTGGACCTGGTGCTGTCACCCACTATTCGTGTGTGTGTGTGTGTGTGTGTGTGTGTGTAAACATATGTGTGTATACATATATGTATATATGAGCATGTATGTATTAAATATTTGTAAATATGCATAACTCTTAACAGTATATTGGGATAATAAAACCATGTAACAAATTGGAAGGATTTATGAAAGGATAGGGCATAAACAAGGAGAAAAAGGGATTGATTATTAGTAGAAATATTAGTGGGATTAAATAAGCTTATGCTTCTTCCTAGTCCTTTTTCAACATGTTATTTATTATGATTATCTTGTTTTCACTATGTTTTGTTTTGATTGTGTTCTTCATTGCTGTTATATTATTTTTTAACATGTACAAAAAAATCAGACATTTGGCTAAGTGGTAAAGTTAGCCTGATCCAGACATGTAGCAAAAATTATGTATGTATTTACATTGTGGGTTAGGTTTTTTAAAAACTTAGTTCATCAATCTTTAAATCTTCTGCCTGCTTTGGTGTCTTTGGTTTCAAACGATGCAGGAACGTAGAAACAAAATAAAAATTCATGTTCAACGCATTTTTAATGATTCTATCTTGCTGGTTGATTTCTGTTAGTTAACAGAAATCAATAGTTTTATTAACTCTGTTGCTGTTCAGCGTCCTTTCATAACACAAATACATCACAGCAAAAATTAATTAGTTTGGTTTAAGCAGTGTATTTAAGGTTTGATTCAAAAAGTTTGGAAGGCAGCATTAGACAACATTATCCAGGAAAAAGAAGGTATGCTATATAATCCAACAACTGGAAGTGCGAGCAGTACTCATCAACAACCATAAAGTGCATAAATGTTCCTGGGGTTAATGTTTTACTTATAGTGAACATAACACACAGTACTTTACAGCAGTTACACCCAGCACCTTCTTTACAAAATATTATTTACATTTTGATGATGGGAAGAGTAAATACAACATCAGGGCGCTCACAGTAATAGTAAAAGCAGATATTTGTTTTTTTAAACAGACATGAATTTATTAGTTGAAGTTGCTGTTTAGCTTTAAAGAACTACCAAATGAGTTCAGCAGTGGTTTAGTGGTTTTGGAACAAACTGTATTTTTGATTTAATATAAGTTTATTAAAAGGCTTTTTTCATATTTTTAAGTTGAGGCAAAAGTTTGATGCAGGTGGGCTTTAATAATGATATAAGCTCTCTATATTTTCTCTTTAATTACACAAATAAAACAAGGTTGTTATCATCATTTGTCTTTGGACTGAACACAGAACTAAGACAAATGTTTCTAATTGCTTCCCATTAGATTTTTCCTAGTGTACTCCATTTTAAGCCCCTGTAAGGAATTTAACTAATTCAAACACTTTACATTCAAACAAATTACACCGAAACTATGAGATGAAATATTAACAAATGTTAACAAAGAAAAGTCTGGCTCGATTATCTAATTTTCAAGAGTGTCACTTATTTAGTTTATTGCTAAAATCTTTTTTTCTACATTGACCACACAGCAATCATCCATTGAAAAAGTAGAATTGTTTCAAGGAACAAATAAACTCTTTTCCAGTTTGTCCGGGCCATCTTGTTTCTGGGTCACAGATGGGAGGAGGTGGAGAAGCAGAGCTTCAGGGTGAAAGGGCTGGAGCTATCTGCAGGTTGGAGAAAAGATGTTGACTTTATTGTGAAAGACCACTCCTGACATTCAGTTTAACATCACAAACATATGAGACACTTTGTCCTGAAGTTTGAATAATGCTTATCTGTTTGATGGCGTTCTAATTTCTTTACTTAATTTTTTTTACCCAACCTATGTAAAGCCTCATATAATAGTGAACACAAGCTGTTGCTTGTCCAATCTCATATGAGAGGCTGCACTCTGCACTGACCATGCTGAAAGAAAGGGGAACTGAACAAAACATTATACCTTATGTTAGAGTGATTAGGACCTTGAAACCCATTCATCTTGTCTGTTAACGTCATCCTTCGTTCTAGGTAACTAGTCTTAATTTGTCTTATCTATTTTTTCTAACTTGAAGACAAAATAATTAATTCTGATTGTTGTAATTATCCTATTTCAGTAATTATTTTATATTATATGTATGTATATATATATATATATATATATATATATATATATATATATATATATATATTAGGGGTGCAACGATATTCGTATCGATATTGAACCGTTCGATACAGTGCTTTCGGTTCGGTACGCGTATGTATCGAACAATACAACATTTGTAATTTATTTTATCAACTTTCCTTCTGACGATGCTGTCTGTGTGGAGCGCTCAGTGAATCTGCGTTCGACTACTCCGCCTAGGCTGCACTGTCGAGCGCAGATCCACTGAGCGCTCCACACAGACAGCATAGTCAGAAGGAAGAGCGCAGGGCACCTCCCCCACCCTCCCCCACCCTCATTCAGATCTGGCGTTTGGAATTATTTTGGTTTTCATGTGACGTATGACCCTGAAGGTAAGCGAGTCATGGACTAAAGTAAAACAGTATGTTGGATGTGCCATGCAATGCTCAATTACATGGGTGGGGACTAGTGTGTTAGAGCAGTTAGCTCGTTAACGTGTTGGCCGTCTAGCCCCATGCACGGGGCGATCGGCGGTAGCTCGTTAACGGAGATTTGCCGTGTTGTGGCGTTAAGGTCATTTCAACGAGATTAACCTGAAAGCACTAGTGGGAACACAACGAATATGACTGCACATTTACGCCGACATCATCCTAGTGCAAAGACAAAAACAACAAGCATGCTACTAACTTTAGCCGAGTCATTTAGACAGCTGTCAGCACATGATTCTCCTTATGCTGCTGAGAATATAGCCCAGAAGAAGCGGATAGTATAGCTTTTATTTTGGAAAGAGACATTTCTCTGTAATAAACTATTTTTTCCAAAGATGAGTGATTCCTCAATCAGATACAGGGCTTGCAATATCGCTAGCCCGACGTCCTGGAGCTAGCGATTTTTTTCAGTCGGGCTACCAAAATCTATCTCTGCCCTGCCCGTCGGGCTATTGTAGGAAGGAAAAATATATGTCAATGCTTTTGCATTCTTTCAGAAATGTAGCTGGGTAATTATGTCATTGGCATTGGTGAGCCACTGTCAATATGTGACATATTGAAATCGCGTTTGAATTTGCGCTTGTTTTTTTGCTTTCACTTTGCAATCGTGCGAACTGTGTATAGAGAGCGACAGCACTGATCTGTGAGTGATGATAATTTGTGCACCAATTCCTCTGACATCGTCTTATTAATTGTTAGCTTACTATGCAAACATGACAAGTGAAATCTCCCGCAGCAAGCTTAAACATGTGAGAGGTTGATCGCGCAGAGAATCGCTGAGCTTATGTGAGTGCGTGTGTAAAAGCAGCAGGATATATATTTTAGTTCTGCTGAGCCAAATAAGACAGGTCAGGGTGAAGAAGTGACAGCCAAAGAAAAGCTTACCACAAAACGGAGAAGTTATGACAAATGAGACTATAAGGCAAAAAGAAAGTGCAGCTTTATGGTTTCATGGACAAAAGAATTTCTGTGGCTGCAATATGACGAGCTAAATAACCAGGGCTGCACATAAGTGGTCCGCAGGTGCGCATTCGCTGTCAAAATAAAAAACACGCACAAGGGTTAGGGTTAAATTTAAAAACTGTACTTTTGAGTTAAAATATATATTTATAATTTTAATAAATGACAAATTAAAAAGGCATGAACATTTTTTTTGTATCGAAAAAATATCGAACCGTGACACCAAAGTATCGAACCGAACCGTGAATTTTGTGTATCGTTGCACCCCTAATATATATATATATATATATATATATATATATATATATATATATATATATATATATATATATATATATATATATATATATATATATATATATTTTTTTTTTATTTTTTTTTTTTTTACTATAATAAGCTGTGTCTTGTCATCCTCTTTCCCCTTGTCCTGTGTCACAACAGAGTGTGACACAGGACACTGACAGTGTGGTTTTCCTAGTAACTCTAGTGATCTTCCTTGTGGTTAATAATTTTCAGTTTACCCTTTTGAATTTATGTTTCTTCTTGATTATTGGTACCAGCCGATAAACATTCTGCTTTAAGTCTGACTCAGTCATCCTCTGCATGTCTTGGACCCTCTTTCTCACTTTCTGAAGCAATATCAGAACATGTCTTTAGCAACTGGTTTCACAGGGACTGCCAGCAACCTGCTGTCAGCAGTTCTGAGAATCATTTGAATACTTACTGGGTATTCGGATCTGGTGGTGGTTGAGGACTGTCAGAGCCTCCACAGCTTCAGTCTTACTGTCAAACTCCAACAGACCAGACAGAGTCTTTGAGCTGGCTGCTTAGAGGAAGAGGAAGATGGGGGAAAGACGGAAATGTTTATAACAACAAAAACCACACGTGTACACACTGAATGATATCTCCTGATACCTGGACCTGAGGAGTTATTATCGCTGCTTAATTGGTTAAACTTACGTTTGGCATCAAAAACCTTGAACTTAGAGAATGCTGAAATGTTGTATTCAGTACAGAGCTGTTGGCAAGAAAGATAGAAAAGCATTTTTAAAAGCAATTCCTGCATTTTCTTTTGTTAATATAAAACCAAACTAAAACTTGACAAAAAGTGTTGGTTTTCAATGTTGGTTGTCACTGCTAAAAATAAGTTTACAGTAGTGATCTTAAGACCACAGGCAAAACTGAGTAACTTGAAGATTAAATCTCCCTGAACAAGGTTATTATGATGGTATACTAGGTTTATTGACACCTTAAAATGTCAAGATGTACCGTGTGTAAAATCAAAACATTTACAAAGTTTAATTTACTGTTTATTTTATTTTATATAGTAACAAGTCTATTCCATCTATTTATTCCATAGTAATTATTTGTTGTCTATTCTGTTACGTACACTGAGCAGAAAGAAAATAACTTGAGCCCATTTCTTTCTATGTGTGAATAAAGATGCTTCCAAACAAACAACCAACATACCACTCCTTATCTTTGATCTACTTAGAAAGTTCAAGGCGTGCCACAGTGGAGCGCATACTTGTCTACTTAGAAAGCTCACTTGGAGTAGACATTCAGTCTAGCATTTCTCCATTGAAATAATAAGTCTCATGCAGGTGTGGCCTTGCCTTTTGCAACTGGTGTTGATTGAGGTTTGGTGGGGCATTGTAGAAGTGCAGCACAGTGGCGGGTGGCTGGATGATGTTCCTGCTGCTCTGTGCACTGCTGAAGCGGTTGTTCCTTGTTAGACTAAAGTCCTGGTAGCTGCAGGTGCCGTCACCCAGCTCAAAGACCTGACTGGGAATCACAGCCTGTTGCTTGGACACACTGAGCAGGGTCAGATAAAGGGATGTGTGATAGACAAAGTATTGTAAGGACATGTTATCAGTGTGAGCCAAAATCCTATGCGTCAGTCTGCTTGTTAAGGCTTTTTCTACTTTCTGTACAGTATGATTTCATGGAGGGGGGATACCTTACCAATCAGAAGAGAGTTGGCTTAACATTAAAAAAGTGAACTCAAGTGGCTTGTTTCAGGTAATGGATAAAATAGATCTCCTTTAAGTTCTGGGCAGATAGTCACTGACTGAAGTAATGAAAAAATACAATAATGCAGTATTTCTACAAATTTGCAAAGGCTGGAACAGCCCAACATATTTTATAAAAAAAAAAATAGAGGCTAACTGCTGTTATTTATGTAAAATACAAGTGACAGCTTGTAGGAATTTTCAGTCCTTGGAGAGTTCTTGGATATCAGGTCTTAAAAAAAAAATGTGTTCCTTTCCTTTATTTAAACATGCACGTTTCTTCTCAGTTTTGACCTATGATCATGACATGAATATCACTAGAGCCAATGTCAGCATCATGTACTTTTAGGTAGCAGTTAAGATATTTTGTTATCCGGTCGTTAAGTCTGACGTCACTAGCCGTGTCTGGGCCTAAACTCCGCTGCAGGTCCATATATCAAACGATCACTGTGGCATTACTGAGAGTTGAAAAACTGTCTAAAGTCTTTCATCTTTAATAAAAATGATCAGCGTTCTGCTCTACCAGGTGTAACAATTGAGTTTAACATCCAGGCATCCATGAAAACGGAATTTATGACATTTAATGGAGTTAGAAGTTAGCAGGAAGTTAGCTCGCTAGCTTCTATCTAAATACAATATAGCATGTCCTGACCAGAGATGGGCAGGACATGAGATGATTACAGGATATGTAATCCAATTACTTTTTTCAAGTAACGAGTAGAAAAAGGGATTACTATTGCAAAAACGGTAATTAGATTACCGTTACTTTGCCGTAGGAACTCTGCGTTACTGCGTTACTAAAACCGTGACTTTTTTGCGAGAATGTCTCATGACAGTGACGTAAGCAAGTGCGTCGTTCGTGACAACAGCTGTGTGCAGATCAACAATATCGAGTGCGGGAGAGAGTATGAGCGTGCAGCGTTTAAAGCGTGGAAGTACTGACCTTACTTTAAGTTTGATTCCATAAAAAGTGACAAAAACATTAGTGTCCGTTGTGCGTGGGAAGAAAACTTCTATTTACAGCAAAAAAACCCCTAAACTTCCAAGTGAGCACCGAGTGCGCTACAACGTAATGGGAAATTCACAGAGAAACTCACGGATTCTTCAACTGACCGCTGCGGCACACCTGCACCAGAGCACACCTCCGCCTACCCCACTCCTGCTATACAGGTGAAAATAGAGCAAAAGGACCGCTAGTCTTTGACTTTATTTATTTTCTGCTGTGTTTTACTTGCATCTATTTGAAAGAGTGAGTTTAAACACAAAAATTTTTTTGCTTGATGCATGAAGTTAAAAGATTAAAACTAATAAAACAAGTTTTAAAAAGGAACTTTTCCATTTGATTACATTTTGTATGATGGATTATGTAGAAAAAGTAGAATTGGGCTGAAAGATCTATCGCTTTATTACCTATTCAGGTTGTAAATCGTGTTTTTAAAAAGTAACTAAGTAACTATGTAATGAATTACTTTTGAAAATAAGTAATCAGTAAAGTAATGGGATTACTTTTTTGGGGAGTAATCAGTAATTAGTTACTGATTACTTTTTTCAAGTAACTTGACCAACACTGGTCCTGACTGCGGGGTTTTGGAAACAAATTAAAACGTACAGCTCTGTTATCACTTCCAACATAAATGAAGAAGATATACTAGCTGGTATATAATGATGTGTTACGTGACCGCTAGCGACACAGCTATGTTAGCCTAATATAAACAAGCTAACTTTTTTTTAAAAACTGAGCTTAAATAAATGATTAGCGGTAATAAAAGCCGAGGGAGGTCAACAGTGATCACTGACTGTTTTAGGAGTTTTTTGAGATTAAATAGAAGAAAATACAAAACATTAAACATGTTAACAACACAAAAGCCATATTAAACGCAGACTACTTTAGGCCCGGAAGTAGGATTCGTCACGTCATCACTTAACGACCGGATAGACTACATCAGACTCCCTACCACAAACCCCAAGTGTCTTCAAGTCTGAAGCATGCATATTTAGTGCTTACCAGACGTTGAATTTCTTGCCAAATACTTTGATACCATTTAGGTGAGTCACAGCTCGGTCCACAGCATACTCATCACCCATCTCTACCAATGCTGTGCCTGGAATGCTTTTCATGAACTTCACCTGCAAACACAGAAGATATTTTCTTTAGCTGAAGAGCTACCATTTTGCAGCATGGTAGCTGCCGATAACTGCAGTATTTATTTATTTTGCATGAGTGTCACCATCCCCTTAACCCTGCCCCTACTCTCTCTACTGCAATTTTTTAAATCATTAATATTGAAACTAAAATATATTCACTTGCTCTGAATATAAAAAGCCATGGGTCACAGGAGAGATGAGATGTTGATTAGCGCAGGCTTGAAATTACATGCTATTGATGCCCAAATCACCCACCCAAACAAACAGTGGATGCAGCTTGAAGGAGAAGCACAGTGAAGTGGATAGCTACAAACTGCAGGCTAATTAGTGTTGTTGAAGACGTGTAAGAAATCAGTACTTCAACTTTTACTTGAGTAGTTTTTAACAGTAGTATTTGCATAGTACAGAATGTCTGTACTTTTGCCAACTCTGCAAAAGACCTTTTAAGATAGAAGCTACTCGCTTTTCTTTAAATGGCAGGTCAGTTGCTCTTTTTTTTTTTTTTAAAGTAGTCCATTTCCATTTTAACTGCC
This sequence comes from Copadichromis virginalis, assembly GCF_057382275.1. Classification (NCBI taxonomy): domain Eukaryota; kingdom Metazoa; phylum Chordata; class Actinopteri; order Cichliformes; family Cichlidae; genus Copadichromis; species Copadichromis virginalis. Next base: position 2,488,760 of record NC_140623.1, on the reverse strand, counting down.
TTACTAATTCATACAATTACAGAGCACCATTCCTCCTTAGCAAACCATTTATGAATGCAGATATTATTATGATAATGATAATAAATATGATTGTGATTATAAACAGCAATGATGCTGTTGCAGTGATAGCTGTACATAGTGAGCAGTGAGTATAGCAGTGACAGTAGTACATGGTGTAACAGTAACAGATGGATAAACATATGTACATTTATAAATGACATACTGAGGAGGTGTAAAGAAATATGTACATGATGACTTAAGGACTTTCTAATACCGTACTAATGCTTAATAGTGGGACATTTTTATAAAGTGCCACCAATACAGTAAATGAACTTCGTAGACAGCTAATCTGTGGCTGTAAAAAAAATTTGAATGCATACCTTATTTCTCAGTACACCATCTGGGGGAACACCTCTTTAATGAATGAATGAATTAATACATGCATGGTTAAGGCATACATGAGAAGTTAATACAGATTGATGATGGTCCATGAGATTTGGCTTGTTTGTTTTTTCTTTTTTTATTAAGTTCGAACTGGCCCTGTGTTCACTGCCTGGCACTGTGGAACCCAACTTGCATTTGATCTCTACAGTCTAGGCAAAGGCACCCTGACTATCCATAGGTATTGAAATTAAATCCTTCACCCATTGTTGGACCCTACACTGGAGTATGGGTCGTAGGTTGGTCTTGGTTCAAAACAATGCCTGCTCTCATATGGCCAGAGTAAACAGGGAGTTCCTAAAGGACACCTCTGTGGCATTATGTTTTGGTCCATTTGACACGTCCCAGGTTGCACCTCAGACTGTTCAGAAGCTCAATGATGTCCTGGTCCAAACGTGGGAGGAGATTCCCCAGGACAACATCCATTGTCTCTTTAGGAGAATGCTCCAACATTGTCAGGCATGTATACAAGCACATGGGGGTCATACAAACTACTGAGTGCCATTTTGAGTTGCTACAAAATGGACTAGTGTGCTGCATCTTTTTTCACATTTTCATTCTGTAAGCTGCTAATTTTCATTTCCATCCAATGATGTGGCATCCTTTTGTTTTAGTATAGCTATCCAGAATTATTTTTTTCCATTGAGATCTGATGTTTTCTTTTTTTCAGCACTGTAAAAATAAACTAAATCATACATACCTAGAACATAAGTTATGATTAAGATTTATTAAAAGAAAATTATAGGAACTATTGTACAATATATGTATTTTCATATCAAGATGACCTCTAAAAGTCAGAGAGGATCCTTACACACCTTCTCGACATTGCCGTAGAGACAGAAGAGGTTGAAAATACGGCTGCAGTTCATCTTAACAGGATGGAGACCGCTCACCATGGTGACAGAGCTAGTAATGCTTTTGCCAAGGAAAGAGGAAGAGAATGTGGGGGAGGTCTTCTGGAGTAGCGGGTAAGAGATCCTCTCCTGCACCTCCTCGCTGTACCTCCAGTTCTGGCTTTTAGCAGGTAGAGGCAAGAGGGGCCAGTGTGTACCTGCAAAGATACGCACAGATACTCAGGGGATATTATGTGGTACAGTGGACTCACAGTAATTGCAGTGGAACAAGTGGAAGCGATAACATATTGGCAGCTAGACAGGGAGGGATGAAGACAGACAGTACCACCTCCGTTAGATGGATGCTCTCCCAATATGGCATGACGTTGTCTCCCCTTCCCCCGCTCTGTAACAAACAAACAAAGTGCTCAAATGGGGTGATACAGTACTATTAGGTCTTTAAGATAAGATAGGGCCAGATTATTCAAGAACTTGTATGTGAGGACAAGGATTTTAAGTTTGATTGCAGTTCAAAGAGGGAGCCAGTGAAGAGAAGGAAGTATGAGAGAAAGAATATGTTATCTCTTTCTGGCACCTGTCAGTACTCTTGCTGCAGCATTTTGGATCCACTGAAGGCTTTTCAGAGAGTCTTAAGCACAGTTGGATAATAATGAATTAGAGTAGTCCAGCCTAGAAGTAATAAATACATGAACTAGTTTTTCAGTGTCACTCTGAGAAAGGATGTTTCTAATTTTAGAGATGTTGTACAAATGAAAGAAAACTGTCCTACATTTTTGTTTAATATGCACACTGAAGAACATATCCTCTGGTCAAAAACAATTTTCAAGATTCATCAGAGTGTTACTGGAGGACAGGGTAACGCCATCTAGAGGTTAGATAGCATACTAGTTAGATAACATACTTGTAAGGCCAAGTACAATATACCTTCAGTTTTATCTGAATTTAAAGGAACGAAATTAGTGAATGCTGCCTGGTTTTCAGTCCTAAATATTACTTAAGTCCCGGTACAAGCAGGATTCAGGATTCATTGCACTAATGTTAATGGTAACTTGGTTATTTTGCTGCCTCTTCTTGGTGCTGTTGAGCCAAATAGACTCAGTGTGCTAGTGTGCCAAATGGGATCTCAACTTATTTAATACCCCTAATAAGACAAAAAGTAAATGTGGAGAAACTACTGCTCTTATGTTATTTTTGTAGTGGTTCATACCACTTGAATCTGTCACCATTTTGTGTATCCAGCCGTTTCCCCTGATTTTTTTCTCTCTCTGAATCTAAAGCACAACGTATGTACCTCCAAGTAAAAATGATGAAAAGCAGTGAAAAGTTTTATATTCAGAAACCTATAAGCACCAGAATGTAGCTGAAAATAGATGTCAATATTTCTTTTCTTTAGTTATTTGAAACATGGAGTATTTTAGTACTAATAGTACTGCTGTGTTTGCATTACAGCATTACATCACATCTATTCTATATGACTTAAAACGGTTAAGATATGGCATGATTTCCTCACCCAATAAAGGAATATTTAGTATATCAGTCTACTCTTCATTTTGACTTTTCTTTTTACCAATATAAGTAAGCCTTCAGACAAACGCAGTAGTGCCAATATAGTAAAAGAACAATATTTGTCTCGTGTCCAAAACAGCCTTATACACTTGTCTTTGAGATGAAGATATGAAGTGATATAGAAATAGAAATAAATGCAACTTGAATCCTTGCTGAAGTTCAGTATTTAAAACTGAGCTAAATTTCACTAATGAGAATTTTAAATCTAATTTATTAATACAAGAATTTTATCTTTATGCATATTATATTTGCAAAGTAAGATGACACTAGTCCCATGAACATTAGCTGCTACTTACTAGCTAATCTTAAAATTAACAGTCACGTTTTCATGGTCTTGTGCGCTCTCATCCTCAGATACTTAAGAAACCAAAAAAATCGCATACACCAAATCCTCAAATGACCCAGCCTTCACGGTTTACATAGGCTGGGTTCTTTGAGGATGCAGCCCTTTAATTGGGACACACCTTATCAGTCTTTTGTCCTTTTAATGTCATCTTAGTGCATTGACATTTCCAAGCTCCTCCTGAGGTTTTCCAACTGAACTGGAGTAAATTTACTCTGTTTATATTTACTCAGATTGCAAACAAAATGTATTGTGCTTTATAAGACACATTCCTGCTGTTTAAAAAGAAGATAATAATGTTCACTAGAAGGAATAAGTAAAATGTCAACATATTAATTTTACTTGACGTGAACCATCCATCTTCTTCCGCTTATCCGGGCCGGATCGTGGGGACAGCAGCCTAAGCAGAGAAGCCCAGACGTCCCTCTCCACAGCCACTTCCTCCAGCTTGTCCGGTGGAACTCCCAGGCCAGCCGAGAGATATAATCTCTCCAGCATGTCCTGGGTCTGCCCTGGGGCCTCCTCCCAGTGGGACATGCCCGGAAAACCTCGCACAGAAGGCGCCTAGGAGGCATCCTTGTCAGATGCCCGAACCACCTCAGCTGGCTCCTTTCAATGTAAGGAACAGCGGCTCTACTCTGAGCCCCTCTGGCAGAACTTCTGAACCTATCTCTAAGGGAAAGGCCAGCCACCCTTCTGAGGAAGCCCATTTCTGCCGCTTGTATCCGCGATCTTGTTCTTTCGGTCACTACCTACTAGAGATGGACCGATCCGATATTACGTATCGGTATCGGTCCGATACTGACCTAAATTACTGGATCGGATATCGGAGAAAAATAAAAAATGTAATCCGATCCATTAAATATCACGAAAGCACCTCACAAAACTTGCAACACGCCGTAACTCTCCTCAGAACGTTAGCACGTCGGAGCAGTGTGGTCACGTGATAGAGCGGCTGTGGCATGCGGGACCTGTCGGTGGTCTGGATAGCATGTGGAGCTTCGCTAGCAACCCGGCATTTCATCTCTGACAAAGTTATCCCCGAGAGAAGTAAAGCAAGTGTGTAAGTCCATCTCTGAATGTTTGTAAAGCATTCCTGCGTTAAGCTTAACAAGCGACTGCCTCTTCTTGCTGCTACTTCAATCATGAAACTGCTTAATGATCAGCTGATCGGCTTTTCTGTTGCGAGTCGTGTCTCTAGTTTGCTTTTGGTCCACTTTGCACCAGAAAGAGGAAACCAGCAGCTGAACAACAGCAGCACGTATAAGCTTGATCAGCTGTTGTTAGAATGTATTTAATATTACTTTCTACTCGAGGATCTTTTTCTACGTAGCTGACGCTGGTAACTGTGCAGGGGCGGATCTAGCAAAGTTTAGCCAGGGGGGCCGATAGGGCATTAACAGGGAAAAGGGGGCACAAAGACATACTTTTCTTTCTTATTCTCATTTAAAATGTCGAGCTTTTAATAAATAATTATCTGACACCCAAAGTTTTAATTTGATGTAAAATGAATAGAAGTCAATTACTGTATATAGTAACTATTAAGTCTAATATATATACCCTAGTAAGCTATAGTACTTTTTCCTTTGAGAAGGTACCATCTGTGCAGTCTGCAATTTTGTTGAAGAAAGATGTTGAATCTATTTAATATTTCTTGAAAAATAATTGATTTCTGTGCATTTTTTTTCACACTGCATCAAATTAAGGTTGATTACGTCGATTAAGCATCATGAGGTGGAGCGTGAGGGGTGGTTCCCTATTTTTTATTTATTTATTTTTGTTGTTGCTGGGAGTTGGAACCCTATTAGTTAGGTTGCTTAATATTTATGCTAAGTACTCTTTAAAATACCAGAATAGGGAGGATGGTGTAGGTTTAAGTTTATTAGATTGATCAGTATTGCTGAACTATGAAATATTTTTTTTTGCATACAGGTATAACAGAATAGCTTTAGTGTAGTTGTTGTTTTAAACTTGAGTATGAACTTATACAAAATGCAGCAAGATATTTAAAAAAACAGTTTTGTTGATTAAAAAACACTATATCGGATTCATATCGGTATCGGCAGATATTCAAATTTATGATATCGGTATCGGACATAAAAAAGTGGTATCGTGCCATCTCTACTACCTACAGCTTGTGACCATAGGTGAGGGTAGGGACGTAGATCAAGCAGTCAATTGAGAGCTTTGCTTTTACACTCAGCTCTCTCTTCTCCATGATGGAACGGTACACTGTCCGCATCCCTGCAGCCGCAGCACCAATCTGTCTGTCGATCTCCCGCTCTCTTCTCCCAACTCACTTATGAACAAGACCCCGAGATACTTAAACTCCTCAACCTAATCAAATTCAGCACCAGGTGGTGAGTTGGATGAGGTGGCGGGGGAGAACGCTGGACAGACCTGGTGCACCTAAACGTATAGTGAGGGTGTGCTGGGAATATCTGGCAGAGGCCCCAGTCTGTGAGATTTACAACGCACACCTCCGGCAGAGCTTCACCAGCATTCCGAGAGAGACTGCGGACATTGAGTCCGAATGGACCATGTTCAGCACTTCCATTGCCGAAGCCGCTGCACTGAGCTGCAGCCGCAAGGTGGTTGGTGCCTGTCGTTGGTTAACCCCCAAACCAAATGGTGGACACCAGAGGTGAAGGGAGCCACAAGGCTAAGAAGGAGTCCTATCAGGCTTGGTTAGCCTGTGTGGCTTCAGAGGTAGCTGATATGTACTGACAGTCCAAGCGTGAAGTGGCTCGGGCAGTGGCTGAAGCAAAAACTCAGGTGTGGGAGGAGTTCTGAGTGGCCATGGAAAAAGACTTTCGGACTGCCTCGAAGTAAACTTTAAAGAATATGCTTAAAGTGCTTTCATTGATCAGAGATTAAAAGAGGGAACGCTACCTCGGTGCAGGAGGAAGGGTTTGGTGTAATCCCAGCTGGTGTTGTTGTTGCAGATGACGTTCAGTCTGTTGGGCTGCAAGGGGCAACAGAGCACAGCACCTCTTTTTAGATGTGTGTTCATGTGCATGGGCATGACTGTGTGAGTGTATGTGCATGTGTTTACCCGAGCGTATTCAATCTTGAGTGTGCAGCAGCCAGCATAGATGTCAGCTCCATTCAGAGCCAGTTTGGCCTTCTGAGCATCCTTTACTGACTCAAATGTTAACAAGCTTGTTAAGGTTGACTCATCAGGATCAGCAGAGAAAAACAAGACTACCACAGCCCTCAGGATGATGCACTGTCAGGTTTAATGAAGTGAACTTTGATCTGGCATCAACAAAACACATCCAGTTAGCTATAATCCTCTTCTACCATCCTGTGTTCATTATTTTGTATCCAAACGAGTCTATTAAGCTCTGAACTGGAGCTTAGAAAAATGAAAACGCATGTTGGCATTTCTCTGCTAATCTGTGATATACCCCAAGCACACATGCAATTGTGTGCGCACACACACACATACACACACACACACAGTCAGGATATTCAACCATGGCCTGGATGCCGTTGCGTTTGAAGATGACAATACGTAGGACGTTACCAACTGGGTTGCACACAGTGTACAACACATCCTGAGAGAAAGACAGAGACCACACTGTAAAAACTGCAACGTACCTACTGGTCACCAAGAAAATGGACTTAAGAAAACAGAAATGGAAAATGGGCTTTAACGCTTAAAACCTTTACATTTATGAGCTAATTTTGACTAAAAGTTAAAAGCTTACATTATTTTACAAATAAGCAGTGAGACATTAGCACTAATCTAAATTACAAAGATATTGTTGAGGATGTATACACAGATAAAGAATGTATACACAGAGCAAAGGCACAGAGGGTTTGTTAATAATAGATGTCTGACAATGTAAGCTTGTATCGCTGTATCTGTATTCCTGAGGCAAACATTTTAAGTAATGTACAATGACTGTAATCATTATTAACGCAGGAGCAGGCGTCCTTGAAGGGTAAAAAGAGACCTGGTTAAAGAGTTTTAGCTCAGATAGCAAAAAGTTTCTTTTCTAACACAAGTTGAAGATATGGCAAGAGTCTTAGGTGGGGTAAAGGACTTACAGTGGAAATGGGATACACAGGGTTCTGTATGGACAACAGGAGGACTTTGTTTCCACTGGAGGGGTCGTCTGTGTTGGTGGGTCTGGTGATTCTCTGGCTGGTAGAGAAGTTAAAAAAAGCCTGCTGCTCAGCGACGTAGACAGCATCACGGGTTCCGAATGACACGCAGCGCTCAGCACTCTCCACGCTGTCAAATTCCACCAGAGCCTGACGCTTGAAAGGCATCATCATTACATAACTGCCGATAGCGGAGACAAATGTGAAGGTTAGAGAAGGTGAGCAAGTAAAGTAAAAGTATGCACATTTTTATTTCTATAGCATCTTTCAACATAAACAACAAGTGCTTCACAAGAAATTACCATAGTGTGCCAGAAGAGTTAATGAAATCCAAGTCGAAAATGATGACTACTGGCACAAGCTGCACTTTGAAATCATTTCAGCGGGTCACGCAGCTATCAACTTTTGTAACCTTGCATGTTTCGCCATTGCTGCAAAAGCAGGTATGAACTGATGTGACTGTGCGATCAGTCACATCAGTGAATATAGATCCAATCAAGAACACTTATTCTATACTGTAATTTCTGTCGTTATTATCTGTGATTAAGGTAAATCACAAAATCTCATGCACATGTGCCAACTGGAAGGCAGCCTGTTTCAGTTATTACCTTTTTTCCCTCTATTCTTTAAACTTTTGTTCTTAGTTTTTTGTCTTTTACTTATTAGTAGCGTGTTAGTGTGTTTCAAATTGTTTTCTCTCAAACATGTGGGTTGAGAAAGCTTTTTTTCACCTTATCGCTGTGGACTGGGGGTACGCATTTTGGAGGACTATAAATACCTTGGACTAAGCACAGATAATAAACTGGACTGGGTAAACAACCCAGTCCAGTTTACCCAATGGTGTCAGACAGGGTGGGATTTTGTCTCCAATTTTAATTAATTTATATGTTGATGATTTCTCCATGTAGCTGAGAGCCTGTAACACTGGGCGTATATTAGGTAAAACATGGATAAATCATCTTATGTATGCAGATGGCCTGGTTGTTTTTAGTCCCAGTAGTGCTGGATTACATGAGCTTAATATCTGTACTGAATATGGTCTGCATTATGATATAAAGTACAATGCTATTAAAAGTGCTATTTTGATATGTAGAACCAAGCAGGATAAACAGCTAGATTTCTCTGTGTTTAACTGTCCCAAAATAATATTGGGGTTCATAAAAAGGTGAAATACCTCGGTGACTTTATTGTTGATCAAATGAATGATGATGATGACATATACAGACAACGATGCAAGCTCTATTTGCAGGCAAATACCATTGCACGCAAATTCAGCTTTTGTTCAGTTCCAGTTAAAGTGACTTTGTTCAAAGCGTGTTGCACACTGCTATATACTGCCCCCTTGTGGTCATCTTAGAAGCAAAGTAACATGCGGACGCTGCATGTTACATATACATGATGCAATGAGGAAATGTTCAGTGCATAGTAAGCATTGGAATCCCTAGTCACATTTGGTGCTGCGCACCTGTAGATGAAAGAGCAGCCAGGCATGTGACTGTAATTAACTTCCCCGCCACAGGGTGTCATTGCTACACATCCCAATTGTATGTGTGCACATTAGGGCTGGGTATCGTCACTGATTTCTAGAATCGATTCAATTCCGATTCACAAGGTCCCGAATCGATTCGATCCACGATTCGATTCGATTTAAATCTGGGAAATTTTGACAGTCAGAAATATTATAATTCAGATCAGTACATTTACATATTTTTGTATCAATAAAAAGGAAGCTGACACACGCAAGACTTTATCACAGGTGTGAGCATCACAGCAGATGCCTTTGTGTCAAAGTAGCTGAAGATAAAACACAGAAAAACATGAAGGTGATTTTCCTGGCCTGGGATTTTATAAAAATATTCTGCAGTACATCAAAAACGAAAGAAAACCATTAATCAACATATGAACATTACCTCTGAAGTTACAGCGGTTTTATTAGAGACACGGCGTTTTGCATTTTGAATAATTTTAAAAAGTTTAAATTTGTTCAGTATTGAACAGCAGAAATTAGGTTTTCTTTTCGGAAGTAAGTAAAAGGGAAAAAAACAGCGGCCGACAGCGCTGTAAACAACAGTAGACTTGTGCGTAACAAGCAAGCGAATAATGAAGAAAACAGACAGACAGAGAGAGACAGAGAGAGGGAGGGAGAGAGAGAGGGAGAGAGAGAGAGAGAGCTGTGCATCGCGGTGGAAGCAAAACAGGAAAAGTCAGAGTGAATTCATGACGATGTTTATGTGAAGCGTAGTTTGGATCTTCTTTTGCTGCTGGTTCGGTCAATATTGTTTGGAGAGACATCAAACTAACAGCTTTAGAATCGGCGCATAAAGGGCGTGAACACAAAGCGCGGACCGCCGACAGATCAGAATCAGCGAGCTGTCGGCTTTCAGCCCCGAGCGTGAGAAAGGCGACATCTCACTGATTCTGATCTGCGGGTTTTGTCTTTGTGCAGAATCCGTGTACCTGCTCTCATTTACTGTCTTAGCTGTTTGGTGGTTCTTGAAATTTTGTGAGATGTCACCAGAGATTCTGGCATTTCGGGCAAAATAAATTTATATTAAAAAATCGATTCAGGATTTTAATGAATCGATTTTACGTTATCCAAGCCAGAATCGATTTTAATCGATGAATCGATTATAAAAACCCACCCCTAGTGCACATAGTCTACAGCAACATTTTGATGTTTGTTTCTTGCCAAAAGAAAAACTGCCCAAATGTCAAGACCCAAGGTTAATAACAGTGCATTAGCTAGTATATCCTACTTCACTCATTCCCAGGTAAATATAAAGAAACTGATTCACTGGCTGCCTCCTTCCACTTGTCAAAGTTGCTCAGATGTTTGACCATTTTTTTGTCATGAACTTTAGGAATTTACTGTTTATTTGGTACCTAATATATCCCACCATTTGACAGTGATAACTTTGCACGTCAGTTTTAGTCAGGGATGTTTCCAATTTTTAATGGGTCTTTCTAGTCATTTAACACTAGGAAGAAGGCATTTGTTTCATACAGTTTAGGGTTGCAGCTTGCTAAACAAGCTTTCTAGCACAAGCTCAAAATCATGTCATGCCTGTACATTGCAAGGTGTGCACTAAAAAAAGTCCATGATACCAAAGTCAATGTGCAATGCAATTCCAAGCTAAATGAAAGTGTGTTAATATTTTTTAAATGGCCTCAACAGTATTTAGAGTTAAACCAGGACTACCAGATGTTGCCAAACTTGTCAAGTGCCTCCACTAGGTCCCCTTCCACCACAGCATCGCAAAGTCCTCGAACATGGACAACTGGAGATGGGGGGATGCGACGACTGTCATCCAAACAATCCTGTAGAGAAAATAAAAATGAACTCAGATGTTTTCTTAATTTTACTTTGCACAAAGAAAATGTTTGCTTACTTGCGTAACCGGGGTTCTTTGAAAAGTGAGTTCAGTATCCCACTATGGTAAGCAACCTCTGGCATGACCAGTCACTTCAAGGACTTGCTGACAGGTGTCCTCTACATAAACATTCCTAAAAAGGTCCCATGAGGCAGTCATTCATCTGATGGAATGTGCACACAGCTGCACAAAAGGCTGTGGTCCACCGTGTTGGAAAACTGGACCTCTACCACCCAGTCGGACAACCCCTGGCGAGACATAGACTTACCTTTAAAGAAGGAGTTAAAGCTACAAAGATTTGGTTGCTTTTCCTAAACCCCTCAGTCCTGTCTAGATAATTGCTTAATGTATCGATAAGGCATAGTGAATTAAAGTGGTTCTGGCTCTCATCTGCAAATGGCAAGTAGAGAAAAGCTAATAAATGGAATGGACTGGTTCTTACATAGTGCTTTTCTACTCTACCTGAGCACTCAAACCACTTACAACTCTCATTCATACAAATACCTTTTCTATATGTAGGTGTGTTCTATCTAGCACTCACACAAATCATACTCCAATGGATGTATCAGAGATCAACTTGGGGTTACTATCTTGCCCAAAGATTTTTGGCATGCAGGCTGGAGTTGCCAGGGATCAAACCACCAACCATCTGATTGGGAAAATAGCAGGCAGTACCTCACTGACCCTTTTGGCTGATGCCAAAGTTAGCAATAGGATACTTTACTCAATATACTCTACAGGTGCAAAAGGTAGCTCTGAGTGTGCCTCTAGAACTTTGTGTAAATCTCAGGAGGGAACATAAACCTCATTAGAAGAGGAGTAGCCACAATCTTAGTCTTAATCAGTAATGCTCAGTATTGACATCTATCAATGATCACTGATAGCTATCAGTGAAATTGTTTGTTGCACAGTGTCTAGCACACTGTTGTTGTGGTAGACAGGCAGGTCTGCAACAATATATATTCTTGCGATAAAAGCTACATAATTACTGTGTTACAACAGTTATTTCTATAATCAGTAAAAACCCATGTTTAGGGAAATTTTGCAGTTATTATTTAAGTCCATAAATGAACATGAATTCCCAAAAGAGGGTCTTCGCTCAAAATCACTGGAAAATGAGAAAGTGAATACAAGTTAAAGATGAATGAATTAAAATGCAAAGAAAGAAAAACTGTGCATAGGCAAGGCACAAAAAAAGATATCAATTGAGTGTCATCATCAACAAAGTTGCCCAGCTCACACCAGAAAGTGGTGCATTGCATGATCTCGCTCTCCCTATATCACCAAATCAGGAAAAAAATGTAATGATGACAACCATAATGCCCATGGTTGAAGTCATGGGCCCGGATAGAAATATAACTTTGGTTCAATGACTGTGGCCTGAAAATGACAAGAGAGAAGTTACAAACATCTGCCAGACCCAAAGAGGACAGCAAGGACTTTATTGCCCAATTCCAGTATAATTTATTCAATTCAATTCAATTTTATTTATATAGCACCAAATCACAACAAAGGTCGCCTCAAGGCTCTTCATAGATACAGAGAAAAACCCAACAATCATATGACACCCTATGAGCAAGCACTTTGGCGACAGTGGGAAGGAAAAACTCCCTTTTAACAGGAAGAAACGTCCGGCGGCCATCTGCTGTGACCGGTTGGGGTGAGAGAAGAAAGACAGGATAAAAGACATGCTGTGGAAGAGAGACAGAGGTTAATAACAGATATGATTCAATGCAGAGAGGTCTATTAACCCTTTAAGACCTACCATAGAACCAAGTCCGCCAGAGCTTATATTATATTTCTACATGCTGTGGAGCCATTTTTGGGAGCATTTCAAGTTGCTATACATCAATACAACCATTATAGCCCAGATTTTAATAATATGTATTCATTAAGTGCATAGTAATTACATAAATTGCAAAAAAGTGCAATAAACTACAAAAAAATTGAAAATCGTTTTTGATTTTTTAACATATATTTGTAGTTAGAGAAATTTAAGAGGCTTATCCCTCAAAACTGTAAATACAAAAAAGTTGCACAAAATAGTTTCCCACCACAGGAAATTTATTTTGAGTGTCTTCATAGTTTTATTTTTGAAATACACCAATTTTTATACACTGCAGGAAAAACAAAAATAAATATTATACTGCAAATTTGCAAAAAAGCAGCATATGCATCAAAATAAACTATTTCCAGCAGTGCAATATGAGTCCTAAGCTTCCCAGAAACGACACAGAAAGTCATAAAGTCAAAGATAACTTTTAAAAAGAGCAGTATAGGCCCTGAGGCCCTGATCACAAAAAAGACTACATTTCCGCGAAAATGACGTCACTTCCGGTTTCGGGCAGGTAATGGCGGAAATGCAAAAGTTCGCGCTGACGTCTATTCCAACGTAGGAAGTGTTATGAACAGCTGATCGGATCGGTAAAGCCTGTTTCTGGAATATTATGTTTTTGTTCCTGCAAGCACTTTTTATGCAGTTTTTGCAAAGCTTTATGTGGAAGGAAACCGTGACCTAGGACAAGCTGATGGCATAAGATGTAAGTACAACTCCTCCGGTTTCATATGCAAAAAAAATTTTTGCGCTAGCTTACGTGGTTGCAGTGCTACTGGGATTTAAAAATAGTTACGCATAACAGAGCGTTCCCGCTCCGATCGGCTCTAAAGGGTTAATACATAGTCAGTGAGAAAGGTAACTGGAAAGGAAAAACTCAATGCATCATGGGAATCCCCGGCAGCCTACGTCTATTGGAGCATAACTAAGGGAGGATTCAGGGTCACCTGGTCCAGCCCTAACTATATGCTTTAGCAAAAAGGAAAGTTTTAAGCCTAATCTTGAAAGTAGGGATAGTGTCTGTCTCCCGAATCCAAACTGGAAGCTGGTTCCACAGAAGAGGGGCCTGAAAACTGAAGGCTCTCCCTCCCATTTTACTTTTAAATACTCTAGGAACAACAAGTAGGCCTGCAGAGCGAGAGCAAAGTGCTCTAATAGGGTGATATGGTACTACAAGGTCATTAAGATAAGATGGGGCCTGATTATTTAAGACCTTGTATGTGAGGAGCAGGATTTTGAATTCAATTCTGGATTTAACAGGAAGCCAATGAAGGGAAGCCAAAACAGGAGAAATATGCTCTCTCTTTCTAGTCCCTGTCAGGACTCTTGCTGCAGCATTTTGGATTAGCTGAAGGCTTTTCAGCGAGTTTTTTGTACTTCCTGATAATAATGAATTACAGTAGTCCAGCCTGGAAGTAATAAATGCATGAACTAGTTTTTCAGCGTCACTCTGAGACAGGATATTTCTAACTTTAGAGATGTTGCGCAAATGGAAGAAAGCAGTCTTACATATTTGTTTAATATGTGCGTTGAAGGACATATCCTGGTCAAAAATGACTCCAAGGTTCCTCACAGCATTACTGGAGGCCAAGGTAATGCCATCCAGAGTAAGAATCTGGTTAGATACCATATTTCTAAGATTTTCAGGGCCGAGTACAATAACCTCAGTTTTATCTGAATTAAGAAGCAGAAAGTTAGCGGCCATCCAGGTCTTTATGTCTTTAAGACATTCCTGTAGTTTAACTAATTGGTGTGTGTTATCTGGCTTCATAGATATATAGAGGTGGGTATCATCGGCATAGCAGTGAAAATTTATGCTATGTCTTCTAATGATGCTGCCTAGGGGAAGCATGTATAATGTAAACAGAATTGGTCCTAGCACTGAACCCTGTGGAACTCTATAATTAACCTCAGTGTGTGAAGAGGACTCTCCATTTAGATGTACAAATTGGAGTCTATTAGATATGATACAAACCACTGCAGCACAGTACCTGTAATACCTACAGCATGTTCTAATCGCTCTAATAGGATATTATGGTCAACAGTATCGAACGCTGCACTGAGGTCTAGCAGGACAAGCACAGAGATGAGTCCACTGTCAGAGGCCATAAGAAGATCATTTGTAACCTTCACTAAAGCTGTTTCTGTGCTGTGATGAGCTCTGAAACCTGACTGAAACTCTTCAAATAAGCCATTCCTCTGCAGATGATCAGTTAGCTGTTTGACAACTACTCTTTCAAGGATTTTTGATATGAAAGGAAGGTTGGAGCTAAGACTGCTGGGTCTAGAGATGGCTGTTTGAGTAAAGGTTTAACTACAGCCACCTTGAAGGCCTGTGGTACATAGCCGATTATTAAAGATAGTTTGATCATATTTAAGATCGAAGAATTAATTAATGGCAGGACTTCTTTGAGCAGTTTTGTAGGAATGGGGTCTAAAAGACACGTTGATGGTTTGGAGGAAGTAATTATTGACGTTAACTCAGAAAAAACAATTGGAGAAAAAGAGTCTAACTTAACATCAATGGTACAAAGGCTACGTTCACACTGCAGGTCTTAATGCTCAATTCCGATTTTTTGATCAAATCCGATTTTTTTGTCTCCTCGTTCACACTACAAATAAAATGCGACAGCAAACGCGCTCTAGTGTGAACGCTCAAAGCGGCCCGCATGCGCAAAAGAAGATGTCACACACAACGCGCTCTGTTTAGACCAAGAACAAACAGTATTGTTTGACTGATGGCCGTTAATATAAAGACTTCGGACTTTACGTTTCCCAATTTTTGCTTTAAGTTATTTTGTTATTTACATAATAATGTAAATAACCTAATAATGATCCTTATTGCTGTTTAAGAGAGGAGCGGTGCTTCAAAGGATAGCTGCAGATTTCTGTCAGAATCTGCAGATTATACAGTACAAATAAAATGTTTACGTTGTCTTCCCAACAGTTTCACTGACATCTACACTGGATGGCTAGGAAGCGTTCGCGATGTCTTCTCGGGCGCTGATAATTGGCTTCAGTCTTGTGTCGGTGACGTAAAAGGCGGATTTAATGCGACTTGACCGTTCAAACAGCAGTCGCTTTCTAAAACATCGGATATGTATCGGATTCAGTACCACATACGAAAGTGACCCAGATCGGATTTGAAAATATCGGATTTGCGCCGTTCACACTGTCATAGCATGATCGGATATGGGTCGCATAGGGTCAAAAAAATCGGATTTGATGCGCTTTCGCCTGCAGTGTGAATGTAGCCTAAGAGTAGCTGTAGATAATATTACATCTGTGAGATGATTATTGGTCATTTTTTTCTCTAATGACAAAAATTTTATTTGTGAAGAAGTTCATGAAGTCATTACTAGTTAACGTTAAAGGGATGGTTGGCTCAAGAGAGCTCTGACCTTTTGTCAGCCTGGCTACAGTGCTGAAGAGAAACCTGGGGTTGTTCTTATTTTCTTCAATCAGTGACGAATAGTAAGATGTTCTGGCTTTGCAGAGGGCTTTCTTATAAAGCAGCAAACTATTTCTCAAGGCTAAATGATGATCCTCTAAATTTGTGACATGCCATATCCTCTCCAGCTTACGAGTCATCTGCTTTAGGCTACGTGTTTGAGAATTATACCACGGAGTCAGGTACTTCTGATTTGAGACCTTAGTTTTCACAGGAGCTACAGTATCCAGAGTCATACGTAGTGAGGAGGTAAAATTATTAACAAGATAATCGACCTCTGTTGGAGTAGTGTTCAGGTAGCTGCTCTGCTCTATGTTGGTACAGGGCATTGAAGATGATAACAGTGGGTGGATTGTATTCTTAAACTTAGTTACAGCGCTTTCAGAAAGACATCTACTTTGACAAAGTCTACTCTCCACTGCTGTGTAATCAATTATTGTAAATGTAAATGTTATCAGGAAATGATCAGACAGGAGAGGGTTTTCAGGAAAAACTGTTAAATGTTCAGTTTCTATGCCATATGTTAAAACAAGATCTAGAGTGTGATTAAAGTGGTGGGTGGGTTCTTTTACATTTTGAGAGAAACCAATTGAGTCTAATAACAGATTAAATGCCATGTTGAGGCTGTCATTTTTAGCATCTACATGGATGTTAAAATCACCCACAATAATTATTTTATCTGAGCTGAGAACTAAATCAGATAAAAAGTCTGAGAAATCAGACAGAAACTCTGTGTAAGGCCCAGGTGGACGATAGATGATAACAAGTAAGACTGGTTTCTGAGTTTTACAACTGGGGTGGATAGGGATGGGTATCGAAAACCGGTTCTTGTTGAGAACCGGTTCCCACTGTTTCAATTCCTTGGAATCGTTTGCCACTTTTAAATACGATTCCCTTATCGATTCCAGTCGCCCCGAATGACGTCATCACGTTGAGTAGCGTCTTTTACCCAGTAGGAAACACGGCGCCTGAGCGGCACAAACGCTCAAAAGTTTGGTTATACTTTATGAGAAAGGATGACAACAGGGCAACGTTCAATACTTGCAAAGTAGAGATTTCATCAAAGGGAGGAAACACTACGAATATGCAAAAGCATTTGCTCAAAAAACACGCGATTGCTTTCAACGAATGTCGTGTTTTTGATCCGCTCCGGACTAGCGAAGCTCAACCCAGCAGCAGCGGTAGCGTTTCCACGTCCTCTCCCGTTAATACTGCAGGTAACTAATCAATTAGCATTGCATATTATGTTAGCGCGATTTACCTTATTACAAAACCTGCTATTACTGTGCATCTAGATAACCATGATGAGAGAGACAGAGTCTGGCTCAGATGCTGGCAGTTCTCGCTGCAGTCTACCGGTAGCGTCTCCTTTCAGGCCAGGATAGACGAATGTCACCCAGCAGTGTCTAAGTTTGTGGTCAAAGGCTTGCACCCATTTGCCACAGCAGATGCCCCCGATTTCACTTTGGTAAGTGAATGTGTTTAATTGTAGGCAGGACATTACTGGATATTCTTGTGTAATTGCTACAGAATAATTAAGTGTGCCTATGCGAAGGCACACTTATTACTATTTTATGTTAAACTTTGTTATTGCTACAGAAGAATATTTATTTTATTATTTTACATATACATTTTTTTTCCTGGGGACCCTGTGACACCCCATTGAAGAGCCGTAGGCTGTGGATCTCTTAAGATCTCACTGTTGGGTTTGTAAGGCCATGTTACTTCTAAATTTCTATCTTGTTCAAAGAGAAGATATAAAACACAGTTCTAAGCTAATCGACTTTAGTGTTCTCCTTTTTAAAAAAAAAGAATCGATAAGAGAATCGATAAGGAATCGAATCGTTAAACAGAATCGAAAATGGAATCGGAATCGTTAAAATCTTATCAATACCCATCCCTAGGGGTGGACAAGGCTAAGTATCAGGCTTTCAAATAAATTAAAAGTCTGTCTGGGTCTTTGGTTGATTAATAGGCTGGTGTGAAAAATTGCTGCCACACCGCCCCCTCGGCCTGTGCTTCGAGATTTCTGGTAGTTAGAATGACTCGGGGGTGTGGGTTCATTTAAACTAACATAATCATCCGGCTGCAACCAGGTTTCTGTAAGGCAGAGTAAATCGATTTGTTGATCAATTATTAAGTCGTGTACTAACAGAGACTTGGAGGAGAGAGACCTAATATTTAATAATCCACATTTCACTGTTTTACTCTTTGGTTCTGATGTGGATATTGTATTGTTCTTTCTTTGTGATTGTTTATGTTTAAGTTGTTTATTGCTGGTTTTTAGTTTGTTTTTTGTCTGTTTGGGAGCTGACACAGTCTCTATGGAGATGGGTTTTTGGGGGGGTAGCAGGAGGAGAGAAGCTGCAGAGAGGCGTGTAAGACTGCGACTCTGCTTCCTGGTCCCAACTCTGGATAGTCATATTTTGGGGGGTTTAATAAATTTGTCCATATTTTTAGAAATGAGAGCTGCTCCATCCAAATTGGGATGGATGCCGTCTCTCCTAACAAGACCAGGTTTCCTCCAGAAGGTTTGCCAATTATCTATGAAGCCCACATCGTTTCTGGGACACCACTCAGACAGCCAGCAATTTAAGGAGAACATGTGGCTAAACATGTCACTCCTGGTCTGATTGGGGAGGGGACCAGAAAAAACTACAGAGTCTGACATTGTTTTGGCAAAGTTACACACAATTCAATATTGATTTTAGTGACCTCCGATTGGCGTAACCGGGTGTCATTGATGCCGACGTGAATTATGAGTTTACTGAATTTACGTTTACCCTTAGCCAGCAGTTTTAAATTTCCATCAATGTCGCCTGCTCTGGCCCCTGGAAGACAATTGACTATGGTTGCCAGTGTCTCTAGCTTCACATGTCTGAGAACAGAATCACCAATTACCAGAGTTTGAGCCCCGGCGGGTGTGTCGCCGAGTGGGGAAAAACGGTTAGACACATGCACAGGTTGGTGGTGTACCTGGGGCTTCTGTTTAGGACTATGCTTCCTCCTCACGGTCACCCAGCCGCCCTCTTTCCACAGCTGCTTGGGGTCTGCCGGGGAACAGCTAGCGGAGCCTACGCTATCTTCGGCTGCACCAGCTACAGGGGCCTGGCTAGCTACGGGTGAATGAAGGGTGCGAAGTCAAGTCTCCAATTCAGTAATCCTGGTCTCCAGAGCTGCAAATATGCTACATTTGTTACAGATATCATTACTGCTAAAGGAGGCCGAGGAGTAACTAAACATCTGACACAATGAGCAAGAAAGTGCAGGAGGGACAGGTGAAGTAGCCATGGTGCTAACGAGTCGGCTACGAGCTAAGCTAAGCTAGCAAAACAGTACAGAGACAGTGAGTGAATACTTTGGCTATAAATTAGGTAGTGAGTACACAGAAATTGGAAGAAGGCGGCTGTCATTCCTATCCTAAAGACAGGCGACAACCGAGAATGTAAAAACTACCGGGGCATCAGCTTACTGTCCATCATCGGCAAGGTCCTTATGAAAATAATTCAATCACGCCTTCAAAAGCACCGTGAGATGACCAGCCGGGAAGAACAGGCCGGGTTCCGACCCGGACGAGGCTGCAGCGACCAGATCTTCACCCTACGTCGACTCATGGAGGAACGAACCTACGATGGCTCGACCAGCCAGGTACGTATTCATGACCAAGTGTCCGAAGAATTCCCCATCATGACAGGGGTCCGGCAGGGCGATGTGGTGTCACCGCTGTTGTTCAACATCGTCATCGATGCGATAATGCGCAAAGCATTCGAGGGCCGCCGCGGAGTCCAAGCCTCGACCGATCGATTTATCACTGATCTAATGTTCGCTGATGATAGCGCCATTTTTGCCGAAGACGACACCGAGGCAACTCACATCCTCTATGACATCGCCCGGCACTCCAAACTGTACGGCCTCAAGGTTAACGCCGAGAAGACCAAAGTCCTGACCACCGACGGCTCACCAACGATCGTCCACCTTGATGGTGTGCAGATCAAACAAGTCCAACAATTTCAATATCTGGGGTCCCTCGTCGAGGAGAAGAAAGTGGCATCATCAGCGGAGATACGCTCCAGAATTGGGCAGGCGGCGGCAGCATTCGCCTCCCTGCGCTGGTGCGTCTGGAAGAAGAACAACATCTCATTGGCGACAAAGATCCGCCTTTACCGAACCCTGATCCTGCCCATTCTACTTTACAGCGCAGAGACGTGGACAATGCTCAAACACGACCTGAGCAAGCTCGAAGTTTTCCAAATGCGTTTCCTTAGATGCATTCTCGGCGTGGCATGGCCCTGTATTCAACAAGAGGATGAGACAGCTGTACATTATTAAAACTGTCTCTTGGATGGAGAGATGCCCCCAAATCACAAACTGGGAAGTACATCTGTGGGATTGCTTTGTGTTTAAACCTGTACAAGTACAAGACTAAGTGTAAGCATATGTGTACAATGGGATAGCAAGAATGTCTGAGGTGGAAGAATTTGCCATACATGGAGAATAAAATGGCAAGAAAAATAATAACAAGAAAGCCAAGACTGAAGAAAAAGTCCAAATGACAGAGCTTAAAATGTACAAGTGCCAAACACAGACTACTGCAGAACAAGTGAGAGGCCAGGGAAGGAGGATAAGGTTAGACAGAGACAGAGCTGTTTTCAGTGGAGAGCCACATGTCACTGGGCTAAGGATTGTCCTGAAAAGTAGGAAACTGAGGCTGCTTACTCGTGTGAGAAGGGGAGGGGTGATAAGACACTGCAACAAAAGGTAAAAAAGTAAAACAAGAGACACAGATGCAATAAAAACAAGACAGACATTTGCGCAATGAAACCCAGATTAATGACACACACAATTATTGTGTGCAATGAAGATGAAATGAAGACCAGCTTACACTTATAAACATGGCCATATCTCAGATTGCGGCTAAAAAATGCCTGACAGACACACCTGTTATCAAATGCTAAGCCTACTACTTATAAAAACTTGATACAATTTCTGCTCTGGGGTGCAGGAGAACAGGTTGACTTTTGGAAATATGTGATGCTATAGAATCAGTGATCAGACAAGCAGACTGGAATCAAAAACCAAAACTTTTTATTAAAACTGTAGGAACGGAAGATATTCCAGTGACTAAACAATATACAAAAGATTTACAATGCAAAGAAATTGAATGTGGATCTTTTAAACAAACATTCCTGTTGTCGCCATATTGACCAGTCAACTTGTTGGGTTGAGAGTCTATGTGTTAACTTCAATTTACAACACAATTGTCAGTGTGTCAGGGAAAGATGACTTGATAATAACACAGTGAGCAAAATGTTGCAGATGGTTAAATATCATGCTGATCTGCTGCTGTAAGCGTATGAGTAGAGACTCCAACAGATTGCTGCGTTTCCTGTTTGTGATGAACTGGTGAGGCTTGTACAACAACACACACACATTCATCAGACTACACAGTAACAAGCTGACCTCATGTAACACCACGTGTGTTTAAGGGGGGTTGATGAACAGTTTTTTTAAATATATTTTTTTAATATTTTATTTTTGGCTTTTTTTGCACAGAGCAGTGAACATTAAAGCAGAGGGAGAGAGAGAAAGGGGAAGACATGCGACAAAGCCCTGCAGCATATCGTTCATCCCAGTGAGCTAAACCGGTACCCGGGTTAATGAACAGTTTGAGAAAGTACAGAGAGAAACAGGAAACTGAGAGAGTACAAACAGGCAGTGTATACTGGAAAATACATAAGTGTAATTCTCACTGATGAACAAAACTATTTTTACAGAACAAAAACTGAACAAGATGATTGTCAAGATATGTTGCTACGGTTAAAACCAGTACAACAGTACAAACAATGGGAAGAAACTGACATTCCAGGGGTAAAGCACTGTAATGGGGTGTTTGGGAAGCATCTAACAGCATATGATTGTGTTGTAAGAACTGTTCACCTGCTGAAAAAAAGTTCTCTGTATACCCAGTTGGAGCTATGCCAGTTGGCCCCTGACTCTCCAGAATTGTGTGATATTGCGTAGCACTTATGGGCAAATAGTAAATATGATATGGGGGGAAATGAAAGGCGCTCTTTCATTGGTGGTGACTGGTAAGTCTGAGTTAAGACCATGTAAGCATCACTAGAAGCAGTTAATGTCATGGACTGTGTGTGAGGCAGGCAGGATTGGACCCAAAAAGCAGACTTGGCAGGCAGGACTTAACACAAAAACAGAGCTTTATTGCTGGAATGTTGAAGCAACAAAACTGAACTGGAGAATACAGGAAACTAAACCAACACAGCTGGGTATGAGGAAGATCGCGACCCAGGACAGAGGGAGACGCAGACATAAATACACATGAGGGAACAAACCACAGGAGGGAACACAGCTGAACATGAACTAATGAGAGTGAGGAAACAAAACTGAAATGCACTGAACATGGAACGCAAGACTGTCACAATAAAACAAGAAACAAAGAGTGACATGAGCTTGACAATAGAGCATGGATGTGTGGCCCAGGCCCATAGAAAACAGGTCTGGCCCAGAACTGGCACCAAGCTGGCACTTCTGACTGACTGGTGTCAGAAGTTGCAAGGTCTGGCAATGATGGCACTATTTATGTTCCTATTTTAGTTAGAAGACCCAAATCCCATGTTGCAATACTATACTGCTATGGTAGCCAATGTTTCAAATGCAGGTTTGACAGGTTTGTGAGTGTACACTTTATCCAAAACCTAGTAACAGTTTAGTCATCTTTGCCAGTGGGTGGCAATAGCTGAGGCGGTAGAGCAGGTCACCTACTGATCAGAAGGTTAGTGGTTTGATCCCTGGTTCCTCCAGTTTGCATGTCAAGAGTGTGAATGTGTATCAATGTAGTTAGGAAGCACTCAGTTAAAAGAAAGTGTGTGATTGGGTGAGTGTGGTATGTTGTATAGAGCACTTTGAGTAATCCGGGAAACTCGAAAAGCACTATAATCAGTCCATTCACTGTCTGAACAGAGTTTTGTCATGTTACTTTTGCACTGTTTTGCATGTTCTGGCACATGTTGTTATTACATGCCTTGATTAAGGTACACATTAGGCTGACATCTGGGGCCAGAGCTGAAACTGTTCTGGGCCAGCACAGGGCCTGCAGTGTGTCTACAACTGGCCCGTGGCTCCACACCACTTACAGATGGCCCACATACCGCAAAGAATGACGGCCCTTTGGTGGCCCAGATCAGGTTTGCCAGAGGTAATCCACACATGGACCAGCACAGGACCACCAGTGTGTATACAACTGGCTTTGTGCTGGCCCATGTGTGGGCCACCTCTGGCAAACCAGGTCTGTCCACCAAAGGGCCGCCATTCTTTGCGGTATGTGGGCCATGTGTAAGCACATTGTGTGGGCAAGATCCGGGCCATACCAATTTTGCTATGTGGGTATGTGCTGATTCCACTCAGGTGTGCCAACCTCCCCCATAGCCCCGCCACAGTCACCTATCTGAGACATATGATCACGTCCAACAGTAAGTCACTGTCTCTGAAAAGGATTACTGGGAATCAATCCATTCCAAAACCTCAAAAACTGACAAATCATTCATTGTGGACCACTCTACCACATTCTGTATCTCTGATCCTTCTGCAAAAAACAACTAACTTGACATTTCCAGTAGCACAGTCTGGTATTAGCTACTTAAAAGATGCACTGTGCTACACCATGCTGGGTTTAACACAGTAGGTGTTTTAACCTTGACATTTGACACTACTCCCCACAGAAGCAGATGGTAAACCACATGATTGCATAGTAGCTATATCTGAAATCCATTCGCCTAGATCTACAGGACACACCACTGGCTAATTCTGATCAGGTGGTCATTGTGTATGGTTTGACATCATGCAACCCAATCACTGGTAAAAATCGAGTAGGATGAGTGTGCGTTGATGGGAAAACAACTAACTGTAAGCTGTGTTTAATGCCATGATGCACCTCATTATCAGACTGATGCTTACATGACACATGAGGATTTAAACTCCTGACTGCTTAATAGACACAGATTGTCCACACAATCTGTGTTTTTTTTGTTTTTGGTTAACGCTTGTGCAAAGACTGTCCATGCAATACTTATCCCTTTGCAAAAGTTTTAACTTTCTTTTAATAAAACAGTTTTGATGCTCAGTTTTTTTTCCACAACAGAACACAAACACATACACATGCGCATAAAAAAACCAAAAACAACAAAGGAGTCAGGACAGGAAGCCAGATAGTGGTCTTAAACCACGAGAAAAACAGACAAAAAGAGCGTTCCTATACCCCTACCCCCACCCCATGTTAAAACTTATCATTTAATCTTCTCTGTGCAGCCGTTAGTCCATAGCAAACCAAGATGCAGTAAGAAGCAGCAGAAATCACGTTTGTCACATTGCAGGAGTGTGGCATGTAGCCAGAAAAGATAAGACAAAATGAATGCATTATTTTCTTCTGTATATCACAGCAGTGTGATATGAATCAAGATATCTAAAATTATCACAAGATTCAAGGTCAATAAGAGAAAACAAAACAAAGATACTGCTAAAGTTCGTAAGTGGTCCTGTTGCTCATACTGCTAATAGAAGAAAAATAAATGTTTTGCAGTTTAGCTTATATGAAATTGGAAGTGCATTCTTGTCATGTTTCACACAATATATATATTGTTAGCTTGGCCGTCAAAGAGAAATTTGCCTTTTAAATTTCCCAAATAGTTTTAATTTGATTAACACAGCACAAAACATACATATACTGATAGCAATGTAATCGAAACAAGCTCCACCTCAACGGATTATTTCAGAAGGGTATTTTAGATTTGTCAGAAGAAGTCTTAGCACAGTTGAGTGCAGTTGCAACACCCCCCCCCCCCCCCCCCCCCCCCAAAAAAAAAACAAAAAACCTGATGCCTACTGTCGGAAAATCTCTCAGTACAGCTTTCTGTCTCAGGAAGAGGTTGAGCAAGCATCACACTTTTTGCAACCTGACCTTTTTTATACTGCAGGTTGAGGCGGTAAGTTTACTGTGCAGGAAACGCACTCAAGGTCTGACTGGCCGCAAGCTGTTTTTAAGTCTCTGAGGGGATGACGTCTAGAAGGTATGATAACAGCATCAGTGCAGCACTTTGCATGCATGGACATGCAGATCTGCTGACATAAAGTCCTTTTCATGTCAGACATGCTACAGCAACAACCTCTCTTGGTCGCCCACATAACACATCATTTATATAAAATCATTCACATATTTCCAACATGATTAGGACATGATTAATCTTCTGAAGACTATTCAAAATGGAATTTCAGACAAATTTATTGCTAACCTATTGGTTTATTTTGCTGAATTCATACTGCATTAGAACTTTCTGACAAGAATTCAGCTACTTTCAGTGTTAAAGCATTTACCTTTAAACTGTAGTGCTTCACTAAAAAGACCAGTAGATTTTACTGTTAACTTTGATTGCTGATCAGTTTTACTTGTTGAACATCTTGATGCTTGCTCAATCATCCAAGTAAGCACATCCCAGAAAGTTGATTCTGTACTTCTGGACAAAGTGAAAATACTACGTCCAGATGAATAGAATCAACTTCTGTGATATCTGTTGATTCATTTTTAAAACTTTTTAAGCTATGCTCATTTTGCCTAACAAACAAAACCCAGGATAACAATATAAAAGTCTCTAATTAGCTCTTTATCATCTACTTGAGGAAAAGGTTTGTCATCACTGATACGGAAGTAGGCACAATGTGTGAAATCCTCACAGCTCATTAGCCTTCAGCCCCTGACATCAAAAACAGTTGATGTCAGAAATATTTAAGACTGTGGTCTCAAAATGATGAGTATATGCTCCACTACACCTACAAAGGAATCCGTTGCTCTAGCAACATTGAACAAGAGGCAGGTGGTTGAATTATGGATGGTGTTGGTGAAGTAGGAGAGGTGTTACCAATGTACTCACAAGCTTTACTTTGTGCTGGTAAGAGCACTGGAATGTGGTTACCATGGTGACATTATAGTTAAGATAGTGACAAGATAAAGCTGATGACTTCCCTAATGCCGTGGAAACCATACATTTGTTTTTTTGGTGAGTGCATGTGTCTTTATCTAGTGTACGAGAGAGAGAGTGTGAGAGAGAGTCTGAGGCTGAACAGTGAGTGACATGTTGCTTTCCTGCAACAGACTGCTGCATCATTACAGTTCTATGTGACATTGTGCTTGACGTCTCTTAAGCCTCCCCCACCTTTGAGTCCCTCTTCATCACCTCTTCTCTCTTCATTTTCCTCATTTCCTCATTTCCTGTTCTTATTCTTCCTTTATATGATAAAGTATATAAAATATATTATCTTGGTCAGTGTTTAACAAAGCTAAAAAGGTCACGGTGATAGATAATTTATATTTGCCATCACACAATCAAGTACAACCTGGATTTACCACAGGAAAGATTTTTGAATATTTTATTATATATTGTTTTCATTTTATCCAATGATGTATCGTTTTAACCACAAAAAAAGAGTTTAAAGTGGATTATTTTTCTCAAAATCAACATTAGATCATATGTTAAAAAAATGCTCTTGCTCTTAGATCTGGTAGCATTCAGGATATGACTTGAACATCGTCACCAGCACAATAATATCAAGCTTCCTGTACATGTGTTTAATTGCTAGATATATAAAGCTGTAACTCTCTGAAGTGTGGTTTAAAGTTTGAACTTTGCTCCAAATACTTGTCACATCTCCATAATAACTTTTTTAACCCAGAAAAATATGAGATTAAAAGTCTTGTTTGCAAAAGTCTCCTGGCCAAGACAGATATCAGCTGAATCAGCAACATGCGACAAAGAGTGAAAATCCATAATTACTACCACATTTTTAACTAATGCATAATCATGGGAAAGAAATGTAAGAGTGTTCATCTATAAAATGCTGAAATAGGAAGCAAGCAACATTTGCAGTGTCTATATAAGGAGTGCCCGTTTACCGCTTTTGTTACAGCGGATACTTCTCTGTAGTCTTTGATAATATGTTGCTGAAGTGTGGTTTCTATTAGAGTACTCCAAATAGCATACCTAGGTGCACAGCCGTCACGCTACACCAGGCAGGAAAACTAAGTACTTTGCTCCAGATAAATAAAAAAGTAGGATCTGACAAAGTAAGAAAAAGGACTATAATATACACATGGAAGGATAATTCAGAAACAGATCAGAGGTGACGGCAGAACAAAGGGGGAAGCAATTAACAACAGCTGAAAATGCTATATGGATGTAGCACTATTACATTGCTCATTGGTTTTGGACTGAACTGGCATTTTGAATATTAATGTTTTGTCTATCATGTTGTTTTTGGATCCAGAATTTATCTTATATGGATGAAAGAAAGGCATCCTAATTTTGCAGCTAATGCTAATTACCTAGAAAGATACATTCATAAACTGTCACAGACCCGGCTCTGGAGGACTCAGGGGTCCATGAGCAGTGGTTATTATTATTGTTATTATTATTATTATGACTATTATTTGGGGTCTGTGTCGTCTACTGTTTTGTCCACGTTTGTATGTAGAGTGCGTGTGTCTGCTTCTCTCTCTCTCTCCCCCCGTCCTCGGGGCTGTTGACGGAAGCGCGCGTCGTGGGAGAGGCGTGTCCGGGCGACTGTCGTCATCGGGAGTCCCTCTTTGCTCTTGCAGCTGATTACCTGACCAGCTGGTGGTAATCATCCCTCCCGGCTAGGAAGAGGTATTTAACCTGGACTCGTGGCGACAGTCGACGTGGGATTATTACTCTTGACCGGTATAGTCCGTGCTAGGCGTGTGGTCTTGATAGTCGGCTAGCGTGTGTGGCTAATTGTGGTTTTCCCTTCTTCCTCCAGGAAAGTCGAGCGAAGAAGCGAGTTGGGGAGCACACAAACTAAGGGAGCTACAGCACGGGACGCACTGGGAGCAAGGGATGAGCACCATTGGCAAATTACATCTCTGAGTTAATTGTTGGACTTACCTGTCTATTCACTGTAAATAAAGTGCACTGTGGCATCGCAGAGTCCTGCATTTTGGGTCCTACTTTCCTCATCCCCGTGGTCTGCCAGCCAGACCGTGACATAAACTGTATTAGTACAACATGGAAACACAAATATCAACTCATCCTTGAATCTTGAACCTTGAACCATCAGTGAAAAATAATGGATAACAAAACACTAGAATTGCCTTCATTAAAACTGAAGCATAAACGTCTTGGATCATCTGTATTACAAAGAAAATCCACAACCATAAACTATAAAAAAATGCTCCAAAATATGGCGACAACAGGCACACAGTGATGAGGTCTAGCAAATTTCATTCAAAACATCTGTCAACCAAACCCCTAGCTCAATTATCCAGGAGGATGACTTAGAAAAAAATCAGCCCACTTGGAGTTGTTATGAGGGTCAAGCTACCGCTATATATTGTGTCACAGGCCAGGTGGAAGAAAAGCAAAGCCAAGAGAACTAAAGGTCAATTCAAGCTGTTCTACCATGGTGTAGATATAAAGAAAAATGGCGAAGGGATAATCTTGAAGAAAGAGTATGTGAATTCCATTGTGGAGGTAAAGAGTGTCAGACAGGATGATGAGTTTGAAGCTGGAAATTAAAAGTGTGATGGTAATTCTTCTCCACAAAACAACTGGATTAAGAAACAAACCAAAGGAAAAGATTCTGGAGTGAGTAGGATGGAGTGGTAGAGAGTGTCCTCAGGGGGGAGAGACTGGTGATTGGAGACTTTAATGGACAGGTAGGTGAAAATGAGATGATAAGGAGGTGTTGGGTACACCTGATGCTGTTAAGAAGAAGAAATAAGTGAAGACAGAGCCAAGGACTAAGTAGCAAAAGTTGAAGAAGGAAGAATGTTGCACATACTTCAGTTAGACTCTGGGTGGTAGGAAACAGCTACCAAATCAGTTACCATATCTCACAAACAGCTTCTTCCCTTGGGCCATTGTCAACAAAAACTATCCCCCCATATCCCACCTTACCCCTGGCCACTCATCTCACCAATCGGAGCCATGCTATGAATAACCCCGCTCACAAATTGACTTTATTCAGATTGTCTTCTCTTTGCACTACTTCCAAGCATGTTGCACCTTGTTCTCCAATGTGTGCCTTTCTCTTATTTTTGTATATATTTCTCATTTTGTATGTATACCTCTTGATTGTATATATTTCTCCTGTTTCCTATTTATTCCTGCTGTCTTTCAACACAGTTGGTGTGGAGCACCCACAATGTTACAGTACATGATCAATGACAATAGCTATTCAATTCAATTCAGATAAATTCAATTCAATTTTATTTATACAGCACCAAATCACAACAACAGTCACCTCAAGGTGCTTTATATTGTAAGGTAGTCCCTACAATAATACATAAAGAGATAAACCAACAATCATATGACCCCCCCTATGACCAAGCACTTTGGAGACAGTGGAAAGGAAAAAACAGGAGGAAACCTCCAGCAGAACCAGGCTCATGGAGGGGCGGCCATCTGCCATGACCGGTTGGAGTGAGAGAAGGAAGACAAGACAAAAGACATGCTGTGGAAGAGAGACAGAGATTAGAATCTAAAGACACCCTGGTGGTTTGGAAGAAGTAATTACTGAAGTTAACTTAGGAAGATCAACTGGAGAAAAAAAAGTGAAGAGCTAAAATTATTAACAAGATAATCGACCTCTGTGGGAGTAGTGTTCAGGTAGCTGCTCTGCTCTGTGTTGGTACAGGGTATTGAAGATGATAACAGTGGGTGGATTATATTCTTAGACTTAGTTACAGCACTTTCAGAAAGACGTCTACTGTGATGAAGTCTACTCTCCACTGCTGTGTAATCAATTATTGTAAATGTAAATGTTATCAGGAAATGATCAGACAGGAGAGGGTTAAATGTTCAGTTTCTATGCCGTATGTTAAAACAAGATCTAGAGTGTGATTAAAGTGGTGGGTGGGTTCTTTTATATTTTGAGAGAAGCCTAAGTCTAATAACGGATTAAATGCCATGTTGAGGTTGTCATTTTTAGCATCTAAATGGATGTTAAAATCACCCACAATAATTATTTTATCTGAGCTGGGAACTAAATCAGATAAAAAGTCTGAGAAATCAGACAGAAACTCTGTGTAAGGCCCAGGTGGACGATAGATGATAACAAGACTGGTTTCTGAGTTTTACAGCTAGGGCAAACAAGACTAAGGATCAGGCCCTGTGCTTCAAGGATGCTGGTAGTTAGAGTTATTCGGGGGTGTTGATTCATTTAAACTAAAGTAATCATCCTGCTGTAACCAGGTTTCTGTAAGGTAGAGTAAATCAATTTGTGGATCACTTATTAAGTCACAGTAGCATAACCACGACAGACCCGATGACCGCAGGTTCATGCTTTTGAGCATTTCACACATTTTATTCTTCTGGTTGCTGTTCACAAGCTCAGCTGCAGCTCAACAGCTGCAAACCACATACACCACAACAACAACCACACACTCAGGACCCAGTACTATTTATGCAGGGCAGCACGATGAGCCCATTGCAGTGTGTTGGCTTCTCCTGCAGCTGTGCCACAACCGTGCCCCCCACATTCATGTACTAACAGAGACTTGGAAGAGAGATACCTAATGTTTAATAATCCATATTCCACTGTTTTACTCTTTGATGCTGTTGAGGATACTCTATTTTTCTTTCTTTGCAATTTTTTATGTTTAAGTTGTTTTTTGTCAAAGGGGATGTGGTTTAGGGGGATAACGGGAGGACAGAATTTGCAGAGAGACGACGAAGACTTCAACTTTGCCTCCTGATCCCAACTCTGGATAGCCACATTTTAGGGGGGGGTTAATAAATTTGACTAGATTTCTAGAAATGAGAGCTGCTCCATCCAAAGTGGGATTGATGCCATCTCTTCTAACAAGACCAGGATTCCTCCAGAAAGTTTCCCAATTATCTATTCTATTCATTTCTATTCTATTCTATTCTATTCTATTGTACTCTATTCTATTCTATACTAGTCTAGTCTATGAATCATAAGTACATACAGTTGTAGCGCAGAGGGAAACGGCCAAGAAGAGGTACTCAGGTACTCACCGAATAACTAGTCAAAGATTTTGAGTTGGTGATGTGCGTCAAGTTAGGATGATTAAGGACAAAATGGAAGTGTGCTAACAAGCCAATAATGTGCTGAGAAGACTAGGGGTGTGTTTGAGGAGCTGATGAACATAGAAAATGAATGCGAAAGAAGGACAGTTGGTAAATCAAGAAGAGTACAGGTGTAATAGGATAGTTAGTAATAGGAAGTGAGGGCAGCTATGAA
Source organism: Copadichromis virginalis (assembly GCF_057382275.1). Classification (NCBI taxonomy): domain Eukaryota; kingdom Metazoa; phylum Chordata; class Actinopteri; order Cichliformes; family Cichlidae; genus Copadichromis; species Copadichromis virginalis. The sequence goes on along the minus strand of NC_140623.1, from coordinate 2,457,502 downwards.
GAAGATGGAGAGTGGACAGGCAGCTGGTACTTACGATATACCTGTGGAGAAATAGAGATCTCTAGGAGACAGGACAGTGGAATCTTTGACTAGACTGTTTAACACAATCTTGGAGAGTGAGGGGATATCTTAGGAACAGAGATGTGCGGCAGTACCAATTTTCAAAATCAAGGGTTACAACTACAGAGGGATAAAGCTGATGAGCCATATCATGAGTGGAGAGGTGACAACAACAAGCAGTATACCCTTATGCCAAGAAAAAGCACTACAAATGCAAAGTTTGCCTTGATTGTGCTGATGGAGAAATATAGAGATGGTCAGAAGAAGTTAAGACGTGTATTTGAGCATATAGACAAAACATATGAAAGGGTTTCAAGAAAGGATCTGTGCTACTGCATGAGAAAATTATTTTTGATGACAGAGAAATACACTATATTTCCAAAAGTATTTTGGTATTCAGCCATCAAAATAATTTAATTCGGGTGTTCCAATCACTTCCATGGGCACAGGTGTATAAAATGAAACACCTATTCCACAGTCATCTGTTAGTGGTGTTGTAACAAAGTGGAAATGATTAAAAAATGACAACAACTCAGCCACAAAGTGGTAGGCCATATAAAGCTATCAATAGCTACAGACCTCCAAACTTCAAGTGACCTTCAGATTAGATCAAGAACAGTGTGCAGAGTGCTTCATGTAATAGGTCTTTTGCACTGATAAAACAAGGAAAGAATCTAGAATTAACATCTGACAAAACAAAATGCTGACATTGACAGGAAAGCACGTTCCTTGAAAAAACGGAAAATTCACAATACATGGACCACAAGCTGTAAAGTATTCATAAAATCAAAGGAACACTGGAACAAGCCAAAGTGTTGGTCATCAGAAACATTGAGGAGCTGGACAAATACTGATGTTCATCTTAAACTAGAGGTATGAATACACATGTGACGTGACACACAACACCCCATATGGCACAGTCTAAAAGATCTTCTTCTGCATCCAGCAACAAAAACAATATAATTCAATGGAATACTGTTTATGATAAACTGAAACTGAGAACATTTCAGTACACAGACTATAATGTTCTGGACTTGGAAAAGCATATAGGCCAGGAAATTATAATTAATAATATATATAATAAATACTTATCAATATACAATAGACACTAGAGTTCAAAGGTTCTCTGATGTCTGGAGAGATGTGCACCTTAATACACAGTCACCGCAAAAACACACTACAACCAGTGCAACACAGCAGGCAAATGAGCTGCCTTTCAATCCTTGCCTACAGATCATCAGAGGAGATTTTGGCTGTAAGATACACACCACAGAGAAGTCAGAAGCCCTCAGAGAGCAGACTAATTAAAAAAACAAAACAAAAATAAAGTTGGTAGTAGTTGAAATGTGGACTAAAATTGTGTTTGTCATCAGGAAGAGGTCTATGACTTCATCCTTTACCTGTAAACCTATTAGGAAAAGTCAAAATTGTCTTTATATGCCCTCGCTACCTTGCTTGTCTTTTTATAAAGTGGAAGGAAGCTTCCAGTAGCAAACTCAAAATACAAAAACATGCAAAAGCAAATTTTGCCGAATGTACTGAAGAGTTAAAACATGTTCTGGATGTTTGATGAAAGGAAGGAGGGCCATAACAGGCACAGAAGTCTATTGCATTCATTTATGGTGACCAGGGCTCGCAAAATTTCAAAATCCCTGGTAGACCTTCGGGCAGGGACTCTTCAGTTTTTGGTAGCCCAAAATAAATTTAAGTAGCCCAAAAAAAAGAGCAATTTTTTGATTGATGTTTTGTTTCCTGCTTGGTTTCCTTTACAATATTATACATTAAAGTATAATATTGTAACGGAAACAAAACATTAATCAAAAAATTGTTGAAACACAAATATGGGCAGAAATCTGTACCATCAGAAACTGAATATGAATAAGTTAAATTTGAATTTGAATTGCTCAGATTGACTCTGAATTGTAACTTGAATAAATGTTTTTAAAAACTGAATATGAATTATCCTAATTTGAGGGTACAAGATGACAACTTTGGAATTCTACTAGAAACAGTCGATCATATTTGTTTGTCAAAGCTGAATCCAGGGCAAACTACGCTAAATTAGCGTTTTGAGCTAGCAGCTACAATAAGCATAAAAGTTACCGTACGGCTATCATTTGTTAACATGACGCTTGTTCTTATACCTGTGATACATTTATTACCAACCTGAGAGTTTATCCGCTGGTCATTCGACATGACGAATGACTTCTGAAATCTTAATTCAGCTCAAGACGCTGTAGATTCCTGTCAGTAACACTTTCGGTCCGCTAGTAAAACGTAGTTCTATTAATCTGCGCTCATTACTCTTGAACCGGAACCGGATGTAAGTCCCAAAAAGCTGAATTTTGGAACTGAAACTGAATGGTGAGAAGTGAATCTGAAATTATTCGAGAGCTAAATTTTTAAAGGATAAAATACGGTTTCAAAGCAAATTAATTCATTTTCAAAATATAAAATTCAATTTCAATTTAGTGATGATCATTTTCAGACCAATAAATTCTATTTCAAATTAGGATAATTCATATTCAGTTTTTAAAAGCATTTATTCAAGTTACAATTCAGATTCAATCTGAGCAATTCAAATTTAACTTATTCATATTCAGTTTCTGATGGTACAGATTTCTGCCCATACACAAATTACAACATTGAATAAAAATTACAATCATCAACTCAAATACTTGGTTCTAATTGAACAGAAATTTCTATGAACTTGTAAGAACTGTGTAGGACATGAATCAGTCTGTGTCAGATCCTGAATTTGAAATTTCCACTGAAGTCACGGGTAAGAGGCAAGTGGAACCAAGATCTAGGCCATTTGCTTTTTGAAGTTTGCAAAGACTGCTTTGAAATTTTGCCAGTGGTAGTTCACTCTTTGCAACATAGTACGCTGTTCTAAACAGATTTTTCAGGTTTATTTTTAGTATGTTATTTGCAATTGGTGTTTGTTCTGGGAAAGATATTGCAGACTGAGCAATAATGCATTTCTTGCATTTTTCATGGGTTCTAATGGGGGCCTTTCTTAAAATTACTGGTCCCAGTAACAAAGGCGCTTGTCGACTCAGAAATCGAGGGAGAACCAACAACACACCAGGCAGAACATTATGTTATTTACACGGGTGCACATAAGTGGTCCACATGTGCACATTCGCTGTCAAAATAAAAGACGCGCACCAGATAAGCCTACCACATAACTTTTCCGTTTTGTGGTAGGCTTTTCTTTTCCTGTCACTTCTTCACCAGGGTGAAGAAGATCTATGCCATTTGCTTTTTTGCAGGGTGAAGAAGTGGCTCAGCAGAACTAAAATATATATCCTGCTGCTTTTACACACACACTCACATAACGCTCAGCGATTCTCTGCACGATCAACCTCTCACATGTTTAAGCTTGCTGTGGGAGATTTCACTTGTCATGTTTGCATAGTAAGCTAACGATTGATAAGACGATGTCAGAGGAAATTATCGTCACTCACCAATCAGTACTGTCACTCTCTATCCGGTCGTTAAGCGATGACGTGACAAATCCTAGTCTGCGTTTAATATGGCTTTTGTGTTTGTTAACATGTTTAATATTTTGTATTTTCTTCTATTTCTAGAGTCACAGCTACGACAGTGCGACTCTAGGAGCCTGTGGAAAGGACTGCGGACTATAACGGACTATAAACGACCAGCTTCTTCAATGATGAATGCCGATGCTTCACTGGCTGATGAGCTGAACACGTTTTATGCTCGCTTCGACGGCGCAGCAATTAAAACAACAAACGGCTGCGCGCGCTCGGAGTGCACCAGTGAAGAAAATGCATTCGTCATCACAGAGCATGCCGTGAGGAACAGCTTCAGGAGGGTGAACACCAGGAAGGCAGCAGGACCAGATGCAATCCCTGGCCGGGTCCTTAGAGCCTGCGCTGATCAACTAGCACCGGTGTTCACGGAGATCTTCAACCTCTCCCTGGCCCAAGCTGTGGTTCCCACGTGCTTCAAACGGTCCATTATTGTCCCTGTTCCAAAGAAACAACAGCCCGCTTGCCACAATGACTGCCGTCCAGTAGCACTGACTTCAATTGTGATGAAGTGTTTTGAAAGACTGATGAGAGATCACATCACTTCTTCACTTCCTCCCACCATCGACTCACTTCAGTTTGCTTATCGTGCTAATCGTTCCACAGACGATGCCATATCTCACCTGCTCCACACATCCCTGAGTCACCTGGACACTGGCAGAGGGAATTATGTTAGGATGCTGTTCGTGGACTACAGTTCAGCATTCAACACAATAATTCCCTCTAAGCTTTTCACCAAGTTGACGGATCTAGGACTCAGCTCATCACTGTGTCAGTGGATCCTCAACTTCCTCACAGACAGACCCCAATCAGTGAGGGTAGGAAAACAAGTCTCCCCCTCCATCTCACTCAGCACTGGAGTGCCTCAGGGCTGTGTTTTAAGCCCCCTGCTGTACTCACTGTACACTTATGACTGTGTAGCCACATCCGACACCACCTCCATTGTCAAGTTTGCTGACGACACTGCTGTTGTGGGCCTGATCTCCGACAACATCGAGACGGCCTACCTGGAGGAGATTAGGAACCTGGAGACCTGGTGCCAGGAGAATAACCTCCTCCTAAACGTCAGCAAGACTAAGGAGCTGATCGTGGACTTCACTACAAAGCAGGCGAGGAATTACAAACCCCTCATCATCAGTGGCACGCCAGTGGAGAGAGTGGACAGTTTCCGATACCTGGGTGTCCACATCACTCAGGACCTGTCATGGTCCTGTCACATCAACACCCTGGTTAAGAAAGCCCGTCAGCGTCTCTTCTTCCTCAGAAGACTTAGAGACTTCCATCTGCCACTGAAGGTGCTCAAGAACTTCTACTCCTGCACCATCGAGAGCGTCCTGACGTCAAACATCTGCACCTGGTTTGGGAACAGCACCAAGCAGGACAGACGAGATCTGCAAAGGGTGGTGCGCTCGGCAGAACGCATCATTCAATCAGAGCTCCCTGACCTGCTGTCCATCTACACCAAGCGGTGCAAGTCCAAAGCTAGGAAGATTATGATGGACCTCTCCCATCCCAACAATGGACTCTTCTCACTGTTGAGGTCTGGGAAGCGCTTCCGCTCCCTTAAGGCCAAAACAGAGAGAATGAGGAGGAGCTTCTTCCCCCAGGCTATTCGGGCCCTGAACCAGGTGTAGGACTGGACTCTCCCAAACACGTCACTATAAGACTGGACTCTCACACACGTCACCACACGCACCACCACACATTTCCTATAATCCTATAATTCCTATAATTTATAATCCTTATCTTTATAATCTCTTCTGCTATTTGCACATTCTTTACTGTAAATTCCTAAGTTAATTTGTAAATTTTTGTAGTAAATTGTAAATATTGTAAAACTTTTCTTCTGTCATTTAATGGTCGGGCATTGTACAGCTACAAGCATTTCACCCCCATGTCATACTGTGTATGGTTGTGTGTGTGTGACAAATAAAATTTGAATTTGAATTTGAATTTGAATTTGAATATTTAATCTCAAAAAGCTCCTAAAACAGTCAGTGATCACTGTTGACCTCCCTCGGCTTTTATTACCGCTAATCATTTATTTAAGCTCAGTTTTTAAAACCTTACGATGTAACTACAGCCCAGCACATGCAGCAGTATATGAATGACTAACCTCGTATTGTTGATGGATTATCTCAGTTGTTCTCCTGGCTGAAGTTTGGTCCTTTTACAGCATCCTGCCATGCGATTACATTTGTTCCTGACCTGAACACTCACGTTAACTTTTATCGAGTGGAAAAAAAAAGTTAGCTTGTTTATATTATGCTAACATAGCTGTGTCGCTAGCGGTCACGTAGCACATCATTATATACCAGCTAGCCAAACTTCAGTAACCCTACAAACGTCACTGCTGTTTAGTTTTCTGTCTTCATTTATGCTGGGAGTGATAGCAGAGCTGTACGTTTTAATTTGTTTCCAAAACCCCGCAGTCAGGACATGCTATATTGTATTTAGATAGAAGCTAGCGAGCTAACTTCCTGCTAACTTCTAACTCCGTTAAATGTCATAAATTCCGTTTTCATGGATGCCTGGGTGTTAAACTCAATTGTTACACCTGGTAGAGCAGAACGCTGATCATTTTATTAAAGATGAAAGACTTTAGACAGTTTTTCAACTCTCAGTAATGCCATAGTGATCGTTTGATATATGGACCTGCAGCGGAGTTTAGGCCCAGACACGGCAGACTTAACGACCGGATACATAGTTCGCGCGATTGCAAAGTGAAAGCAAAACACAAGCGCAAATTCAAACCCGATTTCAATATGTCACATATTGGCTCACTGATGCCAATGACATAATTACCCAGCTACATTTCCGAAAGAATGCAAAAGCACTGACATATGCTCCTGGCTGCATGCCAAATATCCTTGGGCAAGATACTAACCCCATGTTTGCCTACTGGTGGTGGTCAGAGGGCCTGATGGCGCCAGTGTCCGGCAGCCTCGCCTCTGTCAGTGCGCCCCAGGGTAGCTGTGGCTACAATGTAGCTTGCCATTGCCTGTGTCTGTGTGAATGGGTGAATGACTGAATGTAGTGTAAAGTGCTTTGGGGTCCTTAGGGACTGACTAAAGCGCTATACAAATGCAGGCCATTTACCATATATTTTACCTTCCTATGATAGTCCGACGGGCAGGGTAGAGATAGATTTTGGTAGCCCGACTGGAAAAATCGCTAGCCCCGGGACGTCGGGTTAGCGATTTTGCGAGCCCTGGTGACTATATGCTGCTTATATCATCTGAATATAAGTACTCAATTAATGTGTTTTTTTACGGTATGAAGCCACAGCTTTGAGGTAGAACTCAATAACGGTATTTTGCTTGAGGAAAATAATGATCTGTCCAGACTAAGTTTGATAAACTGCTAAACAAATGTGTGTAATAAAAAATAGTAATAGTTCTTAGAACGATATGGTCTTCTTAAAAACAACATAGCTTAATATATGAGCAGGGCCCAGAAAGGAACTGACAGAAACACCAGGCGGGCAAAACACCAGCTACTGGTAGATAAAGCAGTCCCTCAAGTGACTGCTGAAAAAGCCGCTAGGAAAGCCTGGGGAGGCCACTAGAGTGGTGGAATATGTACACTACAGTGCAGATTCTATATCCAGGCTGAAACAGCAAAGATCCATGAGTAAATCAGGAATACGGACACTACTCATCATGTATGTTATGATGCAGAGTACACTTGCTGACTGGATGCACGTCTACAAGTTAACATATAAAGATCTCCATGGAGCTCAAAGGAAGGAAGAATGCGAACAAAAAGTTTTAACATATCCATTCATCCATTCATTTTCTTGCACTTATTCAATTCAGTTAATTCAAAAAATGATTCATCTTTAAATAGTTTCTAACCACCAGTCTGGGACATGGTATGGCTGGTGTGCTCATCCTGTTAAAAGTTCTTCTCACTCTCCACATATGCTCATAGCGTACATCTGCGGGTTTTCTATAATATTGTTGGTTTTTAACCTTACAATACAAAGAGAGTGGACTGTTCTGAATTATAAAATCACAAATGAATTAAACTGAGTTAACACGAAGCTCCGGACTGGTTAACTTCCAACACATTTTTCTTAAGCACGTTAGTGATCGTCGTGACGATGAAAACGGGTTACTGCCACTTGTTCCAAAGTTACGCCGTTTATGTAAATAATGACTGATAATAATAAATGTAGAAACTCATTTATATTCCACTCTGACTTTGTACTCTTTCATTTCTCTTGCTGTCTATTTTAATCATTAACATAATTTTCAGACCCTTCCAGTTGTTTGTAAATCGTATGAAAAAATGTTAAATATTTACATTTTATTTAGATACAGAAGGATTAATATTGTGTGCCTCACCTTCCCTCCGCTCCTGCGGTTCTCAGTGCACCCGTTCCCCGCTGCCTCCTCAGCGGCAGAATCCTCCTCCTCCTTCCCGTCCTCTAGCTCTTTTACACCGGTCTCTTGTTCCGTCCGGAGCCGCTTGGCGACCTGGTAATATCCTTCTTTTCTGTCTTCGCTCTCTTCCATCATAGAAGAGAGGAGAAAGTCACAAATTTTCGGTAAAAAGGAAGAAGAGACGTTGCACCTGCTACTCTCGCTGTCTCTCGCTGTCTCTCAGGTCAGCTCCAAAGATCGCCAAAACAGGAAGACGTCTTACATTGCTCATTGCGTGTCATGGTTTGTGTTGTCTTGCAGGCACACTTATTTTCTTACAACACTGGGTGGCTTTTTGTTGTTCTTGTTGTTCTGTTTTTTGTTTTTGTTTTTGTTTTTTTATTGAAACAAATTAGACTTACCATTTTTGTAGACTCACCTTCACATACCCAAGAGGTAGTGATGGGAAGTCTGGGTCTTTTCTAAGATTCGTCTCTTTTGGCTTGCCTGCCTTAAACGCAGATTAAGCGGGTTTATATGTGTCCGTCTTTTCGGTTGCACAGATGGGGGAGAGCGGTTTTCACACGTGCCTCCTGTGCAGTCCCCCAAGATCCTGCGTGTTGCTGGACGCGGATGACGTACACCAGATAACATGTTAATAAATAAATAGATGTTAATTTTTCTCAAGGTCTAAAACTTCATTATGATCAAGATTGAAATGTTAATGCTAAAGAAATCTTAAATAAACGTTAAAAAAGCCTACAGTGCGATAGTAATAACATTGGAATAATACTGATTTATAGTTATCCCGTTATTATTGCTTGTTGATCTATTTATAGTTGGCCAGATCACCACATCAGGTTGAAAAATCATTGATTTATAGTTGAACAAATTAAAGCTGCTATCATTTAGACTATTCTGTAGCACCCCTCTCACAGTGGTACAATCTATGTGGCCACAACTGAAAAGTCACTGATTTATAGTTGAGGGGAAATTATTAAGCATAAGCAATTGCCAAGTTGATTGGTCAGACAAGTGGCTGTATCATAGGCTAGTTCACAAGAACAGGATAACCGCAATAAAAACTTTAAACAATGATGATGATAATAATAATAATAATAATAATAATAATAATAATAATAATAATAATAATAATAATAATAATACTTGAAAACCAGAGACTGTAGTTGGATATTTTTAATAGTTTTTAATATGGTTTCACCTCAGCTGATGGTATGTTAACTTTGCTCTCTTTTGGCTGGCTCACAAACCAACAAGAAGATGACCACGAGTGGCCCACAGACCCGTTTTGTACATACTTTGCACACTACCTCCATCTGACAACAGAGCAGGCAGACGGACAAGACCCTGGAGTAGAGCAGACAGCGAATGCGCACCCTCTGCCTACGCTGCTCTGATATATTTATTCTTCTTCTTTTTTTTTTTTTTACCAATTATGTACTCAACCTTTCTGTCTCCAATATCACAGAAATGCAGCCAGTTGCTGCTTCTTTTGTGATCGTCTGCCAAAAAGTGATTTCTGGCGGTTCTATGTGTTTGTGTTTTTTTTATGCCAAATATCTTTGCTTATGTTGATAAACAGTCTGCAGTCAACAGGATTTACAAAGGGACTACATATAAAAAAAATTTAAATGAACTGTTTTGCAAGGATTTTTATGCATCTGCATTGTTGTATTTACAACCGTTTAAATACCGACAATCAACATTTTGGCAAATATGATAAACCACTTTTCGGCACAACACCAAATCCCCATCACTCTTAGCTGCTGGTGTGGCAGTTCTTATACAAGGCCCACTATGTTGATCACATAGGCATACCTAAAGTGCTGAATGTCGTTCATTTATTCAATAAATAGATACATGGAATAATTTAAGATTTTACATTTGTTATATTTTCTGTAGTAAATTTCTGAAAAACCTATTAATCTGCATGTGTAAACACGGATGTTGCACATATGCATGATGGTAAATGGCCTGCATTTGTATAGCGCTTTTCTAGTCCCTAAGGACCCCAAAGCGCTTCACACTACATTCAGTCATTCACCCATTCACACACTGGCGATGGTAAGCACACTGTAGCCACAGCTGCCCTGGGGCACACTGACAGAGGCGAGGCTGCCGGACACTGGCGCCACCGGGCCCTCTGACCACCACCAGTAGGCAAACATGGGGTTAGTATCTTGCCCAAGGATATTTGGCATGCAGCCAGGAGGCAGCCTGGGATCGAACCACCGACCTTCTGATTAGTGGCTGACCTGCTCTGCCACCTGAGCTACAGCCACCCACACCATGATATAAAAGAAAAGTATAAAACTACTACTTTCACATATTTAAAAAAAAAAAGATGGAGACAGCTCTGAGGGATATTACGGGGAAGCTTATTTAACTGTCCATATGTAATTTAAACAATTTTATAGTCGCATATAGTGCCCTGGCTCCCACCACCACCACACACATGCGTACTCAGGCAGACACAAACACACACATTCCCAGTTCAAATGGAATGCAGCATTAGATCATAAACTTTGCAAAAATCCATTGATCCAAATAGCCAATATCAATAGAGAAAAGCCCGCAGCCAAATAAAATAAGTAATATATATTGTTGAAAAAAAACCCAACCTGGCCTGTACCGCTACACTTGCTAGCTGTGTCCCAATTTAGGCCCACTTCCTTTGCAGGCCGTGTTTAAAGGGTGATTACGTCACAGCGAGGCTACGAAGGCTGTTTTAAAAGTACTGTGGTTAATCTCGCTTATTTATTTAGCAATGCAAATTTAGCTCTACAATTAAGAACAATAAAACCTTTGGCGACATATCTGCAAAGTTTCTTAACATTAGTAATGGTAAGGTGCAAATATACCCTCCACACTGGTCTCTTCGCTCACGGCTGCACCATTATTGTCACACAGATGCAGCCATTTATATCCGCTGTTGCAGTATTCTCCTAAACCATAAGTGCTGCCACTCGGACAATATCGTGTCACAAAAACAACAACAACAAAAATGAAAAATACAGAAGAGTTAGTATTACAAGATACACAAAGAGGGTGCACCTTTAAGACCTGTATGACCTGTATGATCACCTATAACATCTCCAAGATTGTGGCTTTGATCCTCAACCCGCTGGTAGGCAGCTCTGAACACCACAACTAGAGCACCCTGGATTTTGTTGAGAAGGTGAGAGATGTCATTATGGAGGCAGATGAAACTATGGTCTCGTACGATGTTACGTCTCTCTTCACTTGCATCCCAGTCACGGAAGCGTTGGAGATAGTTCGTAAGAGATTACACGATGACCCCAACCTCAGCAACAGGACCACCTTCAGCATCAACCTACTTCACATACAAGGGTCAGTACTACAGGCAGAAACATGGGTGTGCCATGGGTTCCCCAGTTTCACCCATTGTGGCCAACTTGTACATGGAAGAAGTGGAAAAGAAGGGTTTGCTATCCTACCCTGGAACACCACCAAGCCATTGGTTCAGGTATGTGGATGACTCCTGGGTGAAAATCAAATCTCAGGACATACCACAATTCACGGATCACATTAACTCAGTGGACCGACACATCAAATTCACCAGGGAGGATATGAACAGTGGCAGGTTAGCCTTCTTAGACTATGAGACTTCCATCAGTAATGGGGGACATCTAAAAGCTGATGTGTACCATAAACCTACACATACGGATCAGTATTTAAGGTTTGACTCTCATCATCCACTGGAGCATAAACTGGGTGTCATCAGGATGCTACAACACAGAGCAAACACCATCCCCACTGACACAGCGGACAGGGAGGCAGAAGAACATCACATCAAGAAGGCCCTGAGTAAATGTGGTTATCCCAGCTGGACTTTTGTCAAAGCTGGGAAGGCTCCTAAAGAAAGCTCCAGCCGATCCAGGAGAGAAGGACAACCGCTGCCTATGTGAAAACCTGTAGTGATCCTGTACGTGTCAGGAGTATCGGAACAGCTGAGACGCATTTTATCTAAACACCAGGTCTCTGTGGCTTTTAAACCCCAAAACACGCTGTGCCAAAAATTGGTCCACCCCAAGGATCGGGTCCCCCGACACAAATGGAGTAACATAGTGTACGCTGTTAAGTGCCAGGAGGATTCCCAGGATTTATACATCGGGGAAACCAAACAACCTTGGAAGAAGCAGATAGCACAACACAGAAGACCTACCTCGTCAGGCCAGGACTTTCAGTGATGAGGACACATCCTGGACAGGAAGGAACGCTGGTTTGAGCGCAGAGTCAAGGAGGACATTTACGTGAAAAGGGAAAGACCATCTCTGAATCGGAAAGAAAAGAGCTCTAATTTCTTTATTGCAAATTTGACAACAGAAATAAAGAAATAAAGAAATAAAATCAAACATTCAGCGGCACTAAGTTCTGTAACTCTTACGTCTATTTTCACCTGTTCAGCAGGCGTGGGACTCCGGTTCTGCGATAGGACCAAAATCTCATAACCATCTCATATAAGACATTTCTCATCCCGATAACCATATATATCACAAAATAGTGTTTTTTCTCTAAATTCTGTGAATCTTGGGCAACTCGAGTTGTGTGAATTTTTTTGAGCTATCGTGTACCTGGAGTCGAGTGTTTTGACCGATGCATAAAACTATATATTTTTAGATACAAGTTGTAAGGGCTGCCATTTTTTGTGAGTATTTATTACGTGGCGTGCGGCGAGGAAAACACTGTTCTAACGTTTGAGTCGAAAGTTTATTTTGATCACCTGACGGCTCGTTTTTGCTTCTGATCTGTAAACACTCTCCATACTCTTTCACGTAACTCTTGCGTAGGTGGTAGAAGAGGTTTGCCATGTTTGAGTCTGTGGTGGGGACCGGTTTGCGGCAACAATAGATGTTTTCATTTTGTTATCCGATATATTTCATCATATCACACAGCCCTAAGTGTGATAGCCCTAAGTGTTGGAGGTCATGTCAGTGGGGGGATCCACGGGTTTCTCTGTGAATTTCACATTCCTGTGCCAGCTTGTTAGGTGCTCCTTCAGAATTGAAGTTTCATTTCAAAGAAGAAAGAAGTTTTCTTCCCACTCAGAGTGTACACCGGATGCTAATGTTTTTGTCACTTTTTACAGACTCAAACTCAAAGGACTGTCTGTACTTCCAAGCTTGAAACGCTGCATGGTCATACTCTCTCCTAACTTTAACTTTACCAGAGGGACACATCGTGTGCCTCAACCTCACAGGGTGTTTCTGTCTTTTGCCACAAACTGTTCTTTTGGTTTCTTTTTACCTTCCTTGGTTAGGCATAGGGATTAGAGATCTGATCTAGATTATAGTATTGAAATTTTGGGACACATCATCAGTAGCGGACTTTGGATTCATTGGGTGTTTCGATCATTATCACTAGACACTCTGATCCAGGAGGCCCTGCCAGGGCTGATCAGGCCCCGGAGTGTGTCACTGGTTTATGTTAAATTGTTATTTCTCTTCCACTATATTCTGTTTAATTTCCACAATTTATTTTCTTCTATCAATTCACTGCAAAATGAGAAGTAATACTTACCTCTTTGATATTTAAGGAGCCTCACTTCTTTAAAGGGATAGAAAAGGCAATAAAGAGAGAAGTAAGACAAAAGACACAAGATAAGAGAGCTGAGAGCCGATCTGGCATCCCACACCTTCCTGCCGGATCGGGTTGTATGCTCTACCTCCCCACTGTATCCCAGAGAAGAGAAAAAGAGAGGAAAGAAGAGCAGAACATTTTTTTTATTCCTCCGTTAGTTTTCACTGCCATAAGGTTAACTGCACAGCCCCCAGAATGCCCTGAAACAGCTGTACCAGTCAACCGGGGTTTGGGTTTATCATCATAAAATTTCTAGTGTTAGGTTTTCTACCCTTTTGGAATCCTCTGCTGAGGTAGACCCACCGTGGGTTGATCAATCCTTGGCATGTGTCTCACGGTTAGCTGACTGCCTTAGCAGGCCAAGTGATGTCAGCCCTCTTTAACCACAGCCAGTCTTGTGGTCTTCTCAGCAATGTCCTCTGATTCCAATCTGTCTAAGCAGATGCAATGGGACACACATCTTCCAAAAACTTCACCTTTTGTCTCATCAGAAGACCCTTGCCCCACCCTCAATAAAGACCTTTATTTAGAAACATTTTGCATTTTGTGTTTACTTATTTTTGTCTAAAATGTAAATTTGTTTGATGATTGAAACATTTAAATGTGACAAACATACTAAAATAGGAAATCAGGAAGGTGTTAGGGCTGCCATGATTAGTCGACTAGTCACGATTACGTCGACTATCAAAATCGTCAACAACTAATTTAATAGTCGACGCGTCGTTTGAAGGTTTGTAAGATCCCAAAAGACGCAGGAATAAGTAGCAGGATTGAAGAGTGTAATAAGAGACTTAAACAGAAGATGGCAGCACTTCATGTACAAAGATGCCAGCTGCTGTTAAACCCCGAAGAAGATGAAGCTGTGTCCCAGAATTCATAGCGCGGCCCTGCTCAGTTTCCGACAATGGCGGCAGCTAGTTAGTTTTAATATTACTCTTATTATTCTTTCTGGGTCACAAAATAAACGTTTAACATACTTTCAGGTGAGAATGTAGCTGTGTAAACCTCAAATATCTGCTCAGTTTATCAAGACACTACATATTTTCAAAAGCGCTCCGACGTTTTCAGAGACGTCTGTTAACCACCAGCTCGATAGCTAGCTGGGGTTCATGGCTCACTAGAGCCGTGAGAACACCCACCGCAGTCTTTCTCTACTCAGGTTAAACATGATATATAAGTCACTTAAAAATGTTATTGTTTGGCTTTTTTCAGTATTTTATTTGTTCCTGAGTAAATTGGTTTGGCTGAGATTAAAGTTATAGTTTTTACACAGCAGAATAAATGTCAAGCAGACAGCTGATTATCAGAAGTGTGAGATGCTCGAGAATATACTCCGGTGTCCTGTTATATCTTAGATAGCAAAGAGCAGACGGCTGAGTTTATTAAACTTCACCAAAACAACCTGCAAATTTCATTAAAATTTAATAAACTATCATCTTGTCTTTATTTTTAGTCAGCACATACCTTAAACACTTCAAGCTGTAAGCTAATGATAGTTATATAAGAGCAGATGCTGCTGGTGCAATAAGCTGGATGCATGATCTGATTAGTCGACTAATCGCAAAAATAATCGGTGACTAGTCGACTATCAAAATAATCATTTGTGGCAGCCCTAGAAGGTGGCAAACACTTCAAATCAAATCATAATTTATTTCTATAGCACATAATAATACAACAAAGTTGACCAAAGTGCTTCACAGTCGGTCAGAGCAATAGCAAAAGACAGTTCGAATAAAAAACAGTTAAAAGGAGGGCAGGAAACAATATGGGTAAACAACATAACTAGCCACAAAATAACAAAATAGTTTGAATCAAAAGTCAGACTAAATAAGTTTTAAGATGCAATTTAAAAGACTGGATGGACTCGGAGAAGGGAATATAAGGAGGGAGATTATTCCTGAGTCTGGGTGCTACGATAGCAAAGGCCCGATCACCTCTGGACTTCAGACGAGACCTCGGTTGCGTCAGGAGCATTTGATTGGAAGATCTAAGTTCTCTATTAGGGATATACAAATGGAGGAGTTCGCATGGATAGCTGGGAGCCAAATTGTTTAGAATTTTAAAGGTAAGCAAGAGAAGTTTGAAATTGATACGATATTCAACAGGGAGCCAATGTAAGTTGGCTAAAAATGGTGTGATGTGAGCACAATTTCTAGTACAGTGGGGCAAAAAAGTATTTAGTCAGCCACCGATTGTGCAAGTTCCCCCACTTAAAATGATGACAGAGGTCAGTAATTTGCACCAGAGGTACACTTCAACTGTGAGAGACAGAATGTGAAAAAAAATCCATGAATTCACGTGGTAGGATTTGTAAAGAATTTATTCGTAAATTAGGGTGGAAAATAAGTATTTGGTCACCTCAAACAAGGAAAATCTCTGGCTCTCACAGACCTGTAACGTCTTCTGTAAGACGCTTTTCTGTCCCCCACTCGTTACCTGTATGAATGGCACCTGTTTGAACTCATCATCTGTATAAAAGACACCTGTCCACAGCCTCAAACAGTCAGACTCCAAACGCTGCCATGGCCAAGACCAAAGAGCTTTCGAAGGACACCAGGAAAAGTATTGTAGACCTGCACCAGACTGGGAAGAGTGAATCTACAATAGGCAAGCAGCTTGGTGTGAAAAAATCAACTGTGGGAGCAATCATCAGAAAATGGAAGACATACAAGACCACTGATAATCTCCCTCGATCTGGGGCTCCACGCAAGATCTCATCGCGTGGGGTCAAAATGATCATGAGAACGGTGAGCAAAGATCCCAGAACCACACGGGGGGACCTGGTGAATGACCTGCAGAGAGCTGGGACCAAAGTAACAAAGGTCACCATCAGTAACACACTACAACGGCAGGGAATCAAATCCCGCAGTGCCAGACGTGTTCCACTGCTGAAGCCAGTGCATGTCCAGGCCCGTCTGAAGTTTGCCAGAGAGCACATGGATGATACAGCAGAGGATTGGGAGAATGTCATGTGGTCAGATGAAACCAAAGTAGAACTTTTTGGTATAAACTCAACTCGTCGTGTTTGGAGGAAGAAGAATACTGAGTTGCATCCCAAGAACACCATACCTACTGTGAAGCATGGGGGTGGAAACATCATGCTATGGGGCTGTTTTTCTGCCAAGGGGACAGGACGACTGATCCGTGTTAAGGACAGAATGAATGGGGCCATGTATCGTGAGATTTTGAGCCAAAACCTCCTTCCATCAGTGAGAACTTTGAAGATGAAACGAGGCTGGGTCTTCCAACATGACAATGATCCAAAACACACCGCCCGGGCAACAAAGGAGTGGCTCCGTAAGAAGCATTTGAAAGTCCTGGAGTGGCCTAGCCAGTCTCCAGACCTCAACCCCATAGAAAATCTGTGGCGGGAGTTGAAAGTCTGTGTTGCTCGGCGACAGCCCCAAAACATCACTGCTCTCGAGAAGATCTGCATGGAGGAATGGGCCAAAATACCAGCTACTGTGTGTGCAAACCTGGTAAAGACCTATAGTAAACGTTTGACCTCTGTTATTGCCAACAAAGGTTATGTTACAAAGTATTGAGTTGTATTTTTGTTATTGACCAAATACTTATTTTCCACCCTGATTTACGAATAAATTCTTTACAAATCCTACCATGTGGATTCATGGATTTTTTTTTCACATTCTGTCTCTCACAGTTGAAGTGTACCTCTGGTGCAAATTACTGACCTCTGTCATCATTTTAGGTGGGGGAACTTGCACAATCGGTGGCTGACTAAATACTTTTTTGCCCCACTGTACCTTGAGGCACACCACAGTAATGGGGCAGAGGCCGAGGAGTGCGGCCCCATGGCTACGGAAAATGATCTCTCCGAGAGATAAGATTTGAACCAAGATAAAACTATGCCTTTAAGACCAACCACATGTTCCAGTCTTTGAGATGGGAATGTTGTGGTTGACCATATCAAAGGCAGCAGTCACATCAAGTAAACCCTAAGTAACGTTGTCTCAGTACTATGGTGAGGTTTAAAGCCAGACTGAGATTTTTCATTGATACCGTTAGTATCAAGGAAGGTCTGAAGTTGTTTTAGAACCACTTTTTCCAGAATTTTGGATATAAGAGGGAGTTTGGAGATCGGTCTGTAATTAGTTAGAACACTTTTCACATCACTGTAGCTAATCCGTACACTTTGAGTTCCTTACAGAGAACTCTGCTCCTTATACAACAAGATGGTTCTGAGACCCCTCCAGACTCTGCTAATGTTAATCAGCTCCAGCTGGTTCTCCATTCACTGTTTATAGGGATACTGATTACTCTCATCAATTCTCTGCTCACTCTAATCTGATAAAATTGATCTCCCCTGGTCCAAAAATATTTCTGACTGTTAAAAGGAGAGGTGAAATATGCTGCATGCACCAATTCATTAGGATTTATTTTGCATAAAGCAATGAAAACTTCTCAGGTTCAATAATTGATGGTACCATTAGATTTTTTTCAGTTAATGTAGGACTTAGATAATTTTGTTTAAAATTTTTGTGGAGTGTCCCCACTCTTTTGGAAGCACGATTATAAAAGTCAAAAACATATTCACATTAAAGTGTGTTTTTAATAAGAGTTGTTAAAAAAAAACTATCACACAAATCTCTCTCTGTTTCCTTTACATGTAGGTCAGGTTACCATAGTAACAACACACCTGTACCTCAGCATATGAAGCGATGCACCAGATTTACAAAGGAAATATGATCACTGACTTCTGAAAATGTTACACTGATGTCAAAATCATACTCACAGTTTGAGTTTTTATGTTTAACTTGAAAATATTTCACTGATTACACAACACATAAAAAACAAACCTTATGATGCTTCAGAGATGTGATTTTACCTTCAGTACTGCCTTGATAACAGACTAGATAACACCAAACATACAATGCCTTCTGCTCCTATCAGTGCAGCGACACAAGCAAGTTATACACATGCCATTATTAGCAATACAGCTTGACAGCAATGATTCAGAGCTCATAAGATCTAATCTTTCGGTATTTTATTGAAAAAAAAAGCCTTTTATGTATTATTCATCACTAATGACAAGTTTCATACTTGTCACACTCATGGAAGACCAAAGAACACCTTCTACCCGTCGGCTGTCAGAACTCTCAGTGCACAAGAACACTGACACTACTTTGATCCTAGGTAATCTGAGTGTGTACGTGCGTATGTGTGAGTGAGTGTCTTGTGCAATATCCTGGCAGGTGTGCAATTATCATCCTACCCAATAGTTCCACTATCCTTAATGACGAAGGCCCTTCCACCCTTACTTATTATATTATAATGCCCTTGTATCCACCCCTACAATGTTTCTTTTAACTTATACATTGTGTATATAGTGTGTTTTTTTAATATTGTTGTTTTTAAACTTATCACTTTCTTGCACCTATGCGGTCTTGCTAGCTAATTTTGCTGTGCAGGCAACTGTACAATGACAGTAAATGAAGTTCTAAGTTCTAAATATTGATCTCATCATTAATCATATTCTTCCACACAGTTTTGTCTCAGCATCTCCAAACATCTTCACATGTGAGTTTTGTGCCTAATCATGATAGTAATGCATTAGTAAATGCATTTGCTTAAAAATTAACAAGCAAACTCCACTACCACAGTGTCCTACCTGGACTTTGTATCTTCACCAAAAATAAATGTTTCAAGTAGGTGCTTAATAGCTATGTAGAAAATGTAACATACATCAGAAATTGTAACAAACTCATGACCCAGGATATGGTGTGTTATTTAAATAGTCTAAAATCAACTAAAAATAAGTTCTAAGATAAAAGGTTTTATCTGAAAAGTAGACAAAAACTGTCACATTGACTTAAGTCAAAGAAGGATGTAAGGGTTCCAAACCACAGTGCATTTATGTACAGTGAATGAAACATATTTTAGAAAGGTCATTGCAGTTGTGAAGGTCCAGTCTCCCCAAGACTTCAACAAAGTCAAAACAAACAACCAGTTCTCTCCCAAAATCCTCATTCGAGTCTGCTGCACCACTGTGAAGTAATCTCCAAATAAACCTGAGCACAGGGACAGGCAGGTCAAAAATACCCTTCACAATAAGTACTAAAACACAACAAAAGTTGGCACCATGATTCACTAACTGTTTTCATGCAACGATGCAGTGAAGACTGACTGCCTACTGCTTCCTTATAAAGCAGGTCATGAGGTCATCATGAGCAGGTGTGTGAAAAAACTGTGAAATGGGAGAGAGGAGACAGAGAACACAAAAACACACAGGAAATGGCAAGTCGCACAGCAAGCACCAAGGGACCCTGACAAAAGTTGAACCATTAAAAACAAAGTCTTCTAAAAACTTACAAACATCTGTCATGTGGAATAAAAATTAAACAAAACAACTCTGATTTACTCAAAAATGTGCATTTTGAATCTATAATATAGAAATGATGCTGGGGGAGTACAAGAGTACAAAATTACAATGCAAGATCACCACCCACACAAAATGCCATAGGGGTTTGGTATGGCGTTATTTTTGTGCCACTAATATGAGCGCATGTAAAAAAAAAATTGCAGGTGCAAGTGTTGCATTTTGAGGACACACACACACACACACACACACACACACACACACACACACACACAATAGCAGCCCCTCTCGCTCAGTTTTTGCATTTGCGCTTGCTCACAATGTGTTGCTCGTGCTCTCAACATTTCTGCCCGTGCGCGCTCAACTCTTTCGAATTTCGAAAAAACATCGGTGCAAATTATAAGTCTGTATCATGATATCTGGTGTTTTCGTGTTTGTTGGTTTGTTTTTATTTTGTTTTATTTTGCGAGTTGGTTATTAGATGCTGCTCCAGTACCTTGGGGCACCAGAAAATCCCCCGCCACCCCGCCCTCTTCTCTCTGCGCCGCAAGCAGCAGGCGCCCTTACTCCCAGCAAATGGGCGATAGAAAACCGATCGGTGCCTATGCCATTCCCAATATGCGCTGGCTGACGTCGAGGCAGCATGAGTACTAGCATTTTTATTTTTTTTGCCGATGCCCGTGATGCCGCCCCCCACCACGATGCCGCCCTGGGTAACTGCCCGTGTTGCCCGTATCTAAAACCGCTACTGGTGCCAAGCAGCATTTATGAAAACCAGTGGTAATGTCTTGTGTATCCACCAGGGGGTGCAGTGCTAATGGAAGTTCATTCACTTACAGCTTTCTACACTATGCGTGCTTTGCATTGATCACGGTGTCTATAAATATAACAACAGCGGTTGTGCACACTGAAAAGGCAAGATACATCAGAAAAAAGTGATGCTTTCATTTTATGTTTATTGCTGAGTAATGTTTCTGAACATGAAAGCATGGCACTGCGATGGTTTTTCATTCAAAAATGAAACTCTAAATTTAAATGCAAATTGATTGTTGGTTGGTCCTGTCAGAAAAGAATGTATTTTAGACGTGATACAAAACAGCAAGTCAGAGATGATAGCAACAACAGTGTATATGCTTTTGCATTCTGCCATAATTAAATAATGTGCGGAAAATACACTACAAGTCAAAAGTTAGGACACGCCTTCTCATTTAATGGTTTTTCTTTACTTTCATCACTAAAGGCTTGCTAGCAGCCTTCATTTTCACTAAAGGCATCAAAACTATGAATAAACACATATGGAATCGTGTAGTAAACAAAAATGTGTGAAATAACTCAAAACATGTCTTATATTTTAGATTCCTTGGTCTTCTTTTGATGAGCTTCATGAGGTAGTCACCTGAAGTGGGTTTTCCAACAGTCTTCAAGGAGTTCCTGAACACTTGTTGATGCTTTTGCCTTTACTCTGCGGTCCATTTAGTCCCAAACCATCTTGATTGGGTTTAGGTCAGGTGACTAATTGCTGTGCTAGAATTGGCACAGCACTTCCATCACTCTCCGCCTTGGTCAAGTAGCCCTTATACAGTCTAGTGGTCATTGTCCTGTTGAAAAATAAATGACGGTCCAATATTTTTTTTTTTTATAAAGAGTTGTACAAAGAGTCTTATTTTGACTTTTAATTTTGTTAGGCCTGATTTGTCAGTTTTATGCTTAGCTGAGACTAGGAGAGTTTAACTGAACAGCACCATTATATCCTGCAAATAAATAAACACAATGCATCAATTATTTATTCTGGACCATAAAGCTGGAAGTTGGGTGTGACATACTGTTTTCATATCTAAACATCAAAACAGAAACATACCCAAAGATACTGTTAGGTTCCTTTCAAAGATAGGTTCCATTTTGGCAAATAAATGAGTAAAGGTCATGCTCAGGACTAGTGCTTGACTTTCTGTGAGAAATGGAAGGTAAACAGTAGTCTTCACTGTCAAAATGATGAGGTCAGCTGGTCTTTTTCCTATTTTTTTCTTCTCTTTTTTTAATCTCATCTGTTCTTCCCACTTTCACAATTTCAGTCATGTGGTATTCAGACTCGTGACTAAAAAACTTCCTTCATCAATAAATGAAGGATACAATAAAGAGTAGGAGTTGGCCTTTAGGAAAGTTAATTTTCAAAGTCAGGTGATATTTTTTAGGCATGTCTTTCATTCACTCTACTTATGTGTCTCCTGGGTTTTGACCAACAAATTAGTTTATTGTACTTTGAAATCTCCCATGACTGTCTTTTCGTCACCTGACAGACATCATTGTTTTCCTTGTTATCTTATTGCCTCTGACAACAATGCATCTATCCATGTCATACTTTTTATAAAGTGAAAACAAAATGTGAATATTTTATCTTTTCATGTTTCATCATAGATAATTTAACAGTGTTTCTGATGATTACATAAAGACTTTGAAGATCGTACTTTAAGAGGTACAAAAAAACGAATAAATGAGTATATCTGACATGTTTAAACCAACACAAAGTGACAAAAATAGCAGTTCCTCTAGAGTCCACTTCAGACAGAGTCTTAAGTGTGAAGTCAGTTCCCATTGACAGAAACATTAAGATACCAAAATGAACATAGATTAGAACATAAAACATAGATTAATATGGGTGTATTCACAGCTGCCAGTCTGTACAGTGCCTTAAAGTCCACTTCGTTTTGACTAATGTGATCACTGCACACTGTAAACGGGTCTGTTTTTTGTATTATAGAGTGTCTCCCCACAGTGTATTTATGTTCCGAGTCCCATGTGATGAAGCGCTAATTATCCATCTGTTGGGTCAGTCTGTGGGCCGCATGACACTGAATACATAAATGTGAAATATGTGAAAACTTACTGTGGATTAAAGAGCAGGTTCCAACAAGCAGACGAAGGGGACTCCTTTATTTTGTTATGTACTCCTGGTAAGGACAAGAATATTAAAAAAATTCTACTGTAAAAAAAAACAAGAAACACTAATTTCAACCTTGATGCAGTTGTTTAATGATGTTAACCAGTCAGAAAAGGGAAAACATACAACATACAATACCTACAGCAAGACTAATGTGCTGACTCCAGATTAAATGCACTCCCCCCCCCCCCCCCCCCCCCCCCAAAAAAAAACTACTATGCAAACTATTACAAACAACAACTTAATTAGAAGGTCCTGTTTTTTTCTCTAATACTTTTTACATTGAAAAGTTAGGAAGAAGAGATTAACCATGCTCGTTCTGCCTACTACAGTTTTCAACAAAACATGCATATATCTGCAACTAACCAGACATGTTCCAATATTTTCTAGTAGTTTTTTCATTGTGTAGGTATGTGTAAAGATTGTCTCAGTGTGGCAGAAATGTTAAGACTGAAATTATAGGACTCACTGCCTTCTGAGACCTACAGTACTTACCCTTGCTATTAAGGATGTAAAAAAGTAGTTCCACAACTGGTAGCTCAGAAGATGTGTTAGTTTACCAGCTATCCAACTTTCCTGCTTGCTTTGAATTTAATTTTTTCCAGGGTGTGGAGTTAGTTAGTAATGAAAGAATCACAGTGCTGAAAGTAATCACTTCTCATTGGGTGAACACACATCGATCTGATCTGAATTTTACTTGATTCAACAAAAATGAATCATTTTATAACTATAAACATAATATATTTATATAAATCAAGCTTTTTATATCTAAGTGATCAAACAAATGCCTTAGTTGACTTGTTTACGTAAAATGTGGAACCGTCACACTCAGTGATAAAACTATTAAATGGAATTAAAATGCTTATTGCATGCACTAAATCACCAGATCAACTAAAAGATTTTCTATGGCATTTTAATTAGTTTTTCTTTTCAACAGTGTTGCATTTGACTGGCATATTTCTATGATGTTTAGAGAATTTTGGTACCATTTGATGCATTAGCTGTCACTAATAAGGAAAACTTTGCTGTGGAAGAAGAGTCATATGATCTGTGAAAGGTTCCTTTGTGATTGGTCAGATGCACCCAATGCCAGCCATTTGATGTGAACACGCTGGGGAAACTGCTGATAACCAGCTTAATGTGACTGCTTATCCTGATTGCCAATGTTTGGGTAAGTGAACTGGATATGTTGAACTTGCGTCATGGTATAGGGCTCAGATCAGTGTGATTCATTTATTCTTGCAGTAATATGCAGTAACATTTATTCAATGCAGAGAAAATCAGAGCCATCTTATTCTAACTTTGACTCTGACATCACATAAAACAGAAACTAATCTTTACCTAAACTTACAATAAGCTAAACATACAACATACATGAACATAAACTTGGCCCCTAAGTGTGCATTATCCTTAACCTAAATATAACTTCACATGAACCTAATTTAAAGGTATTCTAATGTTAACAAAGTTTTTTTTCTTTTTTTCCAATAGCAAGACTTGCTTCTTCTCCCTGCAACAGTGAATGATTTTACATGTGACATCACACACACACACACACACACACACACACACACACACACACACACACACACACACACACACACACACACACACAC
The DNA here is from genome assembly GCF_057382275.1 of Copadichromis virginalis. NCBI lineage: Eukaryota > Metazoa > Chordata > Actinopteri > Cichliformes > Cichlidae > Copadichromis > Copadichromis virginalis. Next base: position 2,433,005 of record NC_140623.1, on the reverse strand, counting down.
ACACACGCACACACACTCTTAAAAAAGCTCTCTCTGTGCTTCATCACCACACGAGAGAGAGACACGGCATTAGATGGAAAGCAAAGAATAACACATTGATTTGAGAACTCTGGAGACACAAACCCTCAGCCCTTCTGTCTCACCATCATGAGGTTTGAGGAGATCTTGGATAATGTTGGTGGGTTCTCCAAGTTCCAGTTCCTGGTCCTGCTTATCTTGTGTCTTCCCCGTGCCATCCTTCCACTCCACTTTCTCCTGCACAACTTCATCTCAGTCATACCATCTCACCGCTGTTCCCTTCAGAGTACACAAGAAAATGAGAAGGACAGTTGGGACTCTGAGGTGCTTTCCCTTAGGATTCCCCGCCAGGACGATGGCTCCTTTAGCTCTTGCAGGATTTACAGTCCCCTTCCAGCCTTTAACATCAGCCAAGGAAACCAGTCTGCACCTTGTCCACATGGATGGGTCTACGACCAGTCACAGTTTCTTTCTACAACTGCCACAGAGGTAAGGATGAAAATCTAAGCTCTGTTAGAGTATTTTATCGCAAATGATTAGCACAAGAAAATCTCTACTAAGAAAAACTTCTACTAATAAGAAGGAAAACACTGATTTTTTTCTCTACACGCTGCACTTCATAACAACTCACTGCATTATATTACTGAGCATTCATAGAACAAAGTTACTGATTTATCCAGAGTCTGTTTCCATTCAAACTTAATCAACAAAGAGAGACAAAACATTACTGATAACACAATAGCTGTTGGTTATGATTGACCAAATCTCACTAAAATCAAATTAATGATGTCTGAATAGAACCAGTAATGATCCAGTCTTATTATTGTTAGATTAACACATTTGAAAGGAAACATTAATCATTTTGCACCACTGTGCCCCTCCTGGGCATCAATTCAAACTGAACGTATAGTGTCCCAGATAGTGAATTTATGCATCATTCATAGCACTATACTAAACTGTTAACATTTCTATTTATTTGTATTTAGGTGTGGAGGCAAAATCACCTGTCTACAATATAGGGAACAATAAATATTTATCTCTGCTACAAATAAATAAAGAAAAGCTATATATATATATACATATATATACACACACACACACACACACACACACACACACACATATATATAGCTTTTCTTTGTACTAGTGTAGGGTTTTTACCTAACAATATAAATTGCCTTGTGGCAACTGTTGTTCGGGGCCATATAAATGACATTTAATTGAATTGAACTGAAAATTAATATGGCATGACATTAATTTAGCTGGTAGAAATAACCACTTCCTATTTATGCTTACACTTTTATACTATTATACTGTACTTTCATGCTTTTACTTGAGTAAAGAAGCTGAGAGTATCTCAGTTTTCTACTTAAGTGAAGAATATCTATACTTCTGCTTAAGCTAATATCTGTAGTTTTTCTTCTGCTGGTTTTCAGAGATGTAATGAGTGGTTTTTATGAGCCACTGCTGACTTCCTGTTTACTTCAAGCTAATAGGAACCCAGGTTCACCCTTGGGTTTCCTTAGCCAGTGTCAAGTAGGCCCATTTAGCAATGGCAATGCCTATTTTATTTACTTAACACATTTCATTACATGTAAGTTCAATGTACTGAACATAGAAGACAAAAACATAAAACCTCTGTAGGTTTACAGTGCCTTAATGCAATGGAAGCAGAAAAACAAAACAAAAAACCCCAAAGCAAATCAACAGCACGTATGAAGTGTAAGCCTGGTTCAATAAAAAACATTTTGAGTCTGTTTCTGAATATGTGCACAGTTGTAACTGAGCTCATGCCTGCAGGCAGCTTGTTCCAAAAGAACAGGACCACAATAGCTTAAGGCACCTTCAGCACACTTAAATCTGATTTTGGAAACCTAATTCTGGAGATCTGCACCTCATGACCTGAGACGTCTGACTAAACTATAAAAAGTGTGCAAGTCAGTCACTAACAGGATTTTAAAAGTAATTCTATATTGTACTGAGAGGCAATGAAGTGACTTAAACTCTGCGGTGATATCAAATTTAAACATACCATTAAGGATTATCTGTGTTGCATTTTGAATGCAACAAATATTTCTGTCTTGTCAATATTCAGTTCTAAAATGTTTCAAGACATCCAGCAGTTAACATCATCATTGCAACTAACATTTGTACACAAATGAGGAACTTGTCTTGGTGTCATGGTGTAAAAATGTTGCATCCTCTCTCATGGTGTGTTCTATCAGTCTGTTTTGCCTCTTGTTGTTTTTTTTATTATTATCATTTTTGTTGCTGCCAGCTGCCAGTTGACTTTCATTATCTATGCTGAGTTTTGAATTTGGGCCACTCTCTACCACTGCCACACATCTATTTTTATGACATAAAAAGACAGACGGGGAAAAAAGGGGGATTAATGGACCAATGCCTGACCTTGAGGAGCTGACTAAATTTTGTAATGTAAAACTGAAACAAACACTTCTGTATTTAGATAAGATGAAAGCCAATAAAGAACCTGACCCCCAAACCAACTGAGTCTTGGAGCCTTTGAAATATAATTTTATGATCAACAGTTGTTAACAGCAGCTGTAAGATCAAACAGACCTAAAAGTGAAACTCTCACTGTTGATCTTTAGGTTATTGATGATTTTAGGAAGAGTTGTTTCTGTACTGTGATTGGACCTGAACCTTGATTAGTACTTAAGACTGTGAGATGAAAAATACTAATTTAGAACAGAATATATATAAAGTTCCCCTCTCGCCCCTTTGGACGGTCTATCCTCCAAGCTCAGGTCTTGTACCAGAGGCCTGGGAGCTTGAGGGTCCTGCACAGCATCTTTGCTGTTCTTAGGATTGCGCTCTTCTGGACAGATATCCCAGTTGTTGTTCCTGGGATCTGCTGGTTACACTCGCCTTGCTTGGGGGTCACTGTACTGAGTGCTCTGATTACCACTGGGACCACTGTTACCTTCACCTTCCACATCCTCTCAAGTTCTTCTCTCAGCCCTTGGTACTTCTCCAACTTCTCGTGTTCCTTGCTCTTGATGTTGCTATTGCTCGGTATAGCTACATCTATCACAACGGCAGTCTACCTCTGTCTATCCACCACTAGTCTGTCTGGTTGGTTAGCCATCACCAGTTTGTCTGTCTGTAACTGGAATTCCCACAGGATCTTGGCTCGGTCACTGTCAACCACCCCAAGGGGCGTGTCCGATTTTGATCTAGGGACTCCAGGCCTTCTCAGCACAGATGTTTCTGTGTACTATGCTGGCCACTTGGTAATGGTGTTCCCTGTCTGTAAGCATCTTGCCCCCTGCTGTTATGTGCTGGATTTTCTCAGGGACTCATGGATGCTTGTTGTCTCCTCCTGGACAATGGTTCTGACACTCACCAGTCCTTGCCCTCCTTCTGCTTAGCGTACAGTCTCAGGGTGCTGGACTTGCAGTGAAACCCTCCATGCATGGTCAGGTGCTTCACTGTCTTGATATCAGTGGCTCTTCTCCTTTGGCCAGCTTATTATCCCTTATTATTTCTTTGGCTGCTAGTTGGATAGGACCGGTCCCTTCTGGGGATTCTTGGGGATCAGCACTGTTCGGCCTTCAGTTGACCATTCTGGGTGTCTCTCATTGACTACCAGCAGGTTGATTTGTGCTGCCAGACGCTCATAGAGAGCAGGCAGCTTCTTCAGCCAGTAGGCATGAATAATGTTGGTGCCTGGTGCTGTTCACCTTCTCATATTAGAGACTCTTTCTTGGATGTCGCACTCAACGCTCCTTCTGTCATTCTTGGGGCTTGGTACCTAATCTCGGATGGGTATCTGACCTGACATCTTGGTTCCCCCTTGCCATAGCATTTGTGTTGTACCTCATTGATCTCCAGCTGTGATAGCAGTTCTATTGAAATTTTTGAACACTGAGCTACTAGTTGTTTCGCAGTCCCTCTAAATGCTGGATATTGAAGATTCCATAGGTCCCACATCTTCTTCATGTAAACGCTTCCACTGGGGTTTTATGCCCTGTTGTCATGTCTTGCCCATTTTAAGGCTTCTTGTTCCAGTAGTCGACTTCTCATCAGTGTTTCCTGGTTCCTCAACAACTGACGCAGAACTTGTTAATCCGAGTGACGATCAAGCCAGTGGCTTCAATTATCTGTCTCTTACGCATATCTGAGGTAGGTTTGGTTAGCATGGGTGGTTTAGCCTAGGGACCCTTATGGTATACAGATGCCCTGGCCAGGAGAACCCCGAGTCTGAAGTTCTAAAGGCGTGTAGTGTTACCAGTATATCTATCTATCAATCTATATGAATGTGATGGAATTAAGGCATGGCGGGACCGCAGATTGTACTTATGAGCCATTTATTTAGCTCACATCACACCATAACACACACCAACCCCTGAGTCCCCGTGTTTTAGCTCGGCAAGGCGTGATTAAGGATGCGTCCGACCTCCCTGCACAGCACCGCAGACCACGCCCCACCACATACCCCCATTGCCCAATCGTGGCCGGGGAGCCATCCGGCCGGACCCCCGCGCGCCTCATGCCCCGCCTCCGGCTGCCGAGGTTCCCCACACAGCTCCTCCACCGCTTCCCCACCACCAGGTTGGCAGCAGTGGTGTCGACCACGCCTGGAGCAGCGTTGCCAGCTCCGCAATTCGCCCCAGGTGGCGCCCAGCCTGGTCCCGTAGCTCTTCCTGTCTGTGGCGTGCCTCCGACGACTGTGGCCGCCATTTCAGCCAGCATCTGGGCCAGCTCCTCCCTTCCCTGGCTCCGGTAAGGACCCACCGTGTCACCTCCTGGGTTTCGGCACCAGTGTGGTAGAATTAAGGCACCGTGGGACCACAGATCGTACTCATGAGCCATTTATTTAGCTCACATCACACCACAGCACACACCAACACCTGAGTCCCCGTGTTTTAACTCGGCGGACGTGATTAAGGATGCGGGCACCACAGACCACGCCCCACCATAATGAATTATTTGAAAAACTTTTTTTTTTTTTTCATTTTTCCAAGTTGTCAGCCTTGTGCTTGTGGCAGGAATTTGATCAGATGTGAGGAAGTGCTAAATAAATTTCCAGGAGAGGCTAAGGAATTACCTCTAATGTTATATACGCAAATAATTGTTTGAGCAAAAAAAAAAAAAAAGGAATTTACAACAGTGTACTACTGAAGAAACAGAAATGAATATAGTCTCTTGACAGATAAATGTAATTCTCTTGGTGTCATTGCTGCCATAATCAAAGGTACTTAACCTGTCATTCTGTGATCACAACCTCAGTTTTTTATCTGCTTGTTAACTGCCTGTTGTATGTTGTATCTCTGCAGTGGGATCTGGTGTGCGACAACAAACACCTGAATCAAGCTCTGGCTACTTATTTCTTTCTTGGGGTCACATGTGGAGCCATTATGTTTGGACAGCTTTCTGACAAGTGAGTTCTTCAGTATTCATTGTTATTTTAAACCCTCAGGATCATCTGGCCCTGTAATCCAAACTGCAGGTGAATTTATACAGTCTATGTCTGAGAAAGAAGTATCAACATGCTTTAAGAAAAGCAATGTAAATAACATACAAACAACAAGCAAAAATGTAGAATATATCCCAGTCGGTGGTTTCAAAGCGTATCATCAGATCTGTAGCAGTATGTTGTAGACAGTCCAGTGAAGAGAGGGGCTGAGCTGTCAACTGACCACCGCCTATTGGTGAGTTCGATCAGGTGGTGGGGAAGGGTGCTAACCAAAACCTGGCGCACCCAAATGTATAGTGAGGGTGCACTGGGAATGCCCGGCTGAGGTCTCGGTGGGCCATGATCAGCACTTCTATTGCTGGGGCTTCTGCACTGAGCTATGGCCACAAGGTGGTTGGTAGGGATGAGAACTTAGCGATTCTGATTCCATTATCGATATCACTTATCGATTCAATTCTTTATTGATTCCCTTATTGATAAGTAAAGTAAAAATGTTATTATGCATGTTAAAAAAAATTCTTAAAAGTAATGCCGTACATTACACCCAGACATACGTTATACTACTTGTTAAGTTGCTTTCATGTTTCTCTGTAAAATGATCTGCAACACAATGTCTCATAAATACTATTTAACAATAAAAAAAACAACAAGCTACAGCCCCACACATCAACACAAATCCCAACACACATCTTTCTCTTTGTATTTAGGTATGAACACAAAGCCGACAGCCCAACAAAACATGAAAACCAGCACAAAGACACTTCAAAGCAATCACCACAGTGTTTCTACTTTGGACACATGAACATGTAAAAACAGAGGCTGTAGCCTGACTGCTCATCAGTTTGTTACCTGTTTAAGTTCAGCAGCGGCTTCATGGCAAATGACGGCTCACTTTATCACAGTGCTGGGCTGGGCTCAGCATTTACTCAGCTTTAACATCACTCTGGATTCTTGGCGTTAGCATGCTGTCTGTGCAGGTGCTTGTGAAGAGCCGAAGTTGTGTTAACAGTGTAAGGCAGTTATTTCTGTCCTGGAGTAGTCTCCACTTTATCATCGCCCTCTCATCCTTTTGTGCAATAAAATTAAGGTAATGTTATTGTGGTGCAGGGAGCAATCAGGCAGAAGAACCAGTCGTATCAGGCTTGGTTAGCCTGTAGGACTTCAGAGGCAGCTGATAGGCACCAGCAGGCCAAGCGGAACACAGCTCAGAAGGTTAAAGAGTTGCTCTACCAACAATGTGTACAGTGCGAGTGGAGTGTCGCTGACTTCAACTGAGGATACTGTGGAAGGCGGTGGAAGGAACACTTTGAGGACCTCTTTAATCCCACTGACAGAGGGAGGAAGCAAAGACTTGGGACGAGGGGGAGGACTCAAGCATTACCTGGGGCTTGGTCCCAGAGGCAGTGTGGCGGGGTGTTTTGTGGCTCAGCTACAGGGGAGGGGTTGGGTTCCCTATTTCAGTAGCTGACAATGCCCAGAGGAGAAAGCTGTGTGGTGCGTGCGAGCTGAAGAGGGCAGCTGAAATGCAGATGGTGGAAGATTTGGCGGTGATGCACCAGGAGCAGGTGGCTGTGCATAGTGAACAGCTAAAGAAACTGCAGGTTCAGGCAGATGCAAACGGTTTCATCAAACCTTTTTGGTCACTCTGGCTCCTGCCAGTGGTGCTCCACCAAATAGAGGAAAGCGACGATTCAGAGGCTTTAGTTGAGATTTTCTAAACCAAAGTGAGAGGTGTGCCCATAACTGGGCAAGGAATGGGCCTTGACACTGCTGTTAGGGGAGGTCCAGGTAGCCGTGTTCACACCGAACGCGATGGACGCGAATAGAGCGTCAGGTTTACATGTAAAGTCAATGGAAAGGCGCGTTGACGCGCGATTGCGGGTCCCGCGAAAATTCGGAAGCAGATTTGCGTCCCGAAAACGCCAAAACGCGTGAAACGCGCGTCAGTGTAGCGCGTCTGGCGCGTTTGACTCGCGAATAAAACCACGCGCGTGAGTTTTTGTGTTGCATTTTGTGCATACGCGCGTTTCGCGTCTACCGCTCGAGTTGGAAAAATCTGAACTCCAGCGTCAAATCGCGCCGCGACAACCAATCAGGAGCCTGGTGACGTGGCTGTTACCTAGGTCAAAGGGGCAGATCCAGCCAAAGCCTTTCATACTTCAATGGAGGGGAAGGCTAATCAATGCGGTAGCAAACAACTCGGAGCTGTACGACACCAGCTGCTTTCAGTACCGAGACAGGAATAAAAAGGACCGAGCTTGGAGGAAGATGTGTAAAGAGATCGGGCAACCTGGTAAGTTCATTCATTTCTCTTTTGAAAGTTTTCACTGACCCGGGGAAGCCGCACAAAAGCTAGCAAGCCACCGCTATTTTCCCACTGACGTACAAATACCGTTCTGCTTTTATGCATGTTATCATTTAGGAATATATTTTATTGTTTATTAATAAACAGCACACAGTGGTCCCGCTGTTCATCCGTCACTGCTTTGCTTTTTCGCTGATTTTTTATTGCACAGTACAGCATTGCATTCTGCAGCCTGATTGACAAATCTGCTCCGTGCCGTGTCTCCTGCGCTTGCCAAATTTATCACGTTTGGTTTTGATAACCATCGTGTCCAATAGAAAAAACAGCACAAAAACACCCATAACTAAGACCCTCATTCGGAAATAGACACCTGCACCGTGAGGGAAAAAGGCGCACGAAAGTGGCGGGCAGATGAAGACAAACCGCGGCATAATAATACTTTTACGTTTTGCAATCTACAAAGGTTTGCACTTTGAGAATCAATTGTGAGAACTGTGACCAGGGGCTAGTTATTCTGAGAACCCCTGCAATAAATGAGGGACCACTGTCTACTCTACGATTATTATATCCAACCTGTTAACATTTAATACTGTATTGATAGAACCAACTGATTCTGCAGCAGAGCATCCCCAGTCCCTGAGCTCCTGCTGCTGCACCCACAGATATGTACAGCAAGCACTGATACCTTTTTAGTCGGTGGGATTCCCTTGTGATCACCTTTACTAAATATCTACAACCAATCTGATTATATCCTGTTATTGTTTTTTTTTTTTTCAATGTTGAAATTAAAATCTAGTAGCAGCCTTCTCATTTCTTTGTGTTTTGTGCTGTTTTACAGGCCCACAGAGGAGGACGGCTACGAGGCAGATGAGGGACGGGTCCCAGGACGGTCCATCGGCGGTGGAGCTGGCCATCCTGGAGTCCCTGAAGAGGCCACACCAGTCTCCAATGGAGCATTTCCTCCTCAGCCTTGTTCCTGCTCTGGAGAGCAGCTGGTCCTTTTTATTCCTGTCTCTCTGTAAATTCTTATATTTTATATATTTATGTTTAATGTTTTTCTGTTTGAGACTTTTAATATTATTTCAAATAAATGTTTATAATGACTAATGTCTCAGTTCTACTACACAGCAAATGTTGGCACACGACTTGACACATGTAGAATTTATTTCATATTATACTAATGACAAAATATACTAATACAGTGGGATGCAAAAGTTTGGGCAACCTTGTTAATAGACATTATTTTCCTGTATAAATCGTTGGTTGTTACAATAAAAAATGTCAGTTAAATATCATACAGGAGACACACACAGTGATATTTGAGAAGTGAAAAGAAGTTTACTGGATTTACAGAAAGTGTGCAATAATTGTTTAAACAAAATCAAGCAGGTGCATCAATTTGGGCACCACAAAAAAGAAATGAAATGAATATTTAGTGTATATCAATGTGTGCGTCTCCTATATGATATATGGGGTGCCTTTGTCTGGATGTGCTTCCCATCCAGAGCTGCACAGCACAGAGGAAAGTTCCAGCGCTCCTGGAATCCCTCTGTGATGGACCGCCAGTCTCCAGGTGAAGGCACAGCCATGAAGTCGTCCACTAGACAGTCCCAGATGGACGTCGCTGCCTGGGGGGTGATCTCGCTCACCGTGGACACACCGACTCTGAAACTGAATGCGATGGTCCTGAAGGAGTCCCCGGTGACAAGGAACCTGGACAAAATTGTTCAAAATCAGTATTATGTGTACTTTTACGCTGCTGCTCTGCTCTCCACAGTACATAGAGAAGGGAGACTCTCTCTTCAAGCGCTAGCTCGATAGCTGCCATCTTGCAAAGATACCGGTCTGGCACAACTCCCTCCCACATTCCTCCCACATTTCCGGTTCACGCGCGATGGATTTTTCTTGGACACGCGTCAAATTAGGGGCGTTTTATTCGCGTCCATCGCGTTCGGTGTGAACACACCGTTAGTCTCCCTGTCATGGTTAGGGCAATCTTGGGCTGACTGGATCTCTCCCCGGAGGGCCATCGCCGCTGCTTCCGGGAGGATCAGACAGGGTTCAAGGTTCAAGGTTCTTTATTTGTCACATGCATAGTTATACAAGTATAACACACAGTGAAATGTAACCTGACACGCTCCTCGACATGTGCAAAAATGGGGGGGGGGGGGGGGGGGGGTGTAGAGGAAGAACATTATATATATATATATATATATATATATAAAAAACACCCAGCACGCCCATGCGGGCGGTTTTATCCTTCAAGCTCGGGTCCTCTACCAGAGGCCTGGGAGCTTGAGGGTCCTGCGCAGTATCTTAGCTGTTCCCAGGACTGCGCTCTTCTGGACAGAGATCTCCGATGTTGTTCCCGGGATCTGCTGGAGCCACTCGCCTAGCTTGGGAGTCACCGCACCTAGTGCTCCGATTACCACGGGGACCACCGTTACCTTCACCCTCCACATCCTCTCGAGCTCTTCTCTGAGCCCTTGGTATTTCTCCAGCTTCTCGTGTTCCTTCTTCCTGATATTGATCATATATATATATATATATATATATATATATATATATATATATATATAGTACATACATTGGGTGAATGTGCAGTAGTAGCAGTAGTAGCAGCAAGCAGGTGAATTCTGTACATTAATATGAATAGACATCTGACTATTTTACAGGATAGACAATATAAACATATTTAAAATTAAAGGAATTTGAAATGTACATTGTGCCTTGGTTTAGTGTCTGGAAGAGAGTCCTGTCTCAGTCAGTTATAGATGATGTGAGAGGGCGGGTGTTTCTACCCGCCCTCCCGGGAGACATGCCCCTCGCTAGGGGCTGCATGATGTTGCAGGCAGGTGGGTGCAGCCAGGCCCCACACCAGGAGAAGTGTGACTGCTGGACGTGGTAGTACGAGAAAGGTTTGTTGAGTGGATGGCCAGCTGGTGATAGCAGACCAACCCCGCCCTCCTGGCCGCGAGGCCCTCGAGATTGCTGTAACCCAGTCAGACGATCACTTGGCAGCGCAGCTGGCACGCGGCAGGAAGTCAACTATTTCCAACTCCAAGGAGGAGGTTCCATGAGGCTTCCCCAGCCCAGCCAGCTGCTGAGCACCAACACCTTCCTTCTCCGGTAGAGACCTACTCTATACCTGGGCTGCATGCAAGCCCTGATCCACCTAACCCTGGTTCACCTGGGGCAGACAGTAGACACAGTACTGTTTGTCATGGTACTTGTCACGGTATAATAGTAGGCACGGTAGTGATGTTATCCATATATGACAAATAAAACTTAAAACTGAAACATTTCACATAATAACAAATGGTTTACCGTCTCTTCTGCTCCTGACCCTTCACTTAAGCTCTGCAGCCTGAAGTCCTTCTTTTACCTTTGTGAAATATAGTGGTCTTTCCATGTAGAGACGTTCTGAGTGATGCAGAGCCAAGAGCTATTCTTGAGTGTAAACAACTGAATGGGTTCCCTGCCACAGTTTTAAAAATGTCCAAATAGTAGGAAGATTCATACTACTACTATAATAAATTGAGCAACCATATTCAAAAAGGTTGATACTTAACAAGGTAATAAAACACGGAGCTGCTGAATCAGATATAGTGAACTGTGCCACAGACAGTGAAAAAGTACTACACTGCTCAAAAAAATGAATGGGGCAGATTTCATTTGGGAAAAAAATGTGTTCGATATCTAAACAGATATGGATTGGGTAATATGTTGGAAATGAAAGCATGCCCCAATGTTTAATGGGAATGAAAATGATCAACCTACATACAGCTGAATTCAAAGATATCCCAAAAATCAAAGTGGAAAAAATGATGCAGCGGACTATTCCATTTTACCAAATTTATTTTGCAGCAATGCAAAATAGTACTCAGTAGTACAAGTATGCATGCACGGTGCATGTTCCTCATGAGATGACAGATGCTGTCATGCAGGATCATCGCCCAGACCTGGACCAGGGCACTCCTAAGACGTCTGAGGTGCAACCTGGCAGCATTGGAAGGACTGAAACATAATATTCCAGAGGTGTTCTGTTGGATTTACATCAGGCGAGTGTGGCGGAGAGTGGTATCAGTTCCTCTAGGAACTGTATACTCCTACCACATTCGGCCATTGTCATACACTAGGAGGAACCTAGGATCCACTGTACCAGTATAGGGTCTAACAATGATTTCATCCTGATATCTAATGGCAGTCAGGTTGCCTTTGCCTAACCGGTAGAGGTCTATGTGTCCCTCTATGGATATGCCTTCCCAGACCATTTAATTCAGCTGTAATTAGTTTAGTTAAAATTATGGCTTTATAACAATTAGATTGACACAGATATTTCTTCATCTAAGCAAGGCATTGCACTACGTCATTGTTGTCCTGTGACTCATTATTACAACCAGCCTTTGTTCAGACAAAGTCAGCTGCTACTGCACTGATAAGAAAAACAAGCATGTCTGCTTATGTTAGGAAGTGGAAGGGAGATGTGGAGGGGCTTGGGGGTAGGTACAGATTGTACTTAAGTAAAAAAAAGTCATGTGGAGACTGTTTTTGTAATCACTGACATGGACTTATTAGGTAACTAACATTTTGGGATTATTCAACATGTCACATGAGACAGACACACACACACAGAGCTCATATTTCGTGTGATGCGATTAATTTTTAGAATCATTTTTGGTGCCACACAATCAGTAAAATCTGGCTGATATCATAGGGACTCCATCCATTCATCCATCTGTCCATTCATTTTCTACAGAGTCACATTTGTCATATTTCATGGTCTATTGATTTTTTTCAACTAATTAAGTAATTTCTTGATCTACAGAAGACACGCCTAACAAGTGACATTATAAGCCGCATTGCTGCAACTGTAAGGTCCATTTAGTGCCATGCTAATGTGTTTAATCTCATTACATGACCTTTAATGCAAAAAAACGAAAATGTCCTTGGAATGTAAAAAAACCCAGAAATTATCCTGCAGTTCTAGCTCATCTAATACAGTTGAAACTCATTGCTAAAATTTGTATGTTGCAGGTTTGGTCGTAAGTCAATGATTCTGGTGTCTTTCATTGCCTCCACGACATTAGGAGCCACTTCTGCCTTCTCCACTTCCTACACTATGTTTGCAATCTCCAGAGCAGTCTGTGGTGCAGCCCTCAGTGGGATGTCAATCATTGGTGTGGTCCTCGGTAAGAAATTTATGAAACACAAAGTCTAATGTCCATTCACTTAAATTTCACTTAAATACATTTCTACAGTACCCCTTTAATCAGTGTAAAACCTGCTGTGAAGTGTTGTGCAATGTTTTTTGTTTATTGGATATTATTCTTCATAAAAATATAACTTTTTAAATCATATCAACTCTTTCTTTCCTTCAAAAATATGTTTCATCTTTATGCATTGATTTGATCGTTAGTGGTCTAAAGAGAGAGAAATGTAACGGCAGTCTGCAAATGCTTTTTGTGTTCTATTATGCAGAAGGTGTCTTTTGGCACTGGTGGGTGAGTGATGAGAGCAATATTAGCCTGCTTTTAGTCGGAGACCTACAAAGTCCACGTTAGGTTGGGAGTAGCTCTGGCATACTGTGTAATTCACAGGTTTGTCAGCCAGAAAGATGTGATATATATGCCCTTGCTCACCATTCCTCTTTTCTAGTTCTGAAATGCCCCTCTGAGTTTTTTCCAGTGTTTCACAGTACCTGTCAGCATTTCTTGTGGTCCCAACAGGCAGAAAGTCACCAACAATATCCCCTTTCGGTCCGAAAACACAGTTGCGCAATGCCCGCACTGCGCACACTGTGCATAAGCATTCTCCATAACACCGCGCGTCCACACGTCGCCCGTCAAACTGTCACTCTCCTGCAAGACTTCGGTTGGAAGTTCATCGCCCGCCTACCCACCCTATAGTCTGGACTTTGCACCCAGTGACTACAACCTGTTCCGAACGCGATTCTGCGAAAGCAGCGAGCGGACATGACATGGGCATTGTAAAACTCCTACAGCGCCTGCAAAAATGTAGAAAAATAATTAAATGTGTTTACCCACACCATCTCATTTAATGTTTTTACTTCATTTTCATCATTATTTACATTGTAGATTCTCACTGAAGGCATCAAATTTAAAAACATATTCTACATTTTCTCTTGCATTTCTGCAAAGTATAACTATATATTTTTCAGACATTGTCAGTATTTGTCTTTTGCAATGTTACGTTTTTTTTATTAGTGTGTGATCAAACGTGGGACTTTGCAGGACTGCTAGATTATTTTCTTTTTTTAAATATTTTAACTATTCATTAGTGAGACATTATTTGATGTAACAAAGACAAGTAAAATTTCAGGCTTTTATCTTTAATAGTTTTTGAGATATTCATGTTGAAACATGACCTCAGACACTTTCTTTTACTTCCTCCTCAGGTATTGAATGGACAGATATAAAGCACCGTACCTTTGCTGGTACTGTTATGAGTTTATCTTGGAGTGTTGGGAACATGTTTCTGGCCCTCCTGGCCTACTTTATACGAGACTGGAGGCATTTGACTTTAGCAGTGACAGTGCCCTGCATTACTGCCATCATTCCCTGGTGGTAAGGAGTTTCCATTTCAATACTAACAGAAAACATGTTATTGTCTGTGTGTTTTTAAAATCCAGTTTCTTCTGCCTCACTTCAGGTGGCTTCCTGAATCAGCCCGGTGGTTGCTGGCTAATGGGAGAGTAGAGGAAGCCAAGAAGTATCTGATTCAGTGTGCTAAAGTCAATGGGAAGAATGAATACATATCCAAACTGGATAGTGAGGTGAAGCTAATGTTACTTGTGTGCAAAATTAACATCTACAGCTATATAAGGTTTAGAGTAGCATTTCAAATACGATTGCTTTTACACTGGAAAAAGCATCAGGATGTTGATGTCTGTTAATCAAGCTTTCAATCCCCCCAAACCATTTTTAACCTACAATCAAGCTTTACACCTTAGTGCAATTGTCCAAAACAAAAAGTTCACAAAAGGCACTGGAACTCCAGAAACAGTTCAGAGGGCTCGCCTGGAGGTTTGACGGCACAAGTGCAAAACAGAGCAGTTCAAGGGCCCGTCCTGGACGTTGACAGCACAGGATTTCAGGCCAAAACATTTTAGGAGGCTGACTGCATGGAAAAATAGTTCAGGAGGCCAACTGTGGAGCCAGCGCTGGCGGCAGAGCAGTTCTGGAGGCTGACAGCAGAGCCAGTAGCAGTAATGAGACAATCCAGGTTGCCAGCCGTTAGGGAAGCGGCGACGGCGCAGGTGAAGCAAGTCCAGACGAAAAAAACAAAAAAACAAAACAAAACAAAAAAACTTTTTTGGTTTATTGTACCAGGTTTATTTTTTTGGCAATTTTGCATATGTACTATGGATTTTATCATACATATTATTAACAGTTGTATTGATGCATAGCAACTTGAAATGGTCCAAAAACTTTAAAGAGTAGCTCAATTAATATTGCAATTACTATTGTTGTTATTCAATTAATTTTAATAAAATGGTGTCAAATCACATCAGCAGGTGCCTCAAGGCAAGCCAAATAAACCTGAATTAAAAGAAAATAGAATTGAGTTCAATAGTTAATGGATTTGCTTTTCTTGCAAAAGATCTCTAATTCAAGAACAAGAATAGACACGCTCAGCACCAGAAGGTCACAAGCTGAGTGTTTCATCCAAGGGGTATCTGGCATCAAATCTGTGCCAATTCAAACATATCAATCCATCTACTGTGGTGACCCCTTGGGAAATAAGTGAGCAGCTGACTGCACTTTTTAAAATACATATTTTTACTTTTCCGTACTGCAGGTTCTGGTGAAGGTGACGGTTTCTGAGGTGGCTGAGAAGAACCACTCCTATCTGGATTTGGTCAAAACACCTAAGCTGAGGAAGATCACACTTGTCTCTGGATTCTTCTGGTATCAAGTCATTCTTCGAAAGCACTACTTGCTACTGTTGTCATTTCATGTATTTGTGTGTTTCATTTTGTGTTGCTGAACCTCCAGGTTTGCTGTTGCTTTCCTGTACTATGGGATTAGTTTCAAGATCTCAGGTTTTGGAGTCAATATCTACCTCACTCATTTCATCTATGGTGCCATTGAAGTTCCTGCCAAAGTCTTCGCCTTCTTCATCTTGGACTGGATTGGTCGACGAAATGGCCAGGCGTGGTTTCTAATCATAACAGGATCTCTGATTGGAATAAACACATTCATTCCTCTAGGTTAAATAACTTCCCGCCCTATTTACACTTAAAGTAAATGAGACTTGCAGACCTTTCTTTATTTAGTTAGTTTTAGTTAGCTTCATAAATCCACTCCAAGGTTTCTGATACCTTACACATCTTTGATCTGTTTCTTGCTCAGAGTTCTCTGTGCTTCGTACATGCATTGCTGTTGTGGCAAAAGGTTTCTCTGAGGCAGCTTTCACCACCGCATTCCTTTATTCGGCTGAACTCTACCCAACTGTCCTCAGGTATAACCCCTTGAGGGTTCTGAAGCATCACCATTTAACATCAAGTGCGCAGAAATAATGCTCTTTTAGTTACAAATTTTATGCAGTAAATGTACTTTGTGATGCAGCATTAAAACCATAGTTCCTGGTTGTGTTGTTGGGCAGGCAATGTGGTATAGGTTACACCTCGTGTATCTGTCGGATTGGGAGTTCCCTGGCTCCACTGATCATGCTGCTGAATGATGTCTGGCATCTTCTGCCCCCTCTGATCTTTGCTGGCACTGGAATTATCAGCGGCAGCTTGGTCTTCCTGCTCCCCGAGACACTCAATGTCCGTCTGCCTGAAAACATTGTTGATGTTGAAGAGGGAAGGTACGGTATAGACAAGACAGCAAAAAAGCAAATCAGAGAGTAACATTCAAACATGAGTCATAAGTTAAATTTAATCTCAAAGTATCTGTATCCTGGAAGTACTTTATTGCTATGTAATGTAATGTGTATGTGTTAGTCCCCATAGGGAAATAGTTCCTCTGCATTTAACCCATTCACCCAGTGAAGCAGTGGGCAGCCACCAATGCAGCGCCCAGGGAGCAGTGTGTAGGGACGGTAACTTGCTCAGGGGTACCTCAGGGTAGCCGTTCAGTGGAGTTGAACCCCCGACCTTCCGATCATGGGGCTACCACTCTACCTACTGAGCTATCCCTGCCCCAGTGCAGAGCAGGAATAGCTCACCATAGACATAAACTGTGAACACATACCAACAAACAGACCAAACCTGCCTCACTGTCAAGATATTCAGTAGGGATGGGAATAAGATAAGAAATTAGCACTTTGTTTCTGTTATCGATATCACTTAGGAATCCAACTCCTTATCGATTCTCATTGGGTTCTTATTGGCTGTGATTCAAAGCAATCACAACAGTTATCCTACTTTAGAAACATGAACAATTAAAAACAGAGGCTGCAGCCTGACTGCTCATCAGATTGTTCCCTGTTGAAGTTCAGGGTCTGGCTTCTGGGATGGGGTCACTCAGCTTTATCATCACTTTGGGTTCTTGTCTAGCTTAGTGTTAGTATGCTGTCTGTGCAAGCGCTTGCAAAGAGTGGAAGCTGTCCTAGAGCAGCAGCGCTCTTGTTCTTTATGCAAAAGAAATCAGAGTGGGGTCAGAATATCCACCTTGCAGACTGTGCCACTATTTTCCTCCTCTGGCACACAAACTGAAATCAGTTGATTGTAATACAAGTGCAAGTGGAATCGATCAGCAATAAGGTTGATAGTGTGGAGATCAGGGAAATATTTTACTGCTACTATTCATAACCATTATCATTAACCATTGCATTAATTCTTATTCTCATCAAAAACATTGATTGAAGCTGTTGGCATTATGTTATAATTTGTATTACTGGTGTTATCATAATCACGTACTAACCTTTTCATTACAGGTGTAGTTGTAATCATTTTATATACACTTTGCATTTCTGTGTTTATTTAAAGAATTGAAGCTCAGTCAGGTAGTTGAAGGTCGTGAACTTTGTTTGGCGCTATGATCAGACAATACATGGTGTAAGGGATGTTGAGCTATGGAAAGAACACGCTTACACAACTCATATTTTACATTCTTTTATTAAGCCTTGAGTAGGGGCATTTTGGTAAAACATTTATTCAATAGATCACACATACTTTTAGTTAAGATTATTACACATACCACTGAGAGCTTCTGTCTGGGAAAAGGTTAGAAGCGCCAATGGGCGGGGTGAGGCTGAGTGCGTTGCAGGTCGACATACACACACAGACAACAGTTGGGCTCATGTTTAGGCTAGGAGTTCGAATAACAGTTTGCAAATGCCTGTAGCTGCAAAAGTATGCTGCAGGAGATAAGTGAGAGTCGGCACCTGGCCTCGAGACGGAGTGAAGGCTCTTTCCATATATGTCGAAAGTCGTCAATATTATTGTATGTGAATTGTATCTGTTTGACGCATGAGGGGGCGTCATAAACCAAACCCTGATGGTATAAAACAACCGTTTGTGTATTATTGGGCGGAGATCGATGCTGTCTCCGGGCAGTGTTCATCTCCCCACGCGTGTGTTCATTAAAATCATTGTTTGATCGAAGCTCTTCTGGACCATTATTGTTTTTGTGCTCACCCTCAATATCTGAACCCGTAACAATAGGCATTCAGAATGACAATTCCAAGGAACTGAACTTGGTGCCCTTTTATTATATTTTGTTCTTGACAAGTACTGGATTTTGTTAAGAAAAGTAAAACATGGAAAAGTCATGTCAATGTTGCTGTCTTAAATTACTGATGCTTTATTTTACTCTTAACAAATGAGAGAAAAAAATGACTGTTTTTATCTGTTTTTCTTTTCTATGTAGACACATGCAGGACGATGCAAAGGAAGATGCAGAGATTGAGCTGGTAAACTGTACAGAGGCAGCAGCATCGAAAGAAGACTGATCAGCTGCTGGCCAGAGAAGACTTTCTTTTTGATGGTTCTGGTTCATTAACACATGAATTATTGCTCACTATTGGGAGTTTACAGACTAGTGACTATTCTGTTCTGATCTTCATTTTGACCTCATATTGTTTCAGTTAGGACTGTTCAGTACAATATAGCATGAAGCATCATTTGTCATTTTATTGTTTCAAGCCTTGAAGTCTAATTTCAAAACTGTCAACCAACCGCTACTCATACTCAGCTTTCAATGTGCCTAATGTTAATAACAAACACTTGTTTGAGGTTGTCTTTCCTGGTTTGTTCTGTGTTCCCTGGTACCACAGTCTCATCTGCACTTGTCTTTTGCTTTCCATGTTCCCCTGTCTGGTCCTCTATGTTAAGTTAACCCTTGTTTCTCGTTCAGTCGCATCTTCCTGTTTTTTCCCCCCCAGTAACTGTGGCTTTCTGTGACTCTTGTTGTGTTTACTTCCCCTTTCTCATCATGTTTCTAGTTACAGCTGTGTGTTCCACCTGGTGCGTCTCCTCTTATTGTCCTGAGTGTATATGTTTTTTTATTGTCTGCACTCCATTATATGGAAGAGGTGCTCTTTAGAACGGATACACACAGGCTAGAAATATCAACAAACTCTGAGGCACTCTCTTTCAAACAGACTCTTTTATTTTCACAGAATGGGTATAATTAATTCAAAAACAAACAAACAAAAAACTGGATCTGAATCTTTTCTAGTAGTGTTTCATCAATAGTGATCTACCACATATGACATTCCACCAATAGTTTCTACTGTTGGGAGAGGTGGGATTGAAAGAAATTGAAGATGTAATGAGCTTACCTCTAATTACATCAGAGAGAGGGTAAAAGAGTTTAACATCCAACCTTTTAAAGTGATAATCAGTGCTAAAACAGTTTATCTATATGTGATTTTGCTAACAGTTGACTGTTTTCTGATCAAAAATCTAATCAAAGTAAATGTAATTATCATGTTGAATGAGACTGTCTGTAGACTCCTCTTGTTAATGTTTTGGGCAAAGCAGATATTGTTGGCACAAGAAAGCATTCGGACCATGAGCTTGCTAAAACAGGTTAAAAACAAGTTAAACACTTTATAGTCTGTTTAAAGTCGTATCATATTCTATAAATCATGTTTGTGCTGGATATCCTGTGAGCAATAAAAAACAGTTGTTCATGAGCACCGACACACAGGTCCATATCTTGATTTTTATATAAAACATAAAATGTATAAGCGCCCAAGAAAACACCGTGAAGGCTTCCTGGCCATCCAGTGAAACTGTTGGGAAGACAACGTTGGAGAAACGTGAACATTTTATTTGTACTGTATAATCTGCAGATTCTGACAGAAATCTGCAACTATCCTTTGAAGCACCGCTCCTCTAAAACAGCAATAAGGATCATTATTAGGCCATATGTAAATAACAAAATAACTTTATAACTTAAAGCAAAATTGGGAAATGTAAAGTCCGAAACAAGTCTTTATATTAAGGCCATTAGTCAAACAATACTGTTCGGTCTGGGTCTAAACAGAGCGCCTTGTGTGTGACGTCTTCTTTTGCGCATGCGGGCCGCTTTGAGGGTTCACACTAGAGCGCGTTTGCTGTCATATTTTATCTGTAGTGAGAACAAGCAAAAAAATTGGATTTGATCAAAAAATCGGAATTGAGCATTAAGACCTGCAGTGTGAACGTAGCCAAAAAGAAAAACCCTTGTCTCCCCTTAGTCTGCTATCAAAGGGTTAGAGTTTATCCACAATCTGCATGTGCAAACCATCTGCAGGCCTCACAGCTTTCCTGTTTTCAGATGGACATGCTCTCAGAAACAAAGCTATGAAACTGAAAAAAGGTTTCGGTGACAAGAGCCAGTTGTGGCAACAAGATGGCACACACAGACTATGTATTAGTTATACACACACATAGACAAAAATCAACAAATCAAAACTTACAATGCCCTCTTACAATATTTACAATAACTAAAAACTGTGTAGTTAGGCTTTTAAATGTTTTCTAAAATAAGGAATTGTAGCTAGTTCTCTATTTGCATAAGGCAGTTAATTCCACTTAAAAGATGCTCTAAATATAACAGTTGTTCAAAAAGTTACTTTTAACTTGAGGAATTACTAAATTCCAGTTTGTTAGAAATCGTGTTGCATGATTATGTATTTCATCTGGATACTGCAGTTGAGCAGAGAAACAAATGTGATGTGCTTAACAGTATTGCTTTCTTTATAAATAAAAGTAAGCCGTAGTGTAATTTAGCTTGTACACGAAGCCAGAAAAGTTTATTATGCATTTGATCGATACTAGTGTAGTATGAACATCTTAACATTACTCTGGCCGCCCTATTCTTGTCACGGCTGCGGCAGCAGTCGTGTGGGGTTGAAGGGAAAAGGACCCAATCGTAGGCCCTGATGATGCAATGAATGAGCTTTATTTACATGATGTGATAATACAGAAACTAAGAACAAACCTAAACTGGGACAATCTAACCAACAAATATAAAACCGTAATTCAGAGGGAAAACATGCTATGATGATATGGTAGCTGCCTGAAATGATGGTGGTTTTCCTTTAGTGCGAACAACTGCATGTCAGTTTCACACTTGGTCTAACAGTCCGTCACTGGTCTTTCAGAGCCGTGAGCTTCTCTGACATGTTATCAATTTTGCACTCAACAAGCACAGTCTGAGTACTCACAACCACCGTGAGCTTCTCCAAGATGTTATCCAATTTTTGCTCAGAGAGCATAGTCTGAGTGCTCACGACAGCCTCGAGCTTCTCCAAGATCTTACCGTGCTGCGTTCAATGATCCCATTTTGAGAAGTTGCGACCCGTCCCATCGTTTCCATCACAGCGGGCAGCCTTGTGGGAATTTGAACAGCTGATTCCGCTTTCTTTAATCTGCGATAAGAAAGGGCCAAGCCAGCTCCGATCAGCAAGAACCCTGTTATCATGGTTCCAAATAGGTAGATGTCTTCAATGTCCTCGATCGACAGTCCCACCAGGAACACGACTCACCAGTTTTTCAACCCGTCCATCATGTATCCAGCAGGGAACGTCCCTTCAGAACACTCAGCTCACCCCAGGCTTCTCATTGAGAAGAGGGTGTCAATTGCGTTCAGGGACCAGTTGATCAAATCCATAATTCCTCTTTTAGGTTTTAGAGAACAGACCGTGAGAGTTTTCCAGGGCAAAAGTAGAAAAGTAGGCGGTACTAAACAAGGACATTGAGAAGCCAAGCAGGAAAGATAAGGAGGAGGGAGAGGAGAAAAGTGCGACCGCCTTCGTCAAGAGCCAAACGAGAAATCTACTAGTGCATTAATGACATCATTCATGATTGAAGAAGTGATATAGAAAGAGCATTTCCAAGCCATAGCTATGCCCTGTCCCATTTTCTTAATAACAGAGTCCATGTGCTGAGACCATGAAAGGTGGTGATTTATGGTAACACCGAGTAGTTTAATCTGGGTGACCTGTTCTAATACTGATCCGACTATGGAAAGATTCAGTTGTGGAATGTTGACTAAACGTATTCTACCTCCAATTAACATAGATTTAGATTTAGATACATTTAGAATCATGTTGTTTTTACTTATCCAGTCAAACAAGCAAATCTTGTTGTAATACGCTGGTCAATTCGAAGTTGTCACTGGCTGAATAAAACATGGTGGAATCATCGCATACATAATTTTTCATCCAACACAAAGCAGCTGGTGAAAATCCATAACATTTTAGTTTATCAATCAAAAGATCATGATTTATTAAATCAAATGCAGCACTTAAGTCCAAGAACACAACCCCAACCACTTTCCCATCATCTAGATCAGCGGTCCCCAACCCCCGGGCCTCGGACCGGTACCGGGCCGCGAGAGTTGAGGCTCAGGTGTGAAATTTACGGTTTTCAGGGTTTTTATCGGTTTTCAGCGTTATTTTGTTATCGTTTTTATCGTTAACTCGGTTTTCCTGGGTCTTTTCATGTGTGTTATGAATAACTCTTCTATTTTTCGGTACCGGTACTAGTTTTATTTTGTTGTATTTTTCCGCGACACCTTAAAGGCCGGTCCGTGAAAATATTTTCGGGCATAAACCGGTCCGTGGCGCAAAAAAGGGTTTTTTCTGTCCTCAAACTGTTCTCCCATCAGTCTGGGTGGAGCTTTTTTCTCCTCCTCTTACCTCATGTTGTGTGCTTTTGTTGTATCAGCCTACTCACTGACCTGTCTCCCCAATGTGATGTTTGTGCAAAGTGTGTTGGTTGGAGGGTTCTTTTGTGAGTGCGCATGCGCCAACCAGCACGCTGCCTGCTGTAACCCATAATTTTCTTCGGGATTAATAAAGTATTTCTGATTCTGATCCTGAGTAGCCTATTGACACCATTAAAAACAACATTCTTATTTTTTGGAGTAGGAATTATTTTAAATTCTTTCCACTGCAGTGGAAATAAGTTGCATGCCAAACATCTATGTGACATAGGAAGGGATAGAAACTTGGCTGCAACTTAGAGCAGTTTACCTTCTATATTATCAGAACCTGAGGATGCATCATCAGGAAGTGATATTAATAAACGCTCCACTGTCACAACATTCACTGCCTCAAACTTGCCATTCCTTATTATTCATGATAACATCCTGTATAGGACAATGTGATGGGGTGGGATTGCTTCTGCTCTTATTAGATTTTAAATTTGTTACTTTATTGCTGTTGTAATTCTCGAAATTATTTTCTATATCCTTATCCTTAGCTTTACTTATAAACATTCCATCCATGTTGATGTGTGACACCACCAGAGCGAGCTCTCTACCCATTATATTATTTAAAACTTTCCACCAGAGGTGGAGCCAGACATTTGAAACACCCGGGGCTTAGCCCTAAAGGGTAGTATGCATGTGGGATTTTTTTTTTTTTTTTGGGGGGGGGGGGGGGGGGGGGGTAGAAATGACTGAAAGATTAATAGGCTCTGTTTTGAGTTTTGTTAAAAAAAAAAGACTTCATATAGGAAAAAAATATATCACATATGCAGGTCACCTTAAGCTAGGTTTTTAATTAAGCAGCGAGGCAAAACAAAATCAGGGCTGTATCAAGACACAAGGACTAAACCCCAATTCAACCAGACCCAGAACTGATCCGGAATTAAAACAGGACTACAACATTTCAAAATCAGGACTACTGAGGACTTAACCAAGACAGAACCAGAATCAGAACTAGATGATAGTAGCACTAAAAATCATCATAGACCTGCACTACACTTATTTTTTTTAATTCTACCAAAGTCCACTATTTAGATTGAGAAAAGTTTATATAATTATTTAGCCTTGTTGTGCAAACAAGCCTGCATAACTTAATAAATGTAGAATTTGAAAAATAACAAACCTAAAAAGAAACACTAGGTACGAGATACATGAGGACCTGTGATACAGTGATACTTTTGGTAAACAACCATGTGACTAACATGTGTGTCTCACCTGCTCTTGTTCATCTCTGTTCTGTCCTCATTCTCCATCTCCCTCTCTGTTCCTCTCTCCCTCTCTCTTCCTCTCTCTCCCTCTCTCTTCCTCTCTCTCCCTCTCTCTTCCTCTCTCTCCCTCTCTCTTCCTCTCTCTCCCTCTTTGTGCTGACAATTATCAAATATACAGTTGAAACCAGATATTTACAAACTCTTCAGATAAAAACACTTTTTTAATTGTAACATCAAATCAGAGTAAATGTTTATTTTTTTAGATTGATAAATATATAAAAAAACATATTTGTTAACTTTAAGAGTAAAGAGAGAAATTGTCTATATTTCTTAATTGCAAATGGCACCAAATTGTATTCAAATTGAGCCACACTTATGGAGCTCCACAATTCTTTTCCTGGTGTTTTGGTTGACATCTCTTGATTTTCCCATTTCAAAGAAACAGACTCTGTGCTTTGCCTTATATGCATCCACAGGTGTGCCACCAATTTACTCACATGGACTCTACTAACCAATCAGAAGCTTCTTGGTGGTGGTCAGAGGGCCCGGTGGCGCCTGTGTCCGGCAGCCTCGCCTCTGTCAGTGCGCCCCAGGGCAGCTGTGGCTACAATGTAGCTTGCCATCGCCAGTGTGTGAATGTGTGTGTGAATGGGTGAATGACTGAATGTAGTGTGAAGCGCTTTGGGGTCCTTAGGGACTAGAAAAGCGCTATACAAATACAGGCCATTTACCATGTCTTCAGCTCAGAATGGAATCTCTGGAGTTTCTTATTAATTAACAATAAACTTAGTGTATATGTACTCCTAAATTTGATGAAAGTGATAAAAAATAGACAGCTCTGTCTCTCTTTATTCTGACATTTAACTAATTCAAAAGATATTTCAATATTTATTTAACCAAAACAAAACAAGTTTACTCTAAATTGATGTTGTACAGTAAAAAAATGTTCTTGTGTTTTCCATAAAGTGTAAATATCTGGTTACAAATGTGAATATCCTGCTGTGTACTGAAATCCCTCTTGTTTTGCATAGAAATATACTGAACAACATACAAAGCATAATATATAAAATAACATCTACCAGAGTTTTTTCTTTGAAAGAAGCTCCTCATGTCCATTCTTGTATATCAGTGCATTACTGAAGCGCCTTGAGGCGACTTTTGTTGTGATTTGGCGCTATATAAATAAAATTGAATTGAATTGAATTACTGAAACCGATTTATTTAGCCGTGGAGGGAAACAACTGAAAATATGAAATAAACACACATGTAAGCTAAGACTCTCTAAAGAAACAGCATTGTTGTTGTTCGGCTTTTCATTTCGCCATTTGTTGATTCACTTGAAGACCAAGTAACGTAATATGGGTCAAGTGATCAGTTTGATATCAAGCTTTCGTGATAAACCATCATATTTACATTATTTGTACAGTACGAATGATTTGCTTTGGTACCTGGTCGAACTTCAGTTCTGCCTGGCTGCGTTTCTCCAACAGCTCACTCGCAGGCAGCAGCTGCCCCGCCCCGCTTAGTGTCTGAGCTCGGATCATACCAATATCAGGGGGGATTCATGCACAGTCGTAAATTCCCACAGTGTGCACTATGTGCTTCGAATATTGTGTGTAGTTTTTTGCTTTATACAGTTGTCAGCCAGGCATCTAACTATGAAAAAAAAAAAATTTACACATGATATACAAAGTTACACGTGATGTGTAAAGAAGAGGACACCCATACTACATTTATTTGATATTTGAAGGACTCATCCAGGCTGGAGAAACTGATCAGGAGGGCTAGCTCTGTGGTCGGCATGAAGCTGGACACTCTGGTGACAGTGGCAGAGAAAAGGACATTAAAGAAACTGATGGACATTATGGACAATGCCAGGCATCCTCTGCACACAGCCATAAACAACCAGAGGAGTCTGTTCAGTGACAGGTTGCTTCTCCCAAAGACAAGAACTAACAGACTTAAAAACTCCTTTGTCCCACACGCCATCAGACTGTTTAACTCCTCTCTGGAGGGGAGGGGGAGGGGAAACAGGAGGACAAAGGAGGGGGGAACAACTAAGCTGTAGTGCCTCTTCACCTCACTGTGCAATACCTTTTGTGCAATACTTTTGTAAATAGTCAACGGTGCAATAGACTCAATACTTGAAATGTGCAATTCACTTGTATTTTTATTCCTATTTATTCTATTTATCCCCTTCGTATATTTTATTTATATTGTCTCTGTATATATATGTGTGTGTGTATAACTCTGTAACTTCTGTCGTTGCTGTGCTTTTTTGGAAATCGAATTTCCCAGAGGAACCCACCCGAGGGATTAATAAAGTTCTATCTAATCTAATCTATTTATATTATATTATCTGTATAGCACTTTAGAGCACACCTTTCACTTTATTAAAAGCACTTCATCAAGTACTTTATTTAGCATTGCACTTTAAGCATGGATTTGCACACAAGAAGTTTAATTATTTATTGACGATTTATTGGGAACTTTAAAATCAGTTGGTAGCCTTATTTCAGATCCTGGTGGTTGTCTGTCAGAAGAGAAGAAGGGTGATTGAGATTGTGATTAAGGTTTACCAGTAAGGAAAACTAATTCAAATGTGTGTGTGAAATATAGGAAAAGTGGTGCAAATAAGTAGTGATGTGACGTTCTGTATCGAGGCTTCGAAGCTTGTGTCGAGTAATGGAGGGGGCGTTTCCGCGATGCGCGGAAGGCTTGCTTCATTTGTGGGAGGAGCTGAAAATGATGACGTCCGAAGCCTCGCTGCCCGGCTGTACCACGTGACTGGTTCATGAAGTGGTTCGCATTTGCCGCGAGCTATGACAGAGATAAACCCCTCAGACTTCAGTCAAAATGTGGGTGTTTGATGGAGAGTTGCGGTTAGTGAGAGTTTGGAGACAGTTTGGAGGTTTATGAGAGTGAGGAGAGAAAGTCAGGAGAGAATGGAGCCAGCTAAGAAGAGGAGGATGTCCTCCCCTGTGTGGGAACATTTTGATCTTATATCTCCCAACAAGGTATGTAAATTTCTACAGAAGATGTATTTTCATAATACTGATGGTGCAATACAATTTATGTTAAGCGGCTTTACTTTTGTACAAGGTGAAGTGTTTGCTATGTGCCAGGGAGCTGGGATATAACAACAACACCTCATCCATGCTTAGGCACTACAGAGCTTTGCATGAGAATAGGGGGAACACTGATTATGGAGCAAGACCAGGTGAGCATCAAATGCCATGATAATACAGCATGTTACTAAATGATATAACAATATTATACAGCTGTTATAAGTTACGTGTGTGATATTTATATTTGTGCTTTGTCTTTATTGTCTTTCCTCAGCAGAGCAATCTCAAATAGATGAAGACCTGGTTAGCATGGTGATTGAGGACTCCCAGCCATTTAGCATTGTGGAGGACAAAGGATTCAAAAGATTTGTTAAATCATTAAATCCTACCTATGTTCTCCCCACTAAAAAGGTCATAAAAGCAGTGAAAATTTAGTTTTTACAGAATAAAATGTGGGCAGGACTGACGCCTCAGTGTGTAGCTGTCCATACCTCAACGTTACAAAAGCACCACCACTGTCCACACCCCAACCACACCTCACAGTAAATGATCATTTCCATTTTAAGCATTTCCAAATGATCATTTTCCATACTGCCAGTATAAATATACACAGTGTACTGCATCACTACAATATAGATGTTTTACACACTCCTTTTGTTGTTGACATTTACGGGCTGTGTGCAAAAGGCCACACTCTTCAAATTCATGCCAACTAATATTTTTACGTCCAGTAGGTGTCCTACTAGAGCAAATGAAGCTTCAAGACGCTTTGCGCTGGGGTGAACCAATTGGATGAAAAGCTTCAGTGCTTCATGAAGCTTCATCTGCCATCACTACAAATAAGTGTTTGTCTTTCTTGCCTGTGTCCTCTTCAAGGTGTTTGGGCAAATGTTTCCCTGGTGGTCCAGACACCATTTAAAGGTTCCGGGAGAGACCATTGATAAAGAGAGTGTGGTGAATCTTTTTGTGCTTGGGTTTTTTTTTATAATATTGGGTTTGGTGTAAAATTAAAGTGTGAAATGTTTATTAATATAAAAATGTGAAATGTATTTATGTATTTATTTATTCTAATTGATATATTGTATACTGTGGGGGTGGATTTGTGCTGTGAAGAAGCTCGATGAGTTAATTGTTGTAAGGAGAGCTGTATAGCAAATAAATACTTTTTGTACCACTACACTTGTCTTGGTCCATCTCACTGTGTTTCCAGCCGCTAAGGGCCGCCTTGTTACATGTAATTAGATTTTTTTAAAGAAAAAATGCTAAAACTAAATGCTTTTATTTCTATTTTAGTAGAAACTCTTACAATAGAAAACTTCTGTTCAGATGAGAATTGAACAAATACTCAAAACATAATTTGATCATTTCTGGAGCAGTCTTCAGGAGCTCCACATGTCAACATGCCAATGATAAAAATGCGTCCTCCTAGATTAAAATATTTTTAATGTTAGATTTAATTTACAGTCAGCTCTTAAAAATAAGATCAGCATACCAAGGAATAAAGACGAGCAAAATATGCTGACATAATATATGTCAGCACATGTCTTACTCTCCAAGTAAGACTTTAAAATTAAATAAAACGATCCAGTAACGGATCCCAAAAAAGTTG
This sequence comes from Copadichromis virginalis, assembly GCF_057382275.1. Classification (NCBI taxonomy): domain Eukaryota; kingdom Metazoa; phylum Chordata; class Actinopteri; order Cichliformes; family Cichlidae; genus Copadichromis; species Copadichromis virginalis. The sequence continues at coordinate 2,404,181 of NC_140623.1, read as the reverse complement.
ATCCTGTTCATCTGGATGTAGCGTTTTCAGCGGGAGAAATGCTTCTCCTCGATTCAGAGATGGTCTTTCACATTTCACGTTGATGACCCCCTTGACTCCCCACTCAGTGTTCCCCCCTGTCCATTGATCGTTGATCAGTGGTTGTTGATCAATGGCCATGACAATTTGCATATTAATGATCAAGAAACTCACCTTACAGCCCAATGTTAGCCACTAGTGCTAACATTGTCACTTGGATGAGTGACGAAACGTTTCTCTCACTGAAAAACGCTACATCCAGATGAACAGAATCAACTTTGATTTGCTCAGGAAAAAAAACTGAAATAAGTCAAACATTAACATTCCTACAATGCACAGTGGTGTTTTTGTCTAGCTTGTCTATGTAGCCCATTTAATTAAAAACCTTCAGGAGTTATGGAAATGTAATTAACAAAGTCTACAGACACAATGAGCAGCAGTTAACACCTTTAAATCTTGAGCATACTTCAGGGAGAGAGACATTCAGCGGGGCGCTGACAGCAGTCTCTGTAACCAGCCCGGCCCAGCCCTGGTTTAAATACACTCAGAACAAAAGTATTCCACAGCTGTTTTTTAAACCTTTGACCCTCTTTAATCTCCTCTCACAGTGATTGCCCCTTGTCTCTTCCCCCCATCTTCAAAGATGTGGTTAATAAAAGGCTTCACCACCTGTGGAATTTCATAATCAGAATCAGCATACTATATTAATCCCTAAGGAAATTATGTGGGTTACAGTTGCTCCAGTATAGTAACAGAAACAGAAACAGACTAGACTATTTAACAATACAATATGCTACAGATTTAAGAAATAGCTAATATATATAAATCACTCAATAATAACTATCAAGGATTGACAGAGATGATTATAAATAAATATCAAGAAAATTGACAGCAACATTACTGAGTAGAAAAGAGTGTGTACAAAAAGGTGTAACTACTGCAGAGTTTACAGTGCATTAGATGGAGGAGCTGCACAGGCAGATGGCATTACCTCAGCTCAGGCACAGATAGCAGAAGAAAAATACAAAAAATCCAACAAATACAAAATAAGTAGGATAATACTAAATGAAACATTAGTCATTAATTAACTGCTTTCTTGTAAAAAAAAAAAAAAAAAAAGGCACATGTCATGGTAGCCCTGATGCTGATGTGCTTTCCTTATCAGACAGACGATGGTCCAAATAATGTAGTTGTAGCACCTGATGACTTCCCATGAAAAAAACAAAAAGAAAACTGTGTTGATGATGATTATACCTGCATCAAATATGATGGGGGTGAAATCCAGCTGTGACTAAACATGTATTATTCAAAGATATTATTTTGTTATAATCAAATTAATTGCATTATATTAAGGGCGTAGATTTGGTTTTGGCATCGGTGGGGACGGATGATTCAACCACCGAACCCTGCCCTGTTTCTCTTTTTTTCCCCTTTTTGTCTTTGCTTCTTGATATAAAAAAAGGAGAAATATACTTGCCTACATATGCTATTCTACATGCTTTTAAACCATTTAAAATTACAATTCATAGTTTTATATGTGAATTGTATAATGTTAAATTGCTTAAGTATTTTAGACTTTAGTTTACTTCAGCCATATTCCATATAAATCAGGTATCATACAAAAATAAAAATAGAGTCAAGACAATAAAATAGAATAGAATAGAATAGCCTTTATTGTCATTGTACAGAGTACAACGAAATTGGAGTGCCACTCCCTTGGTGCAAGTTTCAATAATAAATATAAATGTAAAATATAAAAAGTACAAAAAAACAATCGTAAGTACTCAAACAATATTATGTACAATATATACAGGATAGCAGCATTAATATAATGACAGTGACGGTATGGAATAGGTTCAATTGTTTTTGTGCTTATTCACTACGGTGATAGCTCTGGGAAAGAAGCTATCCCTGAATCTGTTTGTCCTGGTTTTATGTGACCTGTACCGTCGGCCTGACGGTAATAGTTCAAACAGTTGGTTGCTGGGGTGAGAGTGGTCCTTGATGATATTGCCAGCTCTGCTGAGGTACCGAGAGTTTGCAGTGACCTCCAGGCTGGGCAGAGAGCAGCCAGTGATCTTCTGGGCTGTGTTGATGACCCTCTGCAGTACTTTCCTGTCTGCAGCTGAGCACCCTGCATACCATGTTGTTATGCTCTCTATGGTGGCTCTGTAAAATGTCACCAGCAGCCTCTCCTCCAGGTTGTTCCTCCTGAGCACTCTCAGAAAGTGGAGACGCTGCTGGGCCTTTTTAACCACCACCGTGGTATTTGCAGTCCAGGAGAGGTCATCAGAGATCTGCACGCCCAGAAACCTCATGGAGTGTACCCTCTCCACACAGCTCCCGTGAATGTAAAGTGGGGCCGGGTCTGCTCTGCCCTTCCTGAAGTCCAAGATAAGTTCTTTAGTTTTCGTGGTGTTCAGTTGGAGGTTGTTAACTGAACACCACTCAGTCAGTCTGTTGACCTCATCTCTGTAGTCCGACTCCTCCCCCCTTGAGATGAGTCCAACCACTGTGGTGTCATCCGCGAACTTTATGATGGTGTTTGAGAGATGGGTAAGGGAGCAGTGGGATGTGTAGAGCGTAAACAGGAGGGGACTCAAAACACATCCTTGTGGAGACCCGGTGCTGAGTGTGATGGTGCTGGACCGGTGGGGGCCGAGTCTGACAGACTGTGGTCTATTTGTCAGGAAGTCCTTGATCCAGAGGCAGATGGGGGTGGAGAGTCCCAGGTGAGACAGTTTCTGGACCAGGATCTCCAGGATGATATGATTGAATGCTGAGCTGAAGTCCAGAAAGAGCATTCTCACATAGCTTCCTCGGTGCTCCAGGTGACTCAGCGCAGTGTGGAGCGCTATGGTGATAGCGTCCTCGGTGGAACGATTTAGTAGGCAAATTGGTGGGGGTCCAGAGTGGGAGGCAGACCGGCCCTGATGTGCTGACAGACCAGTCTCTCAAAGCACTTCATCACTACAGGCGTAAGTGCAACAGGCCTGTAGTCATTTGGGCTGGCCACAGCTGTCTTCTTGGCGATGGGGATGATGGTGGAGGTTTTGAGGCAGGGTGGGACGGTGTTTGATGACAAGGAAAGGTTGAAGATTTTAGTGAAGACTCCGGTCAGTTCGTCAGCACATGCTCTGAGAACCTTTCCATGTATTCCATCAGGACCTGCCGCCTTCCTGGGATTCACTGACCTTAGAACACACGTCACTTGGTGCTCCCTAAGTGTTAGTGTGCCAGTGCTGGGGGCGGGTGGAAGTGGTGTGGCAGCTGAGGGCCTGGTCGTCTCAAAGCGGGCGAAAAGAATATGACTTTAAGGAATTAACAACATTACTTCAGTTGTAGTACACCAACATCTCTTATACATTAGCACTAAGGGAACACTGAATGACCTGCTGGTTTTTGTCCATAAAGCTACTCATCTAAGATTACCACAAAGTAAAAGATCTCTCAGCAAAATTATGCAACATTTTAGGCACTGTTGCTCCGATCAAATCAGTGAGCTGGGATTTTTTATTCCAAACATGAACTACTGTTACAGAAACAGACATGGACTACTAGTGTCCCACACAACAACTCAATGTGGACTATGTGAAGGGGCCACACACATGCCTTCTCCTCTCGTTAACTGAGGTAAACTGCTGGCATATCTATATATACATCTATACTGTTCAGTCTCTCCTGGTGGACATGGCATACAGCAGCATTGTTTAATCTCATTCGAGTCATTGTTGACCTTACCCATCTTTTTAGTCTTCTGAGAGCACTGAAGCTTCTTTCAGCCTCAGTACATGCGTGTTATCCTCAGATTAAAATTATTACTATGTGCTTGATGTGCCTCAGCTTTGGCCCTGGCTCTTCCCCTCTGACTGCACTAGGACATATTGCCACATGATAAAATAACACACTGATTCATGCCATATAAAATGTGAGACGTGTCAATTCAGATTCTTTGTCAAATAAACACTAATGAATCAATTTACATCAGCAGCTGACAATTGTCATGATAATAAATACTAGTTAATCTACAGCACCAAATCATCAGTCAGTCACCTGTGAGCTCGCCTCTGAGCCTCATGGCAGAGCTGCCTGTCACCTGATGAATAACAGTGAGACATTCCAAATACATGCAGTCACACATGTGCTTCAAATACAGTCATGAACCAACAGGTCATCCCCCAATTTCACCTGTGATCTTGTATCACCATTGCTCTCTGAGCTTTGTGTTGGTTCTTCTGTCACCTGACAAACAGGACAGACATGACAATAAGAATAAAATGTGGAGCTGCTTCAGTGTTTCTGTCAATTTGTGCAGATCTTGACTCATCAGTAATGTTTGTACGGTGAGAGCATTTTTAAAACAATTTGTGCAAACTACACTACAAGGTGGAATATTTGCAAAATCATAACTACCATGATATTTTGTCTCAAAAATTAACCCTATGAATATGTCAGTACCATTAGGATGAAATTATTGTGTCACCAACATTTTAACGTTAGATATATAATTTTAACAGCCTCTGTAAACTAATATCCTGGCTGCTTGAGGCTGCTGTTTTCTCTGACAGTTTCAATCAAAATTAGAAATGCTGCTCTGAGACTGAGAGAACTAATAGTGCTGCATGTTGTGCAGTTAGTTTCCAAAACACGTTATTCATGGTTACATACAATTTTAGACTGATGTGGGCCAAAGCCTAGCATAGCCTGTAACGTTATTATGACGGACACATTTTATGAGTGAACTTGACTTTAAGCGACTTACAGGTTTCTTTGAAAAATATTTTCTTATATCCAGGATCTTCCTTTTTGCTGCCGTCCTCCGCTCCTCCTGGCAGCGGAGGCTTACCGCTGCAAAAACGAAACGGAGCTCCCTGAAAGGCACAGCCAATCACATTGGCCATAACTCTTTCTACACCGCTGGGTGAATGAGACGTTGACAGATCGTTTTTTCTTTCTATCGGGTCTTTTTTTTCTTTACTCGCAGAGATCAAATTATTGGTGGGGACACGTCCCTTCCATCCATGCCAAATCCATGCCAAATCTACGCCCTTGCATTATATACATATTTTTTTCATTCAGCGCTTTACCATCAGCTTGTTATGTAAACAGGAACATTCATCCCTCATTTGGCAGAAAAAAATTGAACATAGCTCAGTCTCTCACCACACTCTTTATCCAGGTTACCTGCACTGATTTTTTTAAATCCAGGAGATGTCACTATTGAGCGACACACCAAAAGGGTTACAACACTTCATCTAGCCACCACTACTGTAGCGCATCAAATGTTGTACAGGCGATACATTTTTGTATATACACCGAGATAATTACGAAATGACGATGTTTTATGGATGCAGTCATATATCAAAACCTTTTCACTATTTTGTTTTTTTATACAAACCCCCTGACATTGTGTTTGCTATTTTGTATTTGTATTTTGTGCTTTGTCAATAAAGCGTATTCAAAAAAACAAACAAAAAAAACTTTTCACTAGGAATGCAAAACTCAACCAATAGCCGATGGTTACACAGTCACATGATTATTTCAGGCTTCCAATGTGTTGCCTGAGTAAAAAAAATATTTATAACATCAGCGGCACATTTAAAGGTGTTTATTTCAATTTGGATTCCATGAAAAACACAATAATTAATAACAATAAGCGTGTTAGTATTTAGCACTAAGGTTTTGAGCAATTATGCTTATAATTAACGTAAATTGCGTTCAGGCACATGTTTAGTGATCTTCAGCATAGAAAACACAGATGAATTCTGAAGGTGAGGGCTTCTCTTATGTCACCACAGGTTAGTTTGTGTTGTTCATTTTAATTTTGATTAACTTTAATTTTCTTGTGCAATTTCAATACAGATAATCGATGGGGTTGAGCTGGCTTCCTAAACTAAACTGTGAGCATGTTAAATAGATATGAAGATAATAGATATGAATCAGTTCCTTATTGCGTTGTAACATTGCTGGTGTCTCATTGAGTAAAACTTTACAATATCCTTTGCATGGGTGTACGTGTATCGTTCTAAATAAGAAATCGATTGAATGTCAGTGTTCCTATAATTCTATACATAGGCAGTAGTTTTGTTTACTTGCTTTACTTTGCTTTTTACTGGACTTGTCAGGATCTTCCAGCAAAAATAGTTAGACTCAGAGTATAGTCTTTTGATCAATTGATATTTGTTTCTTTTTTGCACACTTGACCTTTGAATGACCAGTGATGGAAAATGATTGTCACTCAACTATTACTTATAAGCGTACTTTCCCTTTAATGCTGCCTTGTACTTTAAGTCCACTTCCATTTCAGTATATATTATTTGACTAGTTACTACTTGAAGTAAGAATCATATTAACTGTCTATATGAATGTAGTGATCATCTTTTGGATTTTTTTTTAGCATCTTAGTTATGGGTCTGCGGGATTTGTGGAGTAACTACAAAGTATTGATTGTGATGGGCACAAGTCTGGGGCTGATCCACTGGGGCTGGTACAATCTGAAGGGAAGCCCACTGCTACGCAAAGACGGAGATGAGTATATTCCTGAACCTGGCATTGTTACCTACGTTTCCCCTCCTGCATCTGCTCTTCCTTCTCCTCCTCCAGCTGTTGCTCACAAGAGCAAGTAACCCGCACTGAGGTATGAAACTGTTAAAAACACCTGAAGAAAACGTGCTAAGTTTTTCTGCCCTTGAGAGTTTGTATAACTGAGCACACAAAGGGTTTGTAAAACTCAGAGCAGTTTCATCTACCTTTAGTTGTATTTTCAGATTTTCACAAGTTGGTGCTCCAATTTAGAATAGAATAGAATAGAATAGAATTCAACTTTATTGTCATTGCACATGCACAGGTACAGGGCAACGAAATGCAGTTTGCATCCATCCAGAAGTGCTTTAGTGATATAGATATATTACAATATATATTAGCAATAATATAGATATGTGAGTATATTACAGAAATGGGTCTATTATGGTATGTTATAATGTACATGGTATGAAGTATGTTGTGAATATTCTATAACTATAAGTATGTACAGGCTGTAGTTTAATTTAAAAAACAAACGAACAACTCTACAAATTAACTAAATTCCAGTACCAAAGAAAATAACTGATATTTGATACTACAGGGAAGATTATGATCCCATCCTGCAACAACAGAAATAATGGCAAAGAAGTCATATCTTGAAAAAGTTAACTTGTTAAATTTCAGCTATTTTCCCCAATTATAAGTTACATTTTTAAGATTAAATTTGGAGGGTTTTTTATGAGTTATTTTGATTATTTCAGTATAGGTTGTGAAGGTAAGATATATTTTTGAACGAAATTATAGAAAACAATATCTGAATAATTTTAATTATTGTAGAAGAAGAGCATAATGGAAAAATAAAAAAAATTAACTTTGGATAATGTGTCGTGTTAGTAATGTGAAAATACAGACCGGTTACTGCCTGCATTATAAAACTGATTACCCAGATGGCTACAACAAAAATAAATAGATTTCTATAAGCTATTGGAAAAGTAGAAATTTAAAGTTTATCATCTTGGCCAATCTGTCTGCAGCCTCTCTACCACCCAGTGTTCACACTGCTCTGCCTCATTCGGTAGCTCTTTGACATCCTCAGCTTGGGTGTTCAACCTGAAGTCCCTACACACAAAGTTTAATACTCTACTGCACACCTGACCTTTCATGGTGTTTTCTTGGGTGTCTGTATCCAGTAAGGGTCCCTAGGCGAGATTCCCTATGCTAACCAAGCTACCTTGGATATGAGAAAGACAGAGATAACTGAAGCCATACCAGCTCAGACAGGATGTGGACAAGGTCCACGTCAGGTGTTGGGAAACCATGACACACAGATGAGAAGTGGGTTAACGGAACCGGAAGACATAAGTGGGGAAGAAATGAAAACAAAGCACTGTTGGCATGCTACTACATAATTAACCCCAGCGGAAGGCGTTACATGAAGACGATGTGGGACCTATGGAATCTTTGATACCCAGCATTTAGAGAGACAGCAAAACATTTAGTAGCTTCTAGAGGCCAACTTTGAACCAATAGCACAAGTTACCATGAAGTGCAGGGTCTACCAAGGAGTTCCTCTTTTCCAACTGCTGTTCTGCATTGGCCTGAACCCCCTCAGTTAGGTCATTGACAAGACTGGCTATGGAGACCAATTACAGAATGGGGCAATCGTCAGCCACCTCCTCTACATGGATGACATCAAGCTGTATGCTTAAACAGACATTGATTCATTCATCCACACCACGAGGATCTACAGCAACAACATCAGAATGTCTTTCGGACTGGAGAAGTGTAGTCAGAAGGTAACAAAAGGTAAAGAGAGGCGCAATTACCAAGTACCTGCAGAGGGTCAGGCAAGTCCAGAGAAGTCAGCTGAATGGAAAGAACAAGATCCAGGTAATCAACACTGGGATTGGGTAGCCTACTGGGATAATAAGCTGGCTAAAGGAGGAGACAGACGCCACTGACATCAAGACAAGGAAGCAGCTCACCAAGGACAAAGGGTTTCACCCCAAGACTAGAACCCTGAGACTGTATGCCAAACAGTACAGAACCACTGTCCAGGATGAGACGATAAACATTCACATCAGGATCATGGCCACAACGAACAATGTGCTTAGTGAATACCTCAGACAGCAGAAACCCAAGAAAGAAAAAAAGGAGCAAGTAGAAAATCTGTCATGGAGCCAGAGGCCCCTGCGTGGTATGTATCACCGGCAGACAGGATTTCTGGATGTCAGCCACTTCCTCTGTCAGTGGCTGGACAAAGCTGGACTGGAGGACAGCACAGAGGCACTAGTCATGGCAGCACAGGACAAGCTGTATGCACAAGATTCATAGAGGCTGGGGGCTGCCACACCAGGCAAGATCCCCAGTGCAGGCTGTGTAAAGATGCCCCAGAGACAATCCAGCACATAACAGCAGGGTGCAAGATGTTAGCAGGCAGGGCATACATGAGGCGCCATAACCAAATAGCTGGCATAGTATACTTTAACTTCTGAGCCGATTATGGCCTGGAAGTCCCGAGGTCAAAATGGGACACAAGCCAAGATCCTGTGGGTCTTCCAGATACAGATAGATAAACAGGTGATTAGGGATGGGTATCATTTAGGTTTTATCCAATACCAGTGCCAAACCGGTACATTTGAAATGGTGCCGGTGCTTAAACAGTGCTCGAACCGGTGCTTAAAGAATGGAGAACACAAACTTTGTCCAAAAAGCTTTTATGTTTTTATTTTTAGCAGTCTCTTTTTTTCTGCAAAATGATAACCAAGTTAGCCTTTTCTGTTGATACAACATACCTCCTTTGGTTGGAACCGGTGCTTAAACAATGGAAAACACAAAATTTGTCCTAAAACCTTTCATGTTTAGCTGGTTTTTTTTTGTAAAAAGATAACAGTGTTAGCCTTTTCTGCAGCTATAGGGCATATATGGTATCACTCTATCAAATAACAAGACAGCCGCATGTAACTACGACGGTGTTTGCTAGTTCACCTTACGTGCATTAATTTAATAACGTGGTTAGCCTACTCAACATAAATTACACACGAACAACATTAAGCTACTCACCCAGAGAAGAACGGCTGCTGCCGCCATCATCATCCATCATCATTTCTGCTACACTGGCAGGGCTAGGGGCCAGGTTTTTCATCAGATTTGAGGAGTTACCTCCTTTGCACAGTATCACCTTAAAGCACTTGTTGCAGGCTGCTGAGTTTGCATCTTTTGCTGTGAAGTACAGCAAGACTTTTGACCGCTTCGCCTTGGGCATTTTTAATCTGTAACTCTGCTCTAAAAGAACGTACTTACCTGGGCCCGCCTACTATCCTTGGATAGTCTGGTTACTACCGTTTATGTCAGAATGGCACCGGATACCGGTACCCATCCCTACCGGTGATGGCTAACAGCCTAACATCGTAGTGATGGACAAGCAGAGGAAGACGGCTGTAGTGATAAAATATAGCTATACTGAATGACAACAAAGATGCTGCGCAGGACCTCTGGGGGCTTGAGAAGTGTATTTGTGTGGGTGGGTGTGTGTTGGGGGCACTGCCCTGAGTGTTCCAGTTGCAACGAGGACTACTGCTGCTTTCAATCTCCACATCTTCTTGAGCTCTCCTCTCAGCTCTTGGCACTTCTCGAGCTGCTATCATTCAGTATAGCTACATCTGTCACTACAGCTGTCTTCCTCTTGGTTTGCCATCACGAGTTTTTCTGTCTGTATCTGCAAGTCCCACAGGATCTTAACTCGGTCATTCTCAACTACCCTAAGGGGACATTTGGTTATGGTGTTCTATGTATGCCATACCTGCTAGCATCTTGCACCTTGTTGCTATGTGCTGAAATTTTCTCATTAGCATCTCTGTACAGCCTACGGGGTCTTGTTCCTATTCTGCCATATTAGTGCTGTCTCTGTGCTGTCTTTCAGTTCAGCTTTGTCCAGCCACTGACAGGATTTGTGGATGTCAGTCTCTTCTTCTGTCTGACGGTGGCACATACCGTGCAGGCTCCCATCCTTCCGTGATGGTTCCTTTTCCTGCTTCTCTTCTCTCGGGATTCTGCTGCAAGAGGTATTCACTAAACTATAGTGAATACATCTAAACTAAACTAAAACAAACTAACAAAAAACTAAATCTTTGTTGTCTCATCCTGACTAGTTCTCATCTTCCTTCCACTTTGCATACAGTCTCAGGGTGCTGGATTTGGGGCTAACCCTCCATGCACGGAAGGAGATTTCTTGTCTTGATGTTAGTGGCTTCAGTTTCCCCTTTGGCCATCTGATTATTCCAGCAGGTTATTTGATTACTGGCAAGGCAGCATCATAAGATGATGAAAGATTTACCCTCAGGCCCCCTCCTTGATTCAGAGATCGTCTTTCCCTTTTTCGTAAATGGCCTCCTTGACTCCAAACCACCGTCCAGGATGTGTATATCCTTATCAGTAAAAGAGTGGCAGCTCGCCTGTAGGTGTAAATAGACTGGAGTCAGACATAATTTTTATTGGTAGTCCTCTAATGTCCTGTTTCCTGGAAGTTTCAGTTTGCTGTGCAACTGCCGTGCTCAGTTCTGTCACAAATTTCCACAGACATCATCCCATCCCCCACTAGAACTCAGCCCAAAAAGCTGATAAGAGTCACACCCAAATGAATGAATAAATGTTTACAGGGAATAGATTTTTTGGTCTGAGTGGTCAAAGTGTAAAGTTTTATCCATCTATTTTATATTTTCAAAACTTAGAGATTTTTTTTTATAATTTAACAGGTGAAGATATTCAAGAATGAAAACTATCAAGATAATGTAACATTCTATTTAATTGTATTTATATGGCACCAAATCTAACCTACAACAACTCGGCAATATCCTACAGTAATACTGATAAAGCAAATGACCTCCTTTGAGCAAGTACTTAGCCAAGCTATCTATATAAGTACCTTTGCAGATGCAGAAATTTTTCTATACCTTTCCTCAGATCTGCGCCTCGATACAATCCTGTCTCAGAGGTCTACAGACAATTCCTTGGACTTTACGGCTTGGTTTGTGCGCCAATGTGCACTGTTACATATGGGACCTTATATAGACAAGTGTGTGCCTTTCCCAGTCATGTCCAATCAACTGAATTTATCACAGGTGGACTGCAGTCAATTTTTAGAAACATCTGATATGTAATCAATTGAAATAGAATGAGTGTCAGAGTTACAGTGGCTTGCAAAAGTATTCGGCCCCCTTGAACTTTTCCACATTTTGTCACATTACAGCCACAAACATGAATCAATTTTATTGGAATTCCACGTGAAAGACCAACACAAAGTGGTGTACACGTGAGAAGTGGAACGAAAATCATACATGATTCCAAACATTTTTTACAAATAAATAACTGCAAAGTGGGGTGTGCGTAATTATTCAGCCCCCTGAGTCAATACTTTGTAGAACCACCTTTTGCTGCAATTACAGCTGCCAGTGTTTTAGGGTTTGTCTCTACCAGCTTTGCACATCTACAGACTGAAATCTTTGCCCATTCTTCTTTGCAAAACAGCTCCAGCTCAGTCAGATTAGATGGACAGCGTTTGTGAACAGCAGTTTTCAGATCTTGCCACAGATTCTCGATTGGATTTAGATCTGGACTTTGACTGGACCGTTCTAACACATGGATATGTTTTGTTTTAAACCATTGCATTGTTGCCCTGGCTTTATGTTCAGGGTCGTTGTCCTGCTGGAAGGTGAACCTCCGCCCCAGTCTCAAGTCTTTTGCCGACTCCAAGAGGTTTTCTTCCAAGGTTGCCCTGTATTTGGCTCCATCCATCTTCCCATCAACTCTGACCAGCTTCCTGTCCCTGCTGAAGAGAAGCCCCCCCAGAGCATGATGCTGCCACCACCATATTTGACAGTGGGGATGGTGTGTTCAGAGTGATGTGCAGTGTTAGTTTTCCGCCACACATAGCGTTTTGCATTTTGGCCAAAAAGTTCCATGTTGGTCTCATCTGACCAGAGCACCTTCTTCCACATGTTTGCTGTGTCCCCCACATGGCTTGTGGCAAACTGCAAACGGCACTTCTTATGGTTTTCTGTTAACAATGGCTTTCTTCTTGCCAGTCTTCCATAAAGGCCAACGTTGTGCAGTGCACGACTAATAGTTGTCCTATGGACAGATTCCCCCACCTGAGCTGTAGATCTCTGCAGCTCGTCTAGAGTCACCATGGGCCTCTTGGCTGCATTTCTGATCAGCGCTCTCCTTGTTCGGCCTGTGAGTTTAGGTGGACGGCCTTGTCTTGGTAGGTTTACAGTTGTGCCATACTCCTTCCATTTCTGAATGATCGCTTGAACAGTGCTTGGGAAATCTTTTTGTAGCCTAAGCCTGCTTTAAATTCCTCAATAACTTTATCCCTGACCTGTCTGGTGTGTTCTTTGGACTTCATGGTGTTGTTGCTCCCAATATTCTCTTAAACAACCTCTGAGGCCGTCACAGAGCAGCTGTATTTGTACACCCCACTTTGCAGTCATCACACTTGTAGTATGGCTGGACTGTCGTTAAAACATGTGATATCATCGAAACAGTGAGAACAAAGTGGCTGTTTGGAGGGAAAGTGCAGGGCTTTTTTCTCATCGTGGCTTTAAATGCATTTATCATGTCAGCAGCAGTCTTACCTTTTCCTTGCAGCTCACAGTTCAGATGGTTCAGTTTCCCAGTGCCGCAGCAAGTGAGACATACACCCTTTGTTTACCTGTGATTAAAAACAAACTCTTCCTCCCAATAACTGTGAAAATGGTCAATTTTATTTGGCTTCCCTGCCATGTTTTTCTGTATACCAAGTGTTTGTGAGTAAATACTGTTTTTCTTCTTCCCCTGCAGTGGTGTCACCATGAAACCTCAGAGCTGGCTCAGAAGGAACTGGCTGTGGGCCGTCTCTGGTGCCTTTGTGACTATCCACCTGGCTACATGGATAATGCAGAGAACTATGAAGAGTGTGGTGCGCTCTGAGGTTGCAGTCAAAAAGAAAACTGTTGAAGGGAGACCAGACTGATTTTTATTTAAGTCCCTGGAATGATGGAAGGATAGAAATCAGCCTCCAGACGACTGTGCCCCACATTAACTGATAAAGACTGTACTCTATCCACATCCATCCACATCCACTTGAGAATGTCAAGTTTGAAACGATTGCTGTAAAAAATCAGTTTTGTTGGACAGTTTGACACTTTTCTTGAGTTAGTTAAAAATAAATTGATGTTTCAAGTTGTGATTTAAAGTAAATAAAAACATGGAAATGTATATTTCAATAAAATAAATGTCGTGATTAAGACTTTTTTTATGTTGATTTAAAGGGTGGACTTACTCAGCTTCACAGTGTATTGTTGGGAGATTGTATTTATTTCTTCATGTTAACCAATTCAGTTTAAACACCTAAAATTATAGATGTCAGTGCTGCTAACAAGAATTATCTTAACCTAAAGCACAAATAGTCAAATTTTATTTCAACTGGGGCAGACACTTAAAACCACAGTATTAATACTGTGTTAAAAATGTATCCAAAATGATTTGTTTCTTGTCATTAAGAAAAAAACATTGTTTCATTAAATGTGATTGTTTTCATATCCATATCAAATAAATCTGTTGGAATCTCCCCTTACCTTAAGTTTCTTGCTTACTGAGTATGTCAAGCCGGTGGTCCAGTCAGGGGAATAATTATTTGATCCCCTGAAGAAATTTAAAATTTGCTCACAAAAAATGAACAGCAATAAATTTTATGGTAGCTTCATTTTAATTGAGAGAGACATATCAACAAAAACAATCTTAAAAAATACATTAAAAGGTTGTTTTGTATGTCATTGAGTGAAATAGGAATCTGTTCCCCTACAACCCAGCCAGAATTCGTACAGGTTGACTACAATCAGTCAATTACAGATACTTTTGATTTCAGCGTATGTGTATAATGCACACATGTCCACTGAATTGATATCTGCTGCTCCAACCACCTCACCACCATGGGCAGGACCAAAGAGCTGTTGATTGAAGGGACATAATTGAAGACTTGCTCCATGCTGGAATGGGCTCCAAGATCATCAGCAAGAACCTAGGTGATAACTGTTAGTGCAGTTATTTGGAAAAAATAAATGTATAAAATAACCATCTCTCGTCTTTGGTCAGTTGCAGCCAAGTGGTGAAGAGTGTCTGGTTTGGTGGTTGCAGGATCTCATCTCAGCTTTTTATGGATGATGTATCTTTTTTTTTTAGCTTCATCAACAACATCCAGCTCACACTGGGGCAGTTTGCAACACGTGTGAAGTGACTGGGATGAAAATTAACAACTCAAAATCTGAGGCCATGCTCTTCAGTTGGGAAAAGATGGAGTACCCACTTAGGGGTGTTAAATACCCCCAACTCTTTGATCTTTGGGCTGAAGGAGGAACAACAGGAGCAAGTTACTGTCTCAGGAGGAAGAGCTAAAGATTGAGAGACAACTAGTATTTCACCATACTAGTTGTGATGTGGATTCTGTACACATCTGCTATGATGAAGGGAGAGCTCAGCGTGGAAGCTGACCATTTACAGATCGATCTACCATCACCTGTGGTCACAAGCTCTGAAAAATGAACTGAAAGAATGACATCTCAACTACAAATGGCAGAAATGAGCTAACAGGCTTAAGGATCATCCACAAAGCTTCACTCCTAAAAACATAAAAAAGGTCAGTGCTCTTTAATTAATTAATCATTAATTTATTGAATTGAATTCAATTTTATTTGGATAAAACAAAATCACTAAAACAGTTGCTGCCAAGTGGAGCAGTTTAAATATCTTGGGGTCTTTTTCAGGGGTGAGGAGAGAAGGGTGCAAGATAGTGCACCAATCAGTCTGTCAATATCTGCAGGGATGTGGATGCTGAATCATTCTGTCGTAGTGAAGAGAGAGCTGAGCATAAAGGGGAAGCTCTTAATTTACTGGTCGATCAATGTCATTTCCCTCATCTGAGGTTATGACCTATAATAGTGGCTGAAAGAATGAGATAGTGGACACAAGTGGCAAAAATAAGCTTTCTGGCCTCTCCCTTAGAAACAGGGTGAGGAGTTCAGTCATTTGAGAGGGGCTCAGAGTACATCGGGCAGATTAGGGTCCCACTTGCATGAGCTGTTCCCACTATTTACACTATGTGTCTACACAATATTTGTGGTTGAAAAACAGTAGGATGAAGTTTACACTTTTTCTTTTCCTACCCACTTTTTTCAAATCCCATTGTTTATAAATCAATATTCAGAATTTGACATTATATTATCCATGCATGTTTAACTATATACAAGTCTACACTCATATACAATACACACATAAAACGAATTAAGCATATAAACTAAAACAACAACAAACTACAACACCCAGAATCAGAATCAGAAACGTTATTGTCATTGTCACGAGAACAACGAAATTAAGAATGATTAACCCTATGATTAACATTCCAATAAATCTCTTATCTTTTTGAAAATTGTCTCTCTCTCCAATTTTATCCTCCGGCTCAGTGCTGGTGAAATTATTTTGGGTCTTCCACTTGACTTTTTTGTTCCATAACCCTCAGGATCATTTAAGAAATTCCAAATGACTGTCTTACTGTATCCCACCTCAGCAGCGACGCTGCAAGAGACCGTGCTTATGCAGTTCAACAACCCAACCACGTTCAAAAAGGGAACTTTTTTTTTGCCTTTGCCATCAGAAAGTTATGACAGTGAGACTACCTGACAGAAAATGACAACGAAACCACATTTTTGCACAGAATTGGCATTTTAAAGGCATGTGGTTCTAAGATTTTGATCATCTGTAAAACAGCCTGTTTCAGTTTAAGCATTGTTTTCAATAAATTGCATGTTCAAAAAAACGTTTTCTTACGTTATATTGTAGGATGAAGACCCTACAATAACGCAAAAACTTGTATTTCTGTATATTCTCCTAATTTTCCCACTATTTGAAATGCCTCTGACTCTTTCTCCCAGTTTCCGTTATCGTGCTGAGTCACATGATACCACATGGTGCTTTTACTGTCTCCGAGTAATGTCTGAAAAATACAACAGCATAGTAATACGAGTTCAACAGTGAAAACGGTGGGCATAAAAGAAAAAAGCACCAAAAATAATTCTTTTATAGAAACCACTACAAAGGAATAAGTATAGAACAAATTAAATTGTAGAGGTTAATTGGACAAGAATAAAAAGGGACATGTAACAATGACATGTAGCAACAATGCTACGAAAATAGGATTTTTCCTTTTACTTATTTATTCAAAGTTTAAAAAAAATCTTCAACCTTTTATGCATTTATTGTTGATTTTCATTGAGACATTTGGTCAACTACTCTAAATCTGGTTAAAACGTAACATTTTGCGTTTTGTAAGTCTATTACTTACTCGCTATCTGCAACTTCGTTATTAGGGAATATGAGATAGTTTGTTGTTGCTTTGTTTAATGGTAATCAGCCTGTTTTACACATCACTGTATTTTTTCCTCCTTATTCATTCCGCTGGTCCGTGAAGTCAGCACGAGTCGTGGTTTATTGGAGCAAGACTTGAAGCGGCTCTGACCAGATATCAGTAGGCTGAGATAGATGGCAAGCGGTTGTCATTTTTATGCCACTGGAAAGAAATCCTCTGATGCGAATCTCGTGGATGACGCTTGATGTGACGTTTACGTCAAAAAGTGCGACTTAAACTAAGTTTGGATATATGTTTTTCTTTTTTTCACCACTTAGAAACGCCGAGGAGCTGGTAGTGAAAGTTTGGAGACATTTCGAGAGTCATTAAAAAGTTAGAAGAAACATTTTGGGACGTTTTGTGTCGGTCGTGTTGAGAGATGCCTGAATCAGAGAAGAATGAAAACATTCCCGAAGCGTCTGCAAGAAAAGGAAATTCAAACACAGGGAATACAGCAAAAAGCGAAGAGGTATGACACAGCTGGACGCTCCTGCACAACTACAAGTGATTATAATGTGATTGTGCAGGTTTTCTGTCAGCGGATGGCCTGGAGAACGTGCAAATGATTCCACGACTGCAGTAAACTGTTGGACTCTTGTCCTTTAAGCCCCATAAAGCACCCATCACTAGTATACAGCTTCCAACTTCCCTAGTTAGTTCTCTGTTAAAGATGAATTTATTGTGCATTAAGTGAATCATTGACAAATAAAATAGATTTTATTCGATAGCTTTGGACGACTGTTTAAAAAACAAAAAAAAAGGGGACCCTTTTTTTTTCACGGACCATTTTTGACAGATGGTTCAATGCTTGAAACAAACAATCTATATGTTCCTTCCACTATTTGAGTGAACTGCCTTCTATATTAAATCACTGTAAATCACCTTAAAACTCTCTCGTCACAGCTCAGGACCTGCTTGCCAGTGATTCTTACCAGTTGCACTATTCTTTGCTAGCCTTCAGGCTCATGCACTGTGGTCACCAATTAATCAGACAGCATAGACTTGACCTCAAACACAGTTTTGTGTTTAAGTGCACTAGTCTTTTGGTGCTTGGGATGTATATTGGCCCTGAACCAAGGATCCATCACTGAGGTTCTGTCTAGCAGGTCACTGCTGACCCTGAGTCTGTGCTTCTGCAAGTTGTTTTCATTTCCTCAACCTTTCGGTGAAGCTGCTGATAATTACAGTGGGTAAAATAAGTATTGAACGTGCCACCAATTTTCTAAGTAAATATATTTCTAAAGGTGCTTTTGATGTAAAATTCTCACCAGATGCCAATAACAACCAGTTCGGTCTACACATGTAAAGAAATCTAACCACAGATTACCATAAATTATGTGTAATAATGAGAAATGACAGAGTGGAAAATGTATTGAACATGCATACTATCATTTGCCTTTGTTTCTCTGTCTGAAATCTTGCAGTGAGCACCTGGTCGTGGCCGGTTTATGGTGAAATAATGTTCTTTCAACTTCCGGATATTGGCTTCAAAAGTGCTCACTGGAACCTTCAGTAGTTTCTTCTGTAAATTCTTCTGTAACCAATGCTTTCAGTATGTTTTGCAACAATAAGGCTTCAAAGGTCTTGAGAGTCCTCATTGGTTTTACCCATGTTTCTTATAAGACATGTTTTTATAGGCCATCAGTTTGAATGAACCAACATCAATTTGAACCAAGTGGCAGGACTGCTTACTGATATTATTCAGCTGGTGTCATGACTTTCCATGCCTTTTTGTACACCCCTTTCTTAGTGTGTTCAGTATGTTTTCTGTATCATTTCTTATATTACACATAATTTATCGGGATCTGTGCTTTGATTTCTTTGCATGTGTGGATTGGATGGTTTCTCTGGTGAGAATTTCTTATCAATAGCAACAGTTTGTCACATGGTCAAAACTGATTTTGCCTGCTGTATCTCACACAGAGAAATGGCTTAGGTAAGGCTGTTGTAATTCATGCTGTACCTTAGCCAGTGTGCCTATGGATAATACCATAATGATGGTTTACACTTGATCTCATACCATTCATATATGTATCGCACAAGCCGGCCGAAAAAACAAAAAACAATCCACTAACAGACAAAGGAAATGTGAGAATTAAGGAAACAAACAACTATATGTAACTAAAAAAGACAATCAGATAGTAGATTTGTTTTAATTTTTGTTAATTTTTCAGCATTAAATACCTTTTATTTTGCAGATCTTCTTATATTGAGAGTAATATTTAAATGCTTTAAATGCCCTTCTGTGTGTTTCAGGATTTTAACTTGGCTGCCATCTATGTGTCAGATGCCCAGTACAACAGAAATGTCTACTTTGACACATCACCTCAGGCTGTCAGGTGCGGCTTTCACATCCATCCATCCATATTAAATATGTGGAAATTCTATAATTATTTTGTTTGTCTCTGCTGTATTTCTGTTGTGCTGATTTCTGTACACACGTATATTTAATCTGTTCAGCCTGGAAGATGTTTCACTCCTCTCCGTCTCCTCTTAATTTTTGACCAGCAGTTTGAACATGTCAGACTAGAACAGTTTCTTTTAGCTCTGTTTACGATGACTTTCTTTGCCTGTGCTGACTGGTTGGTATTTTTTTTATTCTGTATATTTACTGTAAGGTGTCATAACTTTATATTTCACTTTTAATAAATACATATTAGTCTTTATAACAGCTTTAAATCAACATTGTTGAATGGATAATTTTTCATGTAGAATATATTGTCCCAGCAAATGCAACATTTTCTCCTGTTTATTAGTCAATCTGCTATGGCAAACTATGAGGGATGTGAAATGACTTCCTCCTAATGTGAAATGCATTTGGATGTGAGGACTTTAAGTTATAGCATGCAGTTTGGATTGAATAATGAGTGTGAGTTGCTCTAATATCCAACTTTGTGTGTGGATTTTCAGACTGTATATGCTCTATAATCATTGGGCCCTAAAGGTACTCCTCTACTTCTTCATGCTGGTCAATCTGTCTCTTGCCATCTTCGAGGATCCAGCTGTATACCCTCTGCCTATATGGGTAAGACTGCAACTGCCACACAGAGACACTGTCCTGTTTTTATAGTTTCTCTTTTTAATGTGCAGGCTAAGGGTGCTGAGAGGAATAAAAGGTTTGTCAGCAGCGCCAAATGTCCAAACAATCGTAAGTGCTTTTTGAAAAATTCAGAGATGCAGACAGTATTGGAACTGATATATCTGAAATATCTGAGCCTCTGTCATGCTGATTGAAGCAGAGTCTATGAAAAAACACTATAAGAGTTATTCTGATATAAACTAAGTACTAACTAAGTGATGTTCTGAGGGCTCTTGTAAATCTAAGTTTCATTTTGGTTTAAAGGCTGACTAGTAATTAAACTTATACAGATGTTAAATTTAGCAAGTATGTAGCAAAATTAATGAATGCAAAAAAGTGAAATATAGCAGTTTAAATAAACAACTAGCATACTTTCTTACTAGTTTGTTTGTTTTTGTTGTTGTTGTTTGTTAGTTTTTTCAAGGCACTTTTTATTGTAAGGTCGACCCTACAATAATACATACAGAGAAAAACCCAACAATCATATGACCCCCTATGAGCAAACACTTTGGTAACAGTGGGAAGGAAAAACTCCCTTTTAACAGGAAGAAACCTCCAGCAGAACCAGGCTCAGGGAGGGGCGGGGCCATCTGCTGCGACCGGAGAGAAGGAAGACAGGATGAAGACATGCTGTGGAAGAGAGACAGAGACTAATAACGAGTATGATTCAATGCAGAGAGGTCTGTTAACACATAGTGAGTGAGAAAGGTGACTGAAGAAGAAATATTAAATGCAATAGAAGCCAATAGAGGGGAAATCTGCTCTCTCTTTCTAGTCCCTGTCAGGACTCTTGCTGCAGCATTTTGGATTAGCTGAAGGCTTTTCCGGGAGTAAGACATTCCTGCAGTTTAACTAATTGGTGTGTGAGATCTGGTATCATGGATGGATAAAGCTGTGTGTTATCTGCAAAGCATTAAAATGTGTGAAGTCTATTAGTTAGATATGATACAAAACAATGCAGAGCAGTACCTGTAATACCTACAGCGTGCTCTAATCGCTCTAATAGGATATTATGGTCGACAGTATCGAACGCTGCACTGAGGTCTAGCAGGACAAGCACAGAGATGAGTCCACTGTCAGAGGCCATAAGAAGATCATTTGTAACCTTCACTAAAGCTGTTTCTGTGCTGTGATGAGCTCTGAAACCTGACTGAAACTCTTCAAATAAGCCATTCCTCTGCAGATGATCTGTTAGCTGTTTGACAACTACTCTTTCAAGGATTTTTGATATGAAAGGAAGGTTGAGATTGGCCTATAATTAGCTAAAACTGCTGGGTCTAGAGATGGCTTTTTGAGTAACGGTTTATCTACTGCCACCTTTTTTGGCTTCACTCCTTGACAATGCGAATTAGCAATAATTCCTCTTCCATTTTTATATAAATAGACTTCTCCCAGAGCTTGACAGACTTCAACTCCAACATTTTGGACTGCACCTGGCAATTGTATTTCTTGGTCTGCTCCCCAGTCTTGGTGAGCCTTACTGCTGCTGGTTCTGGCTAGAGTGAACGGCGAGCTCACAACAGGTGTCTAAAGCACAACAAGAGTTACAGTCAAGTACAGTCAATACGCTTGGATGGATGAGGTCTATTATGGAGACACTATCATATGTCTGATCTTTGATAATGATTGAGACGCAGCAGCTCAAGATGTTTAGTTCTAGTATAATGTTCTAATCACTTAAAATAAGCTGCTTTTCTATCAGCAGTAATTTGTTACCAACTACACACCGCTATAGTTTTTATGAAACTGGGAGATAGTGGTATTAGGGTATATATTATATTTTGATGTAGCTACAGTCTTTCTATGTCTTTCTATATCAGTCTCATGGCGACTGAGCCTTCTCTGTGGCAGATCCCGCATTAGATCTGCACAAACACGTGATCAGTTTAAATCGTTACCGAAGACACATTTTTATCGTCTGGCTTTTAACAAACTTTGACCTAAACATTTTGGTTGTAACAGCCTTAGTTGTTGTTTTAGTTGTTTTTATTGATTTACTTTATTTATTTTTTCCATATTTTACTGCATCATTGTTTTACATCTTATTTGTTTCAGTGGCATTTTACATGGTTATGCACTTTGTGCAGTATGGACGGTTTGGAAATGTGCTATATAAATGAACTTGACCTTGAACTTGACCCTTGACCTATATGTAAAATGTGCAATCATTGAAATTCCAAATTGGAGTTCAGTAATAGCTGGTAATGTAAAAGTAATTAATAACACCATTAACTTTGACTGACTCTAATGTAATCTTCTGTGGCTTGTATGAATAGAAATACTAATTACTGTCTACACCTCAGCATTTTATTATAAAAAGACTGAATAGATTTTCAGGCCATTCAACATTTTACCAGTCCTGAAGAATAGAATACAATAGAATAAAATTCAACTTTATTGTCATTGCACATGTCACAAGTACATGGCAACGAAATGCAGTTTGCATCCATCCAGAAAGTGCTTTAGTAATAATATATAATACAGAATTTGGATCTATTATAGTATGTTACATGTACAAGGTATGAAGGAATGTTATGAATATACTATAAGTATGCGCAGGCTATGAACAGGTTATGCATATGTTTAAAAATATGAAAACTATACAGGTTGTAGATATACAATTGCAAGTATTAATAAACAGTTGGAAAACTATAATTATTGTATTGTACAGTATGATGGTCTATACAGCAATTACAGTAGTGCAGCTGAGATCAGTGAAATAGACTAGCTACTGTGAAGTCCAAGAAGTTAAATTATTATCAGAAGTATGGTCATGTGTTGTGTTATGTTGTTTTTCAGGCCACCATGCTGGTGGAGATACTCTGTCTGCTCATCTTCACCATTCGAGTCATTCACTATGCCAAGGTGATTCTCCGTGACAAGTTCTGGAAAGATCCCAAAAATATCTGCATCATTGTCATCCTCACGGTAGGAGTGCCAATCTGCATTATTATTGTGGGAGGGGTTTATACACATTATTAGTATATATGTATTTTTAATTGGAAGATTTTGGAAGAAGGCTCCTCTAACTCAGACAGAACCAGAACAAGTCATTGTAAAGATGTTTTTGACTAAGTACTTAGGAAGAGGTTATACATTCCTGTCAGTTGGTGAGTGTGCAGTGTGCACCCAGAGGACTTCCTGGTTTAGGGTCTGAAAGCTGAAACTGTTAACGTGTGCTGAGCTGCAGAGACAGGATGTGCTGAGAAGGCTTTCCTCTTGTTGTGAAACAACCTTTAGCCTAAGATGTTGCTTTCTCAGCACTACCAAAGTAGTAAAGCTTCCTTGTGACTCAGTGATTCTGAGGCTCTCAGTCACAAATTTTCTTGCACAACTTTTTATTTTCTGGAATATTTGGAATAAGTTGTTATTTTGTTTGTATTATATATGAAATCATTTTCATTTCAAAGAAGACTGTCCTTCTACTACTGCTCAAATAATTTCATTTTAGAATAATCCTGTTTATTCTTATCTAGCTAGTTTGGTCATGGAAACACTTTAAGTATTGACATATGCATCTTGAACTGCATCTGACTCTTTGAAATGCAAATAGATAGTAAATACTAGCATTGAAGCTGGTATTCTTTCAATGTGTGTGAATGTTAGAAGCACTTGCATAGAAAAAAGTGCTTGTGCGACTGGGTGAACGAGGCAAGTTGTATAAAGCGCTTTGATTGCTCAGAGTAGAAAAGCACTATATAAGAACCAGTCTGTTTACCATTTACCATTAAATGACTTTGTTCTTTTGTGCATTGACTAGCTCACTTTGGTTGATATGATCATTTATGGAGCATTGAAAGCTGCAAATTATTATGGTGTTCGCTGGTCCAGAGTCCTGCGGCCGCTTCTACTGGTCAACGTCACAGAGGGACGGCAGGTAATGGCTGAATGTTTAAACAATCCACAGTCAGTAATGAAAGCTTCATTACCATGAACATTTCAATTTTTTTCCGTTTTTTTCCTCATTAAATCCTCTCCAGAGGATGATCCATTTCAGTTGTAATGAGCACCACCTTTAGAGAGAACTAGCTCTGCTGAACTGATATGGGAAGGCTTGAAGCACTAAAAGTAAAGTGAGGATAAGCACTGTAGTCAAATGTAGGTCATTGGTTACATTTTTCATGGCTCTACTATAGACTGTCTCGGTGTCTTCTTTCTATGATTACATTCCTAGGGTTAAACTCAGAAACTTTGTGTACTACAGTGAAGATTAGGAGAAATTACTAAGAAAACTAAGAGAAATAACATATATCAGAATACATGTTAAAGAAGAAATCATCCCCGTTAGGAGTTCATTCTCAAAATATGACGTCTTCATTAGCTCAGTGTTTTTCGACACCAAATATAATGTGTTTGTGGGGATTATTAATGATTTGGCTGTAAGAAATATTCCAGAGACATCACAAGATGGCTCTATTTAACGAATTTTTAGGTCTTATTAAACTAACTTCTATTATTTATACAATTAACTTATTTATTTTATTTTTTGCCTGTCCTGTCCGGCAGTGCAGCAGTCAGATTTGTTGTCAAACAAAATCTCCAACAAATCTATTTTCACAAGTGGACCATTACAGCTGCTATGCTTGTCCGCTCGATAGGCATATTTTATTCGATGTACTTCAAACACTATCTATCTCACATCCATGGCCAGTGTAGAATCACCAGTTAACCTAACATAGTAGTGGTAGAACCAAGAACCATCTTGCTGTGTCAACAGTACTAACCACTACATTTTTTGGCATGTTTTTTTCCCAGTCTCAGCCCTGGAGGTGATTAGGCTCATACAGAAGTTTTATGCATGTATGTTGTAAATGACAAATTGCCCAGAAATCCAAGTGACTCGTGGTTTGCAGACATGTAGAAAGCTTTGGTCCTAAATTCAGTTTAAGTCATACTTGAAAATGTTTTCACATCTGGTCAGAGTTTCAGCATTTGTTTGTGTTCACGTGATCAAGGCTCTCAAAGTGGTGTTTTGTCTGTCATGAATTTTCTGCCGTTTGATCAATGGATCATGTTTAGTTTTTCTCTGTTAGGAATTTGTGGAGTGTTTGAGGCAGACATAATGTTGTTAAACATGTAAATGTTTGACTTCACGAGCCAATGGTACTTGAAAACATTGTTGATAAGTGTATAAGGGAAGAGCTTTTGCATGTAAAACTGTGTCACTGTGTGCTCCTTTGTGTTCAGCTCCGCAGAGCATTCAGGAGCATCCGTAATGCTCTGCCTCAGATTTTCTACGTCTTCCTGCTCTTCATGTTCAGTATCCTCATCTTCGCCCTCATGGCGCTGAAGTTGCTGGGCAAACGGTGAGAAAGCTGTACCTTTGTATTCTGAGGTTGGCTCTTGACAGTTTTCAAATTCTCTTTAAACTTGTTTTCAGTTAGAATCATTCAAGTTATTTCATTCCATATATGTGACATCTTTTTGGCCTGTTTATTATCTTTTAAAAGGCTGTATTTACATTGCATATAACTTGGGAGTCTTTGAGACCCATGCAACTTGAAAACACTTCCTGCAAAAGCTAAAGCGCTCTACACGAATAATGGGCAGGTAGGTAACAGATGATAGCTTTCAGGCAGTGTAGTGAGAAGCCTGGAATAATGAGAGTAAAAGGGACAATAGTAAGCAGCATACAGACAACAGATTTGACAGACTTGCTGGGTCATTCTCTGACATTTTGTAACAAGCTGAATACATGTAAAGATCTGAGATCCAATCCAAATATATTACCTGGATTTCTTTCTTTCTCTATGTAATAAAATCTTGCGTGATGCAACCAGTGAAATTGTAATTTATAACATGAGCTTGCACAGGCAATTGTGCAAACACCCAGCTATGTCATCCATATAAATAAGCAAAGATTTTAAGCTTATGCAACATTTACAAACATGTTCTCCTGGTCAGTCAAAGAGCCACACCACCTGGCGCAGTTAGACAATGGTCAACATTTTCCCAAAGGCTCTACTGAGGCCATGTGTTCTGTTTTTTTGCTTTGTTTTGTTTTTAGTGAAAAAGTAGAGGACTTTTTTGAGTTTTAGCAATAGTTTTTAAGTGTATGTATTTTTTCTCTCTCTCTCTCTAGAGGTTTGACGAACATAAATGGAACACCATATTTCACCAGCTACCTGGAAATCATGTTTGACTTGTACGTCCTCGTCACCACGGCCAATAGCCCTGACGTCATGTAAGTTTGTATTGTAAATCTCAATTTGTGTTCTTTGAGATCAAGCAATTTACAATTATTTCAGTCTTCATGAAGCATGCCTTTTTCTAAAGTACGTTAAATCCCTGATTGTGTTTGCATGACGTTACTTTATATAGTATTTACTTTGAGATGATTCAGTTTGTGAAAATACGTGGAAGTCAGATTTTGCGTGTGATTGCAAAATGGAATGTAGTGTTGGTTCATTCCACTTTAGTTTTATGTGCATTTTGTCAAACAATCAACAAAATCAAGTAGACAAAGATGACTATGAAACATGGATGAAAATAGATTCACAGATTAATGATAGATGATTAAATATTTGGAGAGCAATTAAGATGCACTTTATCTCACATACTGTACATATAAAACTGGCATAAATGTCACATTTTTATCCAGATCTGTCTTTTTAATCTAAATTGGACATCTTCACATCATCTTATACATCATTCAGTGGCTCTGACTGAAAGAAAGAAACAGCACTGTTGTTAATAGTGCTTATCTCGTTGAACCAACTATTCCATCCCAGCCGTCATAGGGCGAGATGAACCAACTATTAATATTTGAAAAAGGACAGTTGATTAAAAAAAATTAGCAGATTTTCTCATTTCTGTTAAAATTTTTGTTCAGATGAAACCCACTGAATGTAATTTGTGTTGCATTCAATGTTGTGCATGTATTCCTTGAATACTGGAATTGTTTATATGATCAATAAGGCGTGATGTCTGAACAGCAAGGAGACGACATGAATAACACAATTCAGCCAAACTCAGTTATAATCCTAATTCTCAGATTTTTAATTAGTGTATTTGACATAATGTATTTTGAAACTGTTTGTGAAGTAAAAGTAGTGTTATTATTTAGATAGCACTTCAAACCACACAAACTCTTGTGTTTCTTTCTGGCGCTGACCTCTTGGTTTGAGAGGGAACTCTCTGAGCTTTACAGAAAAGAAGAAGGAAGTGAACACTAACCGTTTTTCTTCTTCTAGTATCTAGTATCTTTCTATTAGTATCTATTTGTCTTTGTATCTTAGCCTGACTTCTTTTTTTCTGCTTGTTATTGTCAGGATGCCAGCATACAACGCCAACTTCTTCTTCGCAGTCTTCTTCATTGTGTACATCCTTATCAACACTTACATCTTCATGTCCGTCTTCCTGGCTGTCGTATACAACAACTATAAAAAATACTTGAAGGTACAGCCATGTGACCGTTTCCCGTGCAGGTTCTCTATATTTTTATAATTTCTTTAAAAAATACCATACTGTGCAAAAGTTTTGAGCCACTCCGCATTAAAAAAAACCACACACACTTGACACAGGACTTGAGAGATGTATCTGGACCTGCATTTGATTTATCTACTGTTCACTGAAGCCTTATTACAAATAGTCTCAGTGGAAGCGTAGCTATAAAGAAGTCATTCTTAAGAGAGGGAAACCAGGAGAAAAGGCTAAGCTATACCACAGTCCACAAAAACTGAACGGAAAATCAGTGGGACAGGTCTTATGGTATCATAAATCCAAAATGAAATTTTTAATTTAAATCAGTATGTTCAGAGGAAGTTGGCAGAGGGGTACAGTAAGTGTCTATAGCCATCTGTAAATCACAGTAAAGGTTCTGTCCTAGTTTGAGCATTTCAGCCGGTGGTGTTGGGAATCTTGTCAAAATTGATGAAACTATGTACATAAAAATGCACTGTCAGATTTGATTGCAATACCATCTGGCAGGCCATTTATTTGGTGATGGCTTAATTTTTCAGTATGGCAATGATCCCGAAAACACTGACAATGCAATAAAAGCATGCATTTTTAGAAAAACACATGGTGGAACACAAGCAGTCATGGATTGGCCTCCCTAGAACCAGGACCTCAACATTAATAAAATGGAATTTCCTCCAAGAAGCCTGGAGAACTGTTTATGAAGACTACTTCAGGAAAGCTACAAGGAAGCTTGCCTAGGAAATATCAGGCCGTGGTAAAGAATAAAGGACGTTGGAGCCAATATTGACTTTTAGGATCGTTAGAATTGTACAAAATCACGCAACATTCACACAAGCATTGCCACTCTGATGTATACATCAGAGAACAACTTGGGGTTCAGTATCTTGACTAAAGGTATTTTGACATGCAGACTGAAGCAGCCAGGGATTGACCGCCAAACGTCTGATTAGTCAATGACTTTCCATACCTCCTGAGAAGCTGTGCAAAGGGTTTTGCAAAATACTCTATATGCCATGTAAGATTATATCAACTTATATAAAGTGGCAAGCAGATCTGATTAATATTTGTCAATTCAATCAAATAAGATGTATCCCGAAAGTTCCTTTGTCACAGCAGCACCTGGATCTTGGAATTATTTATTAAACGTACTTATTTTTCTATAAATTTATGTCACATCTTTTGTGAATACAGTAGATTTCCTTTGCACATTCCATGTCATTTAAGAAGAAAATGATCATTTCCAACAGGAAGAGGTACGGCAGCTAGTGAGAGCTAAGAGGCACAAGATGGTGCGAGCATTTGGTGTCCTACAGGAGCAAAGGGAGGAGGGCGGCGAGCCAGTGGTGACCCAGGCCAGCTGGAACCAACTGGTCCGACTGGTCCAACCCAACCTTAGTAATGCTCACAGAGAGCTGCTATGGAGCGTCTCTGATGACAAGAACCAAGGGGCCATTGGTGAGTGATATCCAAACCAACATACACACCTTAAATCCAAAACACGTTTAGGGAAGTTGAGTTTAGTAAAGTTCTTTATAAGTACCCAAGATGGAAGGGATGAGATTTATTTTTCTTTAGCCGGTTTGTTGTCAGCTGTTTAATCTGCATGTCACATGTCTAGTCAGCTGACAAGTAATTGTGACAATATGGAGAGTAACTGAGCATATTTATGTACATTTTCATGTGTTAGAGCTTTGACTTAATTTAAGGAGATGAGGTTGGAGATGAGGAGGAAGAGGAGAGAGCAGTGTTGGAAGAGAAAGGCATAATGAGAATGACATGATGAAAGTATGCATGTAAAAATGTTAAAAGGTCATCTATAGTTTGAAATAACTATTTGTGACCTTTAAAGAGTAAGAAACACAAAGACAAACATTAAACTCGTGGTTAATGCCCCTGAAATTGTAATTTAAGCAAGTAGGCAAAGTCAATAATGTTGTAGGCATTGCAAAGTGTAAAATTTCTGTCTAGCTTTTAATAAACTCCTGGTGCGTCACTATGCAACTTGGCAAAATAGTTCGTTTGTTCCCAGATCCACAGCTAAGAAGCTATGAGAAGAGTGTAATATTCAGCACAAATGAACAAAGCTGCTGTGCAATGCTGCCTTCTTTACATTTTAGCAACATTTCAAGGCCAAACTGGCTCTGTACGACTGAATATGATTGCATGTCACAGATAAACTATGGAACTGCATTACATCTTCTATTATTCTACACAAATATCTCAACATTTTGTATTTGCTTTGGAATAAGGGTAAGGTTATGAATAAGATTAAATGTACATGCATTTTAATTGCTTAGAGCCGTAGGTGACCAGGTTGTCTCACAGTTTTGCGTGTTCATGTGTAAACTGAGTACAGCCTGCATGCCCTAAATCTACCTAAAGGCCATTAAATTGTCACCAGTCCAGTCTAATCCTTGAAGCTGAGGCATTGTTCAGATGTCCAGTATCATTCAGCTCTGCATACTCTGCTGAGTCAGTGTCTTCACACTCATCTTCCACATGAAGGAAGTCAAAATGCATTATCATTGAGCATTTCTATTTTTCCACCAACCACAACATCTGATGTTATACAACCCAACAAGTAAAAAAAAAAATCTAATTGATCTTTACAGTTATACATATTTCCCTGTGTGTGGTTGTTATCCCTGAATTCCTTTAATGATTTTGTCTCTATCAAGTTATTTACTACTGCCTCTTATGCAGGTTTTTATTTTATTTTATTATTATTATTTTTTTAAACCACAACTCTTGGTTTTTAACCTCTGCTTTATGAACACGCAGTGTGTGTGACTTTGCACTTGAGCAATAGCATGAATTTGCTGTTTCTGTTTTCTTCTTCCTCACTGTGAAAACCATTTTTGTGCTATGCTTTAGACATCCTTTCTAAAACTATAAAACTTTGCATTTTCACATGGGAGTCTTGCTTACAGAGCAAGCCTCAAGTGGCAGTTAGTTACTTCAGTTTTTGGCATTTTGTCTTCATTTTTCAGTCTTGCACAGGGGATAAAAATTTCCAAAAATGCTGCTATATACTCGAAGGAAAAATGAAAACAGTTTTGCGGTGCGTACTGCAATTCCTGCATTTAACAAACAGAAGGTTGTTACATTAGGTCAGGGGTCGGCAACCTTTCTGATCATGAGTGCCATATAATATTTCCTCAGAAGTCAATGTGCCATATGATTGCATTAGCAATAAATGTAATAACGCTCTATATTAACAGTTACACACTATATACAGTGTTGGGAAGGTTACTTTTAAAATGTATTCCATTACAGAATACAGAATACATGCCCCAAAATGTATTCTGTAACGTATTCCGTTACGTTACTCAATGACAGTAACGTATTCTGAATACTTTGGATTACTTAATATATTATCATGCTTTTTACAACAACGTGAATGTACTATTGCTGTGTGATTTATTACTATTACTGAAGGTCCGCGACTCCGAGCTGTAGTAAAGGGACCTCTGACTAATACGGCGGGGTCCCTGTCGGCTCGTAGCCGAAAAATAGCTTTACTTTGTTGTGTGGGTCAACTTTTCTTGCGAGAGACAGAGAGAGGCGTTGAAAGGCTGCTCCAACGGAACTTATTGTTTTCGGAGGAAAACACGAACACGGTGTACAGTCGAGTCTTAATAGCTTACTTACAACTGGGCTCGTCAGGCACTCTTCTTGGCTGCAGTGGTTATTATTATATTTACATGCTTCCAGCTCCCGTTTTTCCTCGATGACAGCTCGTACCTTTCCACTCCCCTTTTTCTCTCTCCCTCCTCGCGCTCACAGACCCATAACGTGTATGGCAGTGCATTCTCCCTGCAACACGGACTACACTGCCCATGATGCTACATTCTTTAGAGCTATGCTTTTAGCATTCTGCCTGTTAGCTTAGCACAACAACAACAACAACAACAACGAAAAGGCGCTCTCTCACCCAGGAAACACACAGTCGCAGAGAGGGAGAGAGAGCGTCGCCCTGTAACCATGGCAACCGTAGCGCTGCCGCCTGGAACAACAGAACGTAGCTGTCAAACAAAACCCAAACAGTCCTGACCCGCGACAAAATGAAACAGGAAAGTACCGCAGTGTAATCCATTTATTTCAACAAAGTAACTGTATTCTGAATACCACCTTTTTAAACGGTAACCGTAACGGAATACAGTTACTCATATTTTGTATTTTAAATACGTAACGGCGGTACATGTATTCCGTTACTCCCCAACACTGACTATATAGAACCACTTTATAGAATTATATTTGTTCACAGATGTTGGCAGCTGTCAGCGAATAGTTATCAGCTATTTTGAAACAAAAAAAGACTTTTTATCCATAACAGCAAATGAACTGTACAACAGAAAATGCAAATGCTATTTATGGTCTCCTCACAACAATGATAAGAAAAATAAACTGGGCCAATATGGCATGTTTGTTAATACAGAGACACACATGTTAATATGATCTCTGGTCTCCCACTCAGAGACACAGGTCTCCGAGTGTCCAGCATTCAGACGGCTACCTGAGGACACTCATGTCAGAGAAAATATGCTCACACTGATATGCAGAGCCAAATACTGTCAATAAGGCCTCTGCAATGTTCTGAAGACATTTAAACTTGTCCAGCAGGTGAACATGCAGCTCCATGAACACGCACAGCTGTGGATTCCAGCTGCGTCTGTAGTTCTGCAAACTTTGACCCCCACAGACTCGAGCTTTTCAGTTCAATCAGCTGCATTTCGATGTCCTCTGTGTCCAGCCAGTTAATGCAAGACAAACCCAGCTGCTCATTAAAGCTTTCTGGTTTGATCAGAAAAGAAAACATTGGTCCATACACCTGCAAGTCCCGAAAACGCATTGTGAATTCTGTCTCGAGTCTACGGATTTCCGTGGTGCTGATGCTGCACTGAGCAGACAGCTCCTGAAGCATTTGAAGTGTTGGAAAGTGGAAATTTCAACATTGCTCGAAAAAACTGCCAGCTAGCAACGTCCCTCTCACCAGTAGGCAAAGTGATTTTTAGCCAATTACAAGTTGAATCTGGTAGTTGGGGTTGTTAGCTAAGATACCATCATTAAGAAGCAGCACAACTAATGTGTCTATGCGAGCTAATTTGTGATGTACACCGCTGGCCCGGCCATTTTTTTTTTTTTTTAAATGCACCTGCTCAAATTAATTCCCTGCGTGTCGTGCCCAGGGCTGGACTGGGACAAAAAAATCAGCCCGGGCATTTTGACTAGAGACCAGCCCACCAGGTATTATAGGAAAAGCCATAAAGCCTTTGAATGAAAACAAACGCTGTTGTGACAGTGATGTACTGTCTCATTGGTATGATTTCTATACATTTTATATCAGATAAAAACTTTGGTTGTAAGATTCAGATAATTATTTATTAAAAGCGAGACATCTGAAATGAGAATAAGAAAGAAAAGTATTTCTTTGTTCCCACCTCTCCCTGTTAATGCCTCTCTCCCCCCCCCCCGGCAACACTTTGCTAGATCCGCCCCTGCACAGTTACCAGCTGTCAGCTACTTAGAAAAGGATCCTGGTGTTATTTGTCTCTCAGAAACAGTTCATAACTTCCCTTCAACTCATTCATGTCACCTAAAAGGTAAACCTGTTTCTCCATCACCTGTTCAGCTCTGATGATTCAGTAAGGACATCTCCTGGTTTCATCTTCATGTTTCCATCTCACCAGATAACCAAACCATATCATGACCAGCAGCTTTACAGCTGTGGCTCCAGCAAACATCAGCTGATACTAGAAATTAATATGAAATTAATTCTAACAACAGCTGATCAAGTTTAAAAGTGCTGCTGTTGTTTAGCGCGACATCCGCTGGTTTCCTCTTTCTGGCACAAAGTGATAAACAAACAAGAGAGAAAAGCCGATCAGCTGATCATGGATCAGTTTCATGATTGAAGTAGAAACAGGAGAGGGAGGGTGAGAGAATGAGAGAAGAAGAAACCGCTGACAGCGTAAACACACAGAATAACTCCAGCTTTGAGTCTTTTTCCATTGTAGCTGAAGTACGGGACAAACTGTGTTCCTTCTCAGCTCAATATGAAATGCGTAATATTTTCAATGAACGAGGGACCATTCCATTTTTAAGGGACTGTTGGCAACTCTACTAACTAACCTTTATGAATAAAATAAAATTCACTATCAGTAACATCATAGCACCCGCCCAGCTGTATAGAAACTCTGTCATGCTAGCTAGTACGCTGTACGAGTTATTGTAACTGACTGTAAAAATTCAGCATAACGAAAATAAACTCCACCTAAACTTGGTTTATATCTGACCCAGATAGACTGCAGGTCATACCGTCTTACCTGAAGTTCAGTTCACCTGACACTCGGACCGGCGGCCGCCTCGGGTCTCTCCTTCTCCTGCCTCACCTTTCCCTCATCCACCTGCTGGCCTCTGTGGAAGCTCCGCCATAGCCACCACCAAACAACTGAGTTATTTTTACGCATCGGCCAGCATGTGGCCAATCCACCACCTTTCATTGTTCATGCCGTTACAAAAAGAACAAAAAAACAAAAAAGCATCGGCCCATAAAAACGAAAAATCACCATCGGCCCACCGGGCCCAGCTATGGTCGTGCCATCAGTTAACCCAGTGGTTCCCAAACTTTTTCCGCTGGGCCCCCCTTTGTTTTACAGAAAAATGTTCGCGCCCCCCCTCACAGTGTGCGCACACACACACACACACACACACACACACACACACCCATATTTTGCTCAATTGCGGTTTATTTCACACCTCAAACATTTAGTGATCTGTAGGTAGTAAGAAAATAAACTACTAACTCTTTTACGCTACGTCCAGACCTACACGGGTATTTTTGAAAACGCATCTGCTCCGTTCACACGTAAACGGCGTTTCGAATCACCGAAAAAAAAAATTTTTTAAACTCTTTTTTTCCGTTTACCTGTGGACGAGGAATACAGAGTTCTTCACGCAACGTTTATGGTATGTGCCTTTTTTCACGTCAGCTGTGCGCCTCTCTGTGCAAAATAGGTTTAAAAACATAAACAGCTGTGAGATCCTGTTTGTCCCTGATTTGAACTGGGGGAACAAATCCTGGCAGGATCAGCCTGATATTATTTATATCCCGCTGTAACTTTACTGTATAAAGAGCAAACATCTCCAACATGTCAGGAGTAGTTAGTCATTACAACAAGTGTTTGTGAACTAAAAATCAAGAATGTGGGATACTGTTTGTCCGTGATTTGAAGAGCCCAGCTGTGCTCCTGACGAAGGGAAAACCAATTCTGCAGGGGAGACCTACCTCGGCACTTGTGCAGGTGAAACCAAAGGGAAGACATGCTTCACCATATTTTCTAGTCTTTGGCTTAGAATGAAGTTGGTTTGGAAACATATTCAGCGATGCTTCATCTCCTGCTTTGCGTTTGTGGGCGCCTCATGCTAGCAGTGTCCAAGTGTTGTTGTTTTTTTTTTCCCCCTCTTCATGCCCCCCCCCCCCTGCAATGGCTCTGCGCCCCCCCTAGGGGGCGGGCCCCACACTTTGGGAAGGTCTGAGTTAACCCTTCGCGTGAGCTGGCACGCGTGCCCAGGGTTGCCGACCCCTGCATTAGATGATTCATTTAAAATAGACCTAAGTTTAAGTTTTTATATCTTTGTAACGTTTTTGATTACAATTCTAGGATGATTATTTTACAGGTAAGGTGGCATTTGTCCAGCTTGCTGACCTCTTGAATATTGAAATAATAACAATTAAGTCAAGACCTCATCCACTTCAAAGTTTGTGCCCTTCCCTCTACCAGTCAGCCCCCAGCAAACTCCTATGCCAACTGGTCCAACACCGGTAAGATACAAATTCAACTTTGAAACCTTCTTTTTTTTTTCTCTGATTTTGATGTAAGTAGTTACAAACACAGAACTATATGTGTTCTTTTCCAGGGCCTTTGTTATGGTATATGACCTGATCATACTGGTGAATGCTGTTTTCATCGGTCTTGATGAGGAGAATCCAATGATTGCGAATTCAGAGTGGGTTTTTCTGGCTCTGTATATTCTGGAGATTCTGCTGAAGCTGTATGTGTTTGAGCCCAGAGTGTTCTTCTCCAAACACAGTTTTTGGAACTGGTGAGAACATGCCGTGAGAACAAGTGTATAACATTATAATGTCATTAATGTGCTTTTGACACTTTGTCTTTACTCACCAAAGATTCTGAATCCCCAGTACTGATTTATCTACAGACAGCTTAAGGTACATTTTAACAGGTGTTCATGTGGAATCAGAGATCCAGACATTACACAGCACCATCTATTCATGGGTGTGATCAAGCTTTTTCAGTGAGGCAGATGGTTTAAAAAAACAAAAAAAATCCACTGTGCAGATCAAAACCAACAGTGTAATCCAAGTCTGCTTGCTTAATACACAAAAACCTTACGTAGACATTTATAAATTAACATGTACTGTATTTGTGTGTTATGTCAAATGTTTAATTTCTTAAAATATGTGTATAGTATTTTTTAGTATTTTTTAATATAACAAGTAATGGAAGTATTTAAGTGAATCAAATCTAAGATCAACAAGTTGTGTTGCATGAATTTCACACAGCTTATCTACATCCCAGATTATAAGTACAAGGTATGTGACATGATTTAATGTTTCTTTTACATTATCAGCCGCTTCTTTTACCTTCATACGCCTTCAAGTGCTTCGACCAAGTCATTGATGCTCAGCGGGTTGTTTATCTACTCTTTTAAGCTTTGGGAAGTGAACTTTTCCTAATGATGGAGCTTAGTTTAATGTCAAAAGTAAAAACAAAATATCTCCAAAAGTTGATTCTGTTCATCTGGACGTAGCGTTTTGTCCCATATGGAAAAGATATATATAAATCTTATAAAGTTTTTATCTGTCTTGTATGAAACTTGTATGAAAAGCATACAAGAGTGAAAACACATAAGATCCCTTGAAAAATTATATAATGAAACTTGTATGTTTTGTATACTTACTAAAAAAATATATGAAAGTAATGAGAAAGTGGCCACTTTCATGAGTAAATCATATATGTTTTTACTATTTCTTTTCCATATGGGGTGGGAGAAACGTTTCGTCACTCATCCAAGTGACTTCTTCAGTCGTCACTTGGATGAGTGACGAAACGTTTCTCCCACGAAACGCTACGTCCAAATGAACAGAATTAACTTTTGGAGATTTACTTTCCTGGATGATTGAGAATGCATCAAGACATAAAAACAAAATATGTTGTCGAACATAGGATAAAGGGTAAAACTAAACAAGTGCTCAATAATGAGAAATATAATAATAAAACAAAAAATAATAATATATAACAAAAACCAGCAACTGGCTTACTTGGGTTATGCAAGTTATATAAAGCTTAAAGTTTAATAGAAATTCTACAAAGACAACTTCAAGTGATGACACTGGGAAATCTGATTGTGTTTGAATAGTGTGTAAAGGACAGTGTGACAATTTGTTATTTAAGAACAACAAGAATTGGACAGACTGAAAAGTCTTTGTACACAAGGGAAATTTCTATATTGAAAATCACCATCATTGAATTCAATCCACAAATGCGCGCACATTTGTAGACCTTTTCTGAACTTCAAATGAACTTCAGTTTGGTTTAATCAGAAAAAGTGAAAATATTAGTTTTTGATGTAATTGATAAACCTAAAGCAGGCAGATCCACTCACAACTAAACTGAAACAACTGAAACTAAAAGAAAAGCGCAAAACAAAACATGGTAAAATGGTACAATGTACAAAAATGTTCTATTTAAAAAACAAAACAAAAAACCAACTTTTTTCAGTTAAATTTAGTTTATATTACAGTGAGGAACATCAGTATTTGAACACTCCACTCAAGTTCTCCCAATTAGAAATCATGGCGGGGTTTGAAATTCACATTATAGCGCCACTGTGAGAGACAGCATTTAAAAACCAATTCAGGAAAACACATTGTGTTTTTTTTTTTTTAAATAATTTATTTGTATTGCACTGTTGCACATAAGCATTTCAGCTCTTTGGTCTTGCCCATGGTAGTAGTTGGAGTCTGACTGACTGTGGGGTGGACAGGTGTCTTTAAAGAGCTCAGACAGGTGTTACTAATTTAGATTAATAAGTGGAGTAGAGGTGGACTTTTTAAAGGCATAGCAACAGGTCTTTGAGAGCCGGAATTCTTGCTGATTGCCTGGTGTTCAAATACTTATGTACAGCAGTGCAATACAAATAAGTTCTTTAAAAATCATACAATGTGATTTCCTGAATTGTTTCTAAGTGCTGTCTCTCACAGTGGGAATGTACCTACAATGTGAATGTCAAACTCCTCCATGATTTCTAAGTGGGAGAACTTGCAAAATCGCAGGGTGTTCAAATACTTATGTTCCTCACTGTATTTGCCAGTTAATTGCCTCATTTTCATGACTTTTTGCACTTAGTGGCCACTTTATTGGGTATGATATTATTGTGTGTGTGTGTAGAATGACAATAGGTTTGTCTTTAGATCCGTCTTGGTGCACCTAATAAAGTTGCCACTGGGGTTTTAAGCTCTGATCCTTCTGAAGGTTTCTTGCTGCAGCTTTTGGAATAGTTTTTGTCTTCATTGTTTCTTATGCTATCATTTCTTTTTTACAGTAGTGTTACATTTGCTACTGAGCAGTGTAGCTGCGATAACTTCCGTCAAAAAAATATTCAGTATTGTGTTTGTATATTTTCTGGATAAATTGCTAGACCTGGATCCAGTCCATGAATGAAAGCTGCTTGTTAGGCTCAAATGGTTTCTTGTTCTGTTTGCTTCCACACTCTGCAGCCTCCTGCATGTGCTTGTTAGTTTTAATGTTCCTTAAATTTGAAATACTTGGATAAGAATACAAAAGATAAAATCTTTTGATTCTTTTACAACGTGAAGATTTTCTCACACTTAACTGATGCTGAGAAAAATGGTCGTTTTATTTACATTCATGGTATATTTGTGTTTTTTGACACATTGGTGGTGTCAGACTGACGCCATAAGAAAAAAGGGTTTTGTTTTCAGCATCCTCGTTCATAGCATTTCTGCCTAAATTAAAGTTTGAATTTTTTTTGATTTCTGTTTTCTGTCTTCAGGTTTGACACAGTCATTGTCATCTCTGCTCTTATTGCCACCATCGTAAACTCTGTGATGAAGTCATGTAAGCGTTTCTAATTAATGTTAAGCTTTGTTCCAACAGGGTCAAAATCAAGGTCAAACTTAACCCTTGCCAAATTTACATCTGGCTGGCACATCACTTTTTGTTTGTTTGTTTGTTTGTTTGTTTGTTTGTTTGTTTAATGCAATCTGTTTCACCACTTTGAATGTACACACCAGCATGGAGTCGGGGAACAGAGGCAGAAAATCACTGAACTGAAAACAAACATGCAACTACAACAATAACAAATTACACGGTGTAGCTATAAAGGCAAATTTCGCCATGGTAGCGTCATCAAGTGTAATGTAGTCACCCCCCCCCCCCCACAACTACATTAATTGTGCAGTACAATTTTAACCAAACAAAACAAAAAATGCAGACTAACTAATATAATACAAATTAAAACTTTGAATATGCAAATTCACAAGTTTGTTGTTTTTTGTTGTTGTTGTTTTTTTAAACAGTTTTGAAAATTGAGTTCTAAAATACTAAAGTATAAATGCTCAATTTCCCCCCAAAAAGGATTTCATAAGTTAGCCTTTAAAGCTCCTGCTGTTCTGGTCTCTGAACTGTTGATAGTACAATTCAACAAAACTTAATTACTCACATTTTAGATACATCTTTGAATGTTTACTTTGAGTGTTCATGTCACTGTCAATCACAATAACTATTTTAAAACACAGGATGATACAAGCTATTGGTCTTTGTTAATTCATTAATTTGTTAATTCCGTTTGCATTATAGCGAGTCATTTCTCCAGCCGACAAATCTTGGACATTGTTTTCATTCTACGAGTCCTCAGACTGATACGGGTGGTGGACAGCATCAAAAGGTTTAACTACATTTCTTATTCATTTATTTATCCTTGTATAAAAATCATCTGTATTTGTGGTGATCCTGCAGTAATCCTTAGATGCATCAAATGAAAAATGGATGTCACAGTAGGAAGGCATAAGCATGTTGCTTTACTAAC
This sequence comes from Copadichromis virginalis, assembly GCF_057382275.1. Classification (NCBI taxonomy): domain Eukaryota; kingdom Metazoa; phylum Chordata; class Actinopteri; order Cichliformes; family Cichlidae; genus Copadichromis; species Copadichromis virginalis. Next base: position 2,364,570 of record NC_140623.1, on the reverse strand, counting down.
AGTGAGGTCTATTTTCTTGCTAGGTTTCGTACAATCATCAACACCCTGATCAGGATTGGACCAGCAATCCTCACATTTGGACAGCTTATCATTGTGAGTTTGTGACAGCAGGCTGGTTTGTCATAGTAGCATTTGTTAACAAACACTAAAACAAAGCACAGCTGATGTTAGCCGCCCTAATGATGGTTCTGTCTTAAAAGATCCATCACCAATATGAGGGCAACCTTCAGTAGAGACTTCACTCTAAAACAGGGATGGGCAACTCCAGGCCTCGAGGGCCAGTGTCGGGCAGGCTTTAGATCTCACCCTGGGTCATCACACCTGAATCAAATGATTAGTTCATTACCAGGCCTCTGGAGAACTTCAAGACATGTTGTTAATTTAGCCCTTTGAATCAGCTGTTTTATATCAAGGACACATCTAAAACCTTCAGGAGACCTGCCCTCGAGGCCTGGAGTTGCCCACACCTGCTCTAAAACATAGTGAGGACCAGCCAACCTACAAACACTGCATTATGCAGAGCCTCAACCTGCTGAGGGGTCTGAAAACTGAAGCTGACATTATGTTTGTGAAGATGGTTCTGTCCGTTGTGGTGTTCCTCCACAGGTGGTGTACTACATTTTTGCCATGGTGGGGATGGAGCTCTTTAAAGGGAAGGTGACGTTTTATGAACAGAGCTCCACCGATCCAGCAAAGGCATATTGTGGTAATCCTCTGCTGAATGGAACAGACTTTGCAAAGCTCAACTACTGCAAGAATAACTTCAATGATGTGGTCTCCTCCTTCATCCTGCTGGTTGAGCTTACCGTGGTCAACCAATGGCATGATATCCTTTAGCTGAATGTCTCAGCATTTTCTGTGTTTAATCTCGTTTTCAGTTACCAGCAGCGATTTGAATTTTTAAGACATCTTCAAAACTACAAAAACTCCCCCCCCCCCCCCTTTTTTTTCTCAGTGACTTTCATTCTACTGCAAATAAAATCATCTGCATTCATGAAATGTTTGAGAATAATTGCGTTGCCAGGTTTGATTCCTGTTTGTGTTATCATTTCTTAACAAGACTCCACTTCTCAGCAGCGGCTTTGCCACAGTCACCCACATTTCGGCCAGGATCTTTTTTGTCCTCTTCCACGTCATAGTCGTCATCGTCATTCTCAAGTAAGGCTAATGGTGTCGTACTTTCATCACTGGTGTGGTGTCAGCCACAAAAACAAGTCCTGCTGTTCCCATAATCTAGAAGAATATGTATAATTATTTATATTTACGTCTGACACATTTTAACCACTAGATGCTTGAAGGTGAGTTGCACTGGGTGTTTTATCATAGAACTCTATAAAAGTAGAGTTTCCCCCTCAAACAGAGTCCTAGAAGTAGGCAACTCACTGATTCACAGTTCAAAAATATTAATTACTTGTTGCAGTCCTTCAGATATCCATTTTAGCTCCTTTCTCTTTAAGTGAAAAACTCCATTTAAACCACCTTTTTATCCTCCTATCCACCTTTAAACCTCACCTTTTATCTTGCGCTGATAACTCGGCCTACTCTGACACCTTTATTTAAACAGTAGCCATGTTTATTAATAGTGGCCACTATTGTAGCAGTGTCAGTGCCATAAAGTAAGGAAAAGGTTTAGCAAAACACTGTTTCATTTGTGTTGAAATTCCCCAAAGTAGAATATGATCAGTGTAAAGGCTTACAGGATTAATGTATCAATGTGAGGGTTTTCAAAGTGGGATGTGTGTATCATATATAATACACAACGTTTTAGATTTTGTGTGACTTTTTTGGTAGAACAGAATAATCCTTTAATTGTCCCACAAGGGGAAATTTGGTTGTAACAGCAGCCAGAAAGACACATATACAAACAAACAGGACACAGAACAGAAACATTACATTAAAGACAATAGTTACTATAAACAGAGTACTGTACAGTTATTAAATTAAATAAAATTAACTACAGATAATTTAGTTAATTTTATCTGTAGTTTATGAGGATTTTTATGCCGTCAAAGCAACAAGGGGCAAAGATTAAGAGGACAAACTTTAGTTTGTGATGACTGATGAAATCATACAGATCATACATACAGGCTCTGGACGTTGTAGGGCTGTCCTGGTTGACACGCCTCTGCAATGTTGCGTGGAGATCAGGGGCAGTACCCCTGGACTGGCAGACCGGGGTGGTGGTCCCCATCTTTAAGAAGGGGGACCGGAGGGTGTGTTCCAACTACAGGGGGATCACACTCCTCAGCCTCCCTGGGAAAGTCTATGCCAGGGTGCTGGAAAGGAGAGTTCGTCCGCTAGTCGAACCTTGGATACAGGAGGAACAATGCGGTTTTCGTCCTGGTCGCAGAAAACTGGACCAGCTCTTTATCCTCTCCAGGATACTTGAGGGTGCATGGGAGTTTGCCCAACCAGTCTACATGTGTTTTGTGGACTTGGAGAAGGCATTCGACCGTGTCCCTCGGGGTGTCCTGTGGGAGGTGTTGCGGGAATATGGGGTGTCTGGCCCATTGCTACGGGCCATTCGATCCCTATACAACCGTTGCAAGAGCTTGGTTCGCATTGCCGGCAATAAGTCGGACTCGTTCCCGGTGGGTGATGGGCTCCGCCAGGGCTGCCCTTTGTCTCCGGTTCTGTTCATAATTTTTATGGACAGGATTTCTAGGCGCAGACAAGTGGCGGAGGGCTTTCGCTTTGGTGGCCTCAGAATCTCATCTCTGATTTTTGCAGATGATGTGGTTCTGTTGGCTTCATCGGGTGAGGGCCTCCAGCTCGCACTGGAACGGTTCGCAGCCGAGTGTGAAGCAGCAGGAATGAGGATCAGCACCTCCAAATTTGAGGCCATGGTTCTCAGCCGGAAAAGGGTGGAGTGCCCACTCCGGGTCGGGGATGAGTTCCTGCCCCAAGTGGAGGAGTTCAAGTATCTCGGGGTCTTGTTCGCGAGTGATGGGAGAAGGGAGCCGGAGATCGACAGACGGATTGGGGCTGCAGCTGCAGTAATGCGGACGCTGCACCGGTCCGTCGTGGTGAAGAGGGAGCTGAGTGTAAAAGCGAAGCTCTCAATTTACCGGTCGATCTACGTCCCTACCCTCACCTATGGCCACGAGCTGTGGGTAGTGACCGAAAGAACGAGACCGCGGATACAAGCGGCAGAAATGAGCTTCCTCCGAAGGGTGGCTGGCCTCTCCCTTAGAGATAGGGTGAGAAGTTCGGCCATCCGGGAGGGGCTCAGAGTAGAGCAGCTGCTGCTCCACATCGAAAGGAGCCAGCTGAGGTGGTTCGGGCATCTGACAAGGATGCCCCCTGGGCGCCTCCTGGGTGAGGTGTTCCGGGCATGTCCCACCGGGAGGAGGCCCTGGGGCAGACCCAGGACACGCTGGAGAGATTATATCTCTCGGCTGGCCTGGGAACGCCTTGGTATTCCCCCGGATAAGCTGGAGGAGGTGGCTGGGGAGAGGGAGGTCTGGGCCTCTCTGCTTAGGCTTCTGCCCCCGCGACCCGGCCTCGGATAAAGCGGATGAAGATGGATGGATGGATGGATGGATGGATAACTACAGATAAGAGGCAAACCAGGTTGTAGTGCAAATCATTTGATTAAATTATTGCAGTTACAGCGCAGATATAAACATCTATGATTGTTGGGAGCAGTGTTGATTGTACAGTCTGACAGCTGCAGGGAGGAAGGACCTGCGGAAATGCTCCTTCATGCATCGAGGACGCAGCAGTCTGTCACTGAAGCAGCTCTGCAGTTCAGCAACATTTACATGCATGGGGTGGGAGACTCTGTCCATCAGAGATGTTATTTTGGCCAGAGTCCTCCTGTCTCCCACCACCTGCACTGGGTCCAGGGTGCATCCCAGAACAGAGCTGGCCTTCCTGATGAGTTTACCCAACCTCTTCCTCTCAGCTGCCGATAAACTGCTGCTCCAACATACAACACTGTAAAAAATGACAGATGCCACCAGAGTCATAGGTCTTTAAAAGCGCTCCCTGGACTCCAAATGACCTCAGCCGCCTCAGCAGGTAGAGTCTGCTCTGACCCTTCCTGTAAAGAGCATCAGTGTTGTGACTCCAGTCCAGTTTATTATTCAGGTGAACACCCAGGTACCTATAAGAGTCCACTATCTCAATGTCCACTCCCTGGATGTTCACCGGTGTCAGTGTGGGGGGGTCTGCGTCCCCGGAAGTCCACCACCAACTCCTTGGTTTTCCCAGCATTTACAAGCATGATATAAGAAAAAGCTTGTGATATTTAAAAAAATCATAAATTAGAATCCTAAAATGTTCTTTGATATCATGGAAATATAAATGGTCCCGGTTCTGCCTCAGAAAAATGTCTTCAATATTAAACTGATAAAGTGGTTGTTCTGAGTACATGCAGTAATACAATTTGGTTAAGAACTGCTAAATGTTGCATGCGATTGTTCTTGTCTTTCAGTATCTTCGTGGCGTTTGTCCTTGAGGCGTTCTTTGTGGAGTACTCTGTGGATAAAAGTGACTTGCAGACATCTTTGGAGAGGAAGATTGAAGAACTGGAGCTTGCTGTGGCACAGTATGTTACCTTGCAGAGAGTGGTGTGTGGTGGTCATATTGAGTGGCTGGGCTAACACATATAATTCACAACCCCAATACCTGCACTGTCACATCCCTGATAGGACGTGACAGCACCACCTTGTTATAGCAACACTTGAAACAGATTTACAAATTGGGGCAAAATAGCATTGATGGGTGTGATTTGTTTTGTCACACAGTCCATTTCAATATAACACGTGCAATATGTGAAGAGCCAAACAAATTGGAGGAAGGTCGCAAACTAAGAGATGATAGTCAGCTGTGACCAAACAAGGTGCAACCTTCAAACACACACCGGCTGGATTGGACGTTCAATCACATGACTAACATCTAACCACCCAGTGTGCAGCCACACCTCATCATCCTCTCTAGCTGTCTGACTTTTCCACATACATCATGTAGCACAGGATTTAACTTTAAACTTCAAAATCACCTCACAACATTTTCTTCTTTTGTGTGTTATTGCTAACTATTACTATATACTATAACAGTCGTTTTCACTCCTCAACTACATTTAACATATCAATCAGACTTGTACTTTGGTGATATATTTGATTAAGAATAATAATGTTCTACTATTAGCAAAGAGTGAGAGAAAGAGAGAGACAGATATTGTGTGGCAGAAACTTTCCTTAAACAGCTGGGAATCAACAAATGGCATTAAGTGCGGGACTTTCTCAAAGCGAGCCTTTGACTGCTCCATCAATATGTCACATTACTGTGCAGCTACTGAGTCCACAGCATCCTACCCAATCTTGATTCTGTCAGGCAATTTGAACTGACCCATTGTTTCAAGGCTTGTCATTCCACATGTTTTCAAAACACCGATTCAGTGTCTCTGTATGTTGAAACACCGTGTGGACGGTGTGAGTTTGAAGGTTCCACCTTGTTTTCCCTGACACTGGGCACCTCCTGCCACACACTTCATCTAGGACTATGGTTCTCTTAGGGGGGTTGAGAGAAATACTGCAAAAATGCTGAGTTGCTGGCAAAAAATACTCTGTACACTGCCACACCAATCAGTTCAATCTGATAATGCAGCAGGACTGCTGTCTTCTCACACATGTCAAAGTATGCATGAGGACTAGGGCTTCTAATTATGGAGTCTTTCAAGTTTCCTAGCAGTTCTGCTGACTAAAGGCGAGAAACACAGCAATCTTTTTTTTAAGTGATGTATACTACCAGTCAAAAATTTGGACACACCTTCTCATTCAACATAGAAGGAAGACCACCCGAGTCCCCTCTGCTGTTGCGGATAAATTCGTCCAAGTCACTAACCTCAGAAATCACAAGTTAACAGCGCACCTCAAATTGGATCCCAGATAAAAGCCACACAGAGTTCCAGTAGCAGACACATATGTTTGAATCAGGCTTTTATGTTCAAATAGCTGCTAAGAAACCACAACTATGGAAAAGCAACAAGCAGGAGTCATTTATTTGGGCCAATAAAACACATGGACCATTAGACCAGTGGAAATCTGTGCTTTGGTCTGATCAGTCCAAATTTGAGATCTTTGGTTCCACCTGCTGTGTCTTTGTTTGATGCAGAAAAGGTAAACTGATGGTTCTCACTGTGAAGCATTGAGCAGGAGGTGTGATGGTGTGGGGGCACGCTTTTGGTGACACTGTTGGGGATTTATTCAAAATTGAAGGCACACTGAACCAGTATGGCTACCACAGCATCCTTCAGCGACATGCAGTCCCATCCGGTTTGCGTTCATTTATTTTTCAACAGCACAATAATCCCAAACACACCTCCAGGCTATGTGAGGGCTATTTGACCAGGAAGGAGAGTGATGGAGTGCTGCACCAGATGGCCTGGCCTCCACAGTCACCTGACCTAAACCCAATCAAGTTTGGGATGAGATGGACCGCAGAGTAAAGGCAAAAGGGCCAACAGGTGCTCAGCATCTCTGGGAACTCCTTCAACAGTGTTGGAAAACCATTTCAGGTGCCAACAGTGTGCAAAGTAGTAATCAAAGGAAAGGGTGGCTATTTTAAAGAATCTAAAATATAAAACATGTTGAGTTATTTCACTTTTTTGTTTACTACATAATTCCAAATGTGTTCATTCATAGTTTTGTAGATTCTCATTGAAGACATCAATGAAAACAAAGAAAAACCATTAACTAAGGTGTGTCCAAACTTTTGACTGGTAGTGTACCTGAGCACAATTGCACAACAGCTTAAACATCCTGTATATGTTGTGTCATCAGCTCACACACAAATGGTGTCTGCAATGTTTTTCTTCAAGCAGTGGATTTTGACTAGTTTTAGAGGTGTACTTGTCACCTGCGTGTCTGAAAGATAATCAGCTCACTGGCCATCCAAAAAAGAGAACTGGTCAACCTAGTGATAGTGAATCAGCTCATTGTGCCATTATAGTGGTACGATGTCAACTGGACCTAACATTAATAGCACTACACCATTTCCAGTATGACTTTGCTACTTGCATGTTTCATAATTTTGTTTGATATCTTTTTAGATCCAGTTTATTTTTGGTGTGCTTAGACTTGCTCTTAGCCAGTTCTTTTGTTGTAGCACAAAATACAATTAGAATTTTGCTGTTGGTTCCTGGCTGTAGCTCAGGAGGCGATGGTTTGATTCCTGGCTCCCCCCAGTCTGCATTCCAAATATTCTTGGGCAAGATATTAACCCGAAGTTGCTCTCCGATGCGAGTATGAATGTGTGTGAATGGTAGTTAGTGAGCAGTAGAAGACAGTGCTTGTGTGAATGGGTGAATGCGGCATGTTGTATAGAGCGCTTGAGTACTCAGAGTAGAAAAGCACTAAATAATAATCAGTCCATTTACATTATTTAAAAATCATTTGGACAATGTGGTCCCTGTCTCTTAACTTCATTTTTTTTCTCCAAAGAAAATGCACATGAAATGAAAATGAATGACTAAGTAAATGATCAGCTTGGTTGATCATTGCCGCTATAGTCACGTTGTCCTCTGCACTCTCAACGTTCTGGGTTGAGCAAATTTTACTGAAATGGCAAATCAAAAAGGCTTGCAATGACACTTGTCACTCGCTGCATTATGAAGATGAATGGAAGCTGATGCTGCTGTGCTTCAGTGTTTAAAAAGTTTAATACTTTACCTTAATCTAGTGGGGTTTCTTTTGACTATTTGGTGCTTTCTTCATAGCACCAAGCTTTAAAAAGATCTTTTCTAAGATGATTAAAAATATGTTTAAAAAATATTTCTCTCTTTATCTTCTCTTTTTGAATCAAATCCAAATTAAGCTCTAATTTTCAACCTCTGTTATGCACAATGTCTAATGGACTCTTGGCTTCATGGCTTCTTATGATTATCTTGCACATCTTTCATGCTGTTTTATATCTCTGATTATCACTCTCATATTTCTGCCTGATCATCTGTATTTTTTTGTTAACCAGGGAGATGATGGAGGACAACTTGGTGAACGCCATGGAAACTATTGACAATGACCTGGGAGGCAGCCAGTCAGCAAAACCAAACTTACCGTCCCTGATGTTTAAAATTGCTTCAAAAAGTAAGTTGACAAGTGGAGACAGAAGGTGATTTTTAAAAGATAAAAAAAAGGAACACTTTTGGCTAACTTTTAATTTGAACATTTGCTCAATAGATTGTCACTAATTTTACATCAGGCATTCTTGTTCTCTTCAGGAAGAAATGTAAAAATGGGCAAAGTATTTGAGGACAGACAATAATAAAAACTTGCTCTTGTTTGTTAGAGACAATATTTATGTAAGTGTGTGTGTTTTGTGTCAGGATATCGAACAGTGGACGCCTTGTTACAGCGGATATTTGAGGCTGATCTGGACCCTGAAGATTTTGCTGAGAATGACGATCCTGAAGCTACGGGCAACGAGAATTTTGCAAATCCCTTATTCAGCCATGCATAGGCATTTGTAAACATGTATGAATGGATACAAACTGTAGTCATTTTACACTTTCAGAAATGTTGAAATCTGATGTTTATCCAGTGCAGTGTGTCAACAATATGATTGGGTGCTAATCAGTCTTATCTAGTGTTAAATGTTCATATTTCTGTCCTGTATCTTTGTGTAAAAATGCAAGAAAACCAGAATTTTCACATAAAGAATTCTTGCACAGAAGCCTGATTTGTTCAAAAATGCTTTTAGACCTTTGTTTTTTGTTTTGTTATATATTCTATATATATATATATATTTTTTTTTTACATATTTTCAGTTTAAAAAAATGTCACTAGGCTTACAATACAAGCATAATGCGAAGTATGTGTGACGAATCACACTTTTCTGTTTGCCAAATTGATATACAGGTCTGGGTTTTCAATTGCCAGGAGACTGCTACTTGTCTGACTACATTTGTACCAAATGTAAAGAAGGAGGGGAGATAATTTATTTGTTTTTGTTTTTGTTGTCTGTTTTTGTTTTTTTGTTTTTTGTTTTTTTTTGGAGGGGGTGGGGGGGATCCCATAGTTTCAGTGAAAGGAGCTCTTAATATTTCAGCATACCAAAACATTTTCCAAAAATTTCCTGCTCGCAACTTTGTGGGTGGGAATAGGGGGATGGTTCCTTCCTGTTTCAACATGATTGTGCACCAGTGCACAGGACTAGGTCCATGGAGACATGGCTGAGTGAAGCTGGTGTGGAAGAACTTGACTGAACCGCACAGCTTTCTGACCTCAACCAAAAGAACACCTTTGCCATGTTTACACTGGAGACTGTGAGCCAGGCCTTCTCGTCCAGCATCAGTGTCTGACCTCACAAAGGTGCTTTTGGAAGACTGGCCAAAAATTTCCATAAACACACTCCCAAACCTTATGGGAAGCCTTCCCCTAAGCTGCAAAGGATTGGAAGACATCATATTAAACCCTGTGGATAAAGAGTACGATGTCACTCAATGATTATATGTGTGTGAAAACAGACAACAGATGGCAATATGTAAAATTGGCAAATAAGGCCTCTGTTAATCCCTGGAATATGCTGGAAAATATGTTGATGCCCCTTGAAAAGTAGAAAGAATGACTTCATCATTCTTTCTTACTGTAATATGTTCTTATGTGTATATGTACTCTGACCTACCCAGATAAACATTTCATGAACAGTCACACATACGATAATTAACATCTGCATTAAAAAAAAAGAAGATTGGATTGTTTTGGAGTGTGTGTGTGTGTGAGAGAGAGAGAGAGTGAGTATGGATAGATAGATATAGACAGATATATATCCTGTTCATCATCCCCCTGCAAATGTAAAGTTACTGTATGTGTTGTTCTCTATTTGCGTTAACAAATTTGTAACCACCACAGAATACACACATTCACAACTAAGTGCGTAATGAGGTATTTGAAAAAGTGCTCTGCCTGCAAGGCTAATTAATAAGAACCATAGTTAGTGTCAACCAGAACTATTTTCTTTTGCTGCCTAATGTATAATTCCTTATTGCTGCAAAGAAAAAGGAAAGAGTCTATTTCCAAAGTAGGAGATGACCATTAGCGATATGGTTAGCCTGCCAAACCTAACGTGTTAAGTTGTTGTGATGTCTTGCAATGGATGACAGGTTGGTGATTGTTTCATCTGTCCTCAAGCCCAACATTCACATCAAAACAAATCAGGGAGTCATAGTTTATTTATTAGCTAGAAATATGTTCACTTTGTAGCTCAGTCCTGTGAAAAAGAGTTTTTGCTGTGCTTTATGCAGTTCTGTGAAAAAATAAGTACAACCTTACTGCTTCCATAAGAATTAAGAGGGTTAGGTGCCAGCCACGTCCTGTAAATGCACTTAATTTAATGATCATTAGTAAATGTGAGCACCTCCTATAAAAGTTTGGTGGTCTTTAGTTTGCTGGTCTGGAGCAGGCGCGTGGCTGTCCCAGTAAATTCACCCCAAAGTCAGACTGTACGATGCTCAAAAAACAGACCGTACATCTCAGATTCTATAGGCCTTAGTTAGCATGTTAAATGTTAAAGGTCATCGGAGTTCAAGGTTGCCAACAGAAAGCCCCTCCTCTCTAAAAAGAGTATGCAGTCAATGAGTCAGCCATAAACTCTTGATGATTCTAGGTGCATCTAACCACTTAAGCTGGACTGAAATTGGGTGATGCAACAGGACAATGATCCCAAGCACACCAACAAATCGACAATTAAATGGAAAGAAAAAAAGAATCGAGGTGTTACAATGTCCCAGTCAGAGAGCTTAACCCAAATTCTATGGCTTGAACTACACATAAACAAATGTCCACAAGGTTACAATTTACATACACTAAAATTGATTGACAAACGTTGCAGTTTTGGATGAAGAATTGGTTGTTACATTTAAAGTGCTTCTAATATTTTGTCTTTAGGAATGGGAGCTTATTGGCCACTTCTATTCAAATAAAGATTATTAAGAAAAAATTTGAATCCCTAAAAAACTCCGCGACAGCAGGGGGCGGTGTGAGTGGCACTGCAGCTTAGACATGGCGACGCCAAGGGGGTGTGCGTGTATGTGGTGCTGATGCTGAGAGATGGAGGAGAGGGAACGGATTTATCTCAGCCCTCTGGTGTCCGGACGGAAAACAATACTCAGGTAAGAAGAAACGGATTGACATAAGCATCAAATGACATAAGGCATACCAAATTTTCAGATGAACTGTGTGATCAGGCTGTATGTGTGTGTGTGTGTGTGTGTGTGTATGTGCGTCTATGACAGTGTTAGTGGGAGAGTGTGAGGCCACAGGCAGGATGTCGGGTCAGTGAATCGTAATCGTTCGTTACTGTGTGTGTTCCTACACACACACACAGCTTTATGTGTGTGTGTGTGTGTGTTTATATATATATATACAGATATGTAAAAGCAGAAGGGTGGGATTAAACAGCGCTCATTCAACTGCCACTGTTTGATAATACATAAAAGACTGACTGTAAAAATAACAGCCTGTATGGTCACAGCGTTAGGTTGATTTTCAAAATAAATGTAACATTATACAACAAGACATTGACTGAAATGTATATTCTCCGGGTACTAATTATACTCACACACAAACAAACTATAAACCCGGTATGAGTGTAGAGCTGCAACTAATGATTATATTCATTTTTTTCTTTATTCTTTTTTCTGTTTTTTTCCTGTAATGACAAAAATGAAAACAGTTCACTTCCCAAAGCCCACAGTAGTCGCTTTGTTTGAAATGGTTATCATCCATTTGCACTGTAAAATTTGAGAATTATGTGTCAAAGGGGTTACAGACATTTCTCTCCATAGTTTTGCGGCATTTGGCTGAATCTAAGAATGGAAAATAGCCCTGTACACTTTATAATCCATCTTCCTTAATTTTTTCTGTTTCTGAGCTTTGTCACTTTAGCCCTGCAGACATTTTGCTATTTCTCTGAAAGGTGTATTTTGGCTTTTCAGCCTACTGATTGCTGCCTTCACTTGCACTGACATTTCTCTTAACCTCCTGTTGAGGGTTCCAGTGAACAGCCACCAAAATGCAAGATCAGCACTTTTAATCAACTCCAACTCCAATGTGAGGAGAACTCTGATCACTCTATAATTACTCCTTTATTTATCCAGTTAAAAATCTCATTGAGATTAACATCTCATTTCCAAGAGACACCTGGCAATAATAAAGCCAGAGAGTGTCAAATAGTGCTTTATTATTGTTGTATATACACTGTATATGCAGAATATTGCCAAAGATATTTGCCCATCCGCTTTCAAACATATATTACCAAGAGTGCCATCATCCCATTCTTAATCGATAAGGGTATGATGGTCAGACACTGATGTTGGACAAGAAGGTCCGGCTTGCAGTTTCCACTCTGTTCTGTCTACATATATATGTGTGTGTGTGTGTGTGTGTGTGTGTGTGTGTGTGTGTGTGTGTGTGTGTGTGTGTGTGTGTGTGTGTGTGCCTGTGTAGGGGTGACTTCTGTGGTTGCATAAAGACATGATGAGAAAATGGCTCTTGGCTCACAGTTTACAATGAGCTCAGTAAATATTTCCCTGGTGAGTTTATGGTCCCTATCTATTATTGGAAGCCTTGCTAAACAGAACATTAAGTTTTTTTAAATTATGGAGAAAAGAGAGAGAGAGCTAAGTTTACTCAGAGCTGGAGAAAGATATTGGATCTATATATGATGTGTTTTGATAAATTATGTATTTTTCACTTTGTGAAGCATCCTGCAGAACAAACTACGGTATACTAACTCTGTGTTATTCAAATGTTGCATGAAAGTTCTGGGTAGTTTTGTTGCGGATGAACAGGTCAGTTTGTGTTAATGGGATGAATTCACAGTAAAGCTCGGTGTTGGACTGATGCACAGTGGCTGTGGTGCTCATGATCAGAGTTGGGTTGCATCAAGTGAAATAGAGATTCATTTAAAGCTGATGATCCTTAGATTAATTTACTAATTTCAATCGTTATACTGTGTCTAGTATAAAGACAATGTACAATATACTGTTAGTGAGAGAAACAGAAGTAAGCCGAATTAGCTGTGAAGCATCTGCTTACATCTTGTTGAATCCAGCTGTGTAAATCCACAAAGAGCAACTGGTCTGCTGATCACAGCATGTACACTAAGAAAATCTACTAAAGCTTATTTCTGTCTAGCCCTGGAGGCCTAATGTACTAATATCATAGTTGTATTATATTAATGTAGCAGAAGGTCCAATTACATATGCAAAAAAATAGGTGGTAGAATTGTCCTTCAAGGAGATACTTTTTGCTTTCTTACTTTGAGTACACTTCAGAGCCTGTACTTTTTCACTTTTACTTGAGTAAAGACAGTGATTCAGCACTTAAACTCTTTGGAGTATTTTTTAACACAGATCTCTGTACTTTGACTTAGGTGCAGAGTTTGTGTACTTTTGTCACCTATCACACCTGCTCATAAAATCCATCACTGGAACTGGAAAACACAAATATCTTGAATATTTTAACAGAACCCATCTGTAAAGGTTTAGCATCTGTTTTTGGTATATTGGTAACCATTATGGTGAATAAAAGTGCATCACACACCGATGCACTGATGTAAATTGCTATCAAATGAACTGCCGTTTTGTTCATTAACGCGAGGAAAGCGTTGACGAGGAGGAGCTTTATTTTGAAAGTAGTGGCCGGATGTTGTGTTTGGTGGGGATGATTTGACGCTGGGGAAGGCAGCGCTGCAGTGCGGACAAACAGCCTGGAGCCGGAGAACCTGACACCTGCAGACCGTCCCTGTCAGCCGAGCCGGGTTGTCCTGAGGCGGGTTTCGGGATCTGGTTTTGTCCTGAGTTGGAGTTTAGGATCACATCCAGGAGTAGGCAGAGAGGACCAGTCCGCATCATCCTCCTCCTCCTCCTCAGCTGATGCAGCGGAGAATCGGAGGAGGATCCGGACGTCAGCGTGGATTTTATTGAGCGTTCCGGGGCTCTGAGCGAAAATAAAGGCTGCTATTGTGTGTATGTGTGGGTTTTTTTTGTTTTTTGTTTTTTCATTTTAATTGATTAATGTATTAATTAATTTATTTATTTATTCTTTGGACTCTGCCTTGGATGGGACTAACGGTCTGAGGATGGACCGTGTCTGGTTTGATATGAGGCACCTTTGTAGAAGAAATAAATGGTAATTTAATCCTGCGGAACCCTGAGGCCCAAATTCTGGCCCCACGTAAGAGGAACGGTGGGTTTTCTGGATCAGGACGTTTTGTGCCGAAATAAAATCCCAGATGAAGATTCCCAAAAGGCGGAAAAGGAGCGGACGGTGCGCCAGGTAGGCCTGATCCGAACTAGCTCTCTCGGCCCATACAGAAATCATTCAGTGGGTGTGAGTGTTTCGCAGAGATACGCTATAACGAAAGTGGCATGATGGTAATTAGACCAGGACCGACGGGGGCTCTACAACTGTAATTATATTTATATTTAATTCAGAACTTGTCCAGGCCACATTGATTGATCAGCAGGATGTGATGGTGCGCATGCGCACGGAGCATCCATGACTGTGCACTGCAGAGAAGAGATATATACAGAGGGGGGAAAACGGGGTGGTAGTGGGGGGTTAGACCTAAGCGGAAGCTCCATTCAGTGTTTAAGTCATTTAGTCCAGGATTATTTTCCATAGCATAAAGAATATATATCTAGTGGTTGTTCTGTGAAGACCAAATATATATGAAAAACAAAAATAAATATAAAGACTAATATAAAGACAATTTACAGTATGCTGTTAGCGACAGGAACGGAAGTCAGCCGAGATAGCTGTGCAGCATCTGCTTACATCTTGTATAAATCCACAAAGAGCAACTCGTCTGCTGATCACAGCATGTACACTAAGAAAATCTACTGGAGCTTGCATTAGAAATTATTGTGAGTTGTTGGTTATATTATTATATTTGTCTAGGTGTGGAGGCAAAGTCACTGTGCACTGCAGAGAAGAGATACACAGAGGGGAAAAGCACATGCTCGTAGTGGATGTTCTGTGAAGACCAAATATATATGAAAAGCAAAAAAGGCAGTTCTTGAGAAAAGAAACAGACCTGCACTCTTTGCATGTTTTATTAGACCAGGCTTGGCGAGAGCTGCCATCCCTCTCTATCACTGTCAGAGCTTTCCTTGCTAATGTAGTGTAATAAAACATAAATTTCTTGTTTGTCTTAAACAGGTAATGCTGCCACCGCCTTTGGTAAATCTGTTTGGTCTTCAGAGGTCAAGAAACAAACAAATACTTTCAAAGCAAAATCTTTATTTGAAACATAATTCATTAAAATGACCATCTTTATTAGTCTTTATTCCACAATTTGCAGGTCTTTACCTCTCAGGACTCATACATAACACAACAAGCACTCAAACTCAAAGAGCCAGTGTCAGCTTGCCTTGATAGCTGCTCTCCCATCGACTGATCAGCGGTTTATCCACAGTGAGCATGTGCAAATCACCAAAAGAAGCTGCTGGTCTCTCAGCTTGCTCAGCTGGAGACAGACATGCCTGTAAAATGAAGACGGCTAAAGTTTACTATGAGTTTGAAACAGTCAGAGCTTTCAATGACAGTAGCTGACTGTGGCCACAAGATGCAATGTAAAGGATGGATGCAAACCATACAAGGAGCTCCATGACAGATGAAAGGAGAGAAACTGCTTTGACAAAACAAGCTTCTCCTAGTGATATGCACAAGTGTCTTTAAAAGAAAAAGAAGAAAAAATATATATATATAGTCGCAAAAGTATGACGTCACAACAAGGTGATTGGTCACTTGCAATGTTGAACCTGGAACAACATTTATTATGATGGTGTGGGAACAACACCGACACGAGGATATCAAATCGTGCATCTGTAGTCAGTCTTTTCATATTATTCATTTCATGTTGTCATGTAACTCTGTTTAGACTTGGGACATGCTTCTGCAGCACCATCTGCTCATAGAAACACTAAAGGTCCTGTTTAATCTCATGAAACTGTACTGTGATTTAATGTCAACCTGAATACTTTAAGCTTAGTTTTAAAAATTCTGTATTGTCAGAAAACTCACAAAAGACACATCATCATCAATAGAATTCCTTGCAGGTGCAAAGAAAGTGTATGTTAATTGTTATACTGACTCTGTGAGGTGGACCTTTGGAGGTGCAGAAGTTCAAAATGCAGGAAACTGTAGCAGCTTATTAGCTATGTTCCACCATCATTTCCATTCTGAACTAATAGAGTTGCTAAAAGTTGTGTGAACCTTTTTCCAAACAAATTGTTTAAAAAAAACAAAGGCAAAGGCTCGTGATTGCAACTGGCACAGCAAGAAGTACATTGTAACAGGAGTTTCTACCTTTTCTGTTGTCTATAGGGGCACATTGATAAATTACTCTGGGCTATACACTGTTTTCACTGTAGGAGTCTGAAAACAAAGTGCTTCCAAGTTTTTAGTCTATGAAGGGTTTAAAGTGCTGGAGTTGGAGAAAATTAAACAACCCACCACTGAGCAACATGACTGTTGTTATACATGGCTATACATTGTTGCAACCAGCAAGTGAACTTGGGACAAGATTGACACGGTAAATGAGTACAGTTTTTCGCATGTTAGATTATTTCGCTGCTTCAAGTTTTCAAGGTTAACATGGTGTATATAGGCCCTTTGTGCCCGACCCTCGTATTATGTCTGGTCAGAAGACTGCAGCACTCACTGCTTCTTCTCTCCTGGTTAACTGTACCCTCTGTTTTGGCTTGTAGGCTAACAAAGGAACAGGAAGGGTTTTGCCACACTCAGGATTTGTTGTAAATCTTAAGGTTTTCCAGGAGCTCAGAACTATGGTGAGCTCTGACCAATTTTATCCAACTCAGACTGGAATGATGCAAGCCCAGCTTCTGGCAGAGCACCCCTCCCTGTCCCACCCACTAGCAGATTAATAGAGCTGTAGGTGACGAAGGAAGAAAAAAAGATTGAGGTTTAATAAAAGGTCTGTCTCTCCAATCTGCTGCTGAGACGCTTGAAAACAGCACAGTTCTCTCTTTTACACTTATTTCATGCCGCAGTGCAGATTATTAGTGTTAATGTAAATAGTTAAATGCTACGGCGAAAAAGTAAGACATAAGACAATGTTGTATCTATGACATATGATGGTACTACATGGTACTATTTGATAACTGGCTGGTGATAGTAACCTATTCAGATCATTCAACAATATCTGACAAAATAATGGTATAGCTTCATATAATAAATATAGCATAATGTAATTTACATATTTAAGATAATTGTACCAAATCTAAAGTATACCATAAATACTATACTAATTTATGCTTTGTATCCACTGTGCATCACATAGTGCTTTTGATAGTATATTTCCAAAATGGATTTTGTTACACATTGTCTGTTCTCATAGTCTGTAGCAATATATTTGACTATGGCACTATAATAACACGTAATGCATAGTATCGCAATTCTGATTGGCCATTTACTCTGCACTGTGCTTACTGTCGTCCAAGACTATTCCAGTGTATCCGGGGAGACTGTGTGGTCCCACCCTCTGCAGTGATTGGCGGCTCAGCAGTTTGTTGAGGCCTGCAGCAGGTTTCCCTACCTCTCCAGTGTTACAGTGACTCCCAGCTGCCTGGTCTCTGTGCAGCTGCTGCTGTTAAACAGATCTGTATCACTGTAGGTGCAGAGAAGCCTCCTCCCCACCTTCCCAGTCTGTCCAGTTTTCTATCAGAGTTGGCCTGACTGAAAATGCAGTGGACACGCTCCCTTATTATCTGCAGTCCGCCTGAGCTCTGCATGCACTGATGAAAGCCCATGGCATTGCATGCAGAACAGCATGGTTTGGGGACTCACATGTATCACTCTGAACTAAAGATTTCTTCTATGGATCCACTGAAAGCTGATAACCATTCATGGCAGATATCCTGTATAAAAGCAGAGAAAAGCCAGAGTTCTGTTCAAGTTGAATGGCTGGAGAACACTAAGGTAATGGCTGACTACATGAATTAAGTTTTTGGCAGTGCCTATTAGACTGATGGTCAGTGAGCTGACAATATTTAACAGGGGAACCACATCCTCCAGTCACTACTGTTAATGAACTGTGTTGCCTAATTCAGACTTATCACCTCCTGAAGCAGTTCACTGCTTTGACAGTGCAACAATTCACTCAGCATCGATGAGTCCCTGCACTGTTTGTAGATCTGTCCCATTTGCAACGATCAAAGCATGGTTGAATCTTGCAACAATAACAGGTGATATTGTATCAAACAGACAAAAAGATCTGTAAGGATTTGTTTTTCCTGGAGTAGTTTTCTCAGGCAGCGCTCACTCCAAGGTTGTTTTGTGCCCAACAAGCTCCTTATGATCTTGCTAGTCTCATGAAACTGTTGCTAAGCTTAAACGCAAACACATCCGGCGCATTGTCAGATACCTCATTCCAATTGCGTGATTTATGGAGTTTTTGAGAGCAGTACTGCCAACCCTTATTTAATTTCCTAAGGTCAACTTGGATACTTTCTTTGAAAAAAAAAGAGTTTTTTGACCCAAACAGTAAATCATGTTATTAGTAACTGCATTATAAATTATTCTGGCAGTCCTATATGTGTGTATGTGAGAGAGAATTAAACACAGAAGGTGAAATAGATAAGTTTTATAGATTCATTTTTATTACCTAAAAATGTCTATTACTCCAAATGTTAAAAGACCACTTAAAGTAATGCAGTTTGCACATATTTCTTAAAATTGAAGTGAAAAGTGTTCCCATGCCATACTCGTGGTTGTTAGTATTTTTTGTTGATTAAATCCATCTTGTTCTGATCTACAGTAAACATTGCAAGGTGTTGGCTGTTGGGCTGTTGCAGCATCTGACCTGCAGCTGCAGTCAGGATAAGAATAGAGCATTAGACTGCTTCCTCTGCAGACATGATATTTGCTCCAGTTACTGCAAATACCATCACGCCATATGTCCGTGTAGGTTCTTAGTCATCCAGGTCATGGTAGTCTTCAGAGCTTGAGAAAACAAGGCAACTGGACCGCTTTAGGTTTGCAAAGATGTTTCCCCTCTCTTCTGAGAGAACTAAAGAAGCTTCTTGGAGAGGTAAAACATCTTCTCAAACCTAAAAAGTCCAGTTGCCTTCTTTTCTCAGGGTCTCAAGATCACGCCATACCCAACCCCTCTTGCACCCCGCACCCCACTGACCTGTACCCTGATCCAGCTGAAGAATGGCTTCTAATGGCAACCAGCCACCTCTAATGCCTGTTGTTATACGAATAATATAATAATGTTGCCATGACTGTCAGCAGCAGAGAGCTCTGGTTAGACTGGGAAAATCCCGGTAACAACATTGTGTGTATAAAGTATTGACTGTCTTTTCTTACTTCCTTTTTCTCCTCTCATCCTCCCTGCTCACAGATAAATGGCTCTTTTAAGTTGGGAGCTGCTCGTGTTCTGTCTAGCTGGCAGATGCAGTGCCTAGTCCCTGGCCTCCAGGACAACGCCAACATGAACGGAACATCCGAGCAGGCCGACATCCTGCCTCCAAACTGCATGGTCAAGGATCGATGGAAAGTGGTGAGTCTGGAAAGCTCCCATTCCCCCAGTTCAGTTTCACGTTCTGCAGTAGTGCGTTTGAAAGATTTGGGTGTCTGATTTCCCCCATACAATTTTGTATTTATATTTTCTTAGCTGGTATGCATATTTGTTAACTGTTTGCTATCTATTCTGATTTCATCCAAACCTTCTTTCCCCCAAAATTTTAAATATAAATAAAACAGAATCCAATCCTATATTCAGCAGTACAAGGCAAATGTTAAACTATGCATGTAGCATTTTGCATTACATTTTATTTGATTAGTACTTGGGAGCTGAGGAGACCAGCAAGAATTAGAAGCAAAACATCACGTATCATTTAAATGTAAGCTTTTTCCATGTATGAACGATACATGATACACAGTAAACCATTTTTAAACAAATTGTATCCCTTGTTCTGATTTTATTTTCATACAAAAATGTCTGTATCAGGATCAGAATATGTTCTGTTGTTCTGGTTGTGATAAAAAAAAAAAAAGAAATCCCAAAGAAAAACACAAATCCTTTATAGACGATATTAAAAAGATGAGATGACTGTCGAATCACTGATGCCTCATGTTCAGCTAAATAAATTGACATTTAAACTGGCAAAGAATTCAAACATTTAAACTCGAGGGTTTAGTGGAAAGACAAACTTTTTTTATTTTCTGTTTGAGCTTCCTTTGGATTCTGAAGTACAAGGTTGCTCGTGTCTCAGCCAGTCAGGTTGCAAAATGAAGGCTGTTTGCACTTTACTAATCAATCTACTGTCTCCACTGAGCTGCAAAGACCCAACACATCATGAACTAAAGATAAAAAAGAATGAAGAATGAAGAATGAAGTCTTTTTGGAGGTTACAGTATGTTACTTTAAGATAATTAAGAGCTCTTTGCCCTGCAACCTGTGTTCCAGCTAAAGAAGATTGGCGGGGGTGGGTTTGGGGAGATCTATGAAGCCTTGGACTTGCTTACGCGGGAAAATGTGGCCCTAAAAGTGGAGTCAGCCCAGCAGCCCAAACAGGTGCTAAAGATGGAGGTGGCAGTGCTGAAGAAGCTGCAAGGTAAGCGCTGCCAAACCATCTCCTACACTGATTGCTTTGGGCCAGTGGTCCACAGCGGAAGTGATTAGGTTTAATTATTAGGAAAACCATAACTGACTGCAAAGACGTTGTTTATACAAGCTTCCAGTTGTGGAATTGTTAGTGAGTAGAATTCAAGAATGTTTTTTAGGTCCAACTTTCAGAGTGTGATTGAGCCCCTTTGATCTTCATCACATAAGGTGTTTTTAGCAGCAGGGCGGTGACCTTTCAAGAGTCTTTGTCTTGTAACCCTCGTATGCTGCTACATTCCCTCTTCTGCTTCACACTTGGTTGTCTTGGACTTGTGTTTCACTTTGTTCCTCTGATTTTCTGTGAACTGTTACCAGTACATCTACAAGCTGGCACTGAAGTGGCAGGTGAAGTGGTGGGAATGGGAATTAGTCCCTCCAAGTCTGAGGCCATAGACTAAGCCAAGAAAGGGTGGGGTCCCCACTTCAGCTCAAGGACAAATTGCCTCCCCAGTTTAAGTTGTGTCGTGGGTGTCGCGAGACGATTTTCACATCACATCCTGTGTCATGAGACACAATCTCTGTGGCGTGTCGGACGGCTTTTTGATTTTTGTAACTTGTGCATTGTGTTGCAGTCGTCGCAGCTGGCTTGAAGACACAAGTGTATGATCATCCTGCCTATTTAATCAGAATCCTGCACCAAAGCTCAAAGAAATACTGACACACAGAGAGATAACGCAACAGTTTGAAAACCTGAGTTTGTGGAAACACTTGACTTCTGCTCCTCCTTATCAGCATGTATGACGTGATATTGTCTGAGTGGCGACAACTATTGTCTACTGAATACTTAAACATCCGTGTGATAATGGTGCGTTTTTAACAAAGCGATCACTGTGGAGGGTGTATTGGCACTTTTATAATCTCTGAAAAATAGGACAGCCCTTTATTGTGATTGCATATGTTCAACAAAATTTGGGTGTTCCACACTAACTGTGCAGATATTAAATATGAATAGTAAACAGCAGGTTTAAAAAAAACCATGAGAAACATACACAAATATATTTCTCACTGCTCACCGCCACACCTGCATTGCACAGATGCAACCATTTATACCCGCTATTAAGGTGCAGGAAGCCTCTGTTGTATTCTCCTAAACAATAGGTGTTGCCACTCAGACAATATCGTACGCACTGATGAGGAGAAGTCAAAACTAGAAGCCAAGACTTTGTCAAGTGTTATTTTGTAAAGTTCTCTCCACAAACTCAGGTTGTTCTGTTTTTAATTTATTTTTTCAGTGTTTATTTGATAGAAAGAGTAAAGAGTGACGGGAAAGTGGAGGGGGAGAGAGAGGGTAAGACATGCAGCAAAGGGCTGCGGGTCAGATTCGAACCTGGGGAGGCTACTCCCAGCCGCACGGCATGTAGGCACCTGCTCGTCGCAGTGAGTTAAACCAGCACCCACAAACTCAAGTTTTTAAACAGTTGGAATGTCCTCCCCTTAGTGTTAGTATGTCTCTGAGCTTCTGTGCAAGATTCTCAGTAAACACACGATTATACACCCATTGTGTCTATTGTGTCTATCGACACAGGATTTGATGTGAAAATTACACCACTACACAAGCAATGTGGCGAGCATAAAAATGGCCTTACGTTGGTCTGCTGTGGTGATGAGGGAATTAAGCATAAAAGCGTAGCTGTTGATTTACTGATCAGTGTGCATTCCTACCCTCCACTGTGGTCGCAAGCTTTGGCTAGAGCTTTCTCCGAAGTGTGGCTGGCAAAGAGGATGAGAGGGGCTCAAAATAGAGGCACTATTCCTCCACATTGAAGGAAGCCAGTTAAGGTGGCTCGCATATCTGATATAGATGGGCACCTCCTGGGTCAGGAGCTTTAGGCACGGGAGAGTAAATCTCTCAACTGGCCCAAATAACGTGGAGGAAATGGCTATTGAAGCATAAAATAGATACATCTCTGAAAGAATTTAATCCAATATGTAATTTTCAGGGTGCTAAATATATAAGTCTTTGTAAATCTGATTAGTTTAGTAGAACAATATTTGTTTCGTTGAAGTTGTGGTACATTAGGAAAGTGTTTATTAGCCTCCTCTCTCTTCTTTTTCCCTTCCAGGGAAAAACCATGTTTGTAAGTTTATTGGCTGTGGGAGAAACGACAAATTCAACTATGTCGTCATGCAGCTTCAGGTGAGTCACTGTCTGGATGCATGTCAACCACAGTCTTTTACTGGGAAGCATAACAGTGTAGAGGGACACATAACACACAGTAATAAGGTAGATTATTGCTTTAGCATTTAAAAAATTCTGCTTTGAGGAAGCACACCAGGAGGAAGTCCTCATGTTGCTGTCATGTTAAGATCTACCAAATGTATAGGTTTTACAGTCTTAAAAAAAACCTTCAATTCAATTCAATTCAATTTTATTTATATAGCGCCAAATCACAACAAAAGTCGCCTCAAGGCGCTTCATAGATACAGAGAAAAACCCAACAATCATATGACCGCCTATGAGCAAGCACTTTGGCGACAGTGGGAAGGAAAAACTCCCTTTTAACAGGAAGAAACCTCCAGCAGAACCAGGCTCAGGGAGGGGCGGGGCCATCTGTTGCGACCGGTTGGGGTGAGAGAACCTGCTGGAGTGCAATTACATTAATATAACCCCTGCTTCAAGGATTCAGCATTTGGTATTATGACTTCCTGCAATGTAACCAGAAAAAATACATAAAATAATGAGGATAAGTGTAATTGACCTTTAATAAAGTCATAGCCAGAATGCAAACAGATGAATTTACTGGTGACCACCTTTTAATGTTGCCTTTGCTGATAACAGCACAGAACAGTCCCAATTTATTTGAACCTGGTGTATTTCTCATTACTGTTGCCACTGTGTCTCCTATGAGTCATATCCAGTTTTGCATTTTCCACGTTTTTATTAGATTACTTTTTTGAAACCTGATCTTTACACATTTCAGCCTGACTAAAAGCAAGCAGAAATTAAGTCCCGCTGTCTTGTCACTGTCCCTCACCCAGGGTCGTAACCTGGCTGACCTGCGAAGGAGTCAACCCAGAGGAACCTTTACCATGAGTACCACCCTGAGACTTGGGAAGCAGATCCTGGAATCCATTGAAGCCATCCACTCAGTGGGCTTTCTGCACCGCGACATCAAACCGGTACAGGTTTCTTGAAAAATTCTGCAACCTTGTGTTTCTCCTGTAGACTGAGTTCCTGAGTTAAAAGTGATTTTAGGTAGAGATTATTTACTGATATTAACTTTTGATTTTTCTTGCCCGGATGTGTCAAAATGGTAATGAATGCTTTTCCCCTAAGCTATAGTTTTCTGCAGGCCAAATATAGGTCCATGAGCTGGTTGAGCATTATTGACTAGTTTCTGTAATACCAGTAGAACAGTCCAAATGTCTGCAATTTGGTAACAATTTAATATAAGTAGCTGAAAGTTTCTCAATTTAAAACATCTATCTGGTTTCAGGTGAACTTTGATACTTTAGATCTTTAGGTAATCTAAATATCAAAGCAAGCCAATAAAACCAGAACAGAAGGGGTGTTAATAGCATGTCGGATGAATAGATTTTTATGTAAATGAGCAGAGGTAGAACCAAAGTTAGAGGACCCATATACCCTTCACGTTTCTTGTGTGCAGATGCTTTTAGATTAAACTAGTTGAGTGATGCACTGTGTTTTATTTCTGCAGTCAAACTTTGCAATGGGACGGCTCCCCTCCACCTACAGGAAATGCTACATGCTGGACTTTGGTCTGGCAAGGCAGTACACCAATACCACAGGAGAGGTCCGCCCGGTAAGACACTTAGTCTGTGAAAGCGAACCGTACCAAAAGCTGAAGCACAGCACTGAAGCTCATCTATTACAGTGGAGATATTGTTGGAGAGAATATTTGTAACTCAAGGTTCATTTGCTAGTTTTTGCTAGTGTTTTTTCAAAGAACAGCAATTATTATAATAAAGTCACTAGAGGTTTGGAGAATGTATGGAGAATTATTCATGCATATTGGATGTTAGGGAAAAAAAATAATCAGAGGTAGGACATATATCCTTATTTTGACTCTGCGTATACTCCAAACCTAAACCTAAACAACATAGTAAAATAATTTCTCAAGTATCTTTTTTTTTTAGCGTTTTCTTACAACTTTGTTATTTAATTTCTTATTGTGGTCCTACACACAACACATATGTCATTTCTTTCTGTGTTAGGATTCAACTTTATTGTCATTACACAGGTATAAATACAGGGTAACAAAATACAGTATGCATCTAATCACAAGTGCAAGAGCAGTGAGTGCAATAGGAGCAGATTATATGCCGATAAGGGTAGTATAAAAGGTGGGAATAGTTATGAACAGATTATGTACAAATAAGTCAAGTACACAGATGCTTATGTTGCTATACAGAGAGCAAATGTACAGATGTAGTTATGTATACATATGTACAGATATGTACAGATGATCTGTATAGCATACAGACGGACAGATATACAGATGTATCAATGTGTGGTAAATATATGTACAGTAGTGGGAGTATGGTGCTATGAACAGACTATAATAGTGAACAGTGTACGCACTATAACAGAGACTATGCTATATCAGTGTCCTAGACTATAGCAGTAACCAATATGAGATAGTTTCCTTTAAAGCTGCAAAAAATACCAAAGTAAATAATAAAAAACTACACAGGTGCACAGACTCAGGCAGACAAATGGGTGTGTTTGCTGCACTGCAGTACATTCTCTCTCATTTCCTGTGAGTCTGTACAATATCGGATCAATGATTTGCAGTACTCAATAACAAATCTCAGGGATTCATGTGATAGTTTGCTGTAAACTGAAAGAAGTGGTTGTTGGGCTTCTAAACAGCTTTTGTATCGATCAGGTCTCTTGGTATTTGTAGTTTCAGTGTGATCAGACACAGCTGCTGCTTTTAGGTTCTCTCTTGCTTTTTTGTCTCTCTACCACACTCAACACAGCTATTTTTAGATCAGCGAGTATGTATAGTGCTTCCATTTGCTGTCAGCTTGCTCCTCGTCACTTTATCTCCTTACTTTCATTTTTTTCTCTTTTCCTCCTCTCCTCATCCTTTTATGGGCCCTTCTTCCTTACCTCTCCTCACCTATTCATCTTTTAACCAGCTCCCCTGTTCTTCTCCTGCAGTGTTGTGTTCCTTCTGTTGCAGCAGTCAATGAATATTTGATGCTGTAAAATGCGTCACTGGGTGAGAAACGTTAGCCCCCCCCCCCCCACGCACTTTCTCTCTGTCACTTCCAGTCTCTCCACCCATCATCTTTTGTCTCCCAGTCTCTCTCTCTCATTCTACAGCTGAGTCAGCTTCAGTGCAGTGATCTGAGCTCGCTCTTTCTCACTTGATTCACCCCTCCCCCACTGTATCTTCCTGCCTTGCTTCCTTCTTTCCCCATTACCCCCCTCTCTTTAACCAGTCTCATTGACTACAACATGATGGTAATTTTGTAAATCATGGTACCCTATAATTTCCAGATTTGGGGGTTGGTGTACCTGTTAAGTTGCTACCATATGCTTGTAGTATCTCTTGGTTTCTAAGTCAGAGCTACCCCTCCTATCTGGTTTCATAACACCCAGAAGACAACAACAAAAAACACTTAGCTGAGACTTCACCTACTTACAAATGCAGTGTATGAAGTACACTCAGTAATTTCTCAAAAGTGTCATTATTGTTTGCAACAGCTCTTGTGTGTCCAACACTCATTGTGGGACTGTTAGCAGAAAGTTGTCATCACATCTTTTTTAGCCAGACCTACCATACATTAATTTTCAAAAATTTGACACTTGATCTGAAAGTGAACATATCCTGATGAAACACATGCTCAGCAGATACAAACAGCAGCCTGAATCTGTTCTTACAATTTGCACGTATCAGCACAAGCGTTATTTTTTCATCTTGACTGTTGAGGTTGCTACGTAGTGACAAAATTTTTCACTTGCGGTATTTGGAAACTAAAGTATGTTGAGTGAAGTCCTCTGTAGAATGAACCGGTTGTCCAGTGAGGCAACCTGTCCAGCTGCTTGTGGATCAGGTCACTCTTTACTGTGAAATTTTGTATGATGTTCACTCTCTACTGATCACCTGCCATCAGTTTTTTTTATCAAAGATTTATGTTCTGATTTTTTTCTTGTTTTCTTCTTATCAGTTCAATGTGATTTATGTTCACCTTTTTTATGTTTCAGTGTTGTGTTTGTCTTTCTTACAGTTCCTTTGGATTTATGATTTTGACGTGCATGCCTCCTGTTTCTCCATCATCTCCATGGTTACCCAGGGATGTGAGTGGTTTCTATAGTGACAGATGGGTCACAGCCACATCGAAAGCTACGCACCAAAGTGAAAGCTGAATTAAAAAAGAAAAGGAGCAAACATGACATAATGTCTACTAAGAGTTTTCTAAAATCCACATATAAAAATAATCATGATCGTTACAATAACTGTAATGAACTGTGAATGTGCTAGAAGCCCTATCAGAAAATGGTCTGGCGGCACAGAGAATTTAGGCACTAAATTATACAACTTGTACTTGAAAGTGAAATTCAGATTTGATTTTTGTCTGGGAAAAAACCCCCTAGATGGTGGACAAAAACCTAAGTATACGGTAAGTCAGTTCTATAAACTAAAAAAGGACACAATATAAATTGTTTTTTCAAATTTATGTAGGTCATGAAGCCATCATGAAATTTCTGTTTTTATGGGTATTTTAATTTGTGTATTTCTACTTGTAT
Organism: Copadichromis virginalis; assembly: GCF_057382275.1. Classification (NCBI taxonomy): domain Eukaryota; kingdom Metazoa; phylum Chordata; class Actinopteri; order Cichliformes; family Cichlidae; genus Copadichromis; species Copadichromis virginalis. The sequence goes on along the minus strand of NC_140623.1, from coordinate 2,337,209 downwards.
TTATCCATGAGTTTCCCTCCCATGTAAGGTAGGACATTATTAAAAGAGAAAATATCATGTAGATTTTATGTAGATAACAAATTTTTGCACATACATGCAAACTTTGATGGGCTCGTCAGTGATATTTGAGGGTTCAATATCTTCCCCAAGGACACTTTGACATATAGACAGCAGGAGTTCCATCTTCTGAGTAGAAAACAACCTGTTCTAGATCATGAGAAATAAAAAACCAAGAAAATTTGTGACTGCCATAGATGACAATTGAGTCAGTGAGGAGTATAATGGGCCCATCCAGGAGTTGTGACTGAAACAACTGATAATACAACACATAGTACAACGTGAACTACTAAATCCTATGTCCCTTTCTGCAAATTGCTAACAAAAATGTCAGGGTAGTTTCAGACTTCTACAGTTGACTTCTACTTATTTAAATGTGTATAATTTAAAACTTAGACATTCATAAAAAAAGAGTGTAGTTCACTTTATGTTTTTGTTAACAAGTAACTTGAAAATGGTCACTGTATTGAATTTTTAAATGTTAAATGGACTTTTATCCACCTGTCAAGTACAGTGGTGTGAAAAAGGTGTTTGCCCCTTTCCTGTTTTCTTCTTTTTGTCACACTTAAATGTTTCAGATCGTCAACAAAAAAATATATAAGACAACGATAACATCAGTAAACATAAAATGCAGTATCTAAATGAAGGTGTTTATTATTAGGGGGAAAAAATCTAAACCTAAATGGCCCTGCTTGAAAACTTGGTTGGGCTGCTCTTAGCAGCAACAACTGCAACGAGCAATTGTGATAACTGGCATCAAGTCTTTTACAGCACTGTGGAGGAATTCTGTCCCACTCATCTTTGCACAACTGTTGTATTCCAGCCACACTGGAGGGTTTTCGACTATGAACCACCTTTTTAAGGTCATGCCACAGCATCTTACCTGGAGGTCATGACTAGGCCATTCCAAAGTCTTCATTTTGTTTTTCTTAAGCTTTTGTGTTTTGGCTGGTTTGCTTTGGATCATTGTCCCGCAGGCAGAACCCAAGTGCGCTTCACCTTGAGGTTACAAACAGATGACCAGACATTGCCCTTCAGGATATTTTAGTAGACAGCAGAATTAATGTTTCCATTTATCACAGCAAGTCTTCCAGATCCTGAGGAAGCAAAACATCCTCAGACCATCACCACCATATTTTACTATCGGTATGATGTTCCTTTTCTGAAATGCTACATTACTTTTATGCCAGATATTTGTCATATCAGTCCACAGAGTATATTCCCAAAAGTCTTAGGGATCATCAACATGTTTTCTGGCAAAACTGAGACAAGCCTTTGTGTTCCTTTTGCTTAGCAGTGGTTTTCGTCTTGGAACTCAAATGGCCACAAAGGCCATTTCTGCCCAGTGTCTTTCTTATGGTGGAGTCATGGACGCTGACCTTAACTGAGGCAAGCGAGGCCTTTAGTTCTTTGGATGTTGTTCTGGGATCTTTTGTGACCTCTTGGATGAGTTGTCACTGCGCTTCTGGGGTAATTTAGGTTGGCTGTATACTCCTGGGAAGGTTCACCACTGGTCCGTGTTTTTGCCATTTGTGGATAATGGCCCTGACTGTGTTTGGTTGGAGTCCCACAGCTTTAGAAATGGCTTTAAAACCTTTTCTGGGCTGAGAGCTCTCAGTTACTTTGTTTCTCATTTGTTCCTGAATTTTTTTGGATTGTGGCATGATGTCTGGCTTTTGGGGAGCTTTTGGTCTACTCCACTTTATCAGGCAGGTCCTTTTTAAATTGATTTCTTGATTGAGAACAGGTGTGGCAGTAATCAGGGCTCAGTATGTCTAGAACAACTCAACTTAGCTTTCCAAAGATGTGATATAGATTTTTATTCTGACATTTCAGAATTATACAAAAAGGCCCTTTTCAGGGAACACAAAATGGGTTAACAATTTAAAGCTGTTCCGCAGCAATGGAGGTTGATCAAGCCTTAAAAGCTGGTGCTACTAATTCCTACAGGTGTTGTAATTTTTCTAGATTACTTACAACCCCCTCTGTCTGTATAAAAGCAGTGGTGGAACACACTGTGGTACCATACCCTTGTGAGCTTTAGTTGAACAATATTGTACGGCAAAAAGTAGTGTGTTGCCACAAAGATGTCTAGAAAAAGAAAATTAACAATGGAAGAGAGACAGACCATCATAGCACTTAAAAGAGTATGTCTTTTCTACAGAGAAATTGCAAATAAAGTCAAGGTGTCAGTGAGTACAGTTTCCTTCATCATCCAAAGGCACTCAGAAACAAACTGACAGCAAGAGGTCTGACAGACCCAAAGACACAACTGATTCAGAGGACAGCTTGTTTGATAGGTGGCTCGCAGGACAACAGCTTTGAGCACAGCTTAATAGTGGTCGTATAAGCAAGTCTCAGTTTCAACTGTGAAAATAAGACTTCAAGCTGTAGGTTTGACAGGATGAGTTGCAGCAAGAGAGCCATTGCTAAGACGTGAGAATAAAACAAAGGGACATGCCTGGACACCGCCATTGGACTACTGAAGACTGGAAGAAAGTATTATGGAGGGATAAATCAAAATTTGAAATCTTTGATTCATCATTCAGGATCTTTGTACACCGTCGAGTAAGCGTGAGGATGGTTCCACAGTGTGTGGCATCAACTGCCAAATGAAGGAAGGAGGAAGTGTGATGATCTGGGGCTGTTTTGCTGGATCCAGGGTCAGCACCCTGAACCAAAACAGCTACCGCAGCATTCTGCAGCGCCATGCAGTACCCTCTGGTATGCACCTAGTTGGTCAGGGGTTCATCCTACAGCAAGATAATGACCCAAAACATAAGTCCAAGCCATACCAGAACTACCTCAGGAAGAAATAACATGATGGTGAGCTTGAAAACATGAAGTGGCAGCACAGTCTCCAGATTTGAACCCCATCGAGCTGGTTTGGGATGAACTGGATGGAAGAGTGAAAGCAAAGCAACAGACAAGGTCCACATTTATGGGAACTTCTGCAACAGATATGGGAACAACTTTCTGAAGAATATTTGATTTCTATTGTAGAAAGAATGCCACGGGTGTGTTCAGCTGTTATAGCTGCCAAAGGTGGCTGCTTTGATGAGTCAAAGTTTAGAATATATTTTGGTCTATAAATTGATTCCATGATTTCTTTTTTAACTCCAATTGCTTATTTGTACTATGCTTTCATTTCAGAGTGCAACGGGCCAATACACTGCATAGTTTTCAATAAAAAATTGGAAAAACTTGTGTGTTCTTAAACTTTCGTCCTGTAGTGTAGGTTTGGATTTTTTTGACTCTTAACAATAAACACCTTAATTTAGAAACTGCATTTTGCATTTATTTCTGTTATCCTTCTAATTAATTGCTTTTTCATGTCACTGTATTAAGTTATCGGCTAGTAGGTGTCTTGCTTCTGTGTGGCAGAAGCAAGTACTTTTTTATGGTGAGACTAAAGGCCCTTTCACAGCGGATGTCTGAAATCTCAAAAATTGAATGTGTCAAGAATATTTTTCAGGCTCACCAAGTCAAGTATTCTTACTCATTAACACCACCAACACAAATTTGTGGCATTTATTTTTTCGAACCAAATCGATTTTTCCAATTTTTTGGGATACCAATGAATAGATCTGACTAAGATCACTGTATTTGGCAACAAGTGCACTAATAGCACAAATCTTGCACCTTTACTGAGTATACAAGGATATGGTAATAGTAAAATGATACAATTGTGTTCCCAAATCTGCTAAAAAGACTTCAAACTGCCTCTCTGACATCCTGAAATATGTACGAATGCAGCTCCAATTCTGGGATCAAACCATAATATTCTCTAGCAGCCGCCCTCTTGTGGGAACTGGATGAACCCAGAATATCAGTTTGTTCCTTTTCTCGTTTAGGAACATCAGGACCAGTTCGTTATCCCTTCATCACAACTTCATTTTTTTCTGTCTGTTTTTGAGGATGAATTTTACGCACGCATATACGCACGTTTGGTGTGTATATGGGTTACATGGGAAGATCCGTAAAATTTGGAATTTCATGTTGTTTTACACAACAAATTCAGTGTGCCTTTAGACTAACTGTCCAATAAATGTATAGATAGAAAAGTACATAAAGCAATTTATTAATTGATGTAAATCTAAAGACTCAAAGTTGAGTCATAAAAATGAATAAAAGTTAATTGTGTCTTTTTAAAAATGTATTTTTTTATCTCATATAGTTATTTATATAAACATATATACATAGATAAAGGCATTACGCAATCTACATATAATATCCAAATGCATAACCAGATTTTAACACTACTATTAAGAATAGGTCATAAAAAACAGCCCAAAAAACAAATTTGAATAATATTAAAGTGGAATTATGTAAATTGATACTTGCGTGTGCAGATCTCTCTGATGCAGTGTGTTCGTCTGCTGGTGTCTTTGTGTCTTATTTTGCTTATTTTTCTTTTGATGTCAGAAACACGTGTATAACGATCACATTGATGTTAAACAGGATTGCATCTGTTTCTTTCTAAAGCTCCTGTACTACAGAGTTATGTTGACACTGGGTTGAATGTTTGATGCTATATATCCACTTGATCGTTTTGTTTACAAGTTACATGTTTTTAATGATTTATTTTGTCACAATACTTACAGTTTATTTTCATGCCAACACATAGGGTATGCTATGTGTTGATATATGTCTATTGGGGTGCCCAAATTTATGCATCTGTCTAATTTTGTTATGATGCATATTGTATGTTAATCCAATAAACTTTATGTTATTGCTGAATCACTACTTTTTCCATAAGGAATGACATATATTAAAAGGAAGCCAATCACCCAATGATAAACACAAATTCAAAAAAAAAAATAAGAGAGATTCCCAATCTTTTTCATATTAGTGTAACTGGATGTGAACTGGATGCATGTTGTTGCAACTGCTGACTTTTTTGCATCCTCTTTTTAGCCAAGAACTGTGGCAGGTTTTAGAGGGACCGTCCGCTACGCTTCAGTCAATGCTCACAAAAACAAGGTCAGTACTGTTTGTTTGTCTTTAAAGTATAACCTCTGAGTTGGCTGCAGAGTTGGTGGTGAGCCTCTTGTACCTAGAAATGGTGCAAGAGGCTGGGAGAAGCAACATGGATTTGTGAGGTAGAAGTTACCACTCTACCATCTACTGAAGAACACACTGTGGTAGAGGACCTTGGTACTCCCTAGCCCAGAGCTCTCAGTTCAAGTGCATGAGACAGATCATTCTGCTCCTTTTTATTGATAAACAAATATAACAAATATACACATCAAATTGCCATCGTTGTTCTATATTTATATTTTTGTAGGAATTTTGCCTTTTTGCAGTTTTAATGATTATGCTCCTGAACACACAGCCAATGTGCAGATTTTGTTTACAAAAGTTGCTTCATACTTGTGAAAGATAAATGCAACTCAAGCTAGTCTGATTTGATACTGAAACACCTAACCTTAATGCAATAAATATTCCATTAGATTACCTGTCACCCCACAACACCGTCTTAATTAGCGATTTTAATGACACAAGTCAGAATGTGAACATTCTGTTTAGAATGTTATGCTAACAATGTCTTCCTGTTGTGCTCCTCCAGGAAATGGGTCGCCATGATGACCTTTGGTCATTGTTTTACATGCTGGTGGAGTTTGCTGTTGGGCAGCTGCCTTGGAGAAAGATCAAGGATAAGGTCAGAAGGTTTCTTGTTTCTAGTTTTTATGAGATGAGATAGCCTTTGTATCCACCTTAGTTACTATTACTTGTTTTGGTAGTGCCTCCATGAATCATACAAGGTGTTAAACATATTTAACATTTTGTCCTGCTTCTTTAAATACATCTATGTTTTAAAAACGTCTGTCTGTGAGCTTACATTATCCAAAAAGCAGTCAGAATTTGATCTGTTTTGATCAATGTATATATATATATATATATATATATATATATATATATATATATATATATATATATATATATATATATATGTACAAGCGGCAGAAATGAGCTTTCTCCAAAGTTTGGCTGGCCTCTCCCTTAGAGATTGGGTGAGAGGTTCGGCCATCCGGGAGGGGCTCAGAGTAGAGCCGCTGCTGCTCCACATCGAAAGGAGCCAGCTGAGGTGGTTCGGGCATCTGACAAGGATGCCTCCTGGGCGCCTCCTGGGTGAGGCCCCGGGGCAGACCCAGGACACGCTGGAGAGATTATATCTCTCGGCTGGCCTGGGAACGCCTTGGTGTTCCCCCGGATAAGCTGGAGGAGGTGGCTGGGGAGAGGGAGGTCTGGGCCTCTTTGCTTAGGCTGCTGCCCCCGCAACCCGGCCTCGGATAAAGCGGATGAAGATGGATGGATGTATATATGTATATATATTGTTGTCTTTTTTTCTGTTTAGGAACAAGTTGGTCAAATTAAAGAGCGTTATGACCATCAGCTGCTGCTCAAACACATGCCTTCAGAGTTTAAAATCTTTCTGGACCATGTCCTGGCCCTGGACTACTACACTAAACCAGATTACCAGGTAGATATAATAAAAGTTCAGAGGAGCAGTCTAATATTGAGACTTTGATTCACATTCATAAATTTGTGTATTTTTTCCAGCTGCTGATGTCAGTGTTTGAGAACAGTATGAAGGAGCGAATCATTACAGAGAATGAACCCTTTGATTGGGAAAAGGGAGGAAGTGATGTCACGCTGTCAACCAGTGCCTCCACCCAACCACAGCACAACACCCGACCTACTGCAGCCATGGTGGGGTAAGAACAAGCTGCAACCTCCTGTAAAATAAGTCTGAAATAGAAGTGCCAAAAAGGGAAGTTTCTCTAACAGCCACTTGCCATTTTTCTTTGATTTGTAAAGCTATGCAGACTGTATTAGAAATAATTTGGTTAATATACCATAACAAAAAAGTTTTGTAAATTGCAAAAGTATTTCTGAAATAACAGCATCTATGTAAAGATTTGCTATATTCTGTGTCCATAGAGCCATTGTGACTCCAGTTCCTGGAGACCTACAGAGGGAGAACACCGATGTTCAAGACGAGCATCTCAGTGATCAGGAAAATGCTCCTCCACCTCCACCGAGCCGACCCCCTGGGGAAACCGGTGTCCAGCATCCTGGAGAGACTGGAGAAGGCTGGGATGACACAGACTTTAACCGCAATAGACTCAGGATCAGCCTAACCAAGGTATGAACCATCAGTTATAGGTTTTGGTAATGCCACAGTCCCATTAAATCGACCCCAGAATCAGACTCTAGAGGCCTTAGTTAGCATGCTAAGGAGGTACTACAATTAGGAGACTTAAAATGTGGCTTGTTTGGAAGAATTTACAGGAGGGGAAAACCTTGAAAAATAAAAATGGTAGCACAGTTTATATTTGCTAAACTGTGTCAAACCACAAGCCTTCTAGAACATTGTCCATTGGATAGACATGACCAAAGTGGAGGTTGGGCCATAACACAGCATGTCAGTACAAACACTGACTGTCAAGCAGAGTGGTGATGATTTGGGCTTTTTTTTAACTTGGTCCAAATGGGATCATACAACAGATAATGATCCCAAGCACACTAGCTTGGGATCATTATCTACAGCAGAATGACTGTGAATAATCAAGGTTAGCTCTCTCGTCTTGCCTGGAAACACCTCAGTGTATCCCTGGATAACCTAGAGGAGGGGGTCTAGGTTTCTCTGCCCATGGGTAGCAGAAGAAAATGGATGTATGGCTGGACAATTTGAGAGACTGATTAAGCTATAGAGAAAACAATTACTTTGAGTTATTGCTGCTAAAGGTAGTTCTACCTGCTACTGAATCAGGGAGTGTACTTTTTAATAGGACTGCATGAAGTCCTGTGGAAATCCCTGAGATTTCACATGGACTTTTTTCATTAGAAACATAAGCAACATTCTTATGCAATTATTAGTTGATAAAAACAAAAAGTGGATTGCCTGAAAATATTTTTGTCATTACAGCCTTTTAGATGATTCTAAAATGTGTTAGTTGTTTAGTCTTAAGACATTTTGGTTCACATGAACCTTCTGCCAAGTCACTATCAGTGACTGCCCTTAACTCTACCCATATACTATCAGAAAATGTCATTTTTCTTTTTTCTTATTTTTTCTTCTTGCAAGTTTTGAAGTCTTGTACAAAAAAAAAGAATCACTGGTATCAAAATGTATTAGTTTTATCTCCAAAAAACGTTTCTTTTGCTTGTCTCCAAAACATCACGTTAGCTTTTAGGCTTAGGGTTGCTGTTATTTATGCTTCTGACTTAATTCCAGAAAGTTGATTCTGTTCATCTGGACGTAGCATTTTCAGTGGGAGAAACATTTTGTCACTTATCCAAACTCGCTCACCCATTTCCTTACCTGGATGATTGACCATGCATCAAGACAATGTTGACTTAAGGAAGTCGTTTTAGAGTTGCCTTCGAGAGTGTTTAAATGGTTGCTCACTTTTTTATCATTCCTCAGGGGGCTCAGGAAGAGGAAGCAATTCGAGGGGCCTGTCCAGTGTCTCCTGTACGAGGTGTAGGACCCGAGTCCCCAACAGGACAGGGTCGGTCCTTACGATATCGGCGGGTCAACAGCCCAGAATCTGATCGTCTTTCTGCAGCTGAGGGCCGGGCTGACGCCTATGGACAGAGGTGACAGTAAAGTATAGAAAACAACAAAGGTGGTTTTAGGTGAAGAGACAGCATTTCATGTTACTTTTGGTAACAAACAACAAATATGAAAACATTTTCCAGTTTAAAAAATAAACATAAGCCAAACTCAACCTGCCTATTGAAAAATAAAATCACACCAAAGATTAGAATTAATTAATTATGAGGCCTTTGCTCTAAAAGAATTTGATCTCAACTTTTTGAATCCACATAAATCAGAAATGTACAAAAGAGGTTCAACTAGATTTGAATGACTTGGATTTGGCTCTGAGATTTTGCTTGATTTTGATTGTTGAGAATTCATTTGGATACACTCCAAAGACCGAATCTTTTTAATGTGAAACTTGGCTTCAAAGTTTCTGTTACCATGACTTGACTTGGACGTGTCTGAACTGACCGAGGTTTGTAATGGACTTCACATTCTGTATATCATATGTTTTATATGATATGGATCGGTGGTGAACCGAGACTTAATGTTTCCTTTGAAAAATCAACTAGTCTGGGCTATATTTAAAATTGACTTCGTTTTACCCTTAAGAAGTTTAAACCTGAGCTTTAAATTGAACTGAATAATGAAACAAAAAGTTGAAAAAGTATTTTTACCAGGTTGTTAAGCTGTAGAAGAGTCATAGTCCCATATCCTTCTATTTTGTACACATTTGTTTGTGTGTCCACCAGGTCTAGGATGGACATCCTCGGTTCTCCATCTCGTCACGTCTACTCCTCCCAGCCGGCTCAGATGCTGTCTGTTGACCCCGGCTGCCGTGGAGATCGTCAGGTCAGTGGCCGTCAGGAAGTGTCCGTGGCATCCGTCGACCAGGAGGCCCACAGCAACGCCTTTATTCGTTCTGTACCGCTGGCAGAGGAGGAAGACTTTGATAGCAAAGAGTGGGTGATCATTGACAAAGAGGCAGAGCTGCGAGACTTTCTTCCAACCACGTCAGGAACTACTGACGAGGAGCCTGAGGAGCTACGCCCTCTGGAGGAACAGGAGGAGAGGAGGCGACTCAGGGCTGGAGGTAGGAGATAAAAAGAAGCTTTTTAGTCATAAAACTGAAATGAACAGGATAAATATAATAAAAATGGTTGATTCATCAGAGCTGGGCACTATTTGAAATGTTTCAGTGCTAGTGTTAATCTGAAACCTTAGCTTTGGTGCCATCTTCCATAAGTTTGGTTGTTACCTAGGATCAAATCAAATCAAATCAAATCAAATCAAATCACTTTTATTGTCACATCACATGTGCAGGCACACTGGCACAGCACATGCGAGTGAAATTCTTGTGTGCGAGCCCCACAAGCAACAGAGATGTGCAAACACAACAAGGAGCTGATAGGATAGGAGCCCTGTTCTATTGACAAAATAGGTCTCTTTAAAAGTGGTGAATTCTAAGTGGATTGGAAGCAAGTCTCCATTTTATCAACAGTCATTAATAAAAAAAAATAACCTAGTGAATTATTAGGAAAACAAAAATGAAAACCAGACTAATTAAAGTGCTAAATCTATCAAATAGAGGCAGAATGAGGGAATTCAACAAATAAAACAAGTGTTTTGATGGAAATTATGAAACATCTAATTGGGTTGTTGTCTGTGACATAATACCACCCTGAAAGTCAGAGCCATTCCTTTTGGGGAAATATTGTATTACAGTTTCGCTCAAATGCTAAAACACATTTCACAAACGTTTCCACCATGTTCCCCAATGTCTAAACACAACACCCTTTTCTAAAGCTACATAAACACAACCACACCTTCCCACTGCAAAACTCAAACATTCACACCAAAAGAGCAGCTTGAAGCTTTCAAAAATGTTAACATTTTAAACATTGTAGACATTTAAAAAGTGGTCACTGTTGGTGGTGAATCACACTCTGATTTGGTTTGTTCTGTGGAAGCGGACATTGTCCCAAATGATCACATAAATGTGATGTGCGGGCCCAGGATGGTGTTGTTGGCGGTCCAGGAGGATGTCTTTTATCTCCTCTAGGAAGGTGAGGAGACGTTGGGTGTTGTAAGACCCAAGGACAGCAAGCCCCTCCGAACATTGTCTCGTCAATGCTCTCAAAGTTGACATTATCGGCAATGACTTTGTCTCTGATCTCCCGGAGTCTGATGAGGTTGTTCCCACGAACCATATCCACAATGAGGGTTTCTTGTTCCGCTGCAAATATGGTAACCCTCCCACCTCTATGTGGCATTCTTTCAACTCTAAAGAAAGAAACATGTGTTGTCAATTGACATGTGTTACAATACAGTCACAACTGATTTGAAACCACTAGACTACTTTCACAGGTTTGTAAAACTGTATTGTGACAAAGAAAGCAATCGAGTACAATACCTGTTGTGTTGTCTGAATGCCCTGATAATGGTGGCCACGGTGAACCTACTCAGGTTTGGACGGACTCTTAGTTCTGCTTCAGACATTGTCATGCCATGGTCAATGACTGTTGCTCGCATCTAGTCCGTAATGATGGTGCGAGGTTGTCTTGCTCTCCCTCCTGGACCTTCTCCTCTCCCATGTTGGCCTCCTCCTCTTCCTCGTTGGCCTGCTCGTCTTCCTCCTCTCATTTGAACTCCTCTTCCTCGTTGGCCTGCTCGTCTTCCTCCTCTCATTTGAACTCCTCTTCCTCGTTGGCCTGCTCCTCTTCCTCCTCTCATTTGAACTCCTCTTCCTCGTTAGCCTGCTCCTCTTCCTCCTCTCATTTGAACTCCTCTTCCTCGTTGGCCTGCTCCTCTTCCTCCTCTCATTTGAACTCCTCTTCCTCGTTAGCCTGCTCGTCTTCCTCCTCTCATTTGAACTCCTCTTCCTCGTTGGCCTGCTCGTCTTCCTCCTCTCATTTGAACTCCTCTTCCTCGTTGGCCTGCTCCTCTTCTTCCAGGGCCAAGCGCTTTGAGGGGTCCCAAAAAAGCGCTATATAAATGCAATCCATTATTATTATTAATAACTCGAAGAATCATTCGCTGTAACAAAGTTACGACTAACTGGCTACCCTTAAATTGCTCAACTGCTCGCTAATGTTATCTTTTTTTAAAGACACTGGACAGTTTTGCAGTGGTTGCACAATAATCTCAAGTTAAATTAAATACCTAGATGTTTTAACTCATTTTTTAAAAATACATTAAAGCATAATTATATAAAAGCAAACTAGAAACTGAGACCATTTGCCTTCAAAGCAAACGTTTTAAACTTAAGGCACAACTTTTACTTTGAAATTGAATGTTCTCTGTTTCTGGTTTGCATCACACTTTTTCACTACCGCTCAATGGTTCAGTGAATGTTTGCAGACAAGTTGGCATCTTGCAAACTGCAAGTGACTGTGGCAGCCTGTTAGTGACTAACAGGGAGTTGGGTGTTCGTCTTGTAATCGGAAGGTTGCTGGTTCGAGCCCCAGCTCCGACAGTCTCGGTCGTTGTGTCCTTGGGCAAGACACTTCACCCGTTGCCTACTGGTGGTGGTCAGAGGGCCCGGTGGCGCCACTGTCCGGCAGCCTCGCCTCTGTCAGTGTGCCCCAGGGCGGCTGTGGCTACACTGTAGCTTGCCATTGCCTGTGTGTGTGTGAATGGGTGAATGACTGAATGTAGTGTAAAGTGCTTTGGGGTCCTTAGGACCAACTAAAGCGCTACACAAATACAGACCATTTACCATTTACCATAAAGTAAACACAAGGAGGTTTTGACTGCAGAATTGTCTTTGGTTTCCTTTGCAGGAGCGGAGCCAGTAGTTCGTCCAAAGACTCACACGCGGGAGAGCAGCCGGGGGATGCTAACGCTAACAGAGGAGGAGGCATCAAGGAAAAGTGGTGGTAGCCCAGCACAGTCGCCCTGTCATTCTCTGCCATCAGGACGTCCTCGCCGGAGAGAGTCTGAGCCCACTGGACCTCAGAGACCGGTAAGAGACCCAGCCAGCCAATAACACAAGTTTAGTTCTTTGATGGCATGTTTGCGGACAAATGAGCGGGCTTGACGACTGCAAAAGAGGTTTATTCTTTGATGTCAGTATGTGATTCTGACTGCTCAGACACTGACATATCGAGGCATAGTGCACGCTCCGGCTCATTTATCTGCCTGCCAACATACAACTTAAAAGACAAATCCAGCATGATCAGAGGTTTTGCAAATTTATATTCTTCCCTCTTTATCAGTGATGATGATTTACAATTTACTTTAAGAGTCTTTAAAGTGGTGCCAATTTATAAGTTGGTTGTGCAGGAAAAAAACACGTGTTGGAATGGAAACACTTGTTACAAGTGTAAAGGTGCCCTTAGGCATTCAATGGCCACTAAGTCAGACTGTGGTGGTGCTGAGAAACACAAACTGCTGGATAAATTAAGCAAGAAACTTGAATTTAGAAATTGGACACTAATATTTTCTGTTTGTAGACATGAAAGAGCATATTGAGGCAGACCATTTTTGGAACATCCAGCTGTCCCATCCATCTCTATGTCCATCTGTCCATCCATCCATCAATCCATCCACCTTCTTCAAACTTATCTCAAAACCTTTATTCTTATACTGATGAGTATATATATTTTTTTATCACAATTAGTTAATTCAATCAGTGTTCGCCTTACTAAAATATGATCTAAAGTTAACACACAAACAGACTAGTTAAATTAAGAAATGCCTAATCAAACAACAAGTAATCAAGACGAGGAATATGTGCTTTCCTTCTTCTTCTCTATATCCTTCATATCGTAATCATGGGACTGCTACAGACTTCAAGTGCAATAGAACAATAATGCAGGAATCTGTCTATAGATTGCAGAGAATCAGACAGTCCACGTACTTTTTGGATAATGAGCAAAATATTTCGGGTCATGCTGGACTTGTCCTAAAAAGACCACGGTGATAAGAGGGGAACAGACACCAGACACCTGAGTTTGTTTTCAGATTCGAGGCAGCTCTGTCTTGAGCACCAGTCACATGTACAGTAGTTGTTCTGTTCAATTACCAGCATCCAAAAGATCCTCTGGCAGGTTAAATGCTGACCTTAAAGTAAAGCTGAACTCCGATAGCTTGCTCACAGCTTGTCTTTAGGCTAGATAGCTAATTGTTTTTTTTAGCAAATTTTAATTAGCCAATTTTTAAAATTAAATACTTGTAAGCAATGCTGAAAATACATTGCTTGGTACAGAAAAAATCAAAAAAATCACCAGACCTGGGAAATCAAAACAATAGTAATTTTGATAGGATTTAGCTACAGAGTGAGTCAAATTAAGACAGCTACGTTTTAAAATGCTTTACAGACAGGGGATGTCTATACCAAGTGCCTTAGTTCATTTCTTCCCACCGAATGCCAAGATTTGAAATACTCTCTCTTTTTTTCTGTAGGCTAAATTCTGTTTAATAATCATATTATAGTCTCAAAACCACCACCTTTCTTTGAGTGTTGTTTTCTCAGGTTTGTTGAGTGAAGTTCTAGTATTTATTTAGTCTTTTACTAATTAGTATCTGCCTGTGAGGTGCACCTGTACTAGGCAAATCAACCTTGTTAGCATTAGCTGCTAACTGAAAAATTTACCATCTTATCCAAACATGGCCACTTGTGACAGCAGCTGAAATTCTAACATCAAAAATTCAAAATGCAGAGTTGTGTAAAGTCACAGTAGATTTGTCCATATTTTGTGCGCAATCTATGAGACTGACTTCCATTGGGAGTCTGTCATTCTTTGCATTTTTGCATTGTTGTTCATTGGTAAACTACGGTAAAGTAACTATGGTTAAACAAACTGCAGTTTGTTTCAGATATCTAATTACTGTTGCCACAATCAGCTTCATTCTGACCCAGAATATTACTGATGGTTTGTTTTTTACAACTGCCTATGACTCGTGAAACACAGATTTAACTGTGTAGCTGTGAGACTTGTCTCTTTCTAGTCCTTGAGACAGATTGATGTCTTTTCACACAAACACACACTCACGTCTGGTGATATTGTGATTGGGGAATGTAGACAGATGGAAATTTACTCCAGAATAAAAATGGCCGATTTTCCAGAGATTGATCTCATTGAATACATTTTCAGCTGAAGCTGTACATCCAGTGACAAAATTCCCCACTGGAGGAAGTAAAGGTGTGAAGGTTGTTGTAGTGTTGTGTGGGTGGCATTTACTGTTATGATAGCCTAATCTTTATGTTTAGTTGCGTAACCCTATCATTATTTCAATTGATTGTTTATTTTTCATGATCAAGTTCTTTTCCTAATCTCTGAATTCTGGCTTTGTGACATAACGTTTGAAAAGTGTGTTTTGCAGAAGCAACCAATAATGGTGTTCTTGTCTGGTTATAGGGTGATAAAAAGAAAACACATCTTTCTTGTGCTTTCTTCATGGTGAAATGCAATAGATTTGTGAATGAAAGCTGTAATGTAGATGAATGTTGTTGCAATGGTTGAGTATGTTGAATATTATTATTTCATTTTTGCGTGTTTGGTGTAGGGAAAAAAAGAAAAAATTGTGAAACAAAAAAAGGCTTTTCCAAATGTAAAGCACAATCAAAATATATTTTGTCATGTTAGAGAAGTTTTTCAAAAGTCTGATCATTTTTATGTTGCACTCTGCTCACTGTAATGTCTCATAGATTGAGTCCAAAATAGTTAGCTAAGAAGCCACTAATTGTAGCCGCGTGTGCTGATAGCTGATTGCAACCCGTTGCTTCACTGTTTTGTTGATGGGCAATGTAGGCCTTTCTTTGTCGTGTGAGTGTCCTGCAGAGGTGGCAAAAGTACAGACATTCTGTACTTAAGTAGAAGTACAGATTCTTGAAGTAGTGATTCAAATTCTTTACTCAAGTAAAAGTGAAAAAGTACAGGCTCTGAAATGTACTCCAAGTAAGGAAGTAAAAAGTAGCTCTTTGAAGGACAACTGTGCAAAGCTAACTGAACCTTGTGCTATATTAATGTATTAATGTAATAATAAAATTATATCAGGGAATAAAGACTTTATTTCAGTCTGAATTTGAATTCAAATAATTTAGTCAGGTTGAATTATTTATGTAGAACATGAGCAGAGAAAAAGACAAGCTCTATTTTCTTTCTTTGTACTCAGGAAATGAGTACAGTCAGGGGTTACAGTGGGATTCAGTGGGTGGGGGAACCCTAAAATCAGTTTTGATGGTTCAGTGTGGGGAAAAGAAGCACAGCTCACAATAATTTCTGTTGAGAGCTCCAATAGATTTTCTTAATGAAGAGACTGTGATCTGCTGAACTGCTCTTTGCAGATTTATACACTTGAATTCAACCAGATGTAAGAAGATGTTTCACGAGTGGTCCTGGCTAACTTACATTCTCTGCACTAATAGTTAGGGCTGCCACAAACGATTATTTTGATAGTCGACTAGTCACCGATTATTTTTGCGATTAGTCGACTAATCAGATCTTGCATCCATTGGACGTAAAACGTACAGGTTATTGCACCAGCAGCATCTGCTCTTATATAACTATCATTATCTTACAGCTTGAAGTGTTTAAGGTTTGTGCTAACTAAAAATAAAGACAAGATGATAATTTATTAAATTTTAATTAAATTTGCAGATTGTTGTCCAATATGAAAAAACATGAAAAAACATAAACAGCTATTGGGTATGTACAGACCCAATAGCTGTTTCCCAATTCCTAAGCCGCATCCTTTGAAGGACCTGGCCCTTGCCGTCTACGCAGGCCCGGGTCCTTCGAAGACCAATAAGGCTGGAAGTGCGAGGCTGTGAAATGGGATGGTTTAGCCTTCAGATTTGCATCACCAGCTGTCTCGGTGAAGTTTAATTGAAGTTTAATAAACTCAGCCATCTTCTCCTTGTTATCTAAAGTATAACAGGACGTTGGAGTAAATTCTCAGCCATCTCACACTTCTGTTTAAGCAGTTTTCTGTTTGACGTTTATTCAGCTGTGTGAAAACTTAAATCTCAGTCAAACCAATTTACTCAGAAACAAATAAAAAAGCCTTACAATAACATTTTTAAGTTGTCTAAGTGACTTATATATCATGTTTAACCTGAGTAGCGAAAGACCGCAGGGGTCTGAAAACAATGTGCCAGGAGTCCAGTGTTCTTGCTGGCTCTAGTGAGTCTTGACCTCCCAGTCAGTTATCGAGCTGGTGGGTAACAGGCATCTCCGAAAACGTCAGAGCACTTTTGCAAATATGTGATGTCTTGATAATTCGAGCAGATATTTGAAGTTTACACAGCTACATTCTTGCCTGAAAATATCTTAAAAGTTGATTTTGGGACCTAGAAAGAGTAATATTAAAACTTAGTAGCGCTATAAATTCTGGGATAGTTTGGGACATGAAGGATACACCCGACCCATCCTTCATATCTGGGGAAATGAAGGACGCATTTGTCGGCTGCATTTGGAGCAGCCTTCGAATTGGGATCAGCCTTCGTCGCCTGGCTGTGATATAATCGGCCTACAAATGCGGCCTCCAGCTGGACCTTTAGCTAGCAACATGTTGTGCATCAAACTGCACACAAACAATTTGTGTGTTTGCTAATCTTTGTTGAGCTGATAGACGCGCCATATTTGAAATTACCTGCCACTTAAAAAATGTTGTTCCCCTTTATGTTCTTTTGTAGTGCTAGCTAGATGCTAAAGTACAGCAACCACAACTTATGGACACCTGTAGTCGTTTGAGTGCCCCCCCCCCCAAAAAAAAAACAACTTATAAAACAGAAAACACAACCCACTTTAACCCCTGACTATGACACACGATTGAATCTCTTTGATATCTTTTTGTGCGACATTTCCTGGTGATACCCAAACAGGACTGGCTGTCATGTGTTACTGTTTAGCCTCAGATTGATTTGATTATAAGACTATTTTCTCAATTATAATTAGATTAGCCTATACAATACCTTCTCAAATACCCTTTTAATATCAAAATACCTTCTTATACAAATGGTACTGATATTTTTATTTTAGTGGTACAGCTTGTCCTATTTGCTCAACCCAGCATGAAATTTGAAATTTGAATGAAAAGTCTAAATTTTCTTCATTTTTCTTACTAAGAATTTCATGTTTTTAAAAGCAGAAAATTGCCATGACATTCGTGCACATGACGAGTGTATGGAAACCTAAGATCCCAACGACATTATGATTATAAACTTGGCACAAAAAGTAAGGAAATGTGAGTTTGTTCTAGTATTTCTTTATCATACTGCTTCTTGGTAATCAATCCTCTACCTGTTTATTTCCCCTTTAAATGGTGCCAAGTGCGTGAGGAAAATGAAATTCGGGCTTAGCAGAGCTAAGTATGTTGGCTACACCCATGAAAAACTTGCTAAATTGTCTCTTCCAAAGAGCTTATTCTGCTATTGACTCTTGTTTTGAGGTTCTGGTACCCCAGTAACTAAGAATCTGGTGCCTGATTAGCAGTGTCTGTGAGCATGGACCTAGTGGTCCGCAGCGGTCATTGGTTTCTACCAGCTGTCTCTGTGAAGCTGTCAGCTGTCTCTACCATGCCATGTTTGATTTACTTGGATCAGGTCACATGTCATAAGGCAACTTCAAGCTGGTGTTCCACAAAACCAACCACTTTTTGGAGTGAGGCTTATTGGCATCTCCAAGTGAAAGAGCAAGTTTCATATATCAAGGGACGTCAGAGACAGGCTGCAAAATATGTGTCCCAAGAAGATGATACCACAAGAATACGGTTTTCTTACCCCGTCAGCACTTACAAACTGTAGGCTGTCTTCTATATGTTCTATACCGGAACAAACTGCACACAGCCAATCTTCAGTCCCATAGGTCAACCAGGAGGCCTGCCATGACTGTACCCATAGGGTAACAGTTTTTGCTTGAGGCAATGTGATGGTGTGGGTGGGTGTTATTGAGATGAGATTCCAGTAGCAAACCCATGTCTCCACAGTCCACCTCGTCCCTACAGTGCAGGGTTTATCAGAGACTTCTTCTTGAATTTGGGAGTGGAGAGGATTGAATGGCCTACCTGCAGTGCTGACCTTGATGCTTAGGTGTGCTGTTTGTGCCAGAATGACCAACACAACCACACTGGCTTACTTGCAACAAATGATGGTTGAAGAATTGGATACCATCCCACAACCAAGCTGGTGACCGGCATGAGGAAGAGGTGGTGCCATGCTGTTGTGGCTATGTATGGTTCTTCCACATGCTGCTGAGGCCCCTGTTTGTTAAATGAATTCGTCCACACGTAAACGGCGTGGTCACTGAAAACGGAGATTTTTAAAAACTCCGGCCAGGGTGGATATTTTTGAAAACTCCGTTTTTGCATTTACGTGTGGACGAGAAAAACTGAGAAAACGCAGCGTCAAAGGTGTGCGCCTTTTTTGACGTCAACCTGTGCGCCACGTTATTGTTTCGGTGAAATGAATTTCTACAATACTGTTACTGTTAATTCTACTCTCTGCAGTGTTTATATGCTTACATATACACACACAGTTACTGTCCCTCCACACATATGACTCGGTTCTGCTTCTATGCCCCATCCTTGTTTACTATTTCCCACCGAGGCTTCTAGACTTCTGATTGGCCAACATTTCTACACGGTTAGGAATATATCGCCACCTGTTGCTTTGGCATGTTCCTAGCAGCGTTTTCCTTCATTTCTGCGTTTACGTGTGGACGGGATTATTTTTTAAAACGAAAACGGAAAATCTCAGTTTTCAAAAATACCCGTGTACGTGTGGACGTAGCCTTAATCACCCAATACAATAAAACAGCACCAAACAGGACTCAATAACAGAATAAGCTGTTTGGCATTGGCAGAGGGGATTTGGCTAGTTTTCTATGGGTGCAACCCAAATACTAAACTCTGCTGCTTAACCAATGCTATCTAACAGAATAATATTCATTGCCAGGAAGCGCTGTTACAATAAAGCAATACTTGAGCAAACAAAAATTTCCTTATTTTTTATGCTAAGTTTATATATGCTAAGTTTTGACCAAGTCAAAGTAAACAAATAAAAACATAAAAACAAACAGCACTTTGTTACGGAGGACCAAACTAGGGACCAAAAAGAAATGAAACTTCATTTTAATAAATAAATAGATTAAATACGTTTTAGTACATTTGTCTTGAGAATGGGGCTAGAAGAAATGTCATGGTATCATCTAATGGGTTCATTCTCTGAAAACCAAGAACTTTTCATGACACAGGATTCTTAGTTGTGTGTGTGTGTTTGTTTTTGTGTGCTTGGGAATTTCTCAAGAATAATTTCTATGGAAATGGCACTATAGAACTAGAGGAAGAGGTGGGGGGATGGGGTTGGGCGGTGGGGAGGTGAGCACAACAATTGCTTGGTTCTCCTTAGAGATAAAACTGAACTGAATTCTGCGTATGAAGAGCCGGTTATGTGGAAAACTAATGTGGAATCACTGAATTTCACATTAAGCTCACTTTGTATTTTCACATCATTTTCATTTTCCTTAGCAGGATTTTCTTCATGGATGTGATTTTCTATTAATTTAAATCTACGTTTGATTTTTTTAGTTGAATTACAATTTTGTGACCATTTGAGTTGTCCATTATTTATTTACAAATAGGTCAGGTTTGGTCCTCCATACTTGGTGGCTGCTGTTTACAGGCTGGACGTGCAACATCATCACTGAAATTTCACTTTATCTGCAGTGAAACAGGATACCTTTTAAGCCCATGTCAGTGGAAAATTCGTATGCACAAATTAATTTTAGCGCTTTTTAGTGAGCTCTTCTTTGACTTTCCTTTGTTTTCGCGACGATTGTCATCTCTAGACTCAGAGCAAGCTTGTCTGCTGCCAACCATCGAGGACTGCCATTGTCTTTTCTGCGTCAATTCTTTTTCCCGCTCCCACATAACTACTGACGCCTTTGCCCCCAACCTATCGCTTTAAAAGTACACAGTATGTCAAGTTTGACTCATCTGAGGAGACAAAGAAAAGAGCGAGGGTGCCATTGGGACAACACAAGAAGAAATAAAGTGATGTTTCGGGGTAAGCACAGTTTAGGAATAGTCCTTTACCTCTGTTCTCTCACTGAATTTCTGTTCTTCCTCTTCCTTTTTCTTCTGTTCAAACATATTTCCTCCCTTTTTCCCTCCATTGTGTGTTTGTGTTTTGTGTGCTTGATGACTCATCTCTTTTTTGTGTTCCCTGTTTCTTTTTGTACCTCCAATGGTAATTTTTCATTCAGAAAACAAAAGCTCAAACTGACCAGACTAGTGAGATACAGTATGTGCAGCGCTTGTGCTGGTGCCTTTGTGTCCTTTTAAGTGCTTTGTCGGGGAAAGTGTCTTCATCGTCATTTTCCCAGTCTAATCCAGGATGCTAGTCTGATCCAAAAAGCTAGTCAATTGGTGTAAATGTCCAGTTAAGTTTCTAATAGCTTCTAAATAGTTTCTGATAACTGTAACTTTAGAGTGCCAGGTTTACACCAGCACTCCACCAGCTTCTCTCCCCAAGCACCTTTTCTCACAACATTTAAGCTGAGGGCTTTTGACAGAAGTGAGCATCAATCAGCTTTCTCCTGTCTAACCTGTCTAACGTCATGGAGGGGTAGGAGAAAAGGGCAGGAAGTCAAACCAATGTTGGGTTGTAGCTGTAAGAAAATCTGAAATTTATTGTTTGCTTGTTGTTTTTTTAAAATAAATAATTAATTTAAACTTTTTTAACCTCACTTCCCTCTTTCTGGTTGATCTGTTTGCAGTTGGAGGAGGACAGGCACCAACCACGGCCCAACCAACTGAGGAGGCTGGCCTCCTATGTCTTTTCTTCCTCCACCCTTGAGACAGAGCAGTATCCTCATGGAGGAGGGAACTTTATCCAGAGGAGCCGCTCAGCTGAGAGCAGCCCAGCACACGTCAACGCCACTGCAACTTCAACCCGCCGGCGGCATGCTGGCACTCTGCCGACCCCTGGCAGCCCACGGAGCAGACACTCTGTTCTGAATATGTCGAGGGCACAGCTGCAGCACGTGTTAGCTAAGCTCATGAACAAGAACAACAGCTGAGAGATGGACTCAAACACATATTAAATTAACACATGTGTTAAGTAGGCACATACACAATACACACATACTGTATGCAGGGTTGGTCACACCAACTTGGGGCCCGGTGCAGTTTGGCCTCTCACTTCCTTTTCTTCCACCATTTGTGTTCCACAGTCAAGATCATCTCTGGTGCATTTGCTCTGATTAAGAGCACCAACTATTAAAATACTAATTATTTTATTAGTATTTATCCATAAATCTTTAAATTTCATTGGCCCTAAATAAAATGTGTAGAATGCTTCAAAAGGCCCTTAAATTACGAAGCATCACTGGTGAGCTGGGAAGACATTTGACTTGTGTCAAAACAAGGAGTATACTTATTAATACCAAAATAAAACACAGCTTTGCCTTTGTATTTGGTTCATTAGATATTTCTGGCCAGCTCTGCATATACAAATATTCTAATGAATGTACACATAGATAAATCAGACGTGATAAAAACAGCACACTAAGAGCCAGGCATGGTCATGAAACAAAACAAGCCATATTACTGGCAGACAGCAGCACTGCTAAGCTGGTAAACACTTAGTATCACACACACATTCACAGTCACGTAGCTCTATCAATTGTAAGAAGAGGAACAGAAGAAAAGAAGAAAAATGCTCAAGATGGGGAATATTTTCCATGCAATAAACTCTAACAAGCTTCTACAAACCTGATGTTGCACATGCCACAGATCTGGCAGACTCATGTGAATAATGTGAAACTGAATACATCCTTCTTGCTTCTATGAAGAAGAGGAGCGTGAAACAGAGTGGGGCTGCAAACAGACTGTTAAGCTTTACAATATCTGTGCATTTATTTATTTCAATTCTTTTCTGCTAAAACGAAAGTGTGATTATCAACAAGTGCAGGTTATCCCACCAAGGTTTTGCACCAAGACTTCACAAATCTTCGCCATTACTCAACCAGTGATATAAACATCTCACTCTGCTTCTGCTTCATTAAACTCTGTGTGTGAAGAGAGAGGGGTATGTGATAAAAGTCTTTCTCGAGGTGTGAAAGGGAATTCAGCATTAACCTCTAATTACACCTACACCTGACACCAAGAAGTACGGTGTCCCTAAAAGACAAATATTTCACAAAAAATAATAGTTACTAAATAAATTGAAACTAATTAGTAAAAGAAACCAACACACACTGGCATGTCATAAATGAATTAACACCAATAACAAATTTACAAATGTATAAAATCACTTTTTATTTACATTAATTTATATTACAAATTAACAACTACCACTACATAGTAAACAAATTTACAATAAAGACAATATTCTACCTAAGAAAATAAAAAGATTCCTTTTCAAAACAAGCAAAAATCATGAAAAAGACCAAAAAAAGGTTGTTTTTTCTTGAATGGATTTATTATTTATAGTTTATAGTCTTATTTATAGTTTTAATACGCTAAAAAGTTTATTTGAAAGAAATCATTTTCTGAACTGTTTTCTTTGAGATTAAGGGCCACCTCTTAACTGGAAAATGTATAGGGCTGAAGAAGGCTGCCAGATAGGACCTAACAAAGTTAAAGCCTGTTTTATGACATTTTTAAATTTAACTTTTGCACTTTTTTCTAATGAATTCTCATTAGTATCAGAAGACTGTAAAAGAAGCGAACTTACATTTGGAACATTTAAAAGTACATGTCAGTTTGTGAAGTGTTTGCTGGAGCTCTTGTTTGACTCTCCTTTGATACATATTTTTAGGTGATCGGGATCCATTCAAGCACACAAATGCTGACAAATTGAGCTAAACAGAATGTGCTTGGATGTATTATTCCATCAAAAGAATCGTGCACGTTAGTTGTACAGAATCTTGTTTTACACAACATATCTGTGATTTTCTTTTAGCATTTTTCTTTTTCTGTTTATTATAATTTAAGCACATTCACGGAGGTAGCAGATTTCCATGGAATGAGAAAAGGTTCTCAAAGGTTTTGTGGTCAGGAGCCCGTTTGCCGTGTGTCCTTTGCTATTTGCATTTGTGTGCTTTGAATGAGTTTTGGGCATTCACAACAGTGCCAGTCAGTGAGCCCATTACTGAAATATTTTAACATCTATTTTTCCTAACATCATGATCCTTTTGAATTCATTCAAACAGATTCATTCAAATTCTTAAATGTTTTAAATTCTACATTTAAATTTGTAAACTTGTTTGAGTTTGAGTTAAATCCAGGTCTTCCAGAGGATGCAGTCAATCCTGTTATATTTATTGTTAGTTTAAAATATATTCAAAACGACATTTTATGTATTGTATGTTGGGTTTCTGTTGGAAGTACTAATGTAAATAGACACATAGATAGATATCACACCAACACTTGCACACCAACAGGTTACTTGGCAAACTGCCTGAAGGGGTATACCAGAGAGATAGAACCCTGAGAATAAACTGGATGTTCTCTACTGAACCATCCAAGGTATACTCTTAGCGACAGGGGAACAATATGGGAGCAGCCCCACCAAGTCTGGAGACACAGCAAAACAGGAAGATCAGATGGGAGACGAATGCAACAAATAATAACAATCCTTAGTCGTTAGTGGTTCTAAGAGCAGGCCACAGCAACCTTGAACAATTTCCAGTAACTATCACAGTGGCAGATATCCAAGAAAGAGTCTCAGGCACAAAGAGCTGGACAGTACTCGGCCCTGACACTTACTGGCTGAAGAAGCTAATTGCATGCCACGAGCGCCTGGCAACACAAATTAAGTTGCTGTTTATGGATGAGACATACCCAGAATGGCTAGCCAGACAGTCCTGATGCCCAAGTACGTCCAACTACCGACCAATAACCTGCCTTACGGAAACTCTTGTCAGGTATCATAGCAGCTAAGATGGACAGACACATGGCTCAGTATATGAGCGAGGCCCAGAAAGAAATTGGAAGAAACACCACTGGTGCAGAACACCAGCTTCTGCTTGATAGAGCAGCCACTCAAGTCACTTAAGACCAGACTGACCAACCTGTGCACCGCCTATGACAATACCTGACACATGGATCCTGGAAGCCGAGAAATGTATAAGGTCAACAGGACCCTAAGAGCCTTTATCAGGAATTCAATGGGGATGTGGCAAACAACACTAGAGGACAACTTCAATCCAATTACACAAGCCACTATTAAGTGTGGTATTTACCAAGGAGGTGCTCTGTCCCACTGTTATTCTGCATAGGTATGAAATCAGCCAGACCATTAACAAGACTGGCTTCGCATACCTACTAAAGAATCAAGCAATGTCAGCCAAATCCTGTACATGGATGGCATCAAGCCACATGCCAGGAGTGAATTAGACCTTGATTCGCTGATCCACGCCAACATCAGAATGTCATAGTCGAATGGTAGCAAAGAGAGAAAGAGTATATGGTGAATGGACTGGTTCTTATATAGCGCTTTTCTACTCTATCTGTGCACTCAATGCGCTTTACACAACTTGCCTCATTCACCCATTCACACAAGCAATTTTTTCCTTGCTATTTCTAAGTGCTTTCTGTCTAACATTCACACGGCAGGCAGCATTGCAGACATTGAGGATAGGTGCAAGTACCTTGCAATCCCACCTGCAAATAGGAACCACGAAGAGGCCCCAGGAAAGCTGCAGGCACCAAATACCTGCAGAGATTAAGAGAAGCTGAATGAGAAGAACAAGATCCAAGCAATCAATACCACCACTCTGCCAGTTGTAAAATACCCTGCTGGGATAATAAGCCATAACCATACATTGAGGGTTTCACCAGAAGTCCAGCACGCCAAGACTGTACAATAAGCAGAAGAAAGGAGACCAAGGAGTACATCAGGAAGATGGTCACAACTGAGAATTCCAATGGCTGGACAAAGCTGGACTGAGCATAGGCACTAATCATGGCAGTGCAGGAACAAGCTCTAAGATCGATAGAGGCTGAGGTCTACAACACTAGGCAAGATCTCAGGTGCAGGCTGTGTAGGGATGCCCCTGAGGCAATCAGGCACATTGCAGCAGGGTGGAAAATGCTAGCAGGCAGGGCATACGTGGAATATCGTAACTAGGGGTATAATGACCAGTCTAAGATCCTGTGGGACTTCCAGATACAGACGGCCAAACTGCTTATGGCTAACCATCCGGACATAGTAGTGGACACACAGAGGAAGAAGGTCATAGTGATAAATGTAACTTTACCAAGTCAAAGTGAGAAATATCAGTGGCTAAGAGAGGAGCAAGAGGAAATGTGGAGTGCTTAGGGCATTTACCCCTAAACTGGGTGAGTGGTTCAGATCCCAGGAACGGAATCAGAGATCTCTGTCTTTGCACCTAATATCACATAATAGATCCAGTAGAGCAGAATAAGGGATTTTTTTTTTTTAAAATGCAAAGGTCCACTTTATCTTCTAAACAAACATGATGAAACGTAACATTTCAGTTACATTATAAGGTCAGTGCCAGGGTGTCAGTGCCAGGTATGATTGACGAAGAGGTGCTTTTTGTTGGGAAATTGAAATGGTTCAACGCTGGAAAGATAACCAGAGATAAAAAGAGAGAATACGAACAAAGTAAATGGTTTTTCATTTTGGAGAACTTGTTGGAAAAACTCTTATCTCTATAAACAAAAGAATTCGTGAGCAGTGGAAAAGATCTTTGAAATAGAATATTTCAAAAATATTTTTATTTGTTTTCTGTTTATAGTTTGAGTAGCATTCAGTTTCAGCCAGGTCTGCAAGCAATAAGTCTGTGATGGTTACTATCATCAGCTTTTATCTGACAATAATGTAACTTTTTATTTGCTTTTTAACCATCACAAATATCAGTTATCCAGATATCTGCTGGCTTTTACCGGAAGAAATATTGGTCTTCTCAATGTCGGTGTAGGTTTTCAGTCATCTGGGTCATGGTAGTCTAAAGAGCTTGGAAAGAAAGCAAGTGGAAGTCTTAAAGTTTCATGAAGATATTTCACCTCTCATCCAAGAAGGTTTTTGAGTTCTAAATTAAAACGGTTTAGGGTCCTAAGAATTTTAAACCCTATTTGGGGTACCCTAAGAAGCTAACTGACCAACCACATGAGCCAATGTGAAAAAACATGGAGGGTTTCAGGAGGAAAGACATACAGTATATATGTCTTTCCTTCTGAAACCCTCCACTTTATTCATGTCATGGCTCATATAATATAGTCTGTTGTATGCTGCTGTTAAAGAACAATTTTCTCTTTAGTCTTAAATATACAGAACATTAGATAAGAGGGCCATGTTGTGCAATGAAAGACATGCTCGGGCAATGTCAGGGCTACAAAGGGCTACATTAACTAAATACGCACCACTTGCGCTTTTATTTAGCTTCTATTTGAGGCATTATCTCTGTGCCGACAGTTATTCAGATCCAGCCTGATGGTAAGACTGAGTTTGTTTTCATGCTGCTTCACACTGAGTTCAGGACACCCTGTATATTTTATATTACCATAGCATTACAACATAAACACTTTGAGAATGTATGAACGGGACTAGCTGCTAACTTTGAACTTTATTTTGCATGCAAGCAAAATGATTCAACTACCACACAGGATTGTCACTAGTACAATCCTGTATCACCATTAAGGTAATGCTACATTTGGTTACAAACAGGGAGTAGAAATATGTCAGTGTGCTTATTCTACTAAAAACACCTCAAGTCTAAAAGAGTGATCTGCAACAGGTGTCATCTTGTACCAAAACTGTTTGCCAACTGTGTCCATTCATTGCATGAGATCTGCTATCTGAACAACATGCATTGCCAACTGTAAAAAACAGCACTGTACAGTAATTATGTATACAGCTCTGACTAAAAGAAGTCTGGGATTGTTCTGTAAATAATTCACATCTACACGAGATACTCACGGATCAAGTCTTTTTGATTTGAGTGTTTTTGAGTGATTATGTGAAAATATATTTTAGGTGTTCTCCAGTTAGTGGAGGAACAACCTGCGATTAACCATATATGTATATTATGAGGTTTATAGTTTTTTATTTTGAAAACTCCACATTTTTAAAGTTATAATTAACTGGAAGAATAACTGTTTCATTACATAAAATTACAGCAGTTGTAAAGCAATTAGTTGATTGAGTAAAACATATTAAAACTGTTAAGGTCTACCATAGAAAATATGGCATGATTCACAAAAAATTATAAAATAAATAAAGAGATATGTCCTTCCAGATATACATACATACGTTTGCATATTTAATGTCTTCCTGATATTCTTTAAGGACTAACAAAAAAAATGTGAATATACATAGAGAGAGGTATATACTGGTGTCCAGTTGGTATATTTCAGCACTATGCCACTTTCATAGATTTGTTGATACAATTAGCCTAGCTTGGTACAAAAGCTAGAAGCATGGGGATACTGCAAGACAAGTTCGTGCATGTGTCTCCTAACTACCTTAGTAGTTTAGAAAAAATCTATATTCTAAGTGACGCTGGTGTGTAGCTGCAGGAGATTGCTTGCTGTTGCCAGTTGAAGATAATCAATCGTGCAATTGCCTTGAACACTAGCAGACTGTTGCAGTTGGCCGTAGTTGGCAAGGAAGGGAGGATTTTGTTAACTGCTTGCTCAGTGCTAGTGAAACTGTGAAATTCCAACCAAACACGAAACAGTAACTGTTTGGCTTTGAATTAAAAGTTGGGACTTTTAACCACAACTTTTCCTTTGAAGTTGAACAGTTTAAGTTTTTCGTTTGCTTTGCACTTTTTCCAATTTCACTGCAACTGTTCTACTGCTTGGTAGCTAGCTAGCAAGAGTTTGAAGACAAATCTGCATATTCCATGCAAACTATGGGTAACTGCAGCAATCTGAGTTTTTTGGTGCAGAAATTGGTGCTCTTTGTGACCAATTTCAGCTGGTAATAGCCAGCAAACATTCACCACCAACCAGGTGGAATATGCTTTTTCCCACCTAGTGATCAGAGGGAAAAAAGTATGCAATAGAATACTATAAACTATTGCTACTAAAATTAATTAACTAATTAATTTAAGTCAGCATTTGAATTAGGACATTTTTGTTGTTGTAGGAGACAGAAACTTTTCCTAGGCTTAAACGTAACCCTTTGCTTCTAGTTTTTGCTCTGAACTATGCTTCAAGGCACCCATCTTTAATTTGACTATAGCAGCAACAGAGCAAAAAAAAGAATATTAAATTGTACCTGAATGCTCCTTCATCAGTTTTGTAGTCTCAACAGATTGTAGATAAGGAAAAGATGACTGAATTCTCACAATATTTGTTCAGTGTGATGATCCGTGAGTGTCTTTCACATGTACAATATATGTAAGCATTTTTTTCTATCACTATATGATTGTACAGCATTGCTTGTATAATTTACAGGTAAAGCATGTATTTTAAACTTTTGTAAATCCAAAAAATAACCCTGTACAGATATATATAGAAATGTAGAAAGCAATTAAGAGAAATCAATTTTCATTTAACCTCTAATAAGCATGATAATAACCGGGGTTCAGTATGTATGTCCAAGCTGTATGTTAAAGATTGAACGAGGGAAACACTTGAAAAATCACCTGAATATCAAACTGTGTGCTATCTAAGGATGAACTCTGCAATGCATTTTTGTGCCTTTTATATCAATTTATGTAATCTAGACAATCTTGAAAAGCTTGTGTTCAACCAAAATGACATTAAAATGGGTTTTGGGAAAAATGTACCAGTTTATGCTGTCTTTGCTTCTTAGGGAGAGCCCATTACAAGCTTTTAGCTTCCCCTTGTATTTTTTTTTGTTTTGTGATGATCCCAATGTTTTTAGGTGGTGAAAGGCGTGGACTGCATGCAGGTCAGTTAAACAGCTGGCCTCTTCTACTACAAAGCTGTTGTAATAGATGCACTGTTTACCTTAACATTGTGTTGCTGTAATATGTAAAGCCTTCCCTGAAAAAGACATCACCTGTCAGTGTTAATCTCGTTAAAATGACGTTAACGCCATTACCACATTAACGCGGCAAATCTCCGTTAGCGAGTTAACGTGGGGCTGCACAGTGTTAACGAGCTAACCACGATAACGCATTGACGCACGGGGCGATCCGTGTCAACTCGCTAACAGAGATTTGCTATGTTATGGTGTTAATGTCACTTTAATGAGATTTTAACGAGATTAACGCTGACAGCACTACTTAAGCAATAAGTTGTTTTTTTCATTGTGGAAATTTGCTCCATGACGTCTCGCCATTGTTTCAATCGCAAAGGATCACTTTAAAGCCAGTTTCTTGTAATAATGTTTGTACAGGCATCAGTTTGAACAGGTAAAGGTCCTCACCGTGAATTACTTCTGCGGGTAGTAGGCCTAAGTACAAAATCTGTAGATCATTAGGTATTTTATAACTTAAGATATCCTCAGGTATTTTGACAATTCCCAGAAAAGTTGAACCTTTTCACATTTCCAAAAAATGTTAGTGATTCGCACTGATATGACTGCAGTCTCCACCATTGCTGTGGGATTCACAACTGTTTACTTGTGACGTGAGGTGTGATTAAAAAAAATCTTGTCAAATTTTTCCAGCCAGATTCTCTCCATTGTCCACAGCAAGTAGAAGTGTGTTGTAACAGGCAGCTTATCCCCTGAAAGGTTAATCTTCAGTTCTGATTCCCATTTTTGTGTTATCCACAATGAATAATTTCTGTTACATTTTTGGAAGCATTTTTACATTTTTGACACAACCTTTGACGGTAACTTCTTCTTCCACAGTAACCATTTCTATTAGCTCAATGCCCTCTTGAGAGACAGAGTTTCTGCTCTCAGTGTCTCAAATGAAGATACCTAAATAAGTCAGAATTATCCAGCTCAAACTCTTCTTTTTGAAGGACTTAAACACTTTCCCGTCTGTTAACGTACATACTGCTGTGATTTCACCGTCTCTCCATTTCGTGAATGTGTTATCCAGTTGACCAGTTCTGAATTCTGGAGAATGTGAGGGCCAAATCAGCATTTTACAATCTCCTTCGATTTTGTATTTGATTACCAGATCCCACCAGACCTTTAATGTTGTTGCAACAATGGGATTTTGGTCCCTGAAATGTGTGTACATTTTGTCTGAGGGCAACTCACTCCATCATTGAGCTCAATATGTTTCCAGTGCATGTCAGCTGGGCTATCTGATAATACTCTCTTGGAATAGTCAGTCCTCCTCTTCCCTTTTCTAGTTGGAGAGTTTTCAGTTTTACCCTCGGTTTTTACCCCTTCTAAATAAATCTACTCATTTGTTTGTTCCATTTGGCAAATTGAGCATCAGGGATATGAATTGGTAGTGAAAGGAATAAATACAACAATCTGGGTATTACCTCTATTCTTGAATTGAGATCCATAACTAAGGGTGTCCATTTTGTTAAATCCTTTCGTAATCCTACTGTAAATGGTCTCATATATTGTGTTTAGTTAGATTCCTAATATTTTTAATTTTCTGAATCCCATTTAAGTTTGTATTTATGTCTGATAAATTCAATGGGTTTGTAGTTTATGCACAATATTTGAGTCTTAGAAATATTACATTTTCCTCCAAACTCTTCTAGAATAGTCCAGAGCTTTAAGAATGTATGATCTGGGTTTTAGAGGTATATTATTACATCATCTACGAAGAGACCTACACTTTGTTCTTCCACTGCTAACCCCTTTCAACTCATCGCTTTGTTATATATTGAGCCAGAGGCTCAATAAATAATGTCAATAGGGAGGGGCTTAAACAGCACCCCTGACGTGTTGCTCTGGAGCAGGGTCCTCAAACACCAACCCATACTTGGACTACACAATTTGGCCCTTGAAGTTATGTTTTTTGTTAGGGAGGATTTGTCCGTTGTTGAGTGCAATGTTAAAATAAGTTATTTTAAAAGCAAAAACTTATTTAATATGAAGGTAACATGAGCAGAGAGTAGAAACATGTTGAGGGATTGGCTGTGTTATTTGAGAGAGTTATTTGTAAAGAAAACAGTTTTCACTAGCAGTCAAAAACTAATGCGTGCACTTGTGTCTGGCCAGAAAGAGAATAGTAATTTGTTTATTTGGTAGTTCAATGAAATGCTTCAGTTAGTTAAGAGTGAGAAAAAAATTGTGTTCACATTTGCAGTTTTATTTTGTTATACAATATTTGAAATTGAAAAAAACAAACCAAAAAAAACCCACTACATTTTTGGGTGTTTTCTAGTTTGTTTGTTTATTCGGTTTTTTGTACTACTTGAACAGTAAAGTGGCCCTCCAATGAAATGTCAGAGCCAGCTGTGCCATTTAAGGTTGAAACCCCTGCTCAGGTGAGCTCAAAGCTGTCTGTCAAGTTTCCATTTATTTTAATTCTAGCCACTGGCTTATGACACATTGCTTGTAAATGGACTGATTATAGTGCTTTCCTACTCTCACAGAGTACTCTATACAACATGCCTCATTCACCCAAATTCTCACAAGCACTTTATCTACACTTAGTGCTTTCTAACAACATTCACACATTCATACTCCGATGCATCAGAGAGCAAGTTGGGGTTAGTATCTTGCCCAAGGATACTTGACATGCAGACTGGAGGAGCCAGGGATCGAACCACCGACCTTCTGATCAGTAGGTGACCTGCTCCACCTCCTGAGCTACAGCCACCCAGTTGTATGCATCTATTGTATTGATCTACAATATACACTATTGTAACTCACTGTTTATGTGTCTGCACATGTGGAACATCTGCAGGTTGTGCAAAACGCTGCAGCTAGGCTTCTGACCAAGTCCTCTAAATATTCACATGCGACATTGTTGCTATGTCATTTACACTGGCTTCCATTTTAAGATCCTGGTTTTGACTTTTAGAGCTTTGCATGGACTGGCACCAGCTTACATTCCTGATCTTCTATAGCCCTATGTCCCTAGCAGGTCACCGAGATCATCTGATCAGGGCTTACTTGCTATGCATCACACTAAGATGAGAACTAAGGGTGACAGAGCTTTTGCCACTGTGGCCCCTAGACTGTGGAACTGTCTCCCTCTGAGCCTAAAAACTGTGGACTGTAGTGGCTTTTAAAAAAACAACTGAAAACTCATCTTTTTAGAATTGCTTCTGGTTAATTTTTGCCTGTTTGGCAAGCTGTAAAACTGCCTCCATCCTAACTGTCCAACATCTTTACTCCTGCTGCTGGTGCCGCTCCTCTGTTCTAATGAGTTGAAGAGACTGTGACGTCACACGTGATATAAGAATGGCCTTATATCATCTATATCAATTATCTTCACGTCTTTGAAACTCCCTCTGCCTTTCTTTTACTCTCTGCGCTGTCGAGGGTCGGTTCTGTTGCTGGGGGCGGGCCACCCATTGCCATCGTAGTATCTTGAACAGGCGAAATACTGCAGCGTCTTCCTCCAACGCCGCTGCTGGTGTCCCCGTGTTAAAGCCTCGTCTGCGCAGCTTGAGGCTGGCTTCATGCGCGCTACTTTAGAGACGGACTCTGTCCTCCTGTAATTCCTTCCCCACTCATTTGTGTATTTAACTCTAGAAAAATCGTCAATGAACGAGTTTTTGGTGTCATCACACCGGAAGTTTTTGCCATCAGATTTTCTTTTTTCTCATTTATAGGCTGAGACACTTATTGTGACTGTTCTCCCATTCCACCCTGATATTGTTTTAAAGGCTACGTATGTTAATATTAAATAAGCTTCTAATGAGTGCTCGACATTGTGCTCATGCATTGTTAAAACTGCTAAAAATGTTTCACTAGTAAAGGCCTTTTATGATATTTCTGTACAGAGCTGGGTGAAGTCTTTGAGTTGACTCATCGGTAATACAAAATGTTATTGCATTGCTTCTAGGTGTTATCGCCTTCAGAGCAGAGTGGTTTGTCGCCTCCCTCTCCAGACTATCGGACAAAAGGCCAGAGTGACGAGAAAGAGCATTTTCACATCCTTCCTCAGCTGCAGGCCAAGAGGGCTGACTTTCTAACTGTCATGCTGACTGGTACTTTGCCTCAGCGGCGGAGTTTTGCCACACCAGACGAAGAAGTTCCAGAAACCCCAGGGCCAAAGGATGACGACGTTACAAAGAGTGAGTCCAACAGTGAGGTGAGTCAGAAGAGTACTGAACGTAGCCAGGATGCTGCGCCTTCAACACTGATGGCTGAGGACCAGAGGGGCCAGAAGGAGCATGCCTCCGCTGCTGATGCAGACCCAGACCTAGAGGATGCATCCAAAACCCTTGTTCTATTCTCCCCAGGAGACACTCGCAAGTCTCCTTCTGGCGGCGATCACGTTCTGGATGGTGAGTTGGCTACACCATGTGCTCTAACATCCCGTAATGACCGCCTTCTAGTTGGGGATGCAATACAGCCTGAACCTTCAGAGACTGGCCGTTTGTCCCCAGCTCTCAGATCAGACCTGAGGCCTTCCACACCCATTGCTCCTGGTTCACCCCCCTTCACCAAAGTTGAGCGTACTTTCATTCATATTGCCGAGACATCACACCTCAATGTTATGTCTTCCAAGGAGGGTGACCGGGAAGTCTTTCCCATCATGAATAAATCCGATATAGATGCTGACACCCATAAGAAGGTGGAGGGAGCACCAATGATAGAAGAGTATCCAAAGGACTCAGTGGAAGACCAAACTCAAATAGACAAATACCCCAAAACTGAGAATGGTCCATCTACTGAGCTGGCCCAGTCTTTGGAGCCTGTTCCAGAAGCAATGTCACCAACTGACATACATAAAGATCGGTCACAGGAACTTACAAAACAACCACCACCAAGTGAAGACCCTGCCAAACTTCAGACAGCAGAATCAAAAGTACTCTCTGCCATCAAGCCCAGAATCCGAAGCCGAATTCCAGTGCTCATTTCTATGGAGGAGGATTCAGGCTCAGAGCAGTCCTTATCTCTCTCGGCTCGGGTCCGGCTTCAGCATCGCGCCAGGCAGCTGGATTTGGCCCACCTGCTAGTCCAGAAGCAACACACTCGCTGGATGAGGAGGAGAATGCTTTCTGGTACATCATCATCGCTGTCTTCGGGGGACGATGAGCGTCGAAGACCGTCAGAAACCCTGTCCACTGCAGGCTCAGAGGAAGACACGCATACATCAGATGAGTCCAGGTGGAGCTCTCGTCTTAAAACAACTGAAGAGCAAGGCTTCAAAGAGTGCAGGAGCAAGATCCCCAGGCCAGTTACCCCCATAAAGCGGTCTTCAGGCGGGCTTGGTAGTGCTGCTCCTACTCCTCGCTTAAATAATGGGTATGATTTAGTTTCTTTCTTATAGTGTACCCACAACAATTTAAGCAGTTTGATACATATTTTTAAAGTAAAATAATTTTTCACATTTTTATGTTCTCTTCACAGGAATCAGAAAATTGGACTAAGCACTCTAGTTACCCCCCCAAAATTTAGGCCTATTTCTCCTGGGTCCTCCTTAACATGTCCCCGTCCCTCAACTGTCCCTGCTCCATCTGGCAGCCCTCGAATGCCCCTACGAGTCTTGTTTGGAACCAGACGCAGCCTTAGCTCATCCCACTGTAGGACTGACAGTCCCTCCCCTCAGAGAGTATGTTCATCTAGGCAGCCCCTCTCGGTACGAGCCCCAACTGTCCCCATGCTGCCACCCAGGACTACAACCATCATGCGACGCAGCGCCTCGCAAGAAGCCACCACTCAGTCCTCTTCTACCACCATGCCCGCTAGGACCAGGCCAAAAACAACTAGTACAGCTAAGGGGAAAGCAAATTCTAGAGAGAAGGTGGCCCTTGCTAGATAATACAAAGACGCTTATCTCCAAGTATTTGTGAATAATCAGTCTTTGGACCAGCTATGCCTCAAAGGTTTTCACCTTATTCCATATTAGACTGTGATGCCACATTGACTTCTTTCAGTTCATTTACTATATACATACATACATTTTTTTTTCCAAGGACAGCTTATTGAACTGACTACCTGGGCTTCCATTTATCTTATTGTCATACAGGAGCATTACTGCCATGGTGCTATGGATACGTCTGCTGCTCCCTGGTTAGTCCCTAATGAAACTGCTGTCTGAAGCTGAGAATCCTTATTCCAACAAGTCCAGTTTCAGACACTTTCACCTGATACACCTAATACACTACTCCTGGCTTTCCATGGGTATATTACTCTTGAACTGACAATATCCTATTTGGTTCACATTGCATGGTAAAGTATATCAGAGAAACATTGAATCTGTAGAGGAAACACAACATGTACAAAAATCTGTACCCCTTGCCTATTGGCTAAAGAAAAAAAAAGATTAAATTGGACTTGTTTGAATACCCTTACTGTGATAATGTGAGACTCCTAATCTATATTCATTATGACTGCGGATAAAGTGAAGAGCTGAACGTGAACATATATCGCTCAAATGCTTGCCTACTCCTTATGGTGTGATAATGGCCATGCTTTAATCATTCTATTATATATTGGTGTTTTAGTTTGTTTATGCTTTGAATTGTACATAATCGAATCATTTCCCATAAAGACATCTTTATTTTTATCTTGGCAAGCAAAATGTAAATGAAGTCTTTAATCTTTGGTTCCAATTTGTTGGCATTATGCCTGGTTTTTATGCATGAGAAAAACAGGGTTAAGCATGAGAAGATGTTATACCTGCTTTAATTCTGTTGGCAATACAAGTCTGGACTGTGTATATGGAATCTCTGGGACTGAGGCGTGAAGTAAAGTTTTGATCATGTGGCAGAGGGTCTTGTCATTCTTTTCTCCCTGGTATCTGTAACTAACATTCAGAACTGACATATATCCATCACAGTGGCGTGCAATGACTTTAACAGAAAGGCAAACAGAGATGATTTTTGCATAAATTATCAAAAGTAAAAGTAGTTCATCTGCAGAAAAATGTTCCCCATCTGTGTTAAGCGGATTAATGTTATTTTTGCAGAGTTTAAGGTTGAGCTCATTTGAAATACTGTTTAATTGAGTAGCATCATACTAAAGCATATTGATGCTTCCTGTGAGGACCTCTGAAAAAAAAGTGTATTAAAAGATTAGTAAGAAAAATATCAGCTGCATTAAATGGCTTGATCATCATGTGACATAGTTAACTGTTAATACCTGAAGGGAGAATTCAAATATGAATGAAAACTTATCATGGTCAAGCCATTTAATTCAACTGATATTATTTTGGCAAAACAGTTAAGTGTATTACATTCAGATATTCTATAAGATGCAAATCTAAAAGTGCTGCTCAACCTGCACCTGCTCAACATGCATCTTTTATTAGACTGGAAATGGTTAGAGTCTCCATCATCGTTAAAGTTTTCCTTGCTGATATACTAAAACTATACTTTTCCACACATTTCCTCTACATCACATATGTTGCCCAAGGTGGTTAGCAAGGGGAAACTCCTTTGTTATCTCTTCCACAGCATGTCTTTTTTCCTGTCTTCCTTAGCTCTCCACAACCAGTCGCGGCTAATGACTAATCTCAGAGCAGTGAAAGCAGACCAGTGGTTGCTGGCCGTGCATGTTGATCTCCCATCAGTTTACAGTCGCAGACAAGCGGCTGTTTTTCAACAGGTTCAGTAGTGGACCCCCATGTTGCCTCTCCTCACACAGTGCCAATATTAACACCTCCTCAACCCTCCTCCACACAGAGCTTGGGTACCCAGAACCCCCCACCTTCCTCTCAAGTTTCCCCTTCACTGTGATGGCTGACCAAGTGAGGAGACAACTGACCAAGTGACTACACCAAGGCGAAGCTGTAGGCCCTGACAGTATTAGTCAGGGAATCTTTTTTTTTTGTTTTGTCCTGTCCAGCAGTTGCCACAAGCATAATAATGGTCTGAATACTTTGTTGTGCCAAATATATTTGCTTTCACAAGAGGAACACTGTAGCCCAGGGGTCGGCTTGCTGACTGATGGGATGGGTTAACTGATGGCACGACCATAGCTGGACTGGCCAGGTGTTGTGCCAAAAAGTGATTGTCTGCCAAAAACTGATTTCCGGTATTTGCCAAAAACTGATTGCTCATATTTAAACTGCTATAAGTAACTCGTTGGGCTATAATATGTGAAACATATGTCAAATGCATCCCTCATGGATGACATAAAGTCATCTTGAGCCACAAACAACATTCGTGTAACAAGGTAGAAGCCGGCCAAAAAAATCAGTTTTTGGCCGTGACTTTTATATAACCTTTATTTATGCAAAAAAAAAAAAAAATTAAAAAATCTCATTAATATTAAAATAGTCTTTTTTAAGAGTAAGTTGGCCAAGAGGACAGCAGAAATGGCAGCAAATATTACAGTAGTTCAGTAAAAATATTTTAAGTGGGGATAAAGGACCGGATTGGTTATAATGTAAGTACAATAACACAGAGTTATAAAGATACTTGAAAAACAGATAATTTTTAATTCTATATATAACCCCTTTGTAAACCCTGTTCACCGAAGTCTATTTACCAACATACGTAAAGATATTACACATAAAAAATACACAGAAACATTGGAAATCACTTTTTGGCACAACAGCGATGGTGATTTTTCGTTTTTATGGGGCGATGGTTTTTTTTTGTTTGTTTGTTTTGGTTTTTTTTTTATTGTTTTTGTAACGGTATAAACAATGAAAGGTCTCGGGGCTCGGTCACTCAGGCGCAGCTGGCTGCCGGCGGAGCTCACGGGCGCGTCACTGCAACTCCCCCTGGCTTCTGCTCCGCGGCTGCTGAGTGAGCCCTCATCTGGGACTCTCCTCAGCTCTTTCCGGGACAGTGGCGCAGCTGCCCCTCTGTTGGTCTTCCTTGGTCTCTTGTGTTCTGGGGGCCTCTGGATGTCTGGAGTTTTGATCTCCTCCACACCTGCTTCACGCCCTGGAGGACGGGGCTGTGGCCCCCCCACACCCTCTAGCAGATTATTACATGAAGGAACCTTTTAAAAAAACAAAAAACAAGCGCGTCCATGCTCACAGGTGTACACACGGGTGATCACACCCACAAACTACACCCTTTTTGGCTCCTACCTCAAAGCACACTGTGTTCTGTTGATCTTATGTGCTGCACAATAATGTTTAACATTTAGTATTTACTGTCATATTCCCATATATCATTGTGATGTTGTTTATTCTATTACTCTTGTTCTCTTCTGCTTGCTTTCTTTTTTCTTTCTCAGCAGGTGATCCAGGTGATTGATATATGAATTTTTTTTTTTCTCTGCCCGTTCTGTTGGTTTATGTTTTTTGCCCTTCTCCCCCGTCCCTCTTCTCAGCTGTTTCTCTTTCCCTCTTTCTTTCTCCCCTTCTTTCCCCCAGTCAAGTCTGTCCCGTATTCAGTAAGTGAAAATAAAATAAACAATAAAAGGTGAATCAAATGGACCATTACGGCAAGGCTGGGATGGTCAGTTTGGTAAAGTAAATCCGTTGGGCATCTTTCTTTGCCTTTAGACAATAATTCTGATGGCAAAAGAGCCAAACGGGACAGGCCAAAAAAAAAAAAAAAAAAAAAAAAAAAAAAAAAAAAAAAGGAAATCACTTTTTGGCACAACAGCGATGGTGATTTTTCGTTTTTATGGGGCGATGGGTTTTTTTTGTTTGTTTGTTTTGGGGTTTTTTTTTATTGTTTTTGTAACGGTATAAACAATGAAAGGTGGTGGATTGGCCAGATGCTGGCCGATGTGTAAAAGTAACTCAGTTGTTTGGTGGTGGCTATGGCGGAGCTTCCACAGAGGCCAGCAGGTGGATGAGGGAAAGGGGAGGCAGGAGGAGGAGAGACCCCAGGCAGCCGCTGCTTCGAGTATCAGGTGAACTGAACTTCAGGTAAGACGGTATGACCTTTTCTTTCTGTACACCGTTATATTTGTGCCACAAAACCAACCAATCAGAGACTTGATCTCATTGGCTGTTTTGGTCTCCAATCAGCTCGCAATGACGAAATGCTATATCCCAGAATGCATTTTGTTCAAAACTCAAACGATGCAGTGGCGGAGAAACGCAGAGTGGCGATTTGTTTATCGCCCACTTTGCGCCAGAAAGAACATCAGCTGATATCAGTATAGTGGCACACAAATAACGCCATACTTATGAACTGTTTCTGAGAGACAATGGCTACGTTCACACTGCAGGTCTTAATGCTCAATTCCGATTTTTTGCTCAAATCCAATTTTTTTGTCTGCTTGTTCACACTACAAATAAAATGTGACAGCCAACGCGCTCTGGCGTGAACCCTCAAAGCGCCCGCATGCGCAAAAGAAGACGTCACACACAACGCGCTCTGTTTAGACCCAGACCGAACAGTATTGTTTGACTGATGGCCTTAATATAAAGACTTGTTTCGGACTTTACGTTTCCCAATTTTGCTTTAAGTTATAAAGTTATTTTGTTATTTACATGTGGCCTAATAATGATCCTTACTGCAGTTTTAGAGAGGAGCGGTGCTTCAAAGGATAGTTGCAGATTTCTGTCAGAATCTGTAGATTATACAGTACAAATAAAATGTTCATGTTCCTCCAACGTTGTCTTCCCAACAGTTTCACTGGATGGCCAGGAAGCGTTCACGATGTCTACTTGGGCTCTGATAATTGGCGTCTGTCTTGTGTCAGTGACGTAAAAGACGGATTTAATGCGACATGACCATTGAAACAGTAGTCGCTTTCTAAAACATCAGATATGTATCGGATTCAGCACCACATACAAAGTGACCCAGATTGGATTTGAAAATATCGGATTTGTGCTGTTCACACTGTCATGATCGGATATGGGTCGCATAGGGTCAAAAAAGTCGGATTTGATGTGCTTTCGCCTGCAGTGTGAACGTAGCCAATAATAATACCAGGATCCTTTGTAGCTGACGGCTGGTAACTGTGCAGCAGAGGCGGGTCTAGCAAAGTGTTGCCAGGGGGCCAGGTAGCCTGGGAAAGGGGGGAACAAAGAAATACTTTTCTTTCTTATTCTCATTTCAAATTTCTAGCTTTTAATAAATAGTTATCTGAATCTTACAACCAAAGTTTTTATCTGATATAAAATGTATAGAAAGTATAGAAACAATACAGTACATCACTGTCACAACAGCGTTTGTTTTCATTCAAAGGCTTTATGGCTTTTCCTATAATACCCGGTGGGCTGGTCTCTAGTCAAAATGCCCGGGCCGATTTTTTGTCCCAGTCCAGCCCTGGGCACGACATGCAGGGAATTCTGCGAAGGTGCATTAAAAAATAAATGGCTGGGCCAGCGGTGCACATCGCAAATTGGCTTGCATAGACACATTTGTTGTGCTGCTTCTTAATGGTAAATGGTAAATGGCCTGTATTTGTATAGCGCTTTTCTAGTCCCTAAGGACCCCAAAGCGCTTTACACAACCTGTCATCCACCCATTCACACACACATTCACACACTGGTGATGGCAAGCTACAATGTAGCCACAGCCACCCTGGGGCACTGACAGAGGCGAGGCTGCCGGACACTGGCGCCACCGGGCCCTCTGACCACCAC
The DNA here is from genome assembly GCF_057382275.1 of Copadichromis virginalis. NCBI lineage: Eukaryota > Metazoa > Chordata > Actinopteri > Cichliformes > Cichlidae > Copadichromis > Copadichromis virginalis. Next base: position 2,296,157 of record NC_140623.1, on the reverse strand, counting down.
CAGTAGGCAACGGGTGTCTTGCCCAAGGACACAACAACCGACTGTCCAAGCCGGGGCTCGAACCGGCAACCTTCCGATTAATGATGATATTATAGCTAACAACCCCAACTACCAGATTCAACTTGTATTTGGCTACAGATAACTTTGCTTACTGGTGAGAGGGACGTTGCTAGCTGGTAGTTTTTTCAAGCGATGTTAAAATTTCCACATTCCGACACTTCAAATGCTTCAGGAGCTGTTCGCTCAGTGCAGCATCAGCACCGCGGAAATACACGGATACATCCATAGACTCGAGACAAAATTCATAATGTGTTTTAGGGACTTTCAGGTGTATGGACCAATGTTTTCTTTTTTAATCAAACCAGAAAGCTTTAATGAAAAGCTGGATTTGTCTTGCATTAACTGGCTGGACACAGAGGAAATCAAAATGCAGCTGATTGAACTGAAAAGCTCCAGTCTGTGGGGGTCAAAGTTTGCAGAACTACGAACACAGCTGGAATCCACAGCTGTGCGTGTTCATGGAGCTGCATTTTCACCTGCTGAACGTCACTACCTGACGAGTTTAACTGTCTTCAGAACATTGCAGAGGCCTTATTGACAGTATTTGGTTCTACATATCTGTGTGAGCAGATTTTCTCTCACATGAAGAGTGAGAGAATGCTCTCAATGATATGAGAGCATTCAGACGGGTAGCCGTCTGAATGCTGGACACTGAATGTTGTACAGTTCATTTGCTGTTATGGATAAAAAGTCTTTTTGTTTCAAAATAGCTGAAAACTATTCGCTGATAGCTGCCAACATCTGCGAACAAATATAATTCTATAAAGTGGTTCTATATAGTGTGTAACTGTTCATATAGAGCGTTATTACATTTATTGCTAATGCAATCATATGGCACATTGACTTTTAGATTAAATTTTAGATGGCACTCATGATCAGAAAGGTTGCCGACCCCTGCTGTAGTCTCTGTAAGCTCATCTTGTTAATGTTTTTATTTTTTTGTTTATCAATTTTATTATTCATATTATTGTCTATACACACACACACACACAGAGAGAAACTTCAGAGACACAAATCCATCCACATCCACCCCACCCACTGAAGTGTGGATAGACAGGTGCCCCCCTATAGGACGGAGTGATCCCAGGACGCGTTGAACCCATCACCAGATCACCAGCGAGCCCCAATGACAGACATTGATGGGTTTGTATCCTGAACCCATCCGCTGGAACGTTAAGACAATATAATTACACTGCAAGCAAGACGCAAGTAGGCAAACTTCTTCATGGTACTCGTGCACGGGAGAGAACCGGACAAACGCCGTTCCTTCGCTTGGCCCCAGTTGCTCTCGTCCGTTCTCCCGTACACTGCCCTTTTATTGAGGTTACATGAATATGCATAAGTTCACTAACATGTGACGTCTACATACACACAAAGAGTACCTTGCCTGTTGTGTGTGTGTGTGTGTGTGTGTGTGTGTGTGTGTGTGTGTGTGTGATCTGTGTGAGGTCAAGATGTGACCCTGTGAAGACTCCCCAAGGCTAGTGCCAGGACGTCTAACTCCATCTAACAAAAGGCTCTTATACTTAAACAGATATGCGTGTGCTTGCTATACCATAAATCAACAAGAAAAGATAAACTCTCCTAGGGAGTGTGATCTATGCCAGGACACTCTGGGGAATGTATGCACTCCCTTCTACAGCTACACAAAGTTAATACAGACCTCTTTAGGATGAAGCATTCTTTCAATCCACCAATGATTATATACTTCTAAGCATATATGAGTAAATATTTCTAAGCATAAATGACAATCAACAATACAAATCTAACAGACATGATGCAGGAAAAGGAGTTAAGAAGACCTCCCTGCTTCCCTGCATGTCCGTGTTGAAAATAGCCTGCTGGGTGCATGTGTTAAATGTAGATGTGTTGTTCTTCAATTTTGCAATATAATTATAACTTTGGAAATAAGTGCAAATCTCGTATTGCTACAGTCAATAAGACGATTGTTCATAGCTCCTGCTTTAAAATACATAACCTGACCTCATGAAAGGTAACAATTCAATGATAAAAACGGCATCCTTTAAATACTGTAAGGATAATTCTGGCTATAAAGCCACTGTATTTATATGAATTTCTCAAAATGTTCTCCTGACAACAGTTGAAAATATGACAACTTTGCAGCTGTTGGAAAGCTGTGTTATTAACATAAAACACCTGTATCTGCAACACATTCACAGTGGATGAGACACAAATGCAGAAGACAAAGCTTCTGGGTAAAAGACAAAAATCCAAATCTTTAGTCAAAAGATTTGGATTTTGACTAATTGGTTAAAAAAGAAAGTGGTTAAAAAAGAAAGACAACCAATCCACTAAACAGTGTACAGGGGTCATCAAATAGTAGTTCAATGAGTAGAGATTATTGGAAAGAAATTAACATGATTCACTGGTATTTGGCGGTTAGTCTTCGATGGTCCTCAGCAGAACAGAACCCCAACAGTGATTGACCCCCGGAGTCTAGATGCTAGTGGTGGAGATGAAAATGGGGGGATGAGAGGCGGTGATGGAGAGGAGGTGGGTTGCACAAAGGAGAATGACAGATGCGCAGTGAGAGTTAAAGTACATAGTGTGAATGCTGATAGGCCTGAAGAAGGCTGGGAGAAAGATCATTGGACTAGACCGATGATGTCATAAACAACCTGACAGCATGGGAAAGTGGAAGTAATGTAAAGCTTAGATTTAGCCGGCAACACCTGGGAGCAGACACATGTGAAACTATAGTTCTTCCTTATCCTTTAAATTACCATTTTATAATTGTTCGTTAAAATGACTGTAACTCCATCATTGTTTTTGCTAGAGAGAAAATGCAAAGTGTTTCAAAAAGAAGAGAAGCTGAGCTTTACATAGATATTTGGTGTATTGCAGTAGCATTAAGCATTCACAAGCTACTGCTGTCTGAACACAGAAAAATCAACTCGCTTAGATTTTACCATGGATGCTTTGCACTACCGTAACTCCTCAACCATTTGGGCTAGAGAGAGATTTCAAATGGTTACTGAACAATGAGAAGACAAGCTTTACAAAACTCTATGGTGCACCATTGCACAAGCAGTGACAGTCTAAACACGGGTATGAATTGATGACACATGTAGTACAGAGAGGCGGGTGTAGAGAAGTGGCAAAGACCAAAGACGCCTGGAGATTTGTTATATAAAAGGAACAATATATTAAAAAAAACTGGGTGAGCTAGGCTCAAAAACATTTTTTGTACATATTTAGTATGGTTCATATTTAAAGTTGATGTTGTGTTACATTTTGTTCATGGTGAATATCAGTTTCCACTTAACTATAAATCTAAAAAAACGCAGTCAATTTTCTTTCCACTTTAAGCTGCTGTTACATTGTCACAACAATACAGTAGTGTAAAATAATTGTGAGATACTGAAAGCTGAGGTTATTCTGAAAGAAGGGGCAAAAGGGTTCACTCTTAGTTTCTGACACTTTTACAACCAAATTGATCAAATAAATCCAGGCGGCCTAAATGATACTGGGTAAAATAATAAAAAAAAAAAAAAAAAAACACAGGGGGGGGGGGGGGGGGGGGGGGGGTTTGAACTTGTGCAGATCTTCATTACAAAAGAACACTGAAACTGAAAAACATTAAAACAAAAAATTAACAAAGGGTCACAGCTGAGTATATTTATTGAATTACCACCAATTACAAAAAAGGAAAAACTTGTAAAGGCAGCAAAGTAAACTGAGCAGAATACAGAAAGACAAGTGATTACAAAATAAATAAGGTAATGACTTCAACCTCTACCTGGATTACTTAAATATTTTATAAATTCAGTTCAGTTCAATTCAATTTTATTTATACAGCGCCAAATCACAACAGTTGCCTCAAGGCGCTTTATATTGTAAGGTAGACCCTACAATAATACATATACAGAGAGAACCTCAGCAATCATATGACCCCTGTGAGCAAGCACTTTGGTGACAGTGGGAAGGAAAAACTCCCTTTTAACAGGAAGAAACCTCTGGCAGAACCAGGCTCAGGGAGGGGCGGGGCCATCTGCTGCGACTGAGAGAAGGAAGACGGGACAAAAGACATGCTGTGGAAGAGAGACAGAGATTAATAACAAGTATGATTCAGTGCGGAGAGGTCTATTAACACATAGTGAATGAGAAAGGTGACTGAAGAAGAAATACTTAATGCATCATGGGAATCTCCCAGCATCCTCCCCCCTATTGCACCATAGCTTAGCGAGATGTTAGTGAGTGGGTCTAACATCTCAGGGTCACCTGATTCAGCCCTAATGATATGCTTCAGCAAAAAGGAAAGTTTTAAACCTAATCTCAAAAGTCCATCCGTCAATGTCTGTCTGCTGAATTCAAATTGGAAGCTGGTTGAACAGAAGAGGGGCCTGAAAGCTGAACACTCTGCCTCCTATTCTACATTTACAAATCTTTGGGTTACTTAACGTAATACCTGGTTCTTTGATAACAGAGTGAGGTGTTTCACTATGGGAATCGCCTCGGCGTGACCAACTACGGAAGCTCCAATGACACCACGTCTGTCTATGACAGACCTGTCGAGCCGTGCTCAGGGCTCCGCCCCCTCGTGCTAACACGGCCGACCAGCTCCTCCTAACTCATTCCAAGCAGATTTCTTTCCGTGCCTAAGCAAGGAGGGAACTGTTGGTGAAACACCTCACTCTGTTATCAAGGAACCAGGGATTACGTTAAGTAACCCAACGTTTTTTTTCTAACTTCGCTCGGTGTTTCACTATGGGAGATATGGCCCACTCCCGGATTGCGCCAGCTCCCGAAGCTACTCTCCAGTGCTACTCCAGGATCTCAGGTCGAACCTGAGGCACCAGAATCCAGCACCGTCTGAGCCAGGGATGACTGTGCAACATCCAGCCGATAAAACCGGACAAACGGGTGCGGTGTAGCCCAGCTTGCTGCCGCACAAATATCCTGGACTGATACACCTCTGAACAACGCCCAGGATGTGGCCACACCCCTAGTGGAGTGTGCTCGGAGTCCCGGGGGGGCCTGCAAGCCCTTACAGCTATAAGCCAGAGCTAAGGCCTCTACAATCCAATGAGCTAGCCTCTGGCGTGATACGGGCCTGCCCTTGTGAGGGGAGGCCCAGGAAACAAACAGCTGATCCGACTTCCTGAATCCAGCTGTTCTGTCAACATAAGTCCCCAAGGCCCAGACAGGGCACAAAGTGTTCAGCCTCTGCTCCCTCTCGGAAGAGAATGGAGGGGGGTGAATAGCTAGGAGCTCTACTGTAGAGCACCTGTATGATGTTTCCAACACTTTAGGGACAAAGGCTGGGTTAGGCCTCAGGAGTGTTTTAGTGAGTCCCGGGGCCAACTGTAGACAAGAGGGGTGAATAGACAGAGACTGTAATTCGTGATTTGCCCGAAGGGAGAGGAGCCGAGTGCTGCTCCACATAATTATTTCCCTGGCTAACCTGTGTAGCTGCCGGGAACGGGTGCCGCCCTGGCGGTTGATATAAGCAACTACAGTGGAGTTGTCTGTTTTCACTAAAACATGTTGACCCCGGAGATACGGCAGAAAATGCCGTAAGGCTAGGAGCACCGCGCGGAGCTCCAGCACATTTATGTGATTCAGAGTAAGTCTCTGTGACCAAACGCCATTCACTGCTCTGCCCATCATAGTTGCACCCCAACCTGACAGGGATGCATCTGTGGTCAGCGTCACCCTGGATGATACTGCCCCGAGCGGTGCCCCCACCGCGAGAGCTGTCGGGCTCCTCCAGGGCCGGAGAGCCGCGATACACGGCTGCGTTATTTTTACACCACGACTGAGATGTCGGCGAGGGCACAGCTGCAGAGAAGCGACCCACCACTGAAAATCTCTCATCATAAGCAGCCCCAAGTGTACCACCGATATCACCGAGGCCATGAAGCCGAGGAGGCGGAGACAGAGTCGGAACCGCACGACTTTCCCCAGCTGAAAACGGGAAAGACAGTGAGTGAAGGATGCGATCCTCCGCTCTGAACGTGCGATACGATAAGAGATGGAGTCTATTCTGAGCCCCAGATACTCTGTAGACTGTGCGGGTTCCAAGTGGCTCTTTTCCAGGTTGATAGTGAACCCAAGCTCCGTGAGGTGATTCACCACCACCCCGGAGTCTTTGATCGCCTGCTTGCGCGATCGTGAGCATATTAGATAATCGTCTATGTAAGAAAATATTCTGATGCCGCTGTTCCTTAACGGAGACAGCGCTGCCTCCACACATTTGCTGAACACCCTCGGAGCTAAGGATAGCCCGAATGGGATAGTTTGAAATTCGTACGCTACGCTCTGATAACCGAACCTGAGATATTTCCTGTGTGGAGGATAAATGGTGATGTGAAAATATGCATCTGATAGGTCGATTGTAACAAACCAATCGCCTGTGTGAATTGAACGACAAAGCGTCTTGTGTGTGAGCATTCTGAACGTGTACTTTCTTAAATGCTTGTTTAACACACGCAGATCCAGAATAGGACGGAGCGACGTTCCGTCCTTTTTCGGGATGAGGAAATACCGGGAGTAAAAGCCCTGCTGAGCTTCTTCGCTCGGAACCGCTCCGATCGCCTGTTTGTGTAACAGGGAGGATATTTCCTCCTCCAGCACATTCGCTGAATCGCGACTGGCCACAGAAGCTAACACTCCGCCGAATCTCGGTGGTTTTGCCGCAAACTGTAGTCTGTAACCATGGGAAATGGTTGACAAGACCCAGGGATGAACTGCGTATGCGCGCCACCGCTCCAGCTGTGCTGCGAGCGGGCCTCTGAAGAAGCGGTAGCGTGACGTCACCCCTGTCTCCCGGAAGGAGTTGGGGCTCTCCCCCTCGGGAAGAGCGTGAGCTCCCCCCGCTGGGAACAAAGACAAATTGAAGTGATTTTCTTTTGTTTTTATTTTGAAACTGGGGGGACATTCTGCCCTTGGCAAACTGCCTGGCTGCAGAAATGCACGTTTTATTTCTTTTGTTACCCCCAAACCACAGTGAAGTGTCTGATGACTCTGGGCAGTGCTTGGTGACACAGACAGAGTGCTTAGAAGTGTTTGGTGACACTGCGCCATTTGTCCACAAGTCTGTCCTCCCTGAACTGGAGGAGGAGACTGAGAGGGTGCTCCTGGTGAACTGGAAACTTCCGGAGACCCTGAACTTTGGAGTGATTTGGTTACCCCTTCTAACACCTTCCTTCTCTTTGGGGAAGAAAAGAGGGGTGACACAGAATGCTGCAGGTGTGCTAGGCTGACCGCTTCTTTTTCCCCTCTCCGGGGTGTGACGGCTTGTTCTTTGCAGCAACTGCTGCAAAGGAATGCTTGCCCCAAGGTCTTCGGTTCTCTACCTTGGCCTGGTGGGCACCCTGCTGGTCTCCTGCTCCTCTCTGCATTCTGACCCCACTCTGTCTCCCTCTCACAGCTGCTGCTGTTGCTGCAAAGCCAGCTCTTGGCGCCTGCTGGGGCTGAGAGTTAGGTTTTCTGGGTAAGCAGAGGTTGAATGCTTCACCCTCCTGCTTTCTGCGGGTGCTTGTTTCTCTCATTCTCTCCAGGGCTGGGCCAAAGAGACCCTTGGTTGGGTCATAGGTTGCATCCATGACCTCAGCCTTCTGAGCATCACCTAGGCCTGACAGGTTTAGCCACAAGGCTCTCTCACCCGAGACTGCAAGGCCCATAACGCGACCACACCCTTGGACTGCTCCCCTGGAGGAGCGAAGAATGAGATCATTAACCACGCAGATTTCATCCCAGAGGGCTGGGTTCGGGGAACCCGAGTCAAGCTGACGGCCCATGTCTTCCAGAATTTCTGCCTGATATGCTGATAGCAGTGTGACTGCATTAAGCGAGCATGCTGACTGTGCAGCATATTTGTATGTCCTTAGATAAATAGATGCCGTGAGGCGATCTATCTTGTTGGGCAAAGAAATGCTAGAAGAAGCTGAGATTGCCCTGCGGTTAGGGTGAAGGTGATACGCCACTGAAGGCTCCACTGCTGGGGGTTCGGTCAGCCCCAGTTCACCCATCCCCTGGATCTCAAGCTTAGAGCAGCCCTTGGTCGGAAGCTTGCTTTTAAAAGGGCTTGACCAATTGCGACTCATTTCTTTCATGCAGGCTGGGACTGCTGGCAGAAGCTGCTTTGATGGCGGCAAGGCTGGTGGGAGCCTCTTGCCGTCATACAGGTCGCGTTCTGCCCCTTCGGCATCCTGGGCGGCTGGCCATGGGATGCCTAGCTTGGCAGCAGCCCGTTTGCAGACCTCGTACAAATTGCTGTCCACCAGGGGTGCAACTTCAGCCCCACTCGGTGGCCTGGACTGCTGGGGAGGAAAGGTAGAGGCATCCTCCTGTTCCTCATCCATGTCCTCCAGGTCGAGGAGGTCGGAGTCGGCATCGCCCTCCGCATCCTCGCCACCCGGCTCGCCCACGTTTTGATCGAGGAGGTCCTCGAATGATGGGGGCATGAGCGGGGACTCTTCTTCCATCATGTCCGCCCAGCTTGTGGAGGCTCGTGGATGACGGATATCGCTCGTAGCAGTAGCAGCATACAGGCAGCAGTGACTGTTTGTTACTGCTACTCTCAGCCTCATTTCCAGGACTTTCTCTGGCATCAAAGCACAGTGTGGGCATCCCTGAGGGTCCGCCAGTGAAGCCTGAGCATGCTTGGCACCCATACAGACGATGCACATTGGATGAGGGTCCCTGCCCGAGATGGTGGCACCGCATGATGCGGGGCACGGGCGGGATGCAGCCTCTTTAGCCTTCGGCTCCGACCTTTTGGCGGGAGTAGGAGCCGTAGACATGGTTAGCGGAAAGGGGTGAGACTAGGCTACACCAGGCTCGTCTCGACACGTTAGCCCGTAAGTAGCTAGGACTAGCAGCGGGTGTTAAATCCGATCTAGTCGCGGCGGGAGTCAGCTCGTCGTGACACGTTAGCTGCACTCCGCTAGCCAATATCGTTAGCAACTTAATGCTAACCGAACCCTAGGTCGACCAACAAGCTAATGCTAGTGAGACGCTAATGTGGTTCGTGGCCTGCTAACAAGTTAATGCTAGCCGGACACTGAACGAACAGCTCGCCGTAACGTATTAGCCCGAGTCACACAACGTCGGCTACCTCGCTAACTAAAACCAGGAACCGCTGGGACAGCTCGCCTGACGCGGTTGCTGTTCCACAGTGCAACTCTAAGTACACTTCTTTCGAAGGACTTACTCAGCACGATCCAAACTGGAACCGGAAAAACTGCGTTCGGCGACGTACTCCTACACGGGACACCTGAGAACTGTTAAGCAGCTAATCAAGTTAGCCTGGATGCGCTGAGGGAGCTCAAAGTAGTTTCTCACGGGAAGAAAGCGAGAATGAGTTAGGAGGAGCTGGTCGGCCGTGTTAGTACGAGGGGGCGGAGCCCTGAGCACGGCTCGACAGGCCTGTCATAGACAGACGTGGTGTCATTGGAGCTTCCGTAGTTGGTCACGCCGAGGCGATTCCCATAGTGAAACACCGAGCGAAGTTAGAAAAAGAACCACCAACATTTTGTCTTTAGATTAGATTGTCTTTTTGGGAATTCCTCAGTTTACTCTGCCCAGTTAGCTGGTCCAGTAGTCTTCCTTCCTTCTTTTCAGGCTATTTCACATGTATATTTGGCATTTTTGGCATCTCCCTGTCAGTGGACGAAATGTGATCCTGTAGTCCACAAAAACTTGAAACACAACAGTCAACTTAAATCCTGTCTTGAGATTGTCTTGAGAAGTCCAACTCCAGGTCCAGTCTTGTCTGCTGTAGAGGACTTGTTTTTGAGAACCTGCACTTTATTGGAAAGCTTTTTTTCCCCATCTAATCCAAATATCACTTTTTGAAGAAATTCAGATGTGTATCACAGGCTCTTAGGCTATCTCAAGTTTAAACCGTAGATCAAGTGTGTGTGTGTGTGTAGACAATAATATGAATCAAAGCCAAGTGATGATACCAGCATTTTCAGGGAGATCCATCTCATCTGCTGCCTCATGCCTCACAATGTAGGTGCCCAACACTATTTTCTTAATTTGTCTCACAGCGCCAGAATCAGTACTGCATGGCAGAAAGTGCACACACATTAACACTTATACCTATAATATAAATTGGCAGTATTAATGAAACAATTTACAAATGATATAAGGTTGGTAATTATCTATATTTTCCATTTTCAGTAAATCCTAAGAGAAGATCAGAACCATCAATGAATAAACAGTAAGTAAGATTTAGTGTATATTAACACTCATAACTTGTTTGCACCACAGATCTCGTCTTATTGTGGTTCATGGAGAAAAAATTCCATGGTTTACTAGTGGAGAAAAATGGCAGTATTAATAGCACACTGATAATAGTTCCACCTCAACCATAACTCAAAAGTCCCATTTTCTGTATAAACAATGTGGACAGGTTTTTAAAATCAAAAAATGCTGTGTAAATTTTTTTTTACAGATTTTCTTTGTCAGTTGGGCTCCAACGGTGTTGCAACTTACAAGAACTCTGTAATACGGCTGTCAGGATCTTCATTTAATTAGAGCCGCAATGCTTTCAGTATGTTGCCCCACCTTACTTCAATTGTGTGAAAGACGGTTTTTAAACTAATTATTTTATTTACACTATCCTGTAAATGTACATAAATTCTCTGCACAAGACACATTTTATATATGCAACCTGTATAGCTCTTGTCCTATTTCCAGGATCATTGTTGCATTATTATTATTATTTTAATCAACATTCTGTGCAGAAGAAAAATGAAGCATCAAACGCTCCTTTTTAAGTCCACAGATCCTTAAGCAGAAACCCTGGAATAAGAAAGTTTAGAATCACAGACATGATAGCTGCTACCTCTGGGATTTTACATTTCATCAAGCAGACTAAAAGATATAAAGCCTGGTTATGTCAAACTTGCTTCCTGAGGTTTACACCTCAGTGTCAAGAGCTTAAACAATCACAAACTCATTCAACATGCACACCTTGTGCATGGTTGCCATGATCTGTCTGATATTGTGTCCTGCTGTCCCCCCTTCTTTCTAAACACCCATAGTAGTTTGCTGGAGTAATGCTCCAGTTGGACCAAAAAGATTTAGACTAGAGGACTGTGGTGATGCGGGTGAACTCTGCATTAACCTGAAAACACATATTAGCTAAGTGTATCTCAGAGCAAGCTAAAACTGATGTTGATCAGCTATAACATATTCTAGGTAAGAACATCTGGTTTTGGTTGGAAGTTTTCAGGTGCAGAGTCACTGACTAGTATGTTGTATGTTATACAGAATGAGTATTGTAATATAAGCAGAACAAGCGTATAATGCCCACTCTTTTTATCGTATTCACAAGAATTACAGCTACAATCAATTTCTGATGCCAGCCCATGTAGTATGTCTCCCTTAAGCTTGGAGCTTGGACTTAGAAGTGTGCTGTAGAACGCTCGATTCGCTCTCTCTAAACTAAATCTGTATCTCATAACTGAACTGAGATATTTTGAAGTTTGATGGCCATGGATGGGATCTAAGGGTAGAGCTGTGTCTCCTCCAACTCCTCCTCTTGCACTGAAAAAAAGGGATTGGCCAGCTCTAGGATTTACGTGAGCATCATGTATTTAACACAAGTGCCTCATGCTTTAAATTTAAGTGTAACTGTATAGCGTAGAAACTACATGATATGCAGAGAGGCTAGATTAAATTGTTCATATCATGTTCGAGTGAAGTAAGTCAATAATATAGCAATGTTAAATCCGGCGACACTGCACGGTATTTCAGTCTTGCGCGCTTTGGATCGTGGTCTCAGTCAAGTCGAGCAGCCACCTCTACTTTTTTTGGTATACCGAAAAAAGTAAATTGGCTGGTTGTTACATTAAAAAAGTCTAACTTGTAATTTGAACACAATAATTTCATGTTTCTATGAACGTAATTAAATCATGAAGGATCTGTACGAAATTCAACAACTTAATTTGTTCTTGTTGCGATGACATGATACAATCTAGTAAGAGTGGTTAGTTGCTGAACTCATGAAATTCATAAGATTGCATGCGATGTCAAACTACAGGAAAATCACTGGAGTTAGAGGCAGACAACCATACACACACAAAACAAAAAAATTCTGCATCAAGCCTCGAAATCATAGCTTTCCTACTTTTGTTAAGCCTGGATTGGTGGCATCGTGGTTAATGCTGTTGCTTCACAGTATGAAGGTCCTGGATTCAAATCTGCAATATGGCTAGTTTGTAGTGGTTTCTCTCTGGGTCTACTGGTTTCCTCCCACAGTTAAAAGTCATGCAGTTATTATAGTTAAGTTAATTGGTGATTCTAAATTACCTGTAAATGCAAATGGTTGTTTGTCATGTGATAGACTGGTGAGCTGTCCAGGGTGTACCCTGCCTCATAACCTATCACTTCAGGGTTATTTCCCAGCCAGGATAAAGATAGGAGGATGGTAGTTGTTGTAGATCCATTCAACTTTCATGGTAACCAGACTCTAGACTTTGTTGAACATTATGTAGTATTTAGGTGACCAAGTAGTACTGCAGTAAAAGTTATTGAATAGTGGTGAAATAAAATGACAAAATTGTGAAGGATTAAAATATTCCAAGAGCTCAACTTACTTCATCTAAACATGTTTCAATTGCGTTTTTGAACACAAAATGCACAGGTTTATTGAATATGAAAAAATTGTGTTGATTTAACTAAGTTGTTTACATTTCTGCCAAAGCAAAACATTCGTGTGCAACCAATGTCCACTACTGAATTAAGTAAATCCAACATGGCCTTTATTTCAGTGTGTCTGACTCATTCTGAAGGTAAATAACTTTAACCGTGCTCTTGTCTTTGATCTCTGAAGTTGCTGACAAGTTCACAAACTCTTTGTCAAACTCACTGTCTCTATCCTTCAGTCTGAAATTGCCAGACAATGCAAAGTTCCTTCTAATCTCTTTGTTAAGGACTTCAGCTGAATCAGGTATTCCAGTGGGCAGAATTAACTTTGATGCATTGTCAACTCCAAGGACAACTCTCAGAACTGCAGCCATCTTGTGTTCACTCTGATAAAAAAGGACACATTTCTTAAGGAAACTGTTTTAATTTTCACCAGTTTTGTATTGAGTTTAAATTTGAAATGAGAAAACCATTGCATTTCTATATGATCTAAATTTGTTTTATTTCTTGTATCTTTCCTCTCTTCCCTCTTTTTTCCCCCTTCACTTTCATTTCTGGCATTTCCCCCTCTGCTTTAAAAACAGGTTTGTATGACAGTCAATAATAACAATATCATAATAATGACAAAAATATTGGCATTGGCCAGTGGTACCTCTCCACCTCCTAGTAGATAAACCTTTCAATTTCAAATCAATTGCAATATTCTATGTTGCTTTAGGCAAGTTACCTAAAATCCAATAAATCAGACAATATTTATGTTTCTTGCATGAAACAATAGATTGCAAACCTGGAAGTCATTAATATGCAAACACAATGAAATCTTTAAATCCTCACATGAAAAAAAGGATTGTTTGACCATCAAAACTTGTATTTGGTGTAAATTTGCAGAACAGGCTATATGACTACTAGCAAGCTTGTCCACTATATCATTGTAGTCTGTCTGTCAGTGCGCCCCAGGGTGGCTGTGGCTACAATGTAGCTTGCCATCACCAGTGTGTGAATGTGTGTGCGAATGGGTGGATGACAGGTTGTGTAAAGCGCTTTAGGGTCCTTAGGGACTAGAAAAGCGCTATACAAATACAGGCCATTTACCTTTTTTTTTTTTTTTTTTTACCATTATGCCCAAGTAGCTGAAGAGACTTAAGTATGGGAACATATTGAAATGTTTTGTTGAACCTTGCCTCTAGAACATACTCAACAGGTTCCACAACATTAAACTTTTCCTCACAGAATTGCTTAAGTTTGAAATCTGATGCTAGTGGACGTCCCTTAGATTTAGCTTGGACCAAAGAACTGTTGCTAGAAATGGCAAGGCTGAGTTCCTTAATTATAACCTGAAGATTATACTTAAAAAAATCTCAACCGTTGTATTATGTGATATCAGTGCTGTAGCAGAGGCAAAAATGAAACCTTCAAGTAACTTTTGAGAAATTGGACAAGCCAATTTTTTAATCAATTTTTCATTTGGTACAACTTCACATAAATTATGTAACTTCTATGTCAGAGGCAATTTCTCCAAGATAAGTTGACTGTTCTTCGCATAACTGAGGTGCTCAATTTTCATCACCATCACAAGAGTTTGCAGTTCGTCTTGTAATCGGAAGGTTGTCGGTTCGAGCCCCGGCTCGGACAGTCTCGGTCGTTGTGTCCTTGGGCAAGACACTTCACCCGTTGCCTACTGAATCGATTCTAGAACGTAAATATCTGGTATTGGAAGAATCAAAATTTCAGTATCAATCCACACACCACTATTTTTCAATGTGTTTCCAGTCTGTGAACTGCAGGTCCTGAGCTAGTGATGAGCAAATGAAGCTTTCTGAAGCACTGAAGCTTGTATTGAAAAACTATTTCAACACAGTTCCCCTTGGTGACATCTGGTGGCCAAAAATATGAAGAGCAGCTTGAACCTACAACTTGTAATGAACTGCTTCATTATGCCCAGTTAACAGAGCTGAATTGACAGCCTCTGTTTGATATCATGTGACAGTTCTGTCTGATATCGGGCTGATATGGTGTTTTGAAGGTGTATTTTTTGTTGAAAAAATGATGTTATACCCATTTTAATAATATTGATGAATACATTTTCCTTGTTTAAACATGTGCCATGGTGTGTTCTCCTTTTGCTTGTGACTTCTTGATGGTTTTTTACTAATTAAAAAAAAAAAAACCCACACAATAAATAACAATGTACAACACATTATAATAGCTTGGGAGTATGCTTGTACTGTGAGGCCACGTGATTATGCAATTACCAGCAGACAGATTCGTTTATATAAAATATACCAAGGGCGTAGATTTGGTTTTGGCATTGGTGGGGACGGATGATTCAACCACCGAACCCTGCCCTGTTTCTTTTTTCCCCCTTTTTGTCTTTGCTTCTTGATAAAAAGGAGAAATATACTTGCCTACATATGCTATTCTACATGCTTTTAAACCATTTAAAATTACAATTCATAGTTTTACATTTGAAATTATATAATGTTAAATTACTATTAAACAAATGACTGACTAAGTATTTTAGGCTTTAGTTTACTTCAGCCATATTTCATATAAATCAGGCATCATACAAACATAAAAATAGCTTCAAATACAGTCATGACAATAAAAGAATATGACTTTAAGGAATTAACAACATTACTTCAGTTATAGTACACCAACATCTCTTATACATTAGCACTAAGGGAACACTGAATGACCTGCTGGTTTTTGTCCATAAAGCTACTCATCTAAGATTACCACAAAGTAAAAGATCTCTCAGCAAAATTATGCAACATTTTAGGCACTGTTGCTCCGATCAAATCAGTGAGCTGGGATTTTTTATTCCAAACATGAACTACTGTTACAGAAACAGACATGGACTACTAGTGTCCCACACAACAACTCAATGTGGACTATGTGAAGGGGCCACACACATGCCTTCTCCTCTCGTTAACTGAGGTAAACTGCTGGCATATTTGTTTTACATCTATACTGTCCAGTCTCTCCTGGTGGACATGGCATACAGCAGCATTGTTTAATCTCATTCGAGTCACTGTTAATGATGAAAGATTTTTTAATTTTGTGATTATCGTCCATGTGTGCACATGTAAAAGATATCTTGAGTCTGAGTTCCTTTGCCTTCTACAATTTCTCCTCACTTAACCTTACCCATCTTTTTAGTCTTCTGAGAGCACTGAAGCTTCTTTTAGCCTCAGTACATGCGTTTTATCCTCAGATTAAAATTATTATTATTATTATTATTATTATGTGCTTGATGTGCCTCAGCTTTGGCCCTGGCTCTTCCCCTCTGACTGCACTAGGACATATTGCCACCTGATAAAATAACACACTGATTCATGCCATATAAAAAGTGAGACGTGTCAATTCAGATTCTTTGTCAAATAAACACTAATGAATCAATTTACATCAGCAGCTGACAATTGTCATGATAATAAATACTAGTTAATCTACAGCACCAAATCATCAGTCAGTCACCTGTGAGCTCGCCTCTTCACCTCTGTCTGAGCTACAACATGGCAGAGCTGCCTGTCACCTGATGAATAACAGTGAGACATTCCACATACATGCAGTCACACATGTGCTTCAAATACAGTAATTGAACCATCAAGTCATCATCCAATTTCACCTGTGATCTTGTGTCACCATTGTTGGTTGGAATATTTGCAAAATCATGACTACCATGATATTTTGTCTCAAAAATTAACCCTATGAATATGTCAGCACCATTAGGATGAAATTATTGTGTCACCAACATTTAACGTTAGATATATAATTTTAACAGCCTCTGTAAACTAATATCCTGGCTGCTCGAGGCTGCCGTTTTCTCTGACAGTTTCAATCAAAATTAGAAATGCTGCTGTGGGAGACTGAGGTAACTAATAGTGCCGCCTGCATAGCCTGTAACGTTATTGTGACGGACACATTTTATGAGTGAACTTGGCTTTAAGTGACTTACAGGTAGTGATGTGCGATACCACTGATTTCCTTTCCGATCCGATACCAAGTAATATTCAGGGTGGTATCGACGATACTGATCCGATACCGATACTTTGTACAAAACGGATTTTATTTATTGTATCTCAAATTATAGCAATGATTACAGGACATCAGAATACCTTCTTCTTATCACTTAATAATGCAGAGTTCATCATATAGAAATAAAAAAACTAAAGTTGTGTGCTATTTGAACACCTTGCCTGCCTGGAGGACTAAAGGACTCCGTGAGAGACTCTCACCCTAGCAGCACCTGTCCCTCTCCTCCTCTTCAGTTCGCCTCAACATACGCTTGTCATATTTTGTGATATGATTTACTCTGAGGTGTTTGACAAGGTTAGTGATGTTGCCACAACCATACATGCCAACCCTCCCGATTTTTCCGGGAGAATCCCACCTTTCTCCAGATTTTCCACCCGGACAACAAAGTTGAAAAACCATATCGCAGAATTCATAGCGCGGCCCAGCCAATTCCAGTTTCCAACAATGACGGCAGCGACTTAGTTTTAATATCACTCTTATTTCTCTTTCTGGGTCGCAAAAAAACTTTTAACATATTTTCAGGTGAGAATGTAGCTGTGTAAACTTCAAATATCTGAGCCGACCGACACATCGTCTTCAAACCCCCGCGGTCTTTCACCACTCGGGTTAAACATGATGTACAAGTCACTTTGATAACTTAAAAATTTTATTGTTTGACTTTTTCAGTGTTTTATTTGTTCGTGAGTAAATCGGTTTGGCTGAGATTAAAGTTGTTAGATTAGATTAAATTAAATTAAACTTTATTATTCCCTCGGGAGGGTTCCTCCGGGGTTTTCACACAGCTGAATAAACGTCAAACAGAAAACTGATTAAACAGAAGAGTTTACGTCAGTGTCCGGTTATATTTTAGACAGCAAGGAGCAGACGGCAGAGTTTCACTCCACCGAGGGAGCTCGTGACGTACTACCCGGCTTTCTTTAGACCGCGAAGGCCGGTCCTCAGGTGGAAGCAGCCTCTGAATTTGGACACCCCCGCTGTTTCCGGGCCGGCCAATAATAACGGTGACATTTAACGTATTTTACCCGATAAATAAACCCTGTAAAATATATTTATCCGCCCAAACAGCCCTTTTGAATGTCTCCCTAATTCTGAGGTCTCAAGGTTGGCAAGTATGGCCACAACACCTCACTTTTTTTGCCACATTTATTGCAAACCACGGCTCAGCTGTTTGTGGAGGTAAAATACATCCGCACAATTACGCTCAGCCATTGTTGTGAGTGCGCACGCCAAGGGGCTGCGAGACATTTATACAGCCGTATTTCGCACATGACTATGAAAGGCGGAAGAGGAAGTAGTTCCTTTGAATGTAGGCAATCCGAATGTTATAGTTTCTTTCCACTGTGTTCCTGTTAATGATAAACTACAAATTTACTCTAAATTACTAAAATATCGATATTTTAATGTGAGAATCGATTCTAGAACATAAATGATTGGTATCGGAGGAATCGATATTTCAGGATCGATCCGCACATCACTACTTACAGGTAGTGATGTGACGTTCTGTATCGAGGCTTCGAAGCTTGTGTCGAGTAATGGAGGGGGCGTTTCCGCGATGCGCGTATCGAGGCTTGCTTCATTTATGGGAGGAGCTGAAAATGATGACGTCCGAAGCCTCGCTGCCGGCTGTACCACGTGACTGGTTCATGAAGTGGTTCGAATTTGCCGCGAGCTATGACAGCGATACAAACCCCTCAGACTTCATTCTAAATGTGGGTGTTTGATGGAGAGTTGCGGTTAGTGAGAGTTTGGAGACAGTTTGGAGGTTTATGAGAGTGAGGAGAGAAAGTCAGGAGAGAATGGAGCCAGCTAAGAAGAGGAGGATGTCCTCCCCTGTGTGGGAACATTTTGATCTTATATCTCCCAACAAGGTATGTAAATTTCTACAGAAGATGTATTTTCATAATACTGATGGTGCAATACAATTTATGTTAAGCGGCTTTACTTTTGTACAAGGTGAAGTGTTTGCTATGTGCCAGGGAGCTGGGATATAACAACAACACCTCATCCATGCTTAGGCACTACAGAGCTTTGCATGAGAATAGGGGGAACACTGATTGTGGAGCAAGACCAGGTGAGCCATCAAATGCCATGATAATATAGCATGCAGTAATGTTACTAAATGAGATAACGATATTATACAATGCAATAAGTTACATGTGTGATATTTATATTTGTGCTTTGTTCTGCTGAGGAAAGACAATAAAGACAATCTCAACTAGATGAAGACCTGGTTAGCATGGTGATTGAGGACTCCCAGCCATTTAGCATTGTGGAGGACAAAGGATTTAAAAGATTTGTTAAATCATTAAATCCTAGCTATGTTCTCCCCACTAAAGGTTATAGAAGCAGTGAAAATTTAGTTTTTACAGAATAAAATGTGGGCAGGACTGAGGCCTCAGTGTGTAGCTGTCCATACCTCAACGTTACAAAAGCACCACCACTGTCCACACCCCAACCACACCTCACAGTAAATGATCATTTCCATTTTAAGCATTTCCAAATGATCATTTTCCATACTGCCAGTATAAATATACACAGTATACTGCCATCACTACAATATAGATGCTTTACACACTCCTTTTGTTGTTGACATTTACAGGCTGTGTGCAAAAGGCCACACTCTTCAAATTCATGCCAACTAATATTTTTACGTCCAGTAGGTGTCCTACTAGAGCAAATGAAGCTTCAAGACGCTTTGCGCTGGGGTGAACCAATTGGATGAAAAGCTTCAGTGCTTCATGAAGCTTCATCTGCCCATCACTACTTACGGGTTTCTTTGAAAAATACTTTCTTATATCCAGGTTCTTCCTTTTTGCTGCCGTCCTCCCCGCAGCGGAGGCTTGCCGCTGCTAAAACTAAACAGAGCTGCCTGAAAGGCACAGCCAATCACATTGGCCATATTTGTCACATGACGTAGGACTCCAGTAGAGAACGTAATTTAACTCTTTCTGCACCGCTGGGTGAATGACACGTCGACAGATGTTTTTTTCTTTCTATCGGGTTTGTTTTTCTTTACTCGAAGAGATCAAATTATTGGTGGGGACAATTCAATAATCGCTGGATATTGGTGGGGACATGTCCCTTCCGTCCATGCCAAATCTACGCCCTTGAAATATACTATACCTTCTATAACTATGATTATTTCTTATCTAGACTTTAGACCTGGGAGCAGAAATGCTTATGAACTGTTTTTTTATTTAGGAATAGGCAGAGCATCCTCTTTTTGTCTGGCTCCATCTCTGATTACGATGGACGGCATTGATCACGTGACTCTGTTGAGAAGACCTGAATCTCGACAGTTTCTGAAGCAGTGTTGATTGTTTTGACACATGTGCCGGAGCTTTGCCGTCATTATCCCGAGCAAACTGCCCCTGCCCTTTTCTCTCTTTCTCACTCACAAACACACGGACGTGCCACAGTCCAGCCGTGCACGTTCCTCATTGGTCCCAGGAAGCGAAAAACAGGTGACGCAACACGGAAGTATCGGCAGCAGAGTCTTCGGGTTGTGGTGTGTTTATCGAGGCTGTGTGTGTGAAGGCTCTTGGAGAAACAACGACGCGACATGAAGGTGTTTTTTTCCGGTGTACTGCTGCTCCTGTGTGCGCGGCACACCGACAGCTGGGATGACGGTGGGTTGGCGTTTAGTGTCCGCTTCTTTTACGCTGCTCTTCAGTTCCGGTGAACTGAGCGATCGCCTGCCAAAACTGATTTCCGGTATTTGCCAAAAACGGATTGTTCCTATTTCAACTGATATAAATAACTTGTTGATCTGTAACATGTCAAATGTATCCCCCATAAATGATATCAAGTCACAAACAACGCTCCTGTCACAAGTTAGAAGCCGCAATCAGTCTTTGGCCGTGACTTTTATTTATTTATTTTTATTTATCCAGTTAAAAAAAAAATCTCGTTGACATTAAAAATGTCTTTTTTAAAGAGTAATCTGACAAAGAGGACAGCAGAAATTGCAATAAATATAACAAAAAAACCCCTAATATAAACATATTTTAAGTGGACAAAAAGGACCAGATTGGTTATAATGTAGGTACAATACTAGGACGTTATAAAGATACTTGAAAAACAGGTAATTTTTAGATATTATATATAACCCCTTCGTAAACTCTGTTCACCAAAGTCTATTTACCAACATATGTAAAGATATTACACGTAAAAACAGAGGGAAACACTGGAAATCAATTTTTGGCAGACAATCACTTTTTGGCACAACACTGGTTACCGAGATGCTCCCCTGTTTAGGAAATACACCACAAACTAGTGACAAACACGCTGTGCATGCATGTTTGTCAGCAATGGTAGGTTATATGATGAGTATGGCACTACATGATGTCATAAAGAACAGCGTACAGAAAATGCTGGTTGATTCAGGACTAACGAGTCAAAGTTTGTTCCCGAAGAAGAGCTTTAGTGTGTCTAAAGCGACATGACTGTGATTTGTGTAATCCTAGTGTGGAAATCAGCCCTTGCCTTTTGTCACCTGCAGGCAGTGTACTGCTGCGGGACATCCAGGCACTGACTCTGTACAGGAACCGGTACACCACAGCCAGGCGCTCTAGCCCGATCCCTCAGCTCAAGTGTGTTGGAGGGTCAGCGGGCTGCCACGCCTTCGTCCCAGAGGTGGTCCAGTGTGTGAATAAAGGCTGGAATGGAGTCGATGTGCAGGTGAGGGACCTACTGGTGCTGTACTGTGTGAAATGAGCTCAGTAGGACTGATTCAGCTGCTTTATTTCAATTTTTGAAGAAATGACTCCTGTGTGTGCTGTGCATATTAAAATGTTCATCTCAGACAGTGGTAGGCCAACCCAAACTACAAGGACATTATTTCTACAGGCGACAACGAGGAGAGGTGGTTTGAGCCTTAATCTTTATTGTTGTTTCCATGTTTTTTTGGCACCACTGGCTGTAGGATGGTCTGCATGTTCAATTTCAGTAATATGTATGTGTTGACGGGCACATTCTGTCACATTCAGGCAGTTTAATCTTGTCAGCACAACTGCTCATGAAAAAAACAAAATCTGACAAATTAAATTGGGACTTTTTCTAATCTGAAATTTTGCACTTCAAAACTTGAGCAAGATTTGAGAAACTTGTGTGGGGAATCTCATCCTTGACAGATATGGGACACCTGCAAAATAGAAGACCTCACATTTTCCTTTTATTTTGTCTCTTTAAACTAAGTTCAAATGCAAGAATGTCTAAGTGGTGAGAGTGAAGTTTAAAATGAGGTATTGTACCGTGTGTATGAGTAACCCTCAAACTTGTTATGCTTAAATACATTTTAGACTGATGGGGTGTCTCTTGTTCTGCTGTGTGTCACAGTGGGAGTGTAGGACTGACATGGACAACACACATCGATTTGGTCACATTGAGGTGAGCTGTGAGGGCTACAGTCACCCTGCTGATGCCTACATACTGAAAGGGTCTTGTGGGCTGGAGTACACACTGGAACTGACTGAAGAGGGCCAGAGGAGGTCTCACAGTAGTAGGGGTTCCCGTGATGGGTTTAAAGGTAGGAGGATTAGTGATGCAGGTTTTCATTTTTACACAAGGATTAGTTGTTTAAGAATGTTCTTTGTTGTTTTGTCTGTCAGATCTCTGGGGATTTGCCTCCAGTTTCTTTACTGGTTCATCAGAATATGGGCAGCAGCATGACCGTCAGAGCTCTTACACTGCAGGCACTCAGGACTCAGGAGGACTGCTGGTTGTTGCTGTGCTTCTGCTCTTAGCCTATGGCATCCATAAACTGTTCCTAAGTGGGAACACCACTGGGGGGCAAGATGGTGGACCAGCTACACATTCTGGACACAATTACCATGGCTCCATGGGTGGACCACCCCCACCAGGATTCAAACCAGACTACACAGGTAGTTGATGCAAAATGACGACGTGCGGAGATGTAGACGGTGTGGTCTGCACATTTGTCAAAGCAGCACATCCTTTTGGTAGAGCGGACCTTGTATTCTGTATTATTTTAGGGTCTTTACTGAACAACATAAAGCACCTTGAGGTGACTGCTGTTGCGATTTGGTGCTAAAGAAATGAGACGAGTCTTATTTTATGTAATTTAGGCTGCATTGCATGAAAAAAAAGTTTTGATCAGTTCTTGTTTTCTGCTCAGACTACCCTGGAGCCAACCCCAGTTATGGTTTCCACAGTGATTACACTCACAGACACCAGTACCCAGGAGGCCAGGCAGCTCCCGGCACAGGAGGTGGTTTCTGGACTGGAATGGGAACAGGCGGGTTGCTTGGATATCTTTTTGGTGGTCGGAGGTTAGTAAAGGGGTGGAAGGAGAGAGAATAATGGAAAACGGAGACTATGGACTTATGTTTCACCTTCCTGTCTTCAGGATATTCATGCTGTGTTCCATCTCATGTATTCTGCAGGAGCCAGCCCTACAATTCTAACTACTCCACTCACACTAACAGACCTGCCAGAGAACCTCCCTCTTCCGGGACACGCATTACTTCAGGTACCAAGACTGTATGTTATTAGAAGGGACACAGAAACAGTTTGCACATGTTACCTACCTACCTTTGTGATTCTTATAGCCCTTTTCCATTAGTACCTATCCGGGTCAGCTCGACACGGTTTGTCCAAGAAATCAATTTGTCCTATCTTTCCGATATAGTGTGTTAATCCTATCCATCAGAACTTTTCTGTGGTCATACGCCATAATGTTTTGGAGAAAGACACTTTTTTTGGTCTCTGTACACCACCACAGTGGATTGTAAATTAAAAAAAAAAAATCAATTCATGATTGAAATGCAGACTTTCAGCTTTAATTGCAAGGGTTTTCCCAAGATTTGCATTAGAGACAGTTTTATAGACAGTCCAAATTAATGGAAGAATTGATGAGTACTTTCAGGGCCAGGTGAGACCTGGTCCCTTCTTATTTCATGACAAATGAAGCAGACATGACCATTCTGACGTTGATTTAGAGCGTTGAATTTCTATCTTTAAAATTACTGCTCATGTAATTTTAATGCATTTGAAATATGAGACCCACAGAGAAACTTGGGTAAGATGTGGCGTAAAAATATTGATAGTTGGTAGTAAGGAGCCCAAAGTGTGCCAAGAAAATACCCCCCGCCATTATACCGCCACTGCCAGAAGCCTCAATGCAAGCAAGGGTGGATTTATGCTTTCATGCCAAATTCTGGCTCTACCTTCGGAACGTTTCAGCAGAAATCAAGACGCAGGTTATTCCAGTCTTCACGTGAGCTGTAGTGTAAAACTTGGAGTGGTCTTCTGCTGGTTTGAACTTCAGCCTGTAACTGTCTGATTAGATACCTGGTTTAACGAGCAGTTTGAACATGTGAACTAGGGCTGCTCAATTAATCGAATTTTAATCACGATTACGATCTGGGCTTTCAACGATCATTAAAAATGACTGAGCCGATTATTAGCCCCTCCCTCATTTATCCGCGACACCTTAAAGGCCGGTCCGTGAAAATATTGTCAGGCATAAACCGGTCCGTGGCGCAAAAAAGGTTGGAGACCGCTGATTAAGAGGACCCGAGGGAAGCTCGGAAAGCTAAGCAGAAGTTATTTGGAGAGGAGAGTGACTGCCGTTGGTTGAAAAGAGAGGTAAAAAAAACTTCAGTGGTGTTGCACACTATTTTATATTATTTTTTAAAGTCATTGTTAACCCTTTAAAGCCGGTCAGAGCTGCATGCTCCGTTTTGTGTAACTATTTTTAAATCCCTGTAGAACCTGAACCGTGTAAGCTAGCGCAATAATTTGTTTTGCATATGAAACCGGAGGAGTTGTACTTACATCTGATGCCATCAGCTTGTCCTCGGTCACGGTTTCCTTCCACATATAGCTTTGCAAAAATTGCATAAAAATCGCTTGCAGGAACAAAAACATAATATTCCAGAAACACGCTTTGCCGATCCGATCAGCTGTTCGTAACACTTCCCACAGTGTAACAGACGTCAGCGCGATCACATGTCCGCCATTTCCTGGCCGAAACCGGAAGTGACGTCATTTTCGCGGAAATGTAGTTTTTTTTTTTACTTGTAGGCCTTAAAAGCCTATACTGGTCATGTTTGACTTTTCTGAATAGTTTCTGGGATGCTTAGAACTCGAATTGCACATCTGGAAATAATTTATTTTGATGCTGTTTTCTTTGCAAATTTGCATCATAGGATTGTTTTTTCGTTTTTCCTGCAGTATCTCCAAAATAACACTATGAAGACACTCAAAATAAATTTCTTGTTGTTGTAAACTATTTTTTGCAACTTTTTTGTATTTAACGTTTTGAGGGATAAACCTCTTAAATTTCTCCAAGTAGAAATATATGTAAAAAAAACAAAAACGATTTTCCATTTTTTTGTAGTTTATTGCACTTTTTTGCAATTAATGTAGTTACTGTGGACTTGATACATAGATATTATTAAAATATGGGCTATAACAGTTGTATAGCAACTTGAAATGCTCCCACAAATGGCACTACAACATGTAAAAAAATAATATATATAAGCTCTGGCGGACTTGGTTCTATAGTAGGTCTTAAAGGGTTAAATAAATATCGTCAAATAATCGAGATCTCAATTTCAGTGAAAATAATCGTGATTATCATTTTTGCCATAATCGAGCAGCCCTAATGTGAACCTAATAAAGCGTCTGAGTGTGAATACCAGTCTTAGCTGATCAGAGCAGGATATTAAATGGTTTTTAAAGCTGTGCCTCCATGCACACGGTCACATTGATCTGCTGATTCACCTGCTTAGTCACGTGAATTACATTTTTTTTTTTTTCTTGGTTTAAAAACTAACTGAGAGAACCATTAGTGCAATTAATGTCATGCTCATGTCAAGCTGCGTACCACAGCTGATGCTAGCTAGTTTGATAAATGATGTTAGACCAGTTGATACATTTTGCTGCATGGCTGTGTGTCTGAGCCATTAAGCTGCTGGTTTAGCTGCTCTTAAGTGAATGAAAAACACATCAGTTACATCCATACAAACAATCCCAAACAACTTTATATTACATGTTATAATGATATAAGCATTAATATCTCCAAGCACAGAAGCAGGATCACCGCACCCACAATAAAAGAACAATTCCTCCCTTTTTCCAATGAGCATGCCAGTAAGTGTTCAGTGCAAATGGCTACAACTGACTGACTCCTGTTTGTTTTTTGTTCTTTAGGTTTTGGAGGAACCAAAAGAAGATAGAAGCCCCCCCCCCCCCCCCACACACACACACACACACACCCCCCCACACTTTCTGCAGTGGACAGAATATGACTAAGTGCATTGATCTGTTTGCTGCTTGCAGGCTGTAATCATTTCTTCAAGCAGAGACGTCCAAACGTTACTGCTCGGTTGTGTGTTTCTTGGAGAGCTTGCTGTGGTTCAGTAGTTTCTGTCAGCGTGTGGTTTGGATTTTAGCCTAAAAGTTTTAACGTCCAGCATAAGAAGCTTGTAGGGCTTTATTAAAACAATAATAATGTTTCATTGATAATTACTAGATTTGGGGGTTTTTTGTAGGCAAGTTAAATATTTGAACTCTTTAACTGCAACCTTCTGCTCAAATGTTTGTATCTGTTACGGTGTTCCTCTGCTGATGCACCTTTTCCCTTCCAGTAAATGAAATATTAGAATTGACAAAATGGTTAATAAAATGGTGTGTACTGCTGCTCTCTGGCTTTGTGCATCAGCTAAGAAAAAACCTTAGTCTTTAGACTCATGGAGAAAATCCACCTTTCAATCATCTGTGCAAACTCATCACTGGATGAGTTTGCACTAGGGCTGTGCGATATGACCAAAATCTCATATCCCGATATAAAACATTTCTCATCCTGATAAAGATATATATCACAAAATAGTGGTTTTTGTGTAAATTCTGTGAATCTCAGGCAACTCGACTTGTTTTTAGCTAGGCGTCGTGTACCTGGCATCGAGTGTTTTGACAGATGCATGAAACTATATATTTTTAGATATACGTTGTAACGGCCATCATTTTCTTTGTATTTATTACATAGTGTGTTGCGGGGGAAAACCTGGCGGCTCTTTTTTGC
Source organism: Copadichromis virginalis (assembly GCF_057382275.1). NCBI lineage: Eukaryota > Metazoa > Chordata > Actinopteri > Cichliformes > Cichlidae > Copadichromis > Copadichromis virginalis. The sequence continues at coordinate 2,269,390 of NC_140623.1, read as the reverse complement.
TTCTCATCCATAAACTCTCTCCATACTCTTTCACGTGATTCTTGCATAGGTGGTAGAAGAGGTTTGTTGTGTTTGAGTCTGTGGTGGGGACTGGTTTGCGGCATAATTTGCACAGTACAGTTTTCTGGTCAGACTGTGTCAGACTTTTGCATAACCAAACCATGTCCCCTTGTAGGAATAAGGTCCTCGATCGGTTTTGACTGGTCCTTCGGTTTGGAGCTGCCTGGTTCTGCCTCATCTTCACTGGCCATGCTGGTATTCTCTGTGAGTGTAAGCGCCATTTATAGTTACTTCATGTTTTTATTTGAGGTAATTTGTTTGATGCACATTCTGAAATTTGATGTTTGAGGATAATGTATATCATTTCAGTTTATTTTGAAAACTCATCAGGATCTTGAGCTTTATTGTGAAAGGTTTATGTGGAAAATAAACGAGCGGACGGCGGAGCCACACAATGGTTTTACCGTCGCTGTTGCTAACGAACCAACGGCTAAGAAGTTGATTGTCCGTCTGTAGTGTGGTTATTTTAAATATAAGAGAAAGAGAACTTAACATATAATATGAAATGATCAATGTTTTCATATCGATATACTTATTTTGATACATATCGTCATATCAAACAGCCTTAGTCACTTGATAAGGAATCCCTTGTCATCCCCCCAGCCGCTGTTTGTGAGGCCCTGGTTGTGCCTTTATAAAGCTTCACAGGAAAAGCAGTCGATATTTAAGAAATGTTTCTGATCACACTCAACAACACATCAAGGTAGAAAACTGATTTCTACAATCCTCATTTTAATTGCATATTTAAAATATCAAAACAAAGTGTGCACACTTCCTGCTTTCCAGAACGTATGAGACGTACAGGCACAGATGGGCCCACACTAAATACAAATAAATACAGTGCAGGGCACTGGTGTGCGCCCTGGTGCCTGTATTATGTGAAAAAAGGTTAACATTGACTAGTAATGGATCACTTTTATTCAGAGTAGTGAATAAGTATTTAGACTCTTTACATAAATTATAATCCTACAAAACAGTCTTACATTAATTTCATATGAAAATATATTCAAAATAGCAAGTAAAGTAAAACATTCTTTAACATTATGTTCCTTTTCACGATATATTAATTATTCAATGATAAATGCTGATTGGCTAATGTACTTTAATGTTTCATATGACACAATACGGTCATATTAATATGACAGCACTGGTCACAATGATGCAAACGAGCTCCAACATTTAATGTTACACTGATGATCTGACACAACAAATGTTAGATGAAAAGCATCAGACACAAAGTCTTTTACAATTGTGTCAGCCTCTCACATATGTTCTCAGGCTGATCTGCTTTCTTGCAACTTGTGAAATTTGTAAGAAAGCAAAGTTGGTTGCATTTAATAGACTTACATTTGTTTATATTAGCTAGCTACTGACGGGACTAAAACTAAAAATTAGTCACTTTCGTACTGCCCCTCACTGCAACAATGAGTTTTATGTTAAGAAACTAAGGATATACTGTTTACTTTCACTGTCTGTCTCTTTGGCAGTTGGTGGTTCATTACATTACATTAAATACATAACATTACATCTACGGGTGCAGCTAGTCAAACAATGACACTTGCTGTTTAAGAGATCATATGACTGATGGGGTTTTGCTGACTAAGTGCCTTTTTTTATTTTGTGATTTAGGGCTATATAAATACAACTGAATAGTAGAACAATACAGAGAAATACTTCTACATCACAGCAGTCTTTTGCCCTCACTATGTCCAAAAGATTAAAGTGTCAGAGGGCTTATGTTAGCAGCTGTGCAGAGATTCTGCACAACTGCTAACATAATATGGATCGCACGAGAGCCCACACAATTTGCAAATCATGTTCAAGATATCAAATCATCCTTTTTGCTGCTGATTCCTAAATCAAATAAGAAAATTACACTGGATCTTGCGGGAAGATTTATTTTTAGAGATTAATAGAAAGATGTGGATGTAATGCATCTGAACGGTTGCTTTGGGGATCCTCATCCTTATGTACAGGTCAAGAGAGGAGTTGACTGTATGTATGTGACAGGGAGAGAAATTTTTAGAGCTGCAATGTCTCTAAAGAGATTTTATTTATTCTCAAGGATCATTAGATTTGATGACTGGGAATCAAGATCGGTTATAAGGCAGGGATAATCTGCACTGTGGGACAACTTCATGACACTAGGCCCACGAATGGTTTAAAGGCAAGGCAAGGCAATTTTATTTGTATAGCACACTTTCAGCACAAGGCAATTCAAGGTGCTTTACATCAGCGGTCCCCAACCCCCGGGCCTCGGACGTTTGGTACCGGCCCGCGAGAGTTGAGGCTCAGATGTGAAATGTATGGTTTTCAGGGTTTTTATCGGTTTTCAGCGTTATTTTGTTATCGTTTTTATCGTTAACTCGGTTTTCCTGAAAATAATGTCGGGCATAAACCAGTCCGTGGCGCAAAAAAGGTTGGGGACCGCTGCTTTACATGATTAAAAATAAAACACTATAAAAGTAAAATACAAGAAAGCATTTACAATAAAACAATAATCAAGACAATAATTTATATGAAAAATTAAAACAAACAAGTAGAGAGCCATAATATGATCAGTTACTCATAAGCAAGTCTAAATAAGTAAGTTTTAATTTTAGACTTAAAAGAGTTCAGTGTCTCTGCAGCTTTGCATTCTCCCGATAATGTGTTCCAGATGTGATGAGCATAGAAACCAAAAGCTGCTTCTCCATGTTTAGTTCTGGTTCTAGGGACGGTCAATAAACGAGAGCTGGAGGACCTAACTGATCTGGATGGTTTGTACCATGATAGCAGATCCCTAATGTACAACCCGTTCAAGGATTTATAAACTAATAAAAGCACTTTAAAGTCTATTCTCTGAGCTACAGGGAGCCAGTGTAATGACTTTAGAACTGGAGTAATGTGCTCTATTTTCTTGGTTCTAGTGAGAACACGAGCAGCAGCGTTCTGAATCAGCTGCAGTTGTCTAATTGATTTTTTGGGTAAACCTGTGAAGATACTGTTACAGTAATCAAGGTGGCTAGAGATAAATGCATGGATGAGTTTTTCTAGGTCTCCTTGTGTCATCAGTCCTTTAATCCTAGAAATGTTCCTCAGGTGATAGAAGGCTGACTTTGTTATAACTTTTATGTGGCCATGGAGGTTCAGGTCTGAGTCCATTATTACACCGAAATTTCTGGCCTGGTCGGTAGTTTCTAGTTGGACCAGTTTGAGCTGATTACTGATATTTAATCGATCTTTTTTGGGTCCAAAGATAAGTACTTCAGTTTTGTTATTGTTCAGTTGAAGGAAATTATGAGACATCCAGTTATTAATTTGCTCAATGCATTTATTAAGAGTTTGGATAGGTTCAACATCACCTGGTGACATTGAGATATAAAGTTGAGTATCGTCTGCATAATTGTGGTAGTTAATATTATTGGTGGTTATAATCTGGCTTAATGGGAGTATGTAAATGCTAAATAAGAGGGGCCCTAGGATGGAACCCTGGGGGACCCCGCATGTGATTTCTATATTTTGTGATGAAAATTGGCTAATTGACACATAGAAGTTCCTGTTCTTAAGGTAGGACTTGAACCAGTCGAGTGCTGTACCAGAGAGTCCGGCCCAGCTCTCTAGATGTTCCAGTAATATATCATGATCAACGGTGTCAAACGCCGCACTAAGGTCCAGTAGTACCAATACTGTGGATTTCCCACGGTCATTATTTATACGGATGTCATTAAACACTTTGAGGCTGTCTCGGTGCTGTGGTGCCTATGAAAACCAGACTGATAAATATCAAAGCGGTTGTTCATTGCGAGAAAGCTGTTTAACTGCTGGAAAACAGCTTTTTCAATAATTTTACCGATAAATGGAAGATTAGAGATTGGTCTGTAGTTTTGCATTAATGTGCTGTCTAGGTTCTTTTTCTTTAATATTGGTTTGATAACTGCTGATTTTAAGGCTTTGGGAAAGACACCTGATAGGAGGGATGCGTTAACTATTTGGATCAGATCCTCCCTGATGGCTGGGAGGACCTTTTTAAGAAAACCTGTCAGTAATATATCCAAGCAGCAGGTGGCAGAGCTTAGATTCTCAATAATTTTATCGAGGCTTGATTGATTTATTGTTTGAAAGGGAGTCATTTTCTCTGCATAAGTGCTAATTGGGCTTAACGTCGGTATTGGGGTTGAAACTAATGTTCCAACTGATCTTCTGATTTTCAAGATCTTTTCAATAAAGAAGCTGGCAAATTCATTGCAGGCCCTGGTGGAGCTTAGTTCAGGGGCTTTTGCCACTGGAGGAGTAGTTAATCTTTCCACTGTAGCAAATAATGTCCTAGCATTATTGTTGTTTCTATGAATACTCTCAGAGAAAAATGACTCCCTTGCATCCTTCAGGGCTAGTTGATACTTATTCAGCCTCTCTTTATATATCTCGCAGTGAACCTGGAGTCGAGTTTTCCGCCCCTGACCCTTCAAGGCAGTATATGGCTGCATGTGATCTTACTGTATTTTAATGTATGGAACAGAACATTTATACACATAAGCCAGATGGAGGAGCTGCTGAAAGAAACTAGGGGGACAGTTTTTCACATCATACAACCTCGGATAGTAGCTTCTCAAAACAAAGCTGACAATGGTTGGAACGCATATTAATGCTAATGAGGACATTGTCTCAATTCCTTTTCTCCAAGATAAAAATCCACTATACTGAAAGCTTAAAATAAAATATAACCTTATGACAAATCACGAACCATACATCTGTTGCTAATTGTGTTCCAGTAAAGACTGATTGCAATCATTAAACATGCTTTTTTCTGTTTAAAAATGAGATACAGACATAATATGTTAATGGTTTATGAAGGGAAATTTTATTTCAGACTTGTTACTAAAACCCCAAATATGTTCAGAAGAATACCAGAAGGTCCCAAAAATGAAGACCATACACGGGTTAATCTGGAGAATTTCTGCATTTTAGGAAATTTAAAAAGGGTGAGCATGTTCAATAGTTATTTCTGTTAGATATTTTATGATTGATGAGACCCATGTGGGCCACTCAAGTCGTCCCATGATCACCATCACATTTCTATAAAAGTAATCACAGTATACTGATTAACTATATATTACTACTATCACGGCTAAAGTACTGATATTTCACTACCCTTATCATGTAACCAGCAGGCCACCTCCAGTCAACTAACTGCACCCCATGTTAGCCCTGATGCTGTGCTGTAGTGATGTGTTTGAAGTGCACAGGATACAGCACTTTATGAATGTGTGTGGTTGGGCTGATGCAGCTTGAGCAAGTATATAAGTGCTCTATCAATTCCAGTCTATTAGGGTACAAATCTCGGTGGGACCTTGTCCTTTTTGTTCTTTAATGTGTGCTTTTCTCTTGTTTTGCATACATTTCTCCAGGGGTCCGTTCTTCGTACGTCGCTCACTACATCCAAGATCAAATGACACATCCAAGACCAAACCATCGCCCTAACCGTGAGCTCGCTAATCCGGTTCCCCGAACACACCTGCTGTTGACGATTAGTACAGCTGGACGCAGTAATGTGACATCACTGGGTGTTGTAAAAGGGGCTACGCATCGATAGTAGAAACATTGATCGGCAACCCTCTGATTGGTCGGCGAAAATGTCGACGGAGTGCGCTCTGCTCGGTATTTTTCGGCAGCAGAGCAAGAACTCTTGAGTGAGGGATTTCAGGAGTTTCAGAGTTTAATCAGAACGCAAGGGAACACTGCAAAGGCTGCAAAAGCAAGGAGAGAGGGCTGGCAGAAAGTTGCTGACAAATTAAACTTGTAAATAATTTAATAATAACAATAATAATGGAGTGGATTGATATAGCGCTTTTCAAGGCACCCAAAGCGCTTTACAATACCACTATTCAGTCACTCTCACATTCACACACTGGTGGAGGCAGCTACAGTTGTCGCCACAGCTGCCCTGGGGCAGACTGACAGAAGCCAGGCTGCCATATCGCGCCATCGGCCCGTAGGCGGTAGGGTAGATTTATTATATTACACTATATTATCCAATATTATATTACATTATATTATAATATGTTATATTATATCCCCTTTCACATTAGAGCCACAACAGGACCCACTAGAACATGGGAACAAGTAAAAGTGAAATATAAGAATATTCTACAGAATGGTAATATTTATCACTTATATTGCTTTTAGTCTCTTGGAAAGAGACCCTGGAATAATCTGTTTGTTTATAACAGCAACCAAGAAAAGGGCAGAGCAAAAAAAAAGACAGGTGGTGGTCCTGCACCCCCTCGTCAACAAGTTGGTTAAGTAAATAATACCCTCACGGGAAAATCGATATCTCTCTATGAGCACAGTCGCGCTGAGCTAAAGGATCCTGTCTGTCCCGCAATATACGCTGGATTCTGAAAACTCTCCTTATCAATCTTGCACCTTCCGCAATGGGTGGCTCGCGTATACAGACAGGACATGGCTGCGACAGGCTTCCCAAATCCACCTTCGCTTTTATAGCCGTGGTCTCTCATCTTGATTACACAAAGTAATTTGCAATTGCTACTCTGAAATATGAATTACATCTGTAATAATCACATACATGTAATAGAATGTTAGTAGTACATTTCCCTTTTTTAGGAAATGACCTGTATGTATCTGTGTGAAATCAATAAATGGATCAGGTGCTGCATTATCTTTAGTTACATTGATGTTATTTATTTATGGTGAAACAGTGGTGGAATATCGCTGTTGCTTTCGTATAAATGAAGCGGACATACCTGCGTGGCCGCGATCTAATCCTGTTTACATAAAGTAAACCTGCTCCCGAGCAGGTTTACGCTCACGGCTCTGTTGCTATGACAGCAAGTCCCGGATGAGCTTCGGGGAACCGAACGATTCAAGATCAGGCGAAATCGTCAACAATCAAATCCAGCTAACCTACTTAGCGAGGTACGAAGAACGGGCCCCTGGTTGCTGCTTATTCCTACTGTCTACTATTTATGTTTTATCCTGGCAAAGTTACTGTGGAGCACCCAATTTCATACAATGCCAATAAAGGGCTATTCAATTCAATTCAATTAAGCAGGTGACATCAAAAGTCTGCTAAATTCAAAGAAGTGAATCTTTTCACTTCTTTTTTATTCAAAATAAAAAGCTGGTTTTATGGTCCTGCAAATGTGTCCGACTGCATACATTTTTCAGTTGGACAGAGCAGGAAGAGGGGTTTTTAGAAGCTCCTGGGCAGTCTCCAAGATCCTGGCTGTGCACAGCTGGAAGCAGATGATGTAAGCAACTCCCAAAACTTATTTGGTTGACAAGTGGGCAGGTATAGAGCAGGGATAGCGGGTTTAACCGATAATAAGAGAACCATGAAAAACAAACAAACAAAAAACTTCATAGAATTTTAAAAAAGAAAAAAAAAAAAATCTAACTAAACATGAAAAGCACAGACAGTGGCCGTTTTCCATGGTTTTTAAACACTCATCAGCTCTTTCTATGTTGTGAGTCACAAACCAACAACACATACTTTATATACTGCCTCCATCTGACAACAGAGCTCTCCTCAGGCAGAGACGGTCAGGCCCTTGATTGGACCCGACAGGCCTAGTGGTCAGATCAGATTTTTTTGGCTGTTCACATTAATCTTTAAATGTGGCCATTAGTCTGGCCATTATCAGATTCTAGTATAAACCAGTATTGGCCCTGTCATCACCTACAAAAGAACAAAGGTATCACACGAGATTCCCAAAAGAGTCCCAAAGATAGCTCCAATAACAAGGTGTCCAGAGCTCTTATAGTGTGGGGGACATTTTTTCCCCCAATCCACTTGTCCCTTTAAACATCCTCTTTATCAAAAAAGTTCTTGCAAGTTATCAGCTTTGTCTAGGTATTTTCATCATGTCAGACATGTTCATTTGACACGTACATTAGTTTGTCACCTCTTTCTGTAGGTTGGAATTGGTCGAGGAGCAGCTCACCTCACTCTCTCTCTCGTCATCGTCATGTATTACAGTGCAGCGATGAGTCTTTAAGGACTGTGACCGAGTGAACAGTCTCTTGCAATGTGAACACCAATATGGTTTCTCTCCAGTGTGAACACGTAAGTGGCGGTTGTAACTGTATGAGCTATTGAAACATTTCCCACACTGGTCACAGCTGAATGGCTGCTCTCCAGTGTGGATGCGGAGGTGGCGAATATAATTGCTTAGACGACCAAAACTCTTTCCGCATTCTTTACAATTATAGGGTTTCTCTCCCGTATGAGTGTGAATATGTTGCTTGTATGTTTTTGAAATAGAGAAGCTTTTCTTGCATAATTCACACTGGAATGGTTTCTCTCCCGTGTGTATGCGTAAATGTGATTTATAATTACCCAGCTGAGAAAAACTCCTGCCACACTGGTCACAGCAGTATGGCTTCTCACCTGTGTGGACACGCTGGTGTATCTTGTAACTACTTAAGTCACTGAAGCTCTTTTCACATTGGCCACACTCATATGGTTTCTCTCCGGTATGGTTCCGCAGATGAAGACTGAAATGGCCTGACTGAGTGAAACTTTTTCCACAAAAATCACACTGGTAAGGTTTCTCTCCACTGTGGCTCAGCTGGTGCCGCTTGTATGAGCTTAAAAAGCTAAAACTCTTGGGACACTTGTCACAGCAGTATGGCTTTTCTTTAGTATGGACACGCATGTGTATTTTGTAAATACTTAAGTAACTGAAACTCTTTTCACACTGCTCACACTGATACGGTCCAGTGTGATCGCGAAGGTGTTTTCTGTAGGAACTCTGGTCACTGAAATCTCTCCCACACTTGTTGCAGCAGTATGAGGTGTCTTCAGGGTGAGTATACAGGTGTATCTTGTAAGCATTTAACTGGCTGAAACTGCTGCCACACTGTTCACAGTGGTATAGTTCCTCTGATGTGTGACTCAGTTCGTGTCTTCTTAGACTACAGATCCGAGTGAAACATTTCCCACAGGTCAGACACTGGTGAGGTCTGCTTCTGTCTGGATCTGACGGTTTCAGCTAAGTGGGGAAAAAAGACAAATTAAGGTCAGCTGAGAACTTGCTCAAATAGTCCCTGTATATCATGGAGTGTTAACATATAAAAGATGCAGTTTTTTGAGGTTTGTTAGATACAGCTCAGATTGTAATTTTAGGGAAAGTTACATAGGTTTTTGTGCTTAAATACGCTACTGCTTATTCTGAGATACAGTATGAGATTTGCTATTGCAGTGCTTAAACAATTATTAAAATGGAGGAAACACAAAACCTCTGTCCTGTCCATTGTGCATGCCACCTCTAACCCAAAGTCAGGTAGAACAGACCAGATGGGGGTGAGGGGTAAGAGGGGAGAGCAAAGAGCCAGGACACAATCAATCAATCCATACATCCATCCACTCAGAGAGAAATTAGCCACACCTCTGGCCAGTTTAGACTCACTAGTTAACCTAACAACATACATGAATGCGAGAAGAACCTGAAGTACCCAGAGAGAACCTACATTGAGGAGCCCATAGCAATTATTAAGAGTTAATAAATAACTTAAAAACATATTTGAGAATTGTTAACAGCACTTAATAATTTATAAAACAATATAGAACTTTAAGTAATTTATATTTCATCATTAACTACAAGCTTGGCCTGGAATCATGAGGTTGATATTCACAGGTGGGCAGACTTGAGCAGATAAGGTAAAGCATGTACTGGAGCCTGCAACAGGACCTGTGCTCGTAGGAAGTGGAGATAGGAGTGATTGAAATAATGCTGACTAATGGACCAATCAGAAAAATAATTAGCTGATTTGTCAACCCTCTCGTGAGGGTTTTTAATCGGCTTTCCCACTCACTCCAAAAGGTCCTTGATTCTATGGCTCTGTAAAATCCCACTCTGTTTCCTTCGCTCTGCTCCATGATTTACCTCTGACCTCTGAGCATTGAAGGCCAAAACTCGGGAACTAGAGCATAATGCAGAAATCTGTGAACTCCAGTATAAAGATTCCATTAACCAGGCCAAACAAACCTTTTATTGTATTATCAGTTCAATTCAATTCAATTTTATTTATATAGCACCAAATCACAACAACAGTCGCCTCAAGGTGCTTTATATTGTACAGTAGATTCTACAATAATAAATACAGAGAAAAACCCAACAATCATATGACCCCTATGAGCAAGCACTTTGGCGACAGTGGGAAGGAAAAACTCCCTTTTAACAGGAAGAAACCTCCAGCAGAACCAGGCTCAGGGAGGGGCGGGGCCATCTGCTGGGGTGACAGAAGGAAGACAGGATAAGGCATGAGGATAAGGCAGTTCTTATGAGGGTAACACCAGGATCCTGTTTTTGCTTTTCTACAAACTTCTTCAACCCCTCTGACGCTTTACCACCACACTTTTATTCATCTGAAACCTGTAAGTCCTTGATGCTGTTCTTCACTACGAAAATTAACAACATTCACCACCAACTCAGTTCAAATGTTGTGTCTACCCCCACTTCAGAAGGTTTTCTCCATTTTGAGCCTTTTTCCACCTTTCATGTTCCTGATATATGTGATATTTCTGAGTTTATATGTAAATCAAAGCGGGCTACATATCATCTTAATCCTATGCCTACAGGACTTATGAAATCCTGCCTCTCTTCCTTACTCCCACTCATCTCTGCTATCATTCACTCACCACCGGTATCATTCCCTCCTTATTCAAGATTGCTTCAGTCACTCATATACTGAAAAAAAACCTTCTTTGGAGCCTGACAACTTTAACATCCTCTGACCAATTTCTAATCTACCCATCATTTCTAAAATACTTGGGAAAAAAAAAATAGTCATAGCTCAGCTTCATTCACACTTGGTTAATAATAACATCTACGACAGAATTCAATTTGGCTTTCGCTCATGTCACAAACTGCTTTATTTAAAGTTACTGATAATATTTTACTCAGAGCTGACTCTGGTCTTCTGAACATTCTCATCCTTTTGGATCCGAGTTCAACCTTCAACGCCATCTCTCACTCAGTCCTTCTAGCTGAACCCTGGTTCAGCTTTGATTTTCTTAAGCTCAATGAGGATAAAACTGAAATCCTTCTTATAGGCAATAAATCCAACCTACTCAAGGCAAATCATTTCACCCTCACTACTGATAACTCCATAGTTCTCCCATTAGAGCCTTGGTGTCATTCTAGACAGCTCACTATCCTACAAATCTCATATCAATCTACGGAACGTTAACCGATTACTAGGGATGGGTACCGGTATCGGTTCTGACATAAACTGTAGTAACCAGACCGAAAAGCAGCGCACATTTCGGTGCTTTTTTTCCCTGAGATGTCACACACTTTGGATTCTAGCCAATCATTTTACCTTTTCGAGGATAGTAGGCGGGCCCAGTTACGTACGTTCTTTTAGAGCAGAGCTACAGATTAAAAATGCCCAAGGCGAAGCGGTCAAATTCTGGCTGTACTTCACAGCAAAAGATGCAAACTCAGCAGCCTGTAACAAGTGCTTTAAGGTGATACTGTGCATAGGAGGTAACTCCTCGAATCTGATGAAACACCTGGCGACGTATAGCATTTTGTTAAAAGCCGAGAAATGCGCCGTATTTCATAGCTTGCTGCGAGACCTCACACCGAGCACATCTACTGCAGGTGGGTTGTCTGTTATCGGGCCCGGAGTTAGCAACATCCCCCAAAAACCCAAAGAGGAGAGTCCTGGCCCCTAGCCCTGCCAGTGTAGCAGAAATGATGACGGATGATGATGCAGCAGCAGCCGTTCTTCTCTGCGTGAGTAGCTAATTTACGTTGAGTAGGCTAACCACGTTATTACATTAATGCATGTAAGGTGAACTAGCAAACATCATCATAGCTACATGCGGCTGTCCTCTTGTTTGATGGAAGACGCTCCTTTCACCCTGGCCAAAAAGGCTAAAATGACCAAAGAAAAAGTGGAAAACAGCTAAACATGAGAGGTTTTTGGACAAAGTTTGTGTTTTTTTTTTCCATTGTTTAAGCACTGCTTCCAGCCAACAGTGATACCATAAATCCCCTATAGCTGCAGAAAAGGCACACATTGTTATATTTTTACAAAAAAAAAAAAACACCAAAAAACCCCCCAGCTAAACATGAGAGGTTTTTGGACAAAGTGTGTGTTCTCCATTCTTTAAGCACCGGCACCGTTTCAAAAGTACCGGTTTGGTACTGGTATCGGATAAAACCTAAACGATACCCATCCCTACCGATTACGTCCATCTCTTTCCACCTAGTCTGCGTCCATTCTTGTTCATAGTCATGTTACCTCCCACATTGACTATTGTAATTCTCTCTTGCATGGTCTCCCCCCAAAAATCCCTCCATAAGCTTCAACTGGTTCAAAACTCCACTGCCCACATTATTACCAGAATCCCCTCATACCAGCACATCACCCCTATCCTTCAGGAACTTCACAGCCTACATGTGAAATTCCAAATAGTGTACAAGCTTCTTCTGCTCATCTTCAGGGCCCTTCATAACCTGCTCCTCCTTCCTTTTTTTATTGGTCTTTGTTTTGTCATTTTTTAATATGCGTTTTATTCTATTGCTAGGCATTCTTGGGTGTCTTCAAAGGCACTTTTAAATAAAATGTATTATTACTATTATTATCACTGATCAAAAGGCGTTTCAGTGCATTATTGAACACCTACTGTAAAGAGTACCCTGCACAGCAGATAAACACCCACCCATATTTGTCCTGCAGGATGTTTGCAGCCAGCACTACATTGGAGCCATTGTCACAGACGCAACTTTGCTTGGTGGAATCTCAAACTTGTCTACAGTATGCTCAATCCAAGGAACAATGTTTGGCCCAGTGTGCAATTCATCAAGTTGCATGTTTATGAGGCAGAAGCTAATGTTATCACTTAGTGACTGATTTAAGAGTGTTTGATTCAAGAGCACCTTTAAGCTTACAAAGAGCAGTTTCATACTTCCCCTCCATTAGCCTTGTAAAATAAATTCTGGAAAGCTGTGTAAGCTGTAACCTGAATGATATGTGCCGATTATCATTTTTTAACTATGGATATTGGTCTCATGTTGTTGCCATGACAGAGAATCCTCTCTGTTAAGATGTCAACCATTTGCTGGTTGCGTGAGCCTGTCCTTCAGCGCAAAAATCATCTAGACACCCTTCGCTTATTACTATCAAAACAGAAAACAAACAAACAAAAACCAACAAAGCTGTTACTAATCTAGTAAGGCACTAAATTAAGTGCCTTGAGGCAACTGTTGTTGGGATATGGTGCCATCTAAATAAAATGGAATTGAATTAGTTATCAAAAACTGATGTCAAATAATGTTAAAGTTAATGCAACAAAACAAACCAAAAAAGCCAAACCACACACACACACACACAAAAAAAACAACCCCAAAACAAGAACAACAACCACATCAAGGAAACAGCAACTCCAGGTCACTGGTTTACTATCGCAGTTCACCTGTTAGTTAACATAACTGAACTGGTGTTCACTTGGCAAGCAATTAGCTTGTTTCCAACAGGTAAACGAAGATACATTAACAGTAGGGATGGGTATTGATAAGATTTTCACGATTCCGATTCCATTTTCAATTCTGTTAAACGATTCGATTCTTTATCGATTCCGTTATCGATTCTTTTTAAAAAAGGAGAACACTAAGGTCGATTAGCTTAGAACTTTGTTTTATATCTTCTCTTTGAACAAGATAGAAATTTAGGAGTAACACGGCCTTACAAACCCAACAGTGAGATCTTAAGAGATCCAGCCTATGGCTCTTCAATGGGTGTCACAGGGTGCCCAGGGGAAAAAAACAAAAAAAAAACTGTAAATGTAAACTATTAAAAAAATAAATATTCTTCTGGAGCAATAACAAAGTATAACATAAATTATTCTGTAGCAATTACACAAGAATATCCAGTAATGTCCCTGCCTACAATTAAACACATTCACTTACCGAAAATCATCTGCTGTGGCAAATGGATGCAAGCCTTTTACCCCAAACTTAGTCACTGCTCGGTGACATTCGTCTATCCTGGCCTGAAAGGAGACGCTACCTGTAGACTGCAGCGAGAACTGCCAGCGAGCGCCAGCCAGACTCTGTCTGTCTCTCTCATCATGGTCACCTAAATGCAGCGCACAGTAATGGCAGGTTTTGTAATAAGGCAGCTAACATAATATGCATTGTTAGTTGATTATTTACCTGCCGCATTAACGGGAGAGGACGTGCAAACGTTACCGCCGCTGCTGGGTTGAGATTCACGAGTCCGGAGCGGATTTAAAAACACGACATTCATTTAAGGTCATCGCGTGTTTTGTGAACAAATGCTTTTGCATATTCGTAGTGTTTCCTCCCTTAAATGAAATATCTACTTTGCAAGTTGACCTGTTGTCATCCGTTCTCGTGAAGTATGACCAAACTTTTGAGCGTTTGAGCCGCTTAGGCGCCGTGTTCGTTGCCAGGTAAATGACGCTCCACAATGTGGTGACGTCATGCGGGGCAACTGGAATCGATAAGGGAATCGTTTGCAAAAATGGCAAACAATTCCAAGGAATTGAAACAGTGGGAACCGGCTCTCAACAAGAACCGGTTTTCGATACCCATCCCTAATTAACAAGGTGTCAAACTGACGCTAAATTGAAACAAACTTAATTCTCTAAAACTCTAGCGTTGACATGACGGCTCCAGAGTTGCTTAATGCTCATGCACTGCAGTCGCGCTACCATGCAAGGAACGCTCTGCTTTGCACAGTTTGCATTCAACTTTGTTTTTTGTGAAATGCTCCCACACTATTGAAAGTCTCTTTGAAACGTCCACTATGTGACGTGTCAACATTAAAAATTGATCATTGCAGTAAAACATCATCAGAATGGTTCTACAGACATTGCAAACACTAATTACATTGTACAATGCCAAGAAAAACTCTACAGCAGGGTTAGACAATCATCAGATATGATGAGCCATACACACGAATCTGCACTATGTGATGCTCATTCTTATTTTTGTTGCCCATGTATCCTGAAACATGTTGGTTTCTTTTTGAGCTCACCTCTTCTGAACAACTCATTTTCCCTGCTCACTGGTAAAAGATTACGAACTTTTCCTGCTTCTTCTCAGCTGTGCTGCATCTAAAAATCACAAAAAGAAGATTATTTATCACTCAAACACAGGCATATGACATAACATTAAAATAGACATTTAATTCCACTATGCTGAACTTGAAATTGCTCTAAAGCAATTAGCCACATTCCACATGCTACTTATTTTCAACAATTCTTTTATTAGTGGAGATGAGACACTATTTCATCAAAGCCTTTTTGTCATTTCAAAAATACTCAAATTTTTGTAAATTTTGATTCAAATGTGCTGAGGACACGCTTGAAATTGAATTGGTGTTCATCAGATGCAGGTATGATCAATGAGAGCAATGCCTGAACCACAGGCAGATGGATGACAACGCATACGCATACGCATACGTCTCTTCCACCCTGTTGTTTGGGCCAACAGGGACAGCTTTCTGTGAGTGGTGGGCAGAAGGGAGGGGGGCTTGCTATTCTTTTTAACACTGAACTGTGCACTGCTGGAATTTACCCAACAGTGGGGGTAGGGGCTGGACAGGTTGTCAGTCTGTCATAGAGACAGACAACCGGAGAGTGCCCAGAAAGAACCCACACAAACACAGGGAGAACATGCAAACAGAAAGGACCCAGCTGGTTGATAGAATCAACAGTGCTAATCACTGCGCCACCCACAGCCGCATGTGACATTATTCACTTTGCCACAGCCCGGTTATGGACTCAGCACCTAAGTGCCTTCATTGCTTTGATTTCAACTGTCTCAACTTGGACGCTACACTGCAACCTTTACAGTTTATGGTCTGATCCAGGAGATCATTTTATCTATCTTGACTTCCCCAAAACATTTTCAGAACCTGGCTTTAAACCAGAATGAGTGGTCAGAACTCATTCTGATTTTATTTGTGTTATTTTATTATAACACAAATATACACGATATAATTTAGTCTTATTTGTGTTGTTACTCAGGTTCTCTCATTTTATGTGCCCTTTCTTAAATTCTGTCATCTTTTCCTGTGTTTTTATGTCAGTTGATTCTTTGACATAAATTTGACTTTGACCTACAGTATGCTAATGCTATGGATGCATACAATCTGACCCTGGGGTCACGGGTATAAACAGACTCAAACTCATCCACAAGGCTGGTTATGCTGTAGGGAAGGAGCTGAATAAATCTCCACCACCTCCACTACAATAACTGTACACCTTTAATACGTTCAAAATGTAAACTTCAAAACTTGCATTTGTTTTTTGGTTTGTTTTTTTACAAAATATATACAAATTTGTGTATATGTCTAGATGACCACTAAGGATACCCTACCCTAAGTGATTAAAACCATTTAACACATCAGGTTTGAACTATGTCATCCATCATAAAAAAGTTTGAATGAAGACATATTTTCAAAAAATATAAACATAAACATATAAACAGCCATGAATCATTTTATTTGAATAAACTAATACTACTGATTGGTGGGAATGAGACTTAAAAAAATCATACAAATTAGGACCCGATTCAAGTGAAAAACTTCTCCACTGGGAAATACAAGAACGATCAGTCACCCAATCAGACATGGTGTGTTCCAGTAATGCTATATGGTGATGATAAATAAATACCCAATAAAACAAATTTTGCACATACCTCTATTTTTCCTTGCCGGTGCAGTCCGAGGCCTGCAGAGACAACCTGAGCTCAGAGCGCTCGGAGCTCCGCGCAGAAGATCACTGTGCAGATCCCCTCCCTACTAGGAGTCAGTAATCGCCCAGATTTAGCCTAGCACACCGTTCATTCGGTATAACGCAGATCCTTTCAGGCCCTCATCTGTCTGCTAACGTCGAAACGCAATTGCCACCATCTTTAACAGTGACGTCAGCTTCTTCATCTCTCCGTTTGTGGGAGCTGTGACGTATTAGAGCAGCGCTACTGCCCCCTTGTGCGGGCCCCTGGTTTTCAAAATCTTTTCAAAATCTATTTTTTTTTTTTTTTTTAAAGTTGAAAACCTTTTTTTTTTTTTTCAATTTTGAATTCGAAAATGGTTTTTCAAATGAGGATTTCTTTTTTGTGAAACTCTTTTCTTTAAGTATTTATTAATGGAATGACAATTCATTTTTAAAATATTGATTTAAAAATAGTGTTTTTATTTTAAATTTAATTATTAAACAATAAATTACTTTAGTAATGTTTGAACAAATGAAATAATAAAAATGCAATTTACTAATGCATATTTGATTGATTGATTCATTCATTATTTAAGCACAGAATTGATTATTCCAAACCGTGTGGCTCTTGTAGTCCTACATACCTGTCATATTCTTAGGATTCAGCTGTTTATAATACTTTTAACTTTGGATTTGTAATCAAGAGATTTCAATGACTTTTTAGCCAATACATCTACCTCATTTTTCCAGACCAGCATCTGCTTGAACCCAAAGAAATCCAACATTTATGCCACCATTGCACAATCTTGACCATTGTTCACCTGTCCTTATTGCAGTCTGCAAGTTTCATTAGCGCTGATAAACTGTCAGATGCAATAACTATAGCTTTCTGAATATTTATGCCCACTGCAAACCTAGCATTATGGCTTCCAGCTCTACTGTGTTAAGATTGATTAAATGTCTCTTTTTAATAATTACTCTAAGTTGAGGAATGAAGACCGCAGCACCGGTCTTTTGATCCATCTGTAAATATTAGGACTTCATGTGTATATTGTTTCTCCAAGTAAATCTGTGCTATATACTGAACAAGTGTATGACTGGACTTTCCGTTATTGCCTTTTGAATGTATAAGTCGCTATATAAGTTGCTTTTACTGTGCTCATAGCACTCTTGCGTGAGCTTATCTCTTCTACTTTGGAAGGACATTTCTCCCATTTCCACCTGCATGGCTGTTACTGGAGATTTAAATGCACCACTGCAAATTCTGAGGGCTTGGCTTATTCTGCATCCAGAAATCCCCCCCCCTCAAGTCCAACCTGTTAAACATGTTAGTCTGAGCCTTCCTGATCTCTGACTGTAGGCATAGCAGAGCATCCATTGCATTTTTACCTCTACTGAATCCATTTTGGTATGATGAAAACAGGCACTTGCTTTCTAAAAAATAAGTGAGTCTTTCAGTGACCATCTTTTCTATAGTTTTACCTAACTGAGACGTTAATTGGTCTGTAATTTGATGGATCTGATAGATCTTTTCTGGGTTTTAAAATCGGAACAATTGCAGGCTGTTTCCATGTAGATGAAATTATACCCGTTTCCCAAGCTGCATAAATAATCACAAAACAGCAACAACTCAGTCATTATCCATGTACTCCAACACAGTATAACATTTACTGTCTTTACCTGGAGAGGTGTGACGAACATTTGTTAATGCTTTCTTAATTCATACTGAGCAGTAAGTCCAAACTGCCTCTGAATTCATTTCTTTTTACATTTACCCTGCATCTAAGGTTCTTTGCCAGTGTCTCATTCCTGCACTGTTTAGGAATATCTGATAAATTACCAGAACTATGAATCTTTACAAACATTTGAACATTGAGCTCTGCCTTGTCTATATTATTAATCGCTATTCTGTTCTCTGTCCCTACTGTTTGGAAGCTTGTTTTCCTCCTCACCACACCCCAAATGTCCACTAACCATGTCTCTCTGCCTATACTATTACAGTACTATTACATTGCCTCCAATATGTATGCTTTGTAGACCTTTTAATTCTTCGCTTGTGCTCTTGTAGTGAATCAATGCTTTTATTGAGTGGTAATTTTTCAGCTGTCTAAATGCTCTTTTTCTGTTCTTTACCGCTTTACTTACACTCCTCATGCCACCAAGGTACATACAGATTATTATATCAAGTTCCTTTACCATTATTA
Source organism: Copadichromis virginalis (assembly GCF_057382275.1). Lineage (NCBI taxonomy): Eukaryota > Metazoa > Chordata > Actinopteri > Cichliformes > Cichlidae > Copadichromis > Copadichromis virginalis. Next base: position 2,250,427 of record NC_140623.1, on the reverse strand, counting down.
ATACACACTAGCCCCACCCTATCCATAAAATCCTACTAGCACTGGACTACTAGCACTGGACTACTAGCACTGGACTGACTAATCTGTACCTGGCTGTAGCTCAGGTGGCAGAGCAGGTCAGCCACTAATCAGAAGGTCGGTGGTTTGAGCCCAGGCTGCCTCCGGGCTGCATGTCAAATATCCTTGGGCAAGATACTAACCCCATGTTTGCCTACTGGTGGTGGTCAGAGGGCCCGGTGGCGCCTGTGTCCGGCAGCCTCGCCTCTATCAGTGCACCCCAGGGCAGCTGTGGCTACAATGTAGCTTGCTATCGCCAGTGTGTGAATGTGTGTGTGAATGGGTGAATGACTGAATGTAGTGTAAAGCGCTTTGGGGTCCTATGGACTAGAAAAGCACTATACAAATGCAGGCCATTTACCATTTACCATTTATTCCAGTCTCCACAATAGTGCAAGAATAGCTGTGGTTAAAAAGAAAATGAGGAAGAATATGTCGCAGAAGCCCAGCAAAGAGGATACAGTGTACTCCTGTAAGCGATGTGGTAGCAGACATGAACCTAGACAGTGTCCAGCTTATGGCAAAAGATGTTTGAAATGCGATGGAAAAAATCATTTTGCCAAACAATGTCTGTCGAAAGCCAAACCCAAATCAGTGCATGTAGTTGAAGAGACTGACTTAAGCGAGACTTTCTTTGTGGGCATAGTGTCACTTGAGGATGTAAAAAGTGAGCATAACGAAGCAGAGGACAGTGAGCGATGCTCAGATTATGAAGACACGTGGATTGTTTCACTCCCAATACAAGGAGCTTTGGTGGCACTAAGGATTGATACAGGTGCGCAGGCGAACCTAATCAGCATGACAGGGATCCATGCCATGAAACCAAAGCCCAAAATAATAAAGAAAAGAGTACCTCTAAAAGACTACAATGGAAAGTATATTGAGAGCAGTGGTCAATGCAGGCTTAAAGTGACAATAAAACATAAAGATTATGATGTATTGTTTAATGTTGTTCCAGAAGGTCGTGAATCACTGCTGGGTGGCGTGACATCCAAAAGATTGAACCTAGTAGAAAGAGTGTATCACATCAGCTGTCCAGAAACAGAAAGTGGACAGCGAGGAGCAGTTGACTCCATTGTACAGCATTATGAGGATATCTTCAAAGGTTTGGGATGTCTACCATGCAATTACAGTATCCAGCTGAAAGAGGATGCAAAGCCAGTGATCCATGCACCACGTAGAGTCCCCGCTCCACTGAAGGACCGTTTAAAGAAAGAACTTAACAGGATGTTACAGTTGCAGGTCATTACAAAAGTGGAAGAACCGACTGCGTGGGTAAACTCAATGGTGTGTGTGGATAAAAGGAATAAAAACAATGATATGAGAATATGCATGGACCCTGGCGATTTAAATCAAGCCATAAAACGTGAGCACTACCAGATACCAAAGCGTGAAGAGGTTGCAAGTGAAATGGCAGGCGCCAAATACTTTTCAAAGCTAGATGCAGCACAGGGTTTTTGGCAAATAAAGCTGGATGAGAAAAGTTCAAAATACTGTACTTTCAATACACCTTTTGGCAGGTATAGATTCCTCAGAATGCCATTTGGCATAATCTCAGCATCTGAGATTTTTCATCGTGCCATGGACAACATGTTAGAGGGTTTACAAGGTGTTCGCTGTTATGTTGATGATGTGGTTATATGGGGCTCCACCCTACAAGAACATAATGAAAGACTGGTGAAGGTGCTGCAGCAGATGAGGGAGAATGGATTAAAGTTAAATCGTGACAAGTGTCATTTTGGTGTGAAGGAAATAACATTTCTGGGAGACAAATTCTCTGCTGGAGGTATTGAGCCAGATGAAAGAAAAGTAAAAGCCATCGCAACAATGCCACGCCCGACAGATAAGAGAGGTGTGCTCAGAGTGATGGGAATGATAAACTTTGTAGGAAAATTCATACCTAACTTGTCAGTGCGAACATCAGCACTAAGGGAGTTACTTCGTGATTCCATAGAATTTAAATGGTCAGCGAGGCATGAACAAGAATGGAATGATTTAAAAACCACACTGACAACGCGCCCAGTGCTTGCATATTATGATCCAACTAAGAGTCTGAAAATCTCAACAGATGCCTCAAAGGATGGGCTTGGAGCTGTTTTACTTCAAGCTGAAGAGGGGAGTTGGAAACCAGTTGCTTATGCTTCTAGATCCATGACCAAGTCTGAAACCAGATATGCTCAGATTGAGAAAGAATGTCTCGGACTGGCATATGGACTTGATATTTTTCACTGTTATGTTTATGGTCTTCCTACCTTTACAGTTGAGACAGATCATCGTCCTTTGGTGTCAATCATTAAGAAACATCTGAACGAGATGTCACCGAGGATTCAACGTCTCATGATGAAACTGCAAAGGTACAGCTTTGACTTGATATACACACCAGGAAAGCATTTAGCTTTAGCGGATGCACTGTCGCGAGCATCAGAGGTGTGTCATGCAAGCTCCACTGAGAAAGAAGTAGACGATCATGTTAATATGATAGTGGAGTCTCTGCCAGTGTCTGACGCAAAGATAAAACAAATATGCGAGGAGACAGCTGCAGACAGGGAGCTGCAAACGGTGATGGAAAATATCCAAGGGGACTGGCCCAAAGGGTCTTGTTCAAAGTATTATCATGTTAGATCGGAGCTCAATGTGGTAAATGGACTGCTGTTGAGAGGCAATAGGATTGTGATACCACATAGTCTGAGACAGCTGATACTTCAAAGAATACATGAGGGACATCTGGGAATAGAAAAGTGTAAAAGGAGGGCTAGAGACACTGTGTACTGGCCTGGCATTAATAAAGACATTGAGACCATGGTCGGAAAGTGTGAAACATGTAACAAGTTTCAGAGCAGACAGGCAAGAGAACCCATGATGATTCCTGAACTTCCTACAGCGCCTTGGAGGAAAGTCGGAACAGATTTATTTCATTTTAATGGGAAAGACTATCTGTTGGTGATAGATTATTACTCTAACTTTCCTGAGATTGCTCTGCTTACAAGTACAACTGCTAATAATGTGATCACACATGTGAAGTCTATCTTTTCCAGGCATGGAATACCTGAAACTGTCATTAGTGACAATGGTCCTTGCTATAATTGCAAAGAATGGCAGAATTTCGCAAGAGAATACGGCTTTAAACATGTCACATCAAGTCCTCAACATCCACAGGCAAATGGCAAGGCTGAAAAAGGAGTGCATATCATCAAGCAGCTTCTGAAGAAGGCTACAGACAGTCGATCAGATCCTTATTTAGCTATGCTGAGCTACAGGACTGCTCCTCTTGACTGTGGTTTATCCCCTGCAGAATTACTGATGAATCGTAAGCTACACACAACTTTGCCCTGCTATGCAGAAAGCAAGCAGAGTGAAGAAATTATAAAAAAGCAAGAGCATCTGAAATGGAAGCAAAAACTGCAATACGACAAGGGAACAAGAGCACTTGGATTGCTTGCAAAGGATGATGTAGTGAGAATCCAAGATCAGAATGCATGGAGCAGGAAAGCCATTGTTCTTCAGGAAGCAGGTCCGAGATCATATGACGTAAGAACTGAAGAAGGTCATGTGTTCAGAAGGAACCGTCGTAACTTGCTGAAGACTAAAGAGACATTTCAGGAGGAACAATATGGTGAGGAAGATGAAAATGTTGATGTGTCACATGCAGAGACAGTGTCTGGTTTAAAACCACTGGATGGACATGAGCATGTGGAGAAAAGTGCAGTTGTTTCAGAACCTGTATTGAGGAGGTCAGAGCGTAAGGTCAAGAGACCAGTTAGGCTTAATCTGTAAAGCTATGACTGGATTTGTTTTTATCTTATATTCTGATGGTGTTGAGAGAAAAAAAAATTATTGTTGTAATACAAATATGTGTATATGTTGATTCGTGGGACCTATGTTGTCAGAGAAAAGGGGATGTGGTGATGTGTGGGTGTTCATGTGCCAATGGGGTTTTGCCAGTAGGGGGCGCTGTATTTGAGAGGGCTCATGAATGCCTCTATAAAAGAAGACTGACTTGTGAATGAAAGAATAAAATGTTTGGAGCAGACGCTCGCAAAACACAAGTGGATACTGTGTAATTATTCAAAGCTATACGAAGACAACACAGTGACCACTCCTTCCCCTTTACCATCCTTACTACCATTCCTAATAACCGTATATCCATGTGTAAGTTCCACTTTTCCACTGTTTTAACCATGTTTCCTGGATACATATTGCATGTCATTTTTTTGTAATTGAGAAATAAAATGACTATAATGAACTACCCTACGAGTTTGAGCTAGGATTCGTACCACTTATCATTTCCTCAACTCTCTCCCATTCTGGACTCATGATTCCCAGGTATTTGTCAGCAGCCTTCACAATTTAGGATTTGTTCAGTTTGAGTTGTGCAGTTTATTACATCCACCACAACTAACACAAAATCCTTCTTGCTCATAACCAAAGCATCTTTCTTTATTTTGGTAGGTCCTTCACAAGAGGTTGCTTTCTGTTTCAGCTTCTCTGACTGAGAAACTCTCTTTACCTCTTCTACATCACTTCTACAATCCCTACATCTGAGTTTTGTTTTGTTTTTGTTTTTTTGGACTTTGTGCATTGCCCCTTCTAATGCTAGCTAGCACTTCAAATAACTGACCCTGATTTGGATGGATGGATTCTTCATCATCTTTTTGCAGCTCCCTTCAGGGGTTGCCACAGCACATTACACAGGTCTGCAACCAAAAATTGTAATAAAGTATTGATTTTTTTTTCATTGCTGCTGTGCTTTTTAAATGAAAACTCTTCAAGTTTTGCAAAAAAAGAAAAAAAAATGTATGCAAATATCCCATGCAGCTGAAATTTTTTTTTTTGCAGGCCTGTGGTATCTGCCTCCATCTCACCCTCTCTCAGCATCCTCCTCTGTGACACCAACCCTCTGCATCTCCTCTTTCACTACATCTTTACCTCCTGCCTGGCAGCACTATCTTCGTTATCCCCACTTTCACTCCTCTGCACATGTCCAAACTGTCACAACCTCGCCTGTCAGACTTTGAGCTTTCTCTGATGTACTCATTTTTAATCCTCTCCATTCCAATGTGTGAGGAAGACTCCCCATTTATATGAACATACTGGGTTACATTAGACAGTAGCTTTAATTACTATGCCATGCATAATCTCTTTAGTGAAATATTATGGTCGGCAGTGTCAAACACTGCACTGAGGTCTGGCAGCACAAGCACAGAGATGAGTCCACTGTCAGAGACAGCAAAGACAACAAAGACAGCTGGGTCAAGTATTGACTTTTTAATTAATGGTTTAATTATTGCCAACTGTAATACTTAAGCCCATTAATAGAAATAATCATGTTTAACATCAAAACATGAACACTAGGACTTCTTTGAGCAGTCTTGAATGAATGGGATCTATTAGACACGTTGATCGTTTGGAGGAAGTGATTGTTGATGTTAGAAGTTTCAGTCTGAGAGAATGAAAAATTTAGTATCTGGTTTTGGGGGGTTTTCCACCTTTTTTGAAAATCTGTGGATAGATAATCCAAGTATACTTGGATTATCTATCCACAGATAAAAAAACAAACACATTAAGATGAACTATTTTCTGCTCCAGCAAGTCATCTCCCTCCAAGTGGCAGATGACTTGCTTTATCTTCTGAGTTACGGCCACCCCATTAAATTAATTAATTAAAATAAATCCCTGAAAGTGGCAATGTTTCTCCCAGGGCTTGAGTTCAACGACATCTATGTGTCTCATATGGAGAATTGCTCAGCGGGATTTATAGTCCTGCAAATGTGTCCATCTGGGTACACGTCAGAAAGAGAGGGGGCGAGGGGTTTTCACCCACATGAGACATGCAGTCCTCCACAATCCTGACTGCAGTATGCTGGAAGTAGATAACATAAGAAACTGCTGTACATAATTATATATCTGTGAGATGATTATGAATATTTTTCTCTAACTGTTAAATTTTTATTTGTGGAGAAATTCATGACATCATTACTAGTTATGGTTAAAGTGATACAGAATCCACACGCATGAGGATATAAAAGAATATTAAAAGAATAATCTACTTCTCTGGGAGTAGAGTTTAGGTAGCTGCTCTATACTGTTTTGGCACATAGTATTGAAGCAAGTAGAAGTAGAAGAATTATATCCTTAAATTTAGTTACAACACTTTCTGAAAGACATTTCTTATAATGAAATGTGTTCCCCACTGCTGTGTAATCCATTACTGTAAAGTTAAATGTTATTAAGAAATGATCACATAAATAAGGGTTTTTGGGGAACACTATTTATGGCAGCAATGATTTAATAATAATAATAATGGATTGGATTTATATAGCGCTTTTCAAGGCACCCAAAGCGCTTTACAATACCACTATTCATTCACTCTCACATTCACACACTGGTGGAGGCAGCTACAGTTGTAGCCACAGCTGCCCTGGGGCAGACTGACAGAAGCGAGGCTGCCATATCGCGCCATCGGCCCCTCTGGCCAACACCAGTAGGCAAGTAGGGTAAAGTGTCTTGCCCAGGGACACAACGACCAGGACAGAGAGCCCAGGGATCGAACCGGCGACCTTCCGGTTACAGATGCGATTCCCAACCCCCTGAGCCACGGTCGCCCACCATTTGACAGTAGAGAAAGATGGAAGAATAGTTTTATGAATATCGTTTATCACAACTCTGTAACTTTAATCTCTGTTTTACCAGGTTTTTCAAAAAAAAATAAAATCTAAAGAATGTCACAAAATATCACGTCTAGTGTAGTTAGAAAAGTATATTTTAACTTTTGCATTCAGTTGCTGGGTGTAGTTAGGTGCTGCAGTTGTCTGCATTGCCTTTTGCCAACATTATGAGCAGTTCTTTATAATAATCATCAATAATTAAGGTTGTGTGAAAATTATGTAAGGTCTGTTTAATGCTAGGCATAAACATAGATATGATTATGGTAACCAACCATTGGGATAATAGCATTACTTCTTAAATAGCATTACTTCAAGTCTAGGTTTAGTTATAGCCTTTCCTCACCCATCAGTTTATCTCACCTTAGACAGCATTTTAATTTAATTTTCAAAGTCAAGTCATAATTTATATGGCCACAAAAGGTCAATATCATGAAAACAGAGACAAAACTTCTTCAAGAAACTGCTATGTTAAGTGTGTCCTTAATGTCTTTGTCTGTTTTTATTATGACATTTCAAGGGCAAGCATGTTTAATATATATCGAAAATAGTCAGATAATGAAGACCTCAAGAACTCAATACATGTTTATATGAAATATAAGCAGTATACAAAACGGAAGGGACTATGTTGGACATAATTTACACCTCGAATGAAATTAGCCCAGGCAATAATCTGTTCTGTTAAAAAGCAACTTACTTACATTTAATAGAAAATGAAGTTATACCAGAGGTAACGTTAAGAGTGATCATTTTCACATTTCCATCAGTGAAGGATGCGTTTTATTTTGCTGTTACTCGTTCATTTGACTGTAACACCATGAGAATATAATGAAAATTAACATGTGCTTAAGGTGAAAATGATACGAGTTCATAAGAAGAAATGGAAGCAGATGCCTTTATATCTTCAACAACCCTGTGTTTATCACAGTTTGGGCATTTTTCATATCGTATAAGAAGATTTTAAGCTAACCAGCTAGCTTCTAACCAGCAGCACAAACATCAGCTCTCTTGTGAAAAAAATAGCATACCAGAGTTCTTAAAAGCATACACTATACATAACAAGAATCACAATAATACTGCAATTAATATCGCTAATAGTATTCTTATTAGTATTATTATTAAACACTAAATGCAGCAGTCACAAAGCTTCAGACTGAAAATTTCATCAAAGGAAAAACTTAAAGTGACATGCAAACTTTCTTCACTCCATCCTCTTCCATCGTCTTTGTTGCCATCCTTTAGTGCAGTATATTTATTAAAACAAAAAGTTTTTCTTCACAGTTTCTTTTTTTTGTCCAGTTCACAGCAGTGAGAACTCCTACTGGCTCAGGTTTCAGTATCAGCAGCTGCCATTGACTGAGCATAAAGAACTCTGATTGGGTCTCAGTCTGTTTGGCACATCATCCAATTGACTTCAGAACTCTTATGAGAATACTATGCAGGTGCACATGCAAATGTGAAAATATATGTCAATGTATAAGCAAGGCGTGTTTGTGTTTATGCTGCAGTTGTGATGTGCTGACCTAGAAAGAGGGATGGGAACATATACTTCTCATATATTCTAAATATTTACAGAACCATATAATTAAAGGGAGCAAATTTAGTCCACCTCAGTTTGTGAAAACAGTATCTGGGGCTCTAAATAAAAGCTTTCATCCACTCGTCCGTTTTCTTCCGCTTTTCCAGTTCGGGGGGGAGCCTATCCCAACTGCCATAGGGTGAGAGCAAGATGTAATTTACACACACACTTTTTGTTTAGATCTTTGAATGCAAACGTTCTTATTCTCTTTTGAATAAATTATTTTTTTGTCTGATAGTCTTTTTTTTTTTTTGAAAGAAAATAGAGCGTGTCTTTAAAATTAAATGCAATTTTTAAATTCTAGATCTAGATAATAGACCATTTACTACACTACAGCAGCCAACAGAAAGTGATTGTTTATAATATGGCACTGATATGAGTAACATTAGCCTATTTTGCTGCCAGTGGGTTGCACTTTATTGTGCCTTTCAATTTTTATGTATCAGCAAGTTCAAATTGTGAATATACAGTCATAGATGCCATGCAAAACCCAATTACCAAGGAAGATCTATGAAAAAAAAGAGTGGTTTCTACAAGAATAGAAGAATAAAAACTGGTTTTTAACTGGTTTCAGATCAGTTTTAAAAAAATTATTATATTACAAACAAAGCATACTGACATGTGTAGGGTGTTACCAATTAATTGGGATTCATGAAATAGCCCTGTTGAATGCCTTATGAATGTGTGTTTCTGTTTTTAGAGCTTATTAAGGAATTGTAAATATCTTCACTTTGTGGAAGTGCAACAAAAAATGATTAAAGTACCCCTTCAGTGTCTTCATGACAAATGACTGCCAATAGCTGCCAAACAGCTACACAATTTATGCGACTTGTCTGTGTATTTTTTAGTCCCTGTTAGTGTCCATATTCAGTAAGGATACCAGTACATTAAATAACTGCACAAACTTAAAGTTGCTATTTTCTGTGTATTTATTTATAGATAAAACCAATAATATTTAGATAAGCACTAAAACTAACCTGGGGCTGATGCTTCACAGAACTTTGCTCTAAAACTCAATCTGACCTGCAGTTTTTGATCGTTTTAATTCACCTTCACTTAGCTGATTTTAATTCAAGCCTATGTTTGTGTGTGTTTTCCCTTTATTTGACCCAGCTCCGAGTGTATACCACCTATCTCAGTCTTTAACTGGCTGGGACACCTTGCATTGCAGTTTGCTTCTGCTAACATACATTTTTCTTTCTTATCACCAACGAGTAAAACTTCCCTTACTAACCACACCGTGTGATTTTTCCATAACCAGGGTTGAATCTCCATCTAGTTTTCCTAACTCTATTTTGTGTATATAATAATGGTTAAATCTATGATCCTGTAGTTAACAGTCCAGCATGAAAAACAAGGAATGTAAAAACTGCCAATGTGCTGTTTACACAAGGTGTTAAAATATATTTAACGGATTCAACATGATTTATTATGTCTATTTTATAATTTCATATGCTGATCATTAAACGTTTAGAGCTGTGTGTCACACAGTCAAACATAAATCACTGTTAAGCTATTGCCCAATGAACAAGAGGAAAGTGTAAACATATTTACAGTAATTCTGCAAAGACTATAAAATATTCATGTTACCAAGAATCCAATTAAAAATTTTAATTGGATTAAACACTAAATATTTGGGGAATTTTGTTTAATTATTTAACATATCTTGGAGTGGACAACATTTCATGAAATGCATTATAAACATTAGTAATTGCTTCATTTTAATCGTAATACTGATGAGTGGTCAGTTTGAGCCAGGGATATTCACTTTCTCAGATTGCATTTGTTGATGCTTTCGGTATCACACCTTGCTCAGGTACTTTTTAACCCATTTCAGCCCATTCCTGCATAAAATTTGCATGTTTTTGTAGTGTTGTGTTGTAGAAGTGTTTATACTGTGTACCCGTGGTTGCCAGTCCATGCATCCCTTAATCTGGTAAAAGTTTCCACTCATTAGGGATTTTCAGGGAAAAATAAGGAGAAAAAATAGGAACAATAGCAATATCATTATCTGCTACCACAATTACTAATATTTTATGGATGTGATATTCCATTTCATCAGTCTGCTTTTATAACTCCTGATCACATTCCTGATTAATATTGTTATTGCGTTAGCATCATTGTTTCTTGTTGTCTGTACAAGAGGGGGGGAAATCCATTAAATAATGATGTGTGTTTGATTAGAAAACTGTCCACTGTGCTTGATTGCTTTTCATGAATTTGTATATGAACAGCCATTCTTCTCACTGATGGTCAAGTGACTTTCTTCATTGATGGGCAGGTCATTGCTGAAGCCTGACAGCCAAGTGGTGGGTAGACATCTGTCCAGTCTTTCTAGCTGTAAGGCACTGGCTTGGATGTAGTCAGGAGAGATCAGTCATGCTGAGACTCATGGGTAATCCAGGACGGAGGTAAGCCACTGGAACACGACCATTCTCGCTGGTCGATCCTGTGATAGACAGACGGGCTTTGGAGCGCATTGCATCCGTGAATTTCATCTGTATAAGGACAAAAACACATTAGCCACATTTTCATCAATGACACGTAACTTAAAGCTGCATAGACAGGGTTAGAATCACCAGTTAACCAGAGTACTGAGAGGAATCTGCCACTGTACTTCATAGGCACTGGACTACTTGAATCTTTTTTTTGTTGCACTCACCAAACCCTTTAAGTTCCCCACTTATATACCTAATTTCATTTTTCAATCCTTTATTCACAGGTAATACTGTACAGCTGCTAACATAGCCTTTTTTAAGAGAACGTGCTTTCTCCTGGAAACCCTTTTAAGCCTCCTATTTCTTTAAACTTTAATATTTAACATACTGAGGAATGTAGAATTGTGCTATCGCTGGTACTACCTGCTGGACATTGTTGATCAAGGGTCCAATACTAGCTGATATGGCTGATATGACTGATTACAACAACCTTGTGAACAGCCTATTACACTTTCTTATATAACAACTATTGTTGGGGTACCAGGGTGTGCTATTGGCTGTATTGGCTTTAGAGTTGTGGCAGCCGGACTGTCACTGAACCAGTGACTTTGTCCTAGAGCCCCCCAGGGGGTCCAGACCTGGATGTAGCATTAGGAGGGAGCTGCTGAAGTTAAGGAAAGACTGTTGGACAGCTGTGCATTCAGCTGTTGCGAAACAAGAAGGAGCTGGGCTTTGAAACAGCTGCTGGACTAGACGTGGACAGAGCATAGATTGTGTGGTAATGCCTTGCTTTTTGACTGTTTTATTGAGATTTTAGAATATCCCCTCATCTGCTTTTTTTGTCTTTTTTATGGTAATATTTAACAATTGTTATCACTCTTGTTCCTATTACTATTTCAGGTACAGAGGTACTTCCAATTTATACTTGTGTTTTTATTTGTGGGGAAAAATTTCTTTGCCACAATGTCTGTCTTTGGGCTCCTATAGGCTCTTTCAAACCTAGGAGGCATTGTTTTTCAGCATAATCTGCTACTTAGCTTGACCTTACCTTTACCATTTGCCCGCTTGGCTGGTACACATATGAACAAATCTGTGTGTAACTCGTGTGTCTGAATGTTTTTTACACAAGTACAGAAGTCCTTCAGACCATGTATGTGAACAAATGATAACCTGGTTGTCTTTTAGAATTTAATCACAAGGCTGAAATGAGTGCTTCTGCTACAACTGCTAATTGTTATTATTGATTTCCCAAAACATTGTATGCCACAAAACCCTCAGAATTACAATAACAATTATTACGGCATCAACATTTTAATAAGCACTTTGAGCGCTTATATAGATACAGCAGAAAAGCATTACACGAGAACCAGTCCATTTACTTGAGGCAGAGTGTCTCAGGGGAAACAATATTCAGCAACCTGTTGTTTGAGCTGGAGCCTCACTTTTTGGTTTATTTATTTATTTTTAAGTGGTCATTACTCCTGTGGACACATTCTGAAAAGCAGCCGTTTTTTTCTGGCTTGCTCCTTGGACCTCGGACACTATTTTAAGTTTCTTTCACTTCGTTTTTGCTTTAAACAGCTTCTTTCTTACATATTTACCACTCTCTCCACTTCACCTCCAGGTAACCTTATTTCCTTGTGTAGCAAAATAGGGGTGTGCTGCATGCAGCCCACTGACTGCTAATATGAGTCTAACTTAGCCTGATGCACAGCTGGACTGGCCACCCAGTGGGCTGATTTTTTGTTTTTACATTCACATGTGGTCTCTTTTCTTCATGATAGAGGTTTAACCTGCATTTTTGCAATGTACTGTGAACTGTATTCACTAATAGTGATTTCTGTAAATGTCTGTCAGTCTGAGGATGATGATCATCCAATATTGATTTCAGGTTCTTGTGCACAGAGGCTTCTCAATATTTTTTTGAAACTTTTAACTAAATTTACTGTAAATAATGAGATATTTAAGCTCTTTGCAATTTTACACTGAAGAACATTATTCTAAAATTGTCATACAATTTTACAAGTTTTTGTTTTTGATTTGTATTTTTGCAAACCTCTGATATCTTTCTTTCTGAGAAACTCTGCCTCTCTAAGATACTATTTATACACAATCATGTGACCTGTTCATTAACGTACATTAGCTGCAAAATGTTCCTCCTACTTTAAATACTTGATGTGTTTTCAGTGAGTGATTGAATAAAGTTGAGGTTTAATAATAACTGCATTCTGTTTTTATTTATATTTCATATAGTGTTCCAGCTTTTCTTTGACACTGGGGTTGATAAGTGCTGTATAACACTCAATACAGCACTTGATATACGATTTTCAAAAGACTGCATGAAATGATATGAAATGTTTTGCTTTTCTTAATATTATATATTGTATATACTGTATATAATTCCATTGATACATTGTATTAATGGATAGTGGCTGTAGGCCAGTAAGTCAACTACTAATTATCTTCTATGGTTGGTGGTTTGATCCCTGGCTGCTCTTAAGTCTTCTTGCACAAGACACTAAACCTTAAGTTGCTCTCCAATGAATATATGAATGGCTAAATGAGGCATGTTGTATAAAGCACTTTGATTGCTCAAGCAGAGTAGAAAATCACTATATAAGAACAAGTCCACTTACCATTAGGAAAGAAGCTATGTCAAACTTTAAGTATACTATAAAGAAAATAATTAGTGGCAGCAACTAACCCAGCCACCAGGGCACGTGTATGTGACGAGGTGAGGCCAAACCAGTGTCCTCCTAGTGTTGGTCCCAAACCCAGATAAATGAGGAGGGTTGCAGCAGGAAGGGTCTGCAATGTAAAATCTTTGCTAAATCAAACATATGGATCATCAAGAATGAGATTTCCATACAGGAACAGTCAGAGCCTGGCTTAACAGCGACTCCCTTCTGTGCTATCCGGTCTTTAAGTCTGACATAGCCGTTTCCGGGTCCAAACTCCACTTCAGGTCCCAAAGTCAAACTAACACTGCGGCATCACTTAAAGTTACAAACTGTCTAAATTCTTTCATCTTTAATCAGTGATCAGTTGTACCAGGTGTAACAATTAAGTTTAGCATCCAGGAAAACAGAATTTATGAAATTTAATCGAGTTAGAAGTTAGCAGGAAGTTAGCTTGCTAGCTTCCACCTAAACATGATATAGCATGTTCTGACTGAGGGATTTTGGAAAAAATTAAAACGTACAGCTCTGCTATCACATCCAACATAAATGAAGACAGAAAACTAAACAGCAGTGACGTTTGTAGGGTTACTGAAGTTGGGCTAGTTGGTATATAATGATGTGCTACCTGATCGCTAGTGACACAGCTGTGTTAGCTTAACATAAACGCTGTGAAGCTGGAGGATGAACGCTAACTTTTTCCCCCTCGATAAAAGTTAACGTGAGAGTTCCTGATGGTTAGGGACAAATGCAATCCCATGGCAGGATGCTGTAAACAGACCAAACTTCAGTCAGAACAACTGAGATAATCCATATACTGCTGCATGGGCTGGGCTGTAGTTGCATCGTAAGGGTTTAAAAACTGAGCTTTAAAATGATGGTAACAGTAGTAATAAAAACTGAGAGAGGCCGACAGTGATCACTGACTTTTATAGGGGCTTGTTCAGATTAAATAGAACCGATACAAAGCATTAAAACATGTTAAAAACACAATAGCCTTAATAAATGCAGAGAGGTTTGGACCTGGAAGCAGGGTTCATACGTGATCACTTAAAGACCAGACTGGCCAACAGGGTGTATCATGCAGGCTGAAATTTCACGACTCCACTTCAGCCAGAAGTTAACTGAGAGGCTCAACATCCGGTCTTATATGTGATTTAAGCACTCTGTTATTTGTGTTTTTTGCCAATAATATCCTTTTTCTTTATTCTTAATCAAAAAAATAAATTAAAATATGAGTTTGAACAGTATGTTAACAGAGAAATGTAGTCTGAGGATGTCTGTTCTAACATCTACACATTTTGTGTGTGTAGACATGATCCACTATAATTTTTAACAAGAAAAATAATGTTAAATGTTGTAATTAATTATGCTCACTACTGATCAGAATATAATCAGTTAAATATATATTGTTTACGTTTAGCCAAAAGGATGAGAGTAAGGCAATATAATAATGATTCTAAAGACAGGCCTAATTCAGGTCGAACTGAGAGGCTGGGTAGGTAAAGCCTTGAGAAACATGAGGGTGTGTGTGTGAGGGAATGAAGCAAGAGCCACTCTGATCGTTGAATTTCTGACTTTAAAAATACACAACTGAAGGGTGATGGCGTAGATCAGTGGGTGAGCAGGGCACTATACACCATATGGCTAGAAAGCAGTAGGCCTGGGTTTTAGTCTGACCCGCAGCCCTTTGCTGCATGTCTTCCCTTTCCTCTCTCCCTACTTTCCTGTCTGTCTACAATGTCTCTATCAAATAAAGGCTAAAAGCCCCCCACCCAAAAGAATCTATAAAATATATTCAATTTGGTGAAAAAAAAGTCTTGAATAAATAGTGATTGAGAGATGTCTGTGAAGGTTCTCAGTCATCCAGGTCATCATAGTCAAAGGAGCTTGCAAAGAAAAGTGTCCCAGATTTAAACCCAGTGGGAGTATCCCCCCCAAAGAGGGACAAAAGGCCCATTTCCTGGGCCATCTGACCTCAGGAAATCGCATGATAAAGTGGGACAAGGTTTCACAATGAGCTCACCCGAAGCCCTGGCTGATTGGGACCCACACCCGTTTTCACACCTTGGCTCATGTGATTAGAGGATCATCAGGGGGTCCTTTTGTCCCTCTTTGGGGGTGTACTCCCACTGGGTTTAAATCTGGGACTCTCAACCATTTGACCTTAGAACTAGAGATGGACCGATCCGAGATTACGTATCGGCATCGGTCCGATACTGACCTAAATTACTGGATCGGATATCGGAGAAAAATAAAAAATGTAATCCGATCCATTAAATATCACGAAAGCACCTCACAAAACTTGCAACACGCCGTAACTCTCCTCAGAACGTTAGCACGTCGGAGCAGTGTGGTCACGTGATAGAGCGGCTGTGGCATGCGGGACCTGTCGGTGGTCTGGATAGCATTTGGAGCTTCGCTAGCAACCTGGCATTTCATCTCCGACAAAGTTATCCCGAGAGAAGTAAGGCAAGTGTGTAAGTCCATCTCTGAATGTTTGTAAAGCATTCCTGCGTTAAGCTTAACAAGCGACTGCCTCTTCTTGCTGCTACTTCAATCATGAAACTGCTTAATGATCAGATAATCGGCTTTTCTGTCGCGAGTCCATCTCTCTGGTTTGTTTTTGGCCCACTTTGCACCAGAAAGAGGAAACCAGCGGCTGAACAACAGCAGCACATTTAAGCTTGATAAGCTGTTGTTAGAATTGATTTAATATTACTTTCTACTCGAGGATCTTTTTCTACATAGCTGACGGCTGGTAACTGTGCAGGGGCGGATCTAGCAAAGTTTAGTCAGGGGGGCCGATAGGGCATTAACAGGGAAAAGGGGGCACAAAGACATACCTTTCTTTCTTATTCTCATTTAAAATGTCTAGCTTTTAATAAATAATTATCTGACACCCAAAGTTTTAATTTGATGTAAAATGAATAGAAGTCAATTACTGTATATAGTAACTATTAAGTCTAATATATATACCCTAGTAAGCTATAGTACTTTTTCCTTTGGGAAGGTACCATCTGTGCAGTCTGCAATTTTGTTGAAGAAAGATTGTCATGATCCTGGGTACTTTTGACCCAGCATTTTGTGTTTTCTCTTCGATTTTGGTTCTGTTCTTCCTTTGTTTAGTGTTTACTCTGTTCTGCCCGTGTGTTCCTGTTTTATTGTGAAGGTCTGCGTCTTATGTGAGTGTTTTCAGTTTGCCTCCCTAGTCTCGTTATGTTAATCACTCCCAGCTGTGTTTCCCACCTGTGTGTAATCTCCCTGTGTTCTCTGAGTGTATTTAAGTTGTATTTTCTGTCTTAGTAATTGCTGGTTCGTCTGTGTTGTTTCCCCTTGGTCTCCCTGCGTCTTCCCATATGTATTTCTCCGGACCTCCCTGCATCCTCGTTCTGGTTTGTCTTATTAGTTTACCCAGTTTAGGTTTCCAGTTTCATGTTTTGTCGCCACCGCTGTTTGTACTTACCCACCCCTGTTAATAAACACTCACCTGCACCAGAGCTGCTGCCTTTTGGGTCCTTCCTACATTCCACACGGCTTGCCCCGGCAATCCGTGACATTACGAACCAGCCACCATGGACCCAGCAGCAGTAAATCCGTCCGAGGAGCTCCAGGACGACGTTACATATAACGTGGAGATTCTCCTCGGGCTGTGGCTTGAAAACCCTCCAGAGGAGCTTCGCCGCACCGTCGAAAGCCGGCTACAACGGCTCTTTTCCGGCCTGCCATGGCTTCTAAAATCGCTTCCTCCGACCATGCAGGCTTTTCTCCAGCACACACCTCACCTTCTCTCAGCCACTCCTGCCTCGCTGCCCGACTCGCCGGATGTGATCTTGCCCGGCCCGTCGGAGCCGTCTGCGGGGAGGAAACGCTGATCGCGCCGCCGACGCGCCACCCCACAGCCGGACGTTCGGACTTCTAATTTACCGGCTGTGGTGAGTGAGGACTCTGTGTCTTTTCCAGACAACGTGACTGTTCATTCAGGGGCTGTGTTTTGTGTGGCGGATGTTAACGCGAGCTGCGTATCGCCTGTGCAGCTACTCCCAGCTCAGTTAGCTCCCTCGCAGCCACCCTCAGTTCAGTTAGCTCCCTCGCAGCCACCCTCAGCTCAGTTAGCTCCCTCGCAGCCACCCTCAGCTCAGTTAGCTCCCTCGCAGCCACCCTCAGCTCAGTTTCCAGTGTCCCCCTCAGCTCGTTTTCCAGTGTCCCCCTCAGCTCGGTTTCCAGTGTCCCCCTCAGCTCGGTCTCCCGTGTCCCCCTCAGCTCGGTCTCCCGTGTCCCTTTCAGTTCAGTCTCCCGTGTCCCTTTCAGTTCAGTCTCCCGTGTCCCTTTCAGTTCAGGCCCCAGAGCCACCCGTGTCCCTTCCAGTGCCGCCTGTAGCGCAGGCCCCAGTAGCTCCAGTGCCGCCTGTAGCGCAGGCCCCAGTAGCTCCAGTGCCGCCTGTAGCGCAGGTCCCAGTAGCTCCGGCTCCAGTATCCCCGGTTTCACTCATTCACTCCATGCAGGGAGAAAGTCTAATATCACCTCAAGGGGCTTTTCGCGGTTCAGCCGCCATTGGCACAGTTTGCCGCTCCAGGGCTTCCCCAGAGGCTAGGTCTCAGTCCCCAGCTGATTCTGGACCCCTGAAGTCTATGCAGCCACCTGAGAACTGCACCATGTCCGCGTTGCCTGGGCAGAGCCAGTGCTCAGTGCATTGCCAGTTGCCTTCGTGTTTGCCAGAAGACTCCATGACTGCTGGCTTAGTGTTGACTTCTGCTGGAGGGTCCGAGGGACCGCTCCGGCCTTTGTCTCTAGTCTCCGCTGGAGGGTCCGAGGGACCGCTCCGGCCTTCGTCTCCTGTCTCCGCTGGAGGGTCCGAAGGACCGCTCCGGTTTTCGTCTCATGTCTCCGCTGGAGGGCCCGAGGAGCCCGTCCAGCTTCCTACCTCATCAGCTGGGGGGCCCGAGGAGCCTGTCCAGCAGCCTTCCTCGTCAGCTGGTGGTTCCGGAGAACCACGCCAGCCTCATGCCTCGTCGGCTGGAGGGTCCGAGGGGCCCGCCGTTGCCTTCCGCACGGCCGGCCCCCGGACCCTCTTCGCCTGAGTGGTCGCCGTTGCCTTCCGCACGGCCGGCCCCCGGACCCTCTTCGCCTGAGTGGCCGCCGTTGCCTTCCGTGCGGCCGGCCCCCGGACCGCCATCGCCTGAGTGGCCGCCGTTGCCTTCCGCACGGCCGGCCCCCTGAACTCTTCTGTTTTGGACTCCTGTGCTGTCGGCCCCCTGGCCGGCCCCCTGGTCTTTTCTGTTTTGGACTCGGTTTTCCTGTGCTTTGGTGTGCTTTTCTTTTGGTTTTGGACTTGTGTTTTGTTTTTCTTTTTGTCTTCTGGCCTTCTGGTGCTCCTGTTTTATTTTGCCTCGAGCCCTCCGTCCTGGATCCCCTCCGCCCACCCTGGTCGGGTTGTTTTCTGTTTTTTTTGTTTTGTTTTTGGGCTGTCGGGAGCCAGCCCTTGAGGGGGGGGTTCTGTCATGATCCTGGGTCCTTTTGACCCAGCATTTTGTGTTTTCTCTTCGATTTTGGTTCTGTTCTTCCTTTGTTTAGTGTTTACTCTGTTCTGCCCGTGTGTTCCTGTTTTATTGTGAAGGTCTGCGTCTTATATGAGTGTTTTCAGTTTGCCTCCCTAGTCTCGTTATGTTAATCACTCCAGCTGTGTTTCCCACCTGTGTGTAATCTCCCTGTGTTCTCTGAGTGTATTTAAGTTGTATTTTCTGTCTTAGTAATTGCTGGTTCGTCTGTGTTGTTTCCCCTTGGTCTCCCTGCGTCTTCCCATATGTATTTCTCCGGACCTCCCTGCATCCTCGTTCTGGTTTGTCTTATTAGTTTACCCAGTTTAGGTTTCCAGTTTCATGTTTTGTCGCCACCGCTGTTTGTACTTACCCACCCCTGTTAATAAACACTCACCTGCACCAGAGCTGCTGCCTTTTGGGTCCTTCCTACATTCCACACGGCTTGCCCCGGCAATCCGTGACAAAGATGTTGAATCTATTTAATATTTCTTGAAAAATAATTGATTTCTGTGCATTTTTTTTCACACTGCATCAAATTAAGGTTGATTACGTCGATTAAGCATCATGAGGTGGCGCGTGAGGGGTGGTTCCCTATTTTTTATTTATTTATTTTTGTTGTTGGAACCCTATTAGTTAGGTTGCTTAATATTTATGCTAAGTACTCTTTAAAATACCAGAATAGGGAGGATGGTGTAGGTTTAAGTTTATTAGATTGATCAGTATTGCTGAACTATGAAAAAAATTTTTTTTTGCATACAGGTATAGCAGAATAGCTTTAGTGTAGTTGTTGTTTTAAACTTGAGTATGAACTTATACAAAATGCAGCAAGATATTTAAAAAAACAGTTTTGTTGATTAAAAAACACTGTATCGGATTCATATCGGTATCGGCAGATATCCAAATTTATGATATCGGTATCGGACATAAAAAAGTGGTATCGTGCCATCTCTACTTAGAACTGAAGAAGCTTCTTGGATGAGAGGTGAAACATTTTCAAGCAACTTAAAGAAGTCCAGATGCTTTTTTTGCAAGCTCCTTTGACAGTGATTGAGAGAGTTTTAAAGAGAAAAAGTATTTGGATTAAGAGGGATTGTGCTAAATTGAATGTGCAAATGAAACCTAAACTGAATGAAACATGAAATGAAGCTTATTCATATTGGACTGAATAAATTAACGCAATTTTCCATGTTAGAGAGATAGAGAGAGAATGAGAATGATAATATCTGACTGAAGATCGGTGGATCTCATGCAAACACACCTGATTGGTTGATTAGATACCAGAGAGAGAGGTGGAGAGAACGGGACTTGACAAAGCATAAATTGGAGTGCCTAGAGGAGTCCCTGCAACCTGTGAGATGAGCAGTTCAGAAGACTGAATCTCACAACTGTTTGAAATGTCAGACCACATCGGGATCCCCTTCAGTTCACTCACCAGCCCCACCTTGGAGCTGAGGATGCCGTGATCTACCTGCTCAATTGTGTCTACACCTATCTGGACCAACCAGAGGGCACTGTGAGGGTCATATTTTTCGACTTTTCCAGTGCATTCAACACCATCAGGCCAAGCCTCACAGGTGATAAGCTGACAAAGATGGAGGTGGATGCTTCTATCCCAGGGGTCAGCAACCTTTAACACCCAAAGAGCCATTTGGACCTGGTTTTCACGCAAAAGAAAACACTTTATGTCTGCGCTATCTATGCTGTTGTGTTGGTATGTGTCGGGCTGTGAGCTGAAAAGCTACAGCCGGCTGTATGCGTCAGCAACCGTGTGGGAAAAGTTGTCAATAAAGAGATGCTGAAAAGCATGTTCATGCAAACATCGACACAATAGTGCCCTGCAGACTGTTCACAAAGCTGAGGGATCTGGGACTTAACAGCCGTCTGTGTGCATGGGTGTTGGACTTCCTCACTGGCAGAACTCAGGTGGTGAGGGTGGGCAGGTGCTTCTCCAACAGCATCACCATCAACACAGGAGCACCTCAGGGATGTGTCCTCTCGCCACTGCTCTACTCCCTCTACACTTCAGACTGTGTGGCCACCCATGGCTCCAACACCATTGTGAAGTTTGCTGACGACACAGTGGTGTTGGGTGCCATCTCCAACAACAATGAGGCGGCCTACATGGATGAAGTGAAGAATCTAGCATCGTGGTGCCAGGACAACCACCTCCAGCTGAACGTCAGCAAGACCAAGGAGCTGGTGGTGGACTTCAGAAGGGGTCAGCACAGAGACTACAAGCCCATTATCATCAATGGAGCTCCAGTGGAGAGGGTGCAGTCCTTCAAGTATCTTGGTGTCCACATCTCCTCAGACCTGACATGGGCTGCCCACATTCAGGTCCAGACCAAAAAGGCTAGGCAGCGCCTGTATCACCTACGACAACTGAGGAAGTTCAGGGTCTCTCCAAAGATCCTCAGGATTTTCTATACAGGCGCTGTGGAGAGCATCCTCACACAGAACATGACATCGTGGTTCGGGAACAGCTGTGTGAAGGACCAAAAAGTGATCCGTACAGCAGAACACTGCTGCAGGATTGCTCTCCCCCCGCTTCAGGACACCTACACCAGGAGATGCCGGACTAGAGCAGCGCAGATACTGAAGGACCCGTCACATCCTGGCAACAAACTGTTCCAACTTCTGCAATCTGGTAGAAGGTTCCGCATCTTCCGGGCAAGGACAGAGAGACTCAAGAGGAGCTTCTATCCCCAAGCCATCCGTGCCCTAAACACACACACCCGCCCTCTCACATCATCTATAATTGACTGAGACAGGACTCTTCCAGACACTAAACCAAGGCACAATGTACATTTCAATTCCTTTAATTTTAAATATGTTTATATTGTCTATCCTGTAAAATAGTCAGATGTCTATTCATATTAATGTACAGAATTCACCTGCTTGCTGCTACTACTGCACATTCACCCAGTGTATATACTATATGTATGTACATATATATATATGTATATATATATAATGTTCTTCCTCTACACCCCCCCCCAATTTTTGCACATGTCGAGGAGCGTGTCAGGCTACATTTCACTGTGTGTTATACTTGTATAACTATGCATGTGACGAATAATAAAGAACCTTGAACCTTGAACCATTAGTAATTCCTTTTGTGCATAATTTTATATTGTTGTTAATAATAAATTAATTAAAGCAACAAAACAACCTGAAGAGCCGGTTCGGAGCCGAAAGATCCGGATCTTTTTAGTGAGCCGAAACGAAAGAGCCGGTTCTCTAAAAAGAGCCGAAAATCCCATCACTAGTGTCGGGCTGTGAGCTGAAAAGCTACAGCCGGCTGTATGCGTCAACAACCGTGTGTGAAAAGTGGTCGTTAAAGAGATGCTGAAAAGCATGTTCATGCAAACATCGTCGTGTCTGCCGTGATATGTTTACAATGGGACTTCTGCTCCTGAACCTCTGCGCACAGCGTCTGCAAATCGGGGCTGTACGAAGTGACTTTCATCTTTACGCAGGACTGTAAGCTGCCATCTGTGAGGCGTGAGCGGTGTTTGTCTTTAACATAGTTCACGGTGGAGAATAGCTGCTGACATAATGTGGATCTATAATTGGCCTACCTGGGGTTGAAAGTCTCGATAAATGCGCGGCGTTTCGGCAGGCATACCGGCTTTCGCGAGTGTGACGCTTATTTTGAGCGATGAAAAAATAAAAGAATATAATTTTATTTTTATATTTCAATATCACAATAATCTTCCAATTTAGAACTACAAGGTAAAAAAGAACTAACATAAATAAAATACACTTCAGCTAAATACTTCTAATTTATTTTCCCAAACCACGCGGAGCTGCACTATAAGGACTAAAGAGCCGCAGATTGCCGACTCCTGTTCTATCCGGTCGTTAAGTGATGACGTGACGAATCCTGCTTCCGGGCCCAAACTACCCTGCGTTTATTAAGGCTTTCGTGTTTTTAACATGTTTTAATGCTTTGTATCTTGTTCTATTTAATCTCAAAAAGCCCCTAAAACAGTCAGTGATCACTGTCGGCCTCTCTCGGATTTTCTTACCGCTATTCATTTTAAAGCTCAGTTTTTAAAACCTTACCATGTAACTACAGCCCAGCTCACTTAATTTTTAGTTTTTCATCAGTATTTGAATGACTAACCTCGTATTGTGAATCGATTATCTCAGTTGTTCTGACTGAAGTTTGGTCCGTTTACAGCAGCGTGCCATGCGATTCCATTTGTCCCTGACCACCGAGAATCCTCACGTTAACTTTTATCGAGGGGAAAAAAGTGTTCATCCTCCAGCTTCACTGTGTTTAGTATGCTAACATAGCTGTGTCGCTAGCGATCACGTAGCATATCATTATATACCAGCTAGCCCAACTTCAATAACTCTACAAACGTCACTGCTGTTTAGTTTCTGTCTTCATTTATGTTGGAAGTGATAGCAGAGCTGTACGCCTTCATTTGTTTCCAAAATCCCTCAGTCAGCACATGCTATATGTATTTAGATGGAAGCTAGCGAGCTAACTCCCTGCTAACTTCTAACTCAGTTAAATGTCATAAAATCTGTTTTCATGGATGCCTGGATGTTAAACTTAATTGTTACACCTGGTAGAGCAGCCACACTGATCATTCTATTACAGATGAAAGAATTTAGACAGTTTTTCAACTTTCAGTGATGCCGCAGTGTTCGTTTGACTTATAGATATGCAACGGAGTTAGGGCCCAGACACGGCTAATGATGTCAGACTTAAAGACCGGATTGTGTCATGGATTGTTGATTACCTGACGGGAAGATCACAATATGTGGGTCTTCAACATTGTGTGTCTGACAAGGGGATCAGCAAAACAGGGGCACCACAAGGGACAAGCCTCTTTCCTGTTCACCCTCTACACCACGCACTTCAGCCACTGCACAGAGACCCATGGGTCCCATGTGTGCGACTAATAAAGGTTTATCTTATTTTATCTCTTTTATCTTATGAGTGACGGTGATGAAACAGAGTACCAGGCTGTTGTTGACTCATTTGTCACGCAGTGCGAGCAGAATCATCTGCAGCTCAACGTGGCAAAGACCAAAGAACTGATTGTGGACTTTAGGAGGACCAGGAAATGTGTTACCCCTGTTTCGATCCAGGAGGTCCATGTAGACATTGGGGAGGACTATAAATACCTCGGAGTACAAAATGATAATAAACTGAATTGGGTTAAAAACACTCCCCCCATCCCCGTAGGTCTGGTATTCTTCATGAGCTCCTGGTTCTCTCTAGCCTGGGGTTGTCTACAGCTAAGCAGCTTCTGGTTTTTCATTTTATTTTTTAATTTACTGGGAGTCACTTTCTGACCTTTCAGGTCATGCCGACGTCCCTCTCCATGCAGATATAATGACCTCAATATGGCCCAGTCTTATGCTGACCTGCCTCAATTCTTTTCTGTTTTTTCTTTTCCAAACACACAATCATCTCCCACATTTTTGAGGCTCGTGTGGGTCATCAATCTTGTCCCATAAGGAATTTCCACCCGTTGATCTGTAGATAACCTATCATGTCTGCAGGCATTTCAGGGAAACTCACGCTCTGTAGTTGTTATTTCTTAGACTCACAGGCCTCCCTAATGGCTCGCTATTGCTCTGGACTCAGCATCCGATAAACTCTTGTGGGAATAAACCCCATTTCTTAGCTGGCGTCAGCCTTTATGTGGGTTTGGAGGATTTTGCTTTTATCTCTAAAGGTTTCACCCTCACGGCTATAGGAGAAGGGGACGCTGATGAAGTGCTTGTGGAAACTGTTTTACTATTTGCCAAAAATAAACGTATTGGCTAGGTATGGTGTTAAGAAAAGAAATGCAGAACAACACATGGTGATGGATTTTGTGAAAAAGATGGAAATAGCTGTGGTGAATATGTACTGTGAACATGATCGACTACAAACTCTCTCTACTTTTAAATCGTGTCTAAAACCCATCTGTTCAGAATTGCATACTCATCACTTTTAGTCTATTTTTCCTTGTTTAGCATTTATACTTACTTACATTATTTTTTTTTAATTTTTGTGTTTACTGTATGTTTTTATTTTGTTGTACTAATGTAAGGTGACCTTGAGGATCTTTAAAGGCCCCTATAAATAAAATGTATTATTATTATTATTATTATTATTTAAGAAGAGGGAGGATCATAGAGTGGCATATAAGAGTGTAGGTAAGTGTGCACAAGTGGACTTCACCTTACACAGATGGTGGGATCTTAAAGACATAGGAAGCTGCAAGGTGCCATCAGTGGAGAAGGTAAATTGTTTTCTTATATTGTGCAATGATGTTTGCATTACGTTTTCATATATGTTCAGGTAGGTAGGTTAATAGATGAAAAGTGGCACTTCCAGTTGATTTTAAACCAAAACTGTGAGCATGACCTGCTCTGAACCAGGCTTTGTACACAACAAAAGTTACCATGACACTGAAAATTCTGACTTAAAGCACAGCATAGCTTGCTAACTTTCTTTGCTTAATTTTGTTTTTTAGTCTAAAGCCAAAAAACAACAACCAAAACAGCAGCAACCAAAAAACAACTGTTATCTAACAAAGTCTCTCTCCCAAACCGTGAAATCCATGAGCAATTGTGTTAACATTAGGGATGTAAATTTTTATGGTAAACAGACTCTGGGGCAAAATGTTGTCTTGAACTGATACGACAGGCTAAATGGTAAAGTTTTTAACACACACAAGCCTGAATCTAAAATCTGGGGCAAAACGAAGGAAGAAACTGAGATAGATGCGACTGTTTTTTTTTTAATCCATCTTGGATTTGCTCTTAAATTCAATTGCCAACCAATTCCCATGGCCACTCTAATGCTGATTCTGTCAGAGTTCTTTGTTAAAAGGGGGTTTTAATTCTCCTCTGTTACCAAGGGCTTGCTCAAAAGAGAATTATTGGAATTTTCTCTCTTATATTCTAAGGGCTTGTGAACTCGGATAATCACAGGTTATCTATCATTAAATCAATTATAGGGCTGTTTCCAATTAGGTAATTAACAGAATAACTCATATTTTGTGTTATTACCAGTCTAAATTATTAGGGCCACCGAATAAAAACTGACATTAAGTCACATAGGAGTACTCAGTAAAGAGGATGATTGGCTATTAAGACAAGAGTAGGAGAAAAGGATAACGTACAGACAAACATAACAAAAAGTAAAAGGGCAAACAACGAAGTCAGAGAGAAGGAAAAGGAGAGGGCAAGGACAGAAAGGAAAGTTTGGAAGAGGAGTGGAGAAAAAATGGGAGCCAAAGAAAATGAAGAGAGAAGGAAGGGGGATGAAGGAGGCAAACGAGCTGTTGAGAAATAAGTAAACGAAGGAAAAGAGTACCACAGCCATACATAGTTTTGATCTTTTACTTTGAAGTTTTAAAAAAAGACTTTATTATTGTCTCAGTGTTAGTATTGTTTGTTAGGAAAAATTGCTGCATTCACATCATACTCTGAACACACACTGGCTCATATCACAAAGCAATGCGAGACTCAATGGCAACTTTTGTATTTATGTTGTTCACAGTCAAAACAGTTCATGTATGTGAACAATGACTAAACAATGCTTTATTAATTATAAAGTAAATGTCACTTAATTTTTAGTTTTTCATTTCAGAACAAGCATCTTTTTAAATTTTAAACAAAAAGTTTGCTCGTTTATAAACAAAATGTTTGCTGGTCACTGGTGTCGTAAACTTTCTGTACATAAAGATAAATTGCTACACTATAGTGTTATCATAATATAGATATATTATGTTTTGTAGAAAAATAACTACTATAATAATAATGATATTTTTTTTATTTTTAATGTATTAATTCATTCAGTAACTACCACCTCTTTTAATTTACCATGTGTATCTGCCAATTTACCACCACTAGAGTGATCAGTTAGCCTAACGAATGACAACACTGAAACTATATTAAAAGTAGAAATGTATACTTATATCTGAAATGGTAAAAAAAAATTATATGGACAACCCAAGATCTGCACAAGTGTTTGTGAAACAAAACACTATGCATCTGGAAAATTTGCCTGCATATTCTCTATGTTAGGTAACATCTACAGTATGACACAAGGCACAAATTCAGTTGTACAATGATTTGCAGATGACTGGGTGCAGAAAAGTACAAATGCAAGTAGTTGTGCATTAACTATTTAATATACTTACTACTTATTTCCCTTCACAAGTTTTTCTTTACATTGGTAAATACAGACAAAATGACTGCACAAGTTTAACTCCAACTCTACGTTATTTTTGCCGCTGAGGCTGCTTTGCACCAGTTTGATATGAATACAGCTGTAAATTGAATTTAAATGGATGTTTGAAAAGATGATTTAACACCAATTAGTTGAATGTCTATGACACAAACATTGTCTATGGCTGTAAGGTAAGGACACTTTTAGCCATCAATCATCACTCTCCTACCCGTGTTAGATCTTGACGCTCTCAATGCCGTAAACGTTGTAGCCTTCTTTATAGGTGGCGTAGTTTGGCTGGTGGCTGGGGGACAGCAGGTTGTAGTTGGGGGGATGTTGAGGAGAAGGCAGAGTGTGTGTGTAGTTTCCTGTGTGCTGGGGTGATGACAAGGTGTTGGCTGCCACCTTCATAACAAAAATAAAGTCATGGTTATTGCTGCAGTGATTTTTCTAAGAAAAATTAGTATAACTGTTATTATTGTTACTTTAAGTTACAAAGTGACAATAGTAGTTTGAGCTATAAGACCAATAATAATTGAAAAAGCAAAATATGGCAGAAGTCAAAAGAAAGAAAATAGTCTCCGTGTCCATCCATGCAAAGAATGTGGTAAAATAATAAAAAAAAAAACATGACAGCCATTTAGAACTCTCTCTCTCTCTCTCTCTCTCTCTCTCTCTCTCTGGACTGGTCTACTGGGTATGTTCCTGGTGGCCAATGCACTTTTGGGCCGGTGGGTCAATTGAAGGGCTGCTGCACACTAGCTGTACAACAGCTCATACATTCATACAACTTTCATTACTTACACTTCATCATACCTTCGATGTGCACGCACCTTGAAGAAGAGTTTAGTGTGGAAAAAGTAGTGAAAAGGTGGAGCTGTAAAGCTAAATAGAAAAAGAAACTAAAAGTAGATGCAGTAAAATATGTCCAGTTAACCAACACGTTAGCTGTCGGGCCTGCTGCTGCACCGTCAACAGCAGTACCAGCAACAACTAGTAACAAGCCCTGGTTCACAGGAGGCTGCTGTTGGTAGCACCAGCTGTGGAGAAGAGTAGGAGGTGGGACAGCAGTCTCAACAACTAAGTGAGGAAGAGATGGAGTAAGGTGAAATTAACATAATTAGGAAAGGAAAGATTCAAGGATATAGGTAAAATGAATGGCTACTTTGACCATAAACCACTCCTAATAGCTAAAGTGTGGCTTTTAATTGTAACATGTTGCACTGCAGTGCAACTAAGATGTCCTAACAAAAGTACAACTGTACCAATAACAATTAATATCTATAATCAACATAATATGTGTATACATGACATATTTATTTAATTTATTTTTGAGTGATCATGGTGGGCTTCCTGCCAGGGCCAAATTTTTGTCCCAGTCCAGCCCTGTCCACAGCCCAAGGGCCAGAGTTACTAACCTTTGCACCAGTGCAAAGTGTGTTTTGGTGTAAAAATTAAAAGTAAGTATTTAAAGTTTAAAAAAAAAAAGTATTTACTAAGACAAAATTTTGTGTAAGAAGTGGGACCTGATATTTTTGTGACTCACCCTCTTGCATATGCATTTCTGTGAGTTCCTTTCTCACGGTGTGAAACATGGTGCCAACTACTAACTAATGTTTGCAACATGCAAAGTACTGCTAATTGCGGCAATATTTAACACTGAAAAAAAGCATGTTATTGTATTATCTTATGGGACTTATGGGAAACTTATTATTATTGCTTATAATATTTGTCTTTTGCTATTGCAGCAATTATTGCTGAGTGGTTAATAATTAATTTTCTGTTCTTTTTGAGTTACCTGGCTGCTGTTAGTTTTTCTGTATTATGTTTAGTTATTGTCCCCTCTGCTGTCTCTCATTTGGGCAGGTCAGTTTGTTGAGTTATGATATTTAGTTAAGTATTATTTTTTTGAGCAGAATTCTGTTTAGTTGACCTCTCTTATAGGCTCAATTAGTTCTTAAAATAGCTTATTCTGTGACTGTATATTTTTGAAATGGGGCTATAATAAAACTCATATTTTGAAGAATACACCTGTTCCTGTATGTTCTTGACTGCTTGGTCTCTAATACTCCACTTTAACGGCTCTCGGCCAACGACCCTGCGTCAGTGTGGAGGGGCCTGCAGGAAATCACCAGCTACAGACGCCCCCCACCCACTATTGAAGCAAACAAAGACCTGGCCAACGAGTTAAACACTTTCTATTGCAGGTTTGAGACGGACAGACTCCCACGCCCCACCCTCCCCTCCCCAGGGACATTGCTTCAGACATTGACCCCCAACACACCTTCCACCTCTCCGCCCTTCACCCTCCCCCTCCCCAATCCAGTCTCAACGACCACCCCCACCCTCCCCAATCCAGACCTAACGAACACCACCACCCTCCCCAATCAAGACTCAACGACCACCCCCATCCTCCCCAATCCAGACTCAACGACCACCACCACCCTCTCCAATCCAGACTCAACGACCTCCACCACACCTCTCACCCCCCTTTCCTCCTCCCTGAAACTCAGAATACACACTGAGGATGTGAGCCGACTATTCCAGAAACAGAAGCCCAGGAAAGCCCCCGGACCAGACGGCGTCTCACCCTCCTGCCTCAAAACCTGTGCTGAACAGCTGGCTCCCATCTTTACTCGCATCTTCAACAGATCCCTGGAGCTGTGTGAAGTTCCCTCCTGTTTCAAACGCTCCACCATCATCCCTGTTCCCAAGAAACCCACCATCACAGGACTGAATGACTACAGACCTGTCGCCTTGACGTCTGTGGTCATGAAATCCTTCGAACGACTGGTGTTAGCCCATCTGAAAGACATTACAGGCCACCAGCTGGACCCTCTGCAGTTTGCCTACCGGGCAAACAGGTCGGTGGATGATGCAGTGAACATGGGGCTGCATTACATCCTGCAACACCTTGACCGCCCGGGAACTTATGCCAGGGTCCTGTTTGTGGACTTTAGTTCGGCTTTTAACACCATTGTGCCTGAACTTCTTTCCTCCAAACTCTCCCAGCTCAGCGTGTCACCAGCTACCTGTCAGTGGATCACCAGCTTCCTGACAGACAGAAAGCAACAAGTGAGGCTGGGGGAGATCACCTCTGAAACCCGGTCCCTCAGTATTGGTGCCCCTCAAGGATGTGTCCTCTCACCACTACTGTTCTCCCTCTACACTAACGACTGCACTTCCAAGAACTCGGCTGTCAAACTCCTAAAGTTTGCAGATGACACCACTGTCATTGGCCTCATTCAAGATGGTGATGAGTCTGCATACCGGCAGGAAGTTGAGCGGCTGGTACACTGGTGTAGTCAGCACAATCTGGAGCTGAACACTCTTAAAACTGTAGAGATGACAGTGGACTTCAGGAGACATCCCTCAACTCTGCTCCCCCTCACCATATCAGGCAGCCCTGTGTCAACTGTGAAGACCTTCAAGTTCCTGGGTACAACCATCTCCCAGGACCTGAAGTGGGAGACCAACATCAACTCCATCCTCAAAAAGACCCAGCAGAGGATGTACTTCCTGAGACAACTGGGGAAGTACAGTCTTCCACAGGAGCTGCTGATCCAGTTCTACACTGCGGTCATTGAGTCTGTCCTGTGCTCCTCCATCACAGTCTGGTATGGAGCAGCCACTAAACAGGACAGGAGCAGACTGCAGCAGACTGTACGGGCAGCAGAAAGGATCATCGGCACCCCCCTGCCCTCCATCCAGGATCTGTACCTCTCAAGAACCAGGAAACGGGCAGGGAAAATCATCACAGACCCCTCACACCCTGGACACAGACTTTTTGATCTGCTGCCCTCTGGCAGACGGTACAGAAGCCTGCAGACCAGGACCACCCGACACAGGAACAGTTTCTTTCCCCTCGCCATCTCCCTTCTTAACAGTTGACCTGTCACACTGCTCCCACTGCCAGACTGCAGCTGCACCTTATGTACATTTTGTAGTATTCATTCCACCTCATTCATTTCTGTATTTTATGTATATAAGTTTAGATTCGTTATTTATAGTTGGTTTACACAGCTTTGTGTATGTATGTGTAATGTGTATATATAGACACGTGTGTGTGTGTGTGTGTGTGAGATTTACATTGCTGTGCTTGAGAGCCACCATCTACCGGAACCAAATTCCCTGTATGTGTCTGCACATATACTTGGCCAATAAACACGATTCTGATTCTGATTCTGATTGTGTCAGTTTATTAGGAATGTCAGACAAAAATGTGATTAAAACATATAGATTACCAAGCACAGGAACCAATCTTCTTTCAGCTCTTCAGCTTTTGGCGTTGAGTTCATTTCAATGTACTATAGCTTCTGTGGCAGGGATTTTATTAGCTTTGTTCCAGGTGGTGACGTTACTAATGAAAAGAGTGTAGAGGTCCAGCGCATTCCCAACTAGCGAGGATGCCCTTCAGCAAGTAAAACAGGAGTTTCAAACTAACCAAATACATGTATTGTTAATCCCTGAAACTGACCATGTGTTCCATAATAGGAAGTACACATTCTCAATTATTGTGCAAGTATTTTGCTAATCTATAAACATTATAATAAGTGTGATATCCAGGGGTGTATCCAGGGTCTGTTTATGATGCCTCTGATTTCCAGGGGAGCAGACTTTTTCAAAAACTGTAGGACGGAGAGTATAGAGAAGATTGGCTTTTAGGAGTATCTTTTTTATTTTCCAATGATCAGGATTTCATTATGATGATCATCTTAGTTCAAGGTGTTCATGGAAATTACCCCTTACACTCATGGATTATGACACAGGTTCAAAGCCTGACCACATCACCAGAGCAGCGCTACAACCATGGCCACATCTGTACCCGAAGCACGTCAGTTACCGAAGCCTGTTTCCATTATAATGACTATAACGTACACATGTGTGGCAATTGTTTAAAGGGTCATTGTGCTGGCTGTTTTACCATTTGACACTCAAAAGTGTTCCCAATGCCATATTCCGAAATCAATTCATTAAAATAAACTAACATCCAAATGACATCCTGACAAACTTGACTTTACTTGTAGAACTGTGATTATGTACAAATGTAGGTATAATATGCTTACATTTGCATCATGTAAAGTGTATGGTATACATGACCTATATGTCTGGTTTCTCTCTGGTCTCCAGGACACTTCCTTATCAGTCCATCCAATCCTTGTCATCCATGATGAGTGAAGCTTAAACTCAGTGTTCCAGTTATATTTCCAAGTACGCCAAGTATTTTTGCTAAACCAGATACTGCTGCAGTCATGCTCTTATGTCTGGGTCACAATGCTTTTGCATTTCCTTACGTCCTATACACTTCCTGATATGAGCTGGAGTTGACTCACCAAGTTTGGCAAGCTCTCTTGTAATGCCGATGTCTGCTTTGTCAGGCTTTGAGTATTTTCACGGCAATATCAGTGGGGTGGGTGGGTTTGTTGATTTTAAATATTTACACTGTAGCTGCGTCCATTCAGTAGACCTGGTAAAAAGTCACCTCTGCTGAAATGTGCACAGCAGTTGAAATTTTCCCTATTCAAGTCTAAAGCCCAAGTTCAAGAGTCACATTGTGTTTTTTTGCCCTGTCTCCCTCCCCTTATTCTCAACAAGTTTCATTTCAAGTCAATACAATTTTATTTATATAGAGCCAAATCACAACAACAGTTGCCGCAAGGTACTTTGTCTTCTAATATAAAAAAATTAATGCAAGGAAAACAGAGAAAATCCCTACAATTATGTGTCCCCCTACGGGCAAACACTTTGGGGACAGTGGGAAAGAATAACTCCCTTTTAACAGGAAGAAACTTCCAGAAACCTGCAGAACCAGGCTCGGGGAGGGGGAGCCATTTGCCGTGATCGGTTGGGGCCAGGCCAGGAATAAAGTCTATTAGATAGATAAGATGGAAGCCACCTCATACGCTTAATACCTACAGCATGCTGTAATCTGTAATAAAATATGGTTAACAGGATCAAACATCGCACTGACTGAGATGAGTCAACAGTCAGAGCCCACAAGATCATTTCATTAATGCTTTGCTTTGCTGTGATAAGCTCTGAAACCTGACTGAAACTCTTTAAACCACTGCTCTGCAAATCAGTAAGCTGTTTTACAACTACTCCTTCAAGAAATTTAGAGATAAAAAGAAATTTGGTGTATTGTTATAGCTAAGACAGTTTGGTTAAGTGATGGTTTTTCAAGTAACAGTTTAACTACTGCCCCCCCTTAAAAGCCTGTGGTATGTAGCCCATTAATAGAGTCAGACAGATTGTAATAAGACTGAAGCATTAATTACTTCCATTCCATTCTTAGAGCTGTCTTATAGAAATGGGGTCTAATAGACACAGGTTTGTATGAAGTACTTAAGTTAGAGAAAAGAATCTAAATGGATATCAGTAGTAGTAGAAGTGACAGTGCATAATGTGTCTGTGAAGGTTCTCAGACATCCAGGTCATCGTAGTCTACGGAGCTTGGAAAAAAAACGTCTGGACTTTTTAAAGTTTCCTTGAAAACGTTTCACCTCTGATCTGAGAAGCTTCTTCAGTTCTAAGCACAATTGTTAGAGAGTCCCATTTCTGGTCGTCCCTAGTTGGAGTCTGGTCTTCTTTTTGTGCATCTTTGCTGACTTGATGAAAGACCAATTGGGATTACCACATGTTTTAAGAGCCTGGGCCATTTGACCTCAAATGGCCCAGGCTGGCCATGATAGGACTGGGCTAGGTTTCACACCTTGGCTCCTGTGACTCAGTAGAGGATCAATAGGGGGTCCATGACCCTTTTGGGGACACTCTCATAGGGACTCTCCACCAATTTTTCTTTAACCTGATAGCTCTTAGCACCTGTTATTGTGATTGTATTGTTCTGTGAGTCATGCTATTTTTCAATCTTTAAAACAAATAAAAAGATTTGAAATTTGAACACTTAAAACACTGGGAAGCCTTTTTTACTATTAATTTAAAATTCATTAATTTTTAGTACTAATTAGTATCAGATAGTGGAATCCACTGGTATACTGTTATCACTTTCACGATTCATTAACCGTAAGACCTTTCTGTTTGTGGAGGATTAATTCCATCATGTTTCACATCATGTTTTTAGTGAGAATCCTCAATAAACTTTATTTCAACATTGTTAATATATAATCTTATATTATTGTTTAAGATTGAAATTCAAATTCAGCTTGTACTTCTAAAGATCATATACCTTCATTTTTTTGGCTTCTGCACGACTCTTGTAGCAAAACTCGACCAGTGCCACCATCATGGCTAATCCCAGACCTCCAACCAGGATGTAGAAGACTCCTGCTACATTACTAAGAGAGAGTGCGCTGGTCTTCTCCTAGTATGCACACACACACACACACACACACACACACACACACACACACACACACACACACACACACACACACACAAGGAAGAAAAATCATCAGAAACCCCAGAGAAAGTTCTAGCGGCATGCTCTTATATTAATAGCTAACTTTATTTACTGGGAAGGTCTACTCAAAAGTAGACTCAAACTGAACCTAAATCAGTCAAGCTAAATATATTATAAATGACCTAGATTAAAACTTTACATGTAGAACACTGTCTTCAACCTTAATCATTCTGTATCTCTGCATATAAGAAACATTTCAAGCCTTTTTTGTTTTATTTTCAATGATTATGGCCTCAAGTTAATGAAAATCAAAAAGTCAGGATCTCAGATTATTAGAATATTTCAAAGTGATTATTGCAACCTTGGTGTCAAAAAGGTCAGGAACTGGGACAAGCTTCACAATACTAAATAATGATAACAGAAATAAATTTTATCTGTCACCCCCTCCTTTGATTTTTTTACGTTACCATGTTGGAGAGGTTTGTATGCCCTAGTGATCCTGGAAGCTATGTTTCTAGGGCCGATGGCACCTCGTAGGATCCTGGGTGAGAGGCTAGACTAAGAGCAATTCAGAACAGTCTTATGATGATTGAAAAACCAAGGGCCCAAGTTACCTTTCTTGAGCTCCACAGTGGAGCGAGGGCAAGAGCCTGAGAACAAAGAGCCTGCAATGTATGGTATGTATGGTAATGGCTGGGGTGTTGGGAAAGTAGAGGCCCTGATGTTCTGAAATTTAGCTTTCAAATTTGGCTACAGGGACATGGAATCTGACCTCTTTAAAGGGGAAGGACCTTGAGCTTGTCCATGAAGTTGAGAGAGACATGAGGTTGAGTTGGACTCACCTAATCACGTAACTTGTACATCTTAGGTTCTAAAACCAGCTATATGTATTGAACACTTGGATGAAGAGAGGAGCTGAACCTGTAACTGTTTAGTATCTGGTAGTCAGTTGGATCACGTAGCGGGGGAAGAAGCCAGACACATCAGCTGCACAATAAAATACACTGAGTGAGCTGGCTACAACCCAGATCTGTGAGATCTTCAACTCCCACAGCAGCATTCCAAGGCAGGCTGGGTACAGTGTTTGAATGGACAGTATTATTCATCTAAGGCTAAAGCAGCTGTCGGGAACTATTGTCATAAGGTAATTGGTGGATGAGGGGAACAACTTGCACATCACTTGGGCCCTGCACCCAGAGAGACCACAACCAATCTGTTCACTCTGTGTTCCTCAAGGCTCTTGCCATTTTGGCCCAGAGTTGGTTGATATGCCTCTTTAACACTGTGAAGGTCTGGGGTGGTACCTCTGGATTGGCAAACTAGAGTGATGGTTCCTCTTTTTAAGAAAAGGGACTGGTAGTTGTGGTAAAACTTCAAGGGGTATCAACTTCTCAGCTTTCTGGTTGTGGAACATCAGAGCAGTTCTCCTCTTGTGGAAATTGCAGCAGACATGGGAATTTGCCCAATTAAACAGAATACATGCAGAAGTGTGGTCCATGGCTCAGCTGCAGGGGAGGGGTGGAGCAGTGAGCTCAAGGGGCAGTGACAGGGAGGTTGGTGGCACAGGTGTGTTTTATTTTAGTTATTGAGCTCTTTCTCTCTTCCTGTGTGATTTAGTGAAGCCGGAGCAGAGAGTGGAGAGGTGTGTCAGAGTGCAGCTGTAAAGCTGCGCCCATGGGTGCCGAGCCAGAATAACAACAAAGAAATTGTCAGCAGTGTGTGTCACAGCAATAAAAAGGGAAAATAAAAATAATAAACAGTGTGTCCACTTTTGGTCCATTTTCACACTGGTGCCAAAAACCCTGTTGCCATGTCGGACCCGCAAGCCATGCCACCTGTGCAGCCACTGCAGATTCCAGGCCTGCCGGATGACGGAGGAGGAGCAACCGTTTGCCTGGGCCTGGAACCTGCATGATGCGTCGGCGAGGTGGCTACAGCCCGGGAAGTCCAGAAGGGGAGGCCCACATGCTAGGGAAAGTTGTGCAGGAGCAGTCCATGGAAAAGGGCTGTCTGCAGACACATAGCGGTGGGTGCATTGCCACCAGTCCGCGAGTGTGGGGGTGGCTGTCCATTTTGCTGGCAGCCAGAGCGGAGGGGCCAGACAGCCAACAGGGACACAGGCCCCTGTGACAGTGCTGAGGCGATGGGTTCCAGCAACTGCTCCAGTGGAGGGCCCCCTACACTGCACCCCAGTAACCTCTTTCTCTCCATTCTGCCTTCCCAGGGCCCGGAAGGGGCTGGCGCTGCACCCTAGCCATGGAGGGCGGGACATTGTTTATTGTTAGAAGACAGGCTATATCGAGTGAGTCGTGACACTCGCACGGAGGAGACACACACCCAGTTGTTGGTACCACAAAGCCGCCGAGAAATGATTTTCCAGGCAGCTCACTATAACCCTAAGACAGGGCATATGGGATTTGACAAGACTCTGGAGCAAATTATGACCCAATTTTATGGGCCAGGTATCCGAGAGGATGTGCACCGCTGGTGCGCATCTTGTCCGGAATACCAACTCATTAACCAGCCAGCCATACCAAAAGTGACTTTGCGAACCCCTACCATTGTTGGAGGTCCCATTTGAAAGTATTGGCATGGACCTCATCGGGCCATTTCACCGGAGTGCAAGTGGCTATCACTTTGTATTGGTTCTAGTTGATTATGCAATGCCAGAAACACCCAGAAACAGTGTCGTTGCAAACCATCACTGCAAAGAGTGTGGTGCAGGCACTGTTTCAGGTCATCTCCCGAGTCCGTATTCCGAAAGAAATACTGACTGACCAAGGCATGTGGTTCATGTCTTGCACACTGAAGAAACTGTACAAATCATGGGGCATTAAATCTATTCAGAAAAGCGTCTACCACCCTCAGACTGATGGGCTGGTGGAGTGGCTGAATAAGACTTTAAAGTCCATGATTCTGAAGTTCATACATGAGGATGAACACAATTGGGATCACTGGTTAGACCCTCTGCTATTTGCAGTGCGGGAGGTGCCCCAGGCCACCATGGGATTTTCTCCCTTTGAACTACTGTTTGCCAGGAAGCCGTGTGGGGTGCTCAATCTAATTAATGAAAGCTGGGAGGAAGGTCCAGCAACGTCAGCAGCATCTGTATAACAGAGTGGCCAGGCAATTTTCACCAGGGAGACAAAGTGCTTGTATTACTACCTTCTTCTAGCTCTAAACTACTCACCAAGTGGTAAGGGCTCTTTGTGGTCACACAGCGAATGGGGAACGTTGACTATGAGGTCTCGCGGTTGGACAGAGAGGGGGCCACACAGATTTGTCATCTCAACCTCCTTAAAGCATGGAGAGAGACTGAAACTGCGTCTCTGGTGAGCCGGGTCAAGGAGAGAGATAAGTTGGGGCAGGAAGTACCAAATTGCACCATTCCCACCTCCCTCCATTGCAACGACCATCTCATACAGGCCCAGAGAGCTGATGTTGCCACATTGCACCAGTGCTTTGCAGACATGTTCTCCCCCCTGACCAGCTGTACGTCTCTCATCAAGCATCATTTTGAAACACAACCTGGCGTGACAGTGCATTCATGACCCTACAGGCTTCCTGAACATAAAAGACAAATTGTTCAGATGGAATTGGCTGAAATGCTAAAAATGGGAGTAATAGAAAAGCCAAACAGCACCTGGTGTAGCCTCATAGTTCTTGTAGTGAAGAAAGATGGGTCTATATGGTTCTGTGTTGACTATCAAAAGATGAATAAAGTGTCATGCTTTGATCCTTAACCCATCCCCTGGGTTGACGAGCCCCTGGACCAGTTGGGCACGGCCCGTTTTTTCATGACACTGAATTTAACCAAGGGCTACTCACAGTTTCTCTTATCTGCAGATAAGAGGCAAACTGGTTTTTGCCAGTTCGGTACACTTCTTTTTGGCTTGTTTGGGCCCCGGCCACATATCAGCACCTCATGGACTGGGTGCTGTGGCTGCACGCTGCAATGCTGCCGCCTACCTGGATGATGTTATCATCTACAGTGACACCTGGGCGGAGCATGTGCAGTGGGTGGCAGTGGTCCTGGAGTCCCTGAGGCAGGTGGGACTCACAGCCAACCCGAAGAAGTGTGCAGTTGGACAGAGGGAGGTACAGTATCTGGGGTACCACATGGGAGCCAGGCAGGTGCGTCCACAGGCGGAAAAGACAGCAGCTACTGCACCCTGCCTGCGCCCCAAGACAAAAAAAGAAGTGAGACGGTTCCTGGGGCTGACAGGTTACTATCACTGGTTTGTGCCCGGGTTTTTTGACCTGACCAGCCTCTTGACTAATCTCACCCGAAAGGGTGCTCAAGATCTGGTCCAGTGGACACGGCTGTGCTAGGCGTTTGTGCAGGTGAAAAAATATCTCTGTGGGGAGCCACTGCTCCACACTCCAAACTTTTCTATCCCTTTTCTTCTGCAGACTGATGCCTCAAACAGAGCGCTGGGGGCCGTTTTGTCCCAGCAGGCAAGGAGGGTCGACTGGCCCGTACCCTACATCAGCTGGAAGGAAAAGGAGTGCCTGATGGTTCAGCCGGATGGCTCCCCAGCCTCAGTTGGGCGGTGGTGGTGTGTGGCGGAGGTGTGGTCCATGGCTCAGCTGCAGGAGAGGGGTGGCACAGGTGTGTGGTGTTTTAGTCAATGAGCTCTCTTTTCCAGCTGGAAAGCTGCACGCATAGGTGCTGAGCCGGGAAAAACGACAAAGAAACTGTGTGTGTCACGGCAATAAAAAGGGAAAATAAAATGGCCTGTATTTGTATAGCGCTTTACTAGTCCCTAAGGACCCCAAAGTGCTTCACACATTCAGTCATCCACCCATTCACACACACATTCACACACTGGTGATGGCAAGCTACATTGTAGCCACAGCAACCCTGGGGTGCACTGACAGAGGCGAGGCTGCCACCGGGCCCTCTGACCACCACCAGTAGGCAACGGGTGAAGTGTCTTGCCCAAGGACACAACAATGTGTTTTGTGGACTTGAAAAGGCATTTGACAGTGTCCATCGGGATGTACCTCCAAGTCTGATGTCATGATTTTCATCTGGAAATAGATGGACTGCCCACTATGGGTTAGGAATGAGTTGCTGCGTGGAGGAGTATTTTGATGTCTTGCAAGTGAGGGAAGGGTGGAGTAGGAGATTAACAACAAACTGGTAGCGCCTCAGTGACAGATCTTTTCCTTGATACCTATAAATTTTGTTTCAAAGATAGTTCCTTCCTCAATGGGCAGAAAAGGTCTGTTAATACACTTTTTGGTTAGCATTATACATGTGAATATTGTTGAACTGTCTCTGTTCTTGACATTACCTAAAGCTGCAAGTAATCCATACTAACTACTGTGGAGTCTTACCGTGTATATTGAATGTGTGAACAGACAGTGTGTTTGACTGACCCACAGACATAAAACTAACCTTATTTGTGGAGTCCTTGAAGCCACATTCTCCTTTATCGTACCACCACTTGTTTTTCATCTTGTCTAGGGTCCCTTGCTCATTCAGTTTCAATACGGCAAGGTTTACTGGCACTCTTCAATGGGAATAACATAAATAACATCATTATCAATGTTATCTTATGTTATTAATGAGGCAGCGGTTCTCAAACTCTGGTCTAGCCACCAAGACAGGTCCCTCATGTGCTACTAATTATTCATCATTAAAACTTTCATTGCAGTATTTGAAAAGATTACTTTCAATGTAAAGATCATCTAATGGCTTTCTTTATTTTGTATGAGACACCTTTTAGCAAGTTCACTGTCTGTTGATTGTCAAATATTAAATACTAAAAGTATTTAGACATGACCATGAACAGGAAGTCTGTAAAGACTCTGTGGAATAATCTTGTTTAATTTGGCAAAGCTGCTTAAAGAAAATCTTGTGTTGTCAGGGCCTCTCTGCTTGGCCCTGGAGACAGAGAATGAGATGTGCTCAGCGAAAAGGCTTTCTGCTTTTTCAGTAGCAGTACTCCTCCAGGGCAGAGCCATTGATAAATAGAGTTTGGGCAGTTGCACAAACTCTTTATCGACAGCTCTTCTCCTGCACTGTTGCTACCATCTGGTGTGAGGTCACCTGACCCTGATCTGTAAGTCCTCATCTGCCTGCAAGTGTGCTCTGAACCTGACCTCAACCAAACAGGGGCAACATATCAGCAAAAGAAGCATTACAGACTACAATGCTACATGTTCTGGTTCCTTATTGCATCTGCTAAATCTAGTAGTTCTAGCGTATTTGTTTTTCTTTGTTCTTCAATTTCTGTAGGGGGTTACAGCTAGCTACTAGTGTTTGATGTCACATGTGGCATTGTAACTCTGTTTCTTCTTTACACTTTTTACATTTAATAACCCAGTGTCACCTGTGTGTTGTGTGCTGTAGTGTATGTGTGTGTGTGTGTATTAACCTTGCTCTCCCCTCCTCCGCTGCCGCATTCTCCCTTGTCATACCACCACTTGTTTTTCAGTTTGTCCAGCAGCCCCTGCTCGTTCAACTTTAACACCGCCAGGTTCACCGCATTTCTACATGAACACAGTGGCTGTTAGCAGTTCAACTCTTGCCAGTGTCTGTCCTCCTGCTGATATGCATGTTAATAGGATGTAAATAATAATAATTACTGTAAACACAATAGAGATAAAAGGAAATCGATTTTCTCATAACAGTTATCTTGAAGTAATATTTATATAATATGGTGTTTTGGTGGCTACACTCATGGAAATCAGAATGTTGTGTGGTATGTCAAATTTATATTTGTCGTTATAAAACAGAGATACACAGAGATGGATTTTTGGTTCTCATACAGTTGTCAAAAGTTTACATTCATCACTGAGATGAATGCCATAGTAATTTGGGACTTTTATATATGTATATATCAAACTAAAACAGTTTTAGATACAGTACCTGAATCTCAAATATCTATAAAGATTACTTGAAAAGATAACACTGAATGTGTGCAAGGTTATTTGTTGGCTTCAATATGTTTTTGTAGTGTGGGGCTTAAAATCTACATCACTGCACTGTTAGGATTTAAAAGTACCAGTCTCTTGAGCCCCACTTTTGATACAAGTTGAGTGAGCAGTGCTTTGTCTTCCTGCCAGGTCCTCTTAAATCACATCTATTGACTTCAGAGGGTTAAGATAGTGTTTGTATAGTTTTGAGTCCGCATGTAAACCTTTGACCATGTGGATTATAAAAAATAATTTTTTTTACTTGTGCATCCAATTCTTGTTTTTTTAAGTAATTGAAGATATATGCCGTACAATTATTCCACCCTAAAAAAAAAACCCAGTTGTTCTTGCTCTGTAATTAAAGTAAGTAGAGTGCCCCTGATATCTCAGTATATTAGGTGTTAGCAGTGTGTTACGGAGGATGAAATAGACTGTCACTCAAACCTCCAGTGTAGAATTTAGCACTTTTTAAATAGCTTTTATTTTTAATAAACTGCTGCCAAATCCTGCCCATTTATACAACTGCAATCATTCATCAAATTTTTTCGATTTCTCTATCTACACCTATGTAAAAAGTGTGAATCTGAACATAACATTCACACTTGAGATAGCTTTCAGGGTGATTCTAGTAAATGGCAATGATTAGGTCATTTTTTAGATTTTTTGTAAAAGTTACAGCAATGAAAAATGATTGCATAATTAAACTCGGAGTAGCTGGAAAAGTGAAAGTGAGAGGTTTTGTAATTTGGTAAGACATATGTCAAGGGCTAGGTTAATGCCTTTGCAGATTACCAGTAATACTTTATGGGTATTATGGCCAGTGTTGGGAAGGTTACTTTTAAAATGTATTCCATTACAGAATACAGAATACATGCCCCAAAATGTATTCTGTAACGTATTCCGTTACGTTACTCAATGACAGTAACGTATTCTGAATACTTTGGATTACTTAATATATTGTGGCGAGTTCAGACAAGGAGGAGACGGAGGTATCGTTTGGTCTTGCTTCCCGTGAGCTAGCCAGGGAGCACAGCCGTTTATTACATTTGCAGAAGAACACACTGCCACTAGCTAACTGCTCAGCGCGGCAACCACAACACACATAGGGCGCCCTCTGACCCCGGAAGGACACACCGTCGCAGCGAGAGGGCGTCACCCGTCACCATGGCAACATACACAAAACATAACTGTACAAGCAGAACCCCGAACAGCCCTGACCCGCTACAATATTATCATGCTTTTTACAACAACGTGAATGTACTATTGCTGTGTGATTTATTACTATTACTGAAGGTCCGCGACTCCGAACTGTAGTAAAGGGACCTCTGACTAATGCTGGGCTCACACTGTGCGATTTTTGGCCCATTTTGAGCCGATTTTTGAGTCGTGCGATCGTTTTGGCGATCGGCCCGATTTTGGCCTTCACCGTGCGTCGTGCATCGTGTAGTATACGTGGGGTAACGAGAAGCGATTGACACCTCACGACCAGCTCCCGATCATCAATCGCTTGGTCGTGAGGGTGTCACCGCAGTTTGCCACACTGCGCACGCGCAAACACAAATGTCAGCGAAAAAGACGGCGTAGCACGGCAGTGCAGCGTGTGATCTGGACACAAGCGATGGAGGCACAACCTGTAGAACCATCCGAGCCCTTTCGATGTGGCCTCACAAAATTATCACGACCACAACAACCTTGAAAATAGTTGGATCGACACTGCTGCTCAATCACAGCTGCCTGACCAATGTTTTTCATTAGCAATTTAGTAAAGTTGATGGTGGTGGTGTGTCTGTGTGAGTGAAAGACGGAGAGGGAGAGCGAGCGACAGAATTTCTGTTATAACCTTCATTTTTATGGACGCACAGTGTGAGCACTCAGGTCGCATCAGAGCATCGGGCCGTATAGTGTGAGACCCTGCATCGTGACCTATGAACTTCTAACCCCTGCGAGTCAATCGTACAGTTTGAGCAGGAGCTCAATCGCGCGACTGAAAAAAATCGCACAGTGTAAGCCCAGCATAA
The DNA here is from genome assembly GCF_057382275.1 of Copadichromis virginalis. Classification (NCBI taxonomy): domain Eukaryota; kingdom Metazoa; phylum Chordata; class Actinopteri; order Cichliformes; family Cichlidae; genus Copadichromis; species Copadichromis virginalis. The sequence goes on along the minus strand of NC_140623.1, from coordinate 2,206,977 downwards.
TACGGCGGGGTCCCTGTCGGCTGGTAGCCAAAAAATAGCTCTACTTTGTTGTGTGGGTCAACTTTTCTTGCGACAGACAGAGAGAGGCGTTGAAAGGCTGCTCCAACGGAACTTGTTGTTTTCGGAGGAAAACACGAACACAGTGTACAGTCGAGTCTTAATACCTTACTTACAACTGGGCTCGTCAGGCACTCTTCTTGGCTGCAGTGGTTATTATTATATTTACATGCTTCCAGCTCCCGTTTTTGCTCGATGACTGCTCGTACCTTTCCACTCCCCTTTTTCTCCCTCCTCGCGCTCACAGACACATAACGTGTATGGCAGTCCATTCTCCCTGCAGCACGGACTACACTGAACATGATGCTACATTCTTTAGAGCTATGCTTGTAGCATTCTGCCTGTTAGCTTAGCACAACAACAACAACAACAACGAAAAGGCGCTCTCTCACCCAGGAAACACACAGTCGCAGAGAGAGAGAGAGCGTCGCCCTGTAACCATGGCAACCGTAACGCTTCCGCCTGGAACAAAAGAACGTAGCTGTCAAACAAAACCCAAACAGTCCTGACCCGCGACAAAATGAAACAGGAAAGTACCCCAGTGTATTCCATTTATTTCAACAAAGTAACTGTATTCTGAATACCACCTTTTTAAATGGTAACTGTAACGGAATACAGTTACTCATATTTTGTATTCTAAATACGTAACGGCGGTACATGTATTCCGTTACGCCCCAACACTGATTATGGCATACCTTAGAATGATATGAAATATATTTAGAATGGTGAGTTGCTCAAATTCCAATTATAAATATCCATTATAAACCAGCATACCTTTATTATAATAAACTAGTACCTACTCTATAATAATGTTCCACATAACCAGACTAGGAGCTGATTGCACACACATTGTCAGTGTCATCTCATACTGATGCTTGGTCTTGAGTCCCTTTTAATGGTACATTTAATGGTAGTGCCATTTTAAAATATTTTCTACCAACTGGAATTGTACAGGCTTGTTCAGTTTTGGTGGTTCTAAGCCTGTATGTATGCTATATTTCCATCCTGATACAAAAACAGTCCCATTTAAAAAAATATATATAGATCTTGGATTAGATTACCAGATCATTCAAGGCACTGGTTGCCACCAGCAGCACCGTTAATAAAGAGGGTACTGGTAGAAACTATGAAGCAACAGTCAAGGAGAGGAGGAAAGAATGTCTGAAGACAGCTGATAAAGTAGGAGTATGAAGTTGAGAATCTAAACTGTGACTATTGCGGTGAAGGGAGGAATGAGTCTGAAAGGATACAGAGAAGGAATTATTAATATATACATTTGTGCAAGTGATGAGGCAGAAGAGGATTAAAGCCAATAGCATAAGCAGCTATGGCTAACAGGAAGAAAAGGTCATCTGGTAATTCCGAGGTAGGTTGTTTGCACCCTGGCATTTCCAGTCAGCATATCAAAATGTCCTTTGGCAAGATACTGAACCAGTAAACACTAATTAAAATATATCTCAAATAATCAATGAACCTGCCAGGTCTATTATAAAGAACATTCCCTGATCTGTAATTTATCTTTTGTACTAATGGAAGTGACAGCGTCATTGGACAAGGTGTTAATGATTTAGGGCTTGAGCTACAATCCTATTGCATGTTACAGAAAAACCACCTTAAGGGAACCTAGAATTATTTTTAAGGGAAAAACAAGCTATTTCGCACAGTCTCACAGAAGCCAGTAGACCTGGGGAGGGAACTTAAAGGAGAATGCCTGGTGGCCGTGGCAACCCAAAGAGATAACCCACATAGCAGACAGGTTTGGCCTGGATCTGGTATCAAGCCAGCACTGCTGGCTGACTTCTGGCATGGTAAGTGGTATGTCATCCAGATATGGGCCAGGCCCGGCGTAGATGGCACTGTTTATGTGATGGCATGCCACATCTGTCCCAATTGTGGTTTGGTTTATGTGGCCCAGGCTCATAGAAAACAGGTCCGGCCCGGATCTGGCACTTCTGACTGACTAGTGTCATGGCAGGGTGTCTGTCAACCAGATGTGGGCAAGGTCTGGCAATGATGGCACTATTTATGTTCCTATTTTCCTGTTTTAGTTAGAAGACCCAAATGACATGTTACAATACTATACTGCTATGGTAGCCAATGTTTCAAATGCAGGTTTGACAGGTTTGTGAGTGTACACTTTAGCCAAAACCTAGTGAGGTTTACTCATGCTTATTACTGGGTGGTTGTAGCTCAGGAGGTAGAGCAGATCACCTACTAATCAAAGGGTTATTGGTTGAATCCCTGGCTTCTCCAGCCTGCATGTCAGGAGTATAAATGTAGTTAGGAATCACTCCGTTTAAAGAAAGTGTGTGATTGGGTGAATGTGGCATGTTGTATAGAGCACTTTGAGTAATCCATGAGAGTAGAAAAGTGCTATATAAGAATCAGTCCATTCACTGTCTGAGTTTTGTCATGTTACTTTTGCACTATTATGTTCCGGCACACGTTGTTATTACATGGCTTGATTAAGGTACACATCAGGCTGACATCTGGGGTGTGTGTGTCTGCAACTGGCCTTGTACAGGCCCATGTGTGGGCCACCTCTGGCAAACCTGATCTGGGCCACCAAAGGGCCATCATTCTTTGCAGTATGTGGGCCATGTGTAAGCACATTGTGTGGGCCAGATCCGGGCCATACCAATTTTGCTATGTGGGAACGTTGGCCTGTTCTCTTGTGTGCTCGCTATCTGCACGAGGCATAATAGGGGTTTGGTGCAGCTGGTGTCAGGCGGTAGTCAGGGACTGAGGCAACAGGGAGGTCTCATCTGAGCTGTGCTGAATGATATTCAAAGTGCAAAGAAGTCTTGGAGTCATCCAACCAGGTGGGGCAGCTGCCAGTACCCCACCTGGTTGGGTACTTGGGTACATCCTAGATCGCTCAATGATTGATTTTGTAATTGTATCATCATATCTGCAACAATGGGCTCTGGACACGTGGGTGCAGTGGGGAACTGAACTGTCAATCAATTGCCACCTAGTGGTAGGTTGGATTAGGTGGCAGGGGAGGATGGTAGACATGCCTGGCATGACCAAACGTATAGTGAGCGTGGACTGGGAGCTTCTGGCAGAAGCCCTGGCCTGTGAGATCTTTAACCCCCAGAGCTTTGACAGCATTCCAATGAAGGCTGGGGACACTATGTTCTGCACTTCCACTGTTGTGCAGAGCTGTAGCTGCAATGTGGTTCGTGCCTATATAAAAAAAAACTTGACCTTGACCTTGTCATAGTGGCAATCCCCAAACTAGATGGTGGAAAGCGGTTGTGAAGGGAGCAATCTACCTGAAAAGCAGTGTTATTGGGCTTGGTTAGTTTGTGTGACTGAAAACAGCTGACAAGTATCAGCAGCCAAAATGCACTTGGGCTCAAACAAAATCTTGGGTGTGGGAAGAATTCATTGAGGCCATAGAATGAGACTGTCAGCCTTGAAGTGATTCTGGTTACGTCAGGCAACTTAGGAGGAGAAAGCCACACTCTACACATATTTACATAGTGTACAGTGCAGCTGGAGCACTGCTGACTTCACTGATGATATGGTTTGGTGCTGAAAGTAATACTTTGAGGATCTCCTAAATCCCACTGACATATAACTTCCATCGTGGAAGCAGAATATGGGAATGACCTATGACCAGTGTTTGTGTTTTCAATTTATACAATTCAGTTTTATTTATACAGGGCCAAATAACAACAACAGTCACCTCAAGGTGCTTTATATTGTAAAGTAGACATTACTTTACAATATAAATATAATGTAAATATAATTTGTTTTCCTAACCCTACCTACACTAACAGTCATGCTTGAAACTTGAAGCAAGACATAAGATCCATCAGACTTTATCCTCCAACTGTCGCCAAAGAGCGACAAACTTTCTTTTAACAGGAAGAAACCTCCAGCTGGCTGAGTCTGACTCTTGGACTTTCAAGTTCTGTTTATTTCTTAGTTTTTGCATTGTTTAGATTTTCACCTCTGCATCTATGCATAGTCTTGCCAAAGGACATTTGGCATGCAGACTGAAGCAGCCAGAGATTGAACCACAAAGCTTGCAACTAGTAGATGACCGGCTCTACCTCCTGAGCCACAGTTTCCCGGCCTGCCTGTTTTCCCATGTGCTATTCTGTATTGCAAGGTATATATTATGTTGTATTTTGGACTTTTTTTCTTGTAGTCCCCTTCTGTCATGATGTGGAGTGTGATAGTGAGGAATGAGGACTTCAAATGCAGGATGCAAAGACAGAGTTTTAAAACAAAGCAATCCATTTGAATATAGCTGGATAAACCCCCATAATACAAAGTAACACAGTACGACATGAAAAACAGTACAACATAATGGAACACAGGCAAACTAAGGTAATGAGTGAAGTGGAAACAAAAAAAAACAAAAAACAAAACAGAAATTAAAAGTCCAAAAACACAAACACAGGGTCATAGGACGTGACAAGTCTACGTGTACAGTAACTTGTTTATCATAAACACCATATACTGATTAACGTAAATATTTTTTTAAGATTTCTAAAATCCTATGTTTGTTATGTGATCTAAAATCTTACTTATAGCCACTTATAGCAACTAATAATATAATCACTTATTGGTCAGTATTGCCATTCATATATTTTAAGTTTGATGCTTTGTATATACCAGTGTCCTACATTTTGTTTCTGAACAGAGCCCATCAGTGACTTAACACTGCTAATCTGTAACAGTGAAAAAATGAAAGAAAATCTGTATGCCCATGCTAGGAGCAGAGACCATGCAATTCAATACGGCAAGTAATTCAGTATTTAGCTCAAATCAAGACTTTTTCATAAGAGAAACTGTAGAAATGAAATGTGTGTCTCTGGTTCTACCATGATGTATACAGTGACAACAGAAATCCAATAAAGCTGTAAAGCTCCATTAAGCAAAGTTTAGCATTCATTTAAAAAAATGAAATGTACGGATCCTAACACTCAACACTGAACTCAAAACCTTATAAAGATCTCTAAATTCATTGTTCTGACTTATAAGTCCAGCGTGTTAAATCCTAGTCCTTAGCAACTAGCAACTGTTGGCTAATACTCAAGTCCTGTTCCTTACATATTGTTTAAAACATTTTCAAGGCCCATATCCTCATTGGGATTTCTTTGTTCCAATTAGCCACAATCTAAACAAACAATAGGAGTGAAATTTTCCTTCAGTCTTCTATAACTAGATAGCAGAGGTGGTAAACGTACAGAAACGTAGTAGAAGTATGGATATACGAGTGTTAAAAATTACTACAGTAAACGTTGAAATACTCAGTTCAATTCAATTATATTTATACAGTGCTAAATCACAACAACAGTCACCTCAAAGCGCTTTATATTGTAAGGTAGACCCAACAATAATATATACCAGGGGTCAGCAACCTTTAACACTGAAAGAGCCATTTGGACCTGGTTTCCACGCAAAAGAAAACACTGGGAGCCACAAATACTTTTTGACATCTAAAATGAAGATAACACTGTATATATTGTTTTTTACCTTTATGCTTTGTTTGAACAACTAAAGTGTGTTGCTTATGAAATCCATGAAGTGCTACAGAGAAAATTACATTTTATTTATGTAATTAACACATTTTGAACTCTTTAAGAAATATAACGAAAGGAAAGACACCAACATGAATTAAAATGATCCATGTAGCAAACAAAAACTGTTATATCGCCTTCGGGCTTTTGGAGCCTTGACCTGACTTTTAAAAAATAATTGGGAAAAAAAGCACTAAAAAACTAAACTTCACTAAAAAATGAAAAATAGACATTTGCAAAATTCTGTCTAAATATGTATTTGACCTGGTTAATGTGTGTGGCGGGGGTGGTCTGCAGCGCCGCTGCAGGGGAGGCGGACTCACTTGAGCGGCACCTGCAATCCGATCACGCATTTATGTCTGTGCTATCTATGCTGTTGGGTTGGTGTGTGTCGGGTAGTGATGGGTCGGTCGCGAACAAAATGGCTCTTAGAGCCGGCTCTTTGACGTGAACGATGCGAGCCGGCTCCTTATCGCAAGCCGTGGGGTTTTTTTTTTTTCTTTCTCTCACCCTCTCTCTCTCGCACTTTTTTTCACTTCACTCAGCATGCCAGCCTTGTGCTTTACGCTGGGAAGAGGGGGGAGGGGCGGTAGTTACACTGAGTAGCACAGGAACAGAGCGGGAGGGAGAGAGAGAGAAAGAGAGCCAGGGACAACAACCTCACATTAGAAAGGTATAGTAATCATCCACAGCTATTTTCAGTTGCAGATGATAAAGGATTCAGAAAGTTTATTCATGCAGGTCCATGTTCTTTTTGTTTTCATATTATAATTTATATTTAATTGTGTTGTGGTTTGCAGTGTTTTGTGTTGTTTCACTTTAAATTTGTAAAAGGAAAAAGCTGAAAATTTAAATAGTTAAAAGTTGAAATGTGAATAATTGATTTTTGTATTATATGATTTATTTATCACATTTTATGTGGAGTGAATAAATAAAAGTATGTTTACGGTGGCCCCTACAGACAAAGCACGTACAAACTTCATATCACGTACGAACTCTGAAGCACGTACAAACCCTGAAGCACATACAAACTCCAAAACATGTAAAAACACGTAAAAACTCCAAAACACGTACAAACTCCGAAGCACATAAAAACTCAAAACACGTACAAAACACAACAGAAGTGCTCCACGATGCTAGGGGCAGTGTTGAGCTTTTGTTACCTAGTGGCTACACAAGCCAGCAAGTACCAACGACCGGATTTGGTGTGTGGTAATAACAGGTAAATGAACTTTTTTTTATTATTATTTGACTATATATGAATGCTTGTGTATAAATACACAAACAATACACATATGCTTTCATGCTTTCAATTGTGTAATTTAAGTGATCTAGGTAGCTCTGTTTTGGAAGTTCAGTTCATGCTAGAAATGTGTTTTGGAGTTTGTATGTGCTTTGTCTCTAGGGGCCACCGCATATACCAGGGGTTTATGCGGTTTTGGCTGGTGTATCTGGCTCTGCCCTAGACTGGTTTTCTTCCTACTTATCAGACAGGACCTTCTCTGTTAGGACTGATAGGTTCTCCTCTAACACTGCTGCCCTGACCTGTGGTGTCCCACAGGGCTCAGTTTTAGGTCCATTACTATTTTCTTTTTATATGCTTCCTTTAGCTAGTATCATTCAATCTTTTAGCAACCTGTCTTATCATTTTTATGCTGATGACATTCAGCTCCATATGTCCTTTAAGCCTCATCAGCTGGATAGGCTGTCCACCCTAGTCCAGTGCTTAACCCAGGTTTCTGATTGGCTTTCAAGCAACTACCTTGTTCTAAATACTAACAAGACCGAGACCATGATCATAGCTCCTCCTGAGCTACATTCTAAAATCAGTCAGGTTCTTGCCTCTTTCTGTCCATCTGTCAAGTCAAATATTCGAAATCTTGGAGTAATATTTGACTCTTCTCTGGGCCTTGACTCTCATGTAAAATCTTTGTCTCGTTCCTGTTTCTATCATTTAAGAAACATATCTAAACTGCGACATATGGTTTCCTCAGCTGAACTGGAAAAACTCATTCATGCATTTGTGTCATCACGCTTAGATTACTGTAATTCCCTGTTTACTAGCTTGGATAAATCATCTCTCTCTCGCCTCCAGACAATACAAAACGCAGCAGCCAGATTACTAACTCGCTCTACCAAGCGTGTTCACATCACTCCCATCTTATATTCTTTACATTGGCTCCCAATAGAGTTTAGAATTCGCTTTAAAATTCTTGTTTTAACATACAGAGCACTAAATGGCCAGGCTCCAGATTACTTATCCAAGCTTCTTTTAAAATACACTACTGCTCGTCATCTCCGCTCACAGACTCAGAGTCTCTTAGTTGTTCCCTGTACACGATTGAAGACAAAAGGGGACAGAGCCTTTCAGTCTGTTGCACCAAGGCTGTGGAACAGTTTACCACTACAATTACGTTTGCTTGACTCTGTGGATTCTTTTAAAAAACAGTTAAAAACTCTTCTGTTCAAACAAGCCTTTTGTTGATCTACATATTTTATTTTATTTTTTTTACATTATTTACATTTGATCTTTTACATTGTATATAATGTCTATTGATTTTATTGTTTATTTTAATATTTTAATATTTGTGTACAGCGCTTTGTGATTGCCTGTCTGCGAAAAGCGCTTAATAAAATCATCATCATCATCATCATCATATATTTATATATAAACATATATAAATAAAACCACCTTTTTTTTACATTTACATGCAGTAAACGCCAGGACCACCTCCTACAACGCGGGTCTCGCCACTGGCGATATGAGCGCCTACAAAGCGGCCTCATACGGCGTGCGGCGTGCGGTGAGAGATGCCAAACGCAGGTACCGGGAACGTGTGGAGTCCCGCTTCCACCAGGGCGACACACGGAGTATGTGGCACGGACTACGCATCATTACGGACTACAAAGCCAGGGACACTGCGCCGATCAACGCCGACTCTGCATTCACCAACGAGCTGAATCGGTTCTACGCCCGTTTCGAGGTTAGCCAGGCGGCTAATGCTATCTACCGCCTGACTACCGAGGACAGTGACGTCATCAGCGAGAGACCGGTGACCAGCATCGCGGAGCATGACGTCCGAGCGGCACTGAGGAGAGTGAACACAAGGAAAGCGGCGGGGCCAGACGGCATCACCGGCCGTCTGCTGCGCTGCTGTGCTGACCAGCTAGCAGGTGTGTTCACTTACATCTTCAACGAGTCCCTGGCGAAGTCTGTGGTCCCCACATGCTTCAAAAGATCCACCATCATCCCTGTGCCCAAGAACAGCAAACCCTCATCCCTGAACGATTACCGGCCAGTTGCACTGACCTCGGTAGTAATGAAGGTGTTTGAGAGGCTGCTGAAGAACATCATCTCCTCCTCCACCCCAGACACCACAGATCCGCTGCAGTTCGCCTACAGATCCAACAGATCCACAGAGGATGCCATCGCCCACGTCCTACACACCACTCTCAGCCACGTGGACAAGAAACAGGGTAACTATGTGCGAATGCTGTTTGTTGATTACAGTTCAGCGTTTAACACAATAGTGCCCTGCAGACTGTTCACAAAGCTGAGGGATCTGGGACTTAACAGCCGTCTGTGTGCATGGGTGTTGGACTTCCTCACTGGCAGAACTCAGGTGGTGAGGGTGGGCAGGTGCTTCTCCAACAGCATCACCATCAACACAGGAGCACCTCAGGGATGTGTCCTCTCGCCACTGCTCTACTCCCTCTACACTTCAGACTGTGTGGCCACCCATGGCTCCAACACCATTGTGAAGTTTGCTGACGACACAGTGGTGTTGGGTGCCATCTCCAACAACAATGAGGCGGCCTACATGGATGAAGTGAAGAATCTGGCATCGTGGTGCCAGGACAACCACCTCCAGCTGAACGTCAGCAAGACCAAGGAGCTGGTGGTGGACTTCAGAAGGGGTCAGCACAGAGACTACAAGCCCATTATCATCAATGGAGCTCCAGTGGAGAGGGTGCAGTCCTTCAAGTATCTTGGTGTCCACATCTCCTCAGACCTGACATGGGCTGCCCACATTCAGGTCCAGACCAAAAGGGCTAGGCAGCGCCTGTATCACCTACGACAACTGAGGAAGTTCAGGGTCTCTCCAAAGATCCTCAGGATTTTCTATACAGGCGCTGTGGAGAGCATCCTCACACAGAACATGACATCGTGGTTCGGGAACAGCTGTGTGAAGGACCAAAAAGCTCTCCAGAGAGTGATCTGTACAGCAGAACGCTGCTGCAGGATTGCTCTCCCCCCGCTTCAGGACACCTACACCAGGAGATGCCGGACTAGAGCAGCGCAGATACTGAAGGACCCGTCCCATCCTGACAACAAACTGTTCCAACTTCTGCAATCTGGTAGAAGGTTCCGCATCTTCCGGGCAAGGACAGAGAGACTCAAGAGGAGCTTCTATCCCCAAGCCATCCGTGCCCTAAACACACACACCCGCCCTCTCACATCATCTATAATTGACTGAGACAGGACTCTTCCAGACACTAAACCAAGGCACAATGTACATTTCAATTCCTTTAATTTTAAATATGTTTATATTGTCTATCCTGTAAAATAGTCAGATGTCTATTCATATTAATGTACAGAATTCACCTGCTTGCTGCTACTACTGCACATTCACCCAGTGTATATACTATATGTGTATATATATATATATGTATATATATATAATGTTCTTCCTCTACACCCCCCCCAATTTTTGCACATGTCGAGGAGCATGTCAGGCTACATTTCACTGTGTGTTATACTTGTATAACTATGCATGTGACGAATAATAAAGAACCTTGAACCTTGAACCATTAGTAATTCCTTTTGTGCATAATTTTATATTGTTGTTAATAATAAATTAATTAAAGCAACAAAACAACCTGAAGAGCCGGTTTGGAGCCGAAAGATCCGGATCTTTTTAGTGAGCCGAAACGAAAGAGCCGGTTCTCTAAAAAGAGCCGAAAATCCCATCACTAGTGTCGGGCTGTGAGCTGAAAAGCTACAGCCGGCTGTATGCGTCAACAACCGTGTGTGAAAAGTGGTCGTTAAAGAGATGCTGAAAAGCATGTTCATGCAAACATCGTCGTGTCTGCCGTGATATGTTTACAATGGGACTTCTGCTCCTGAACCTCTGCGCACAGCGTCTGCAAATCGGGGCTGTACGAAGTGACTTTCATCTTTACGCAGGACTGTAAGCTGTCCTCTGTGAGGCGTAAGCTGTGTTTGTTTTTAACATAGTTCATGGTGGAGAATAGCTGCTGACATAATGTGGATCCATAATTGGCCTACCTGGGGTTGAAAGTCTCGATAAATGCACGGCGTTTCGGCAGGCATACCGGCTTCTGCGAGTGTGAAGCTTATTTTGAGCGATGAAAAAATAAAAGAATATAATTTTATTTTTATATTTCAATATCACAATAATCTTCCAATTTAGAACTACAAGGTAAAAAAGAACTAACATAAGTAAAATACACTTCAGCTAAATACTTCTAATTTATTTTCCCAAACCACGCGGAGCTGCACTATAAGGACTAAAGAGCCGCAGGTTGCTGACCCCTGATATATACAGAGGAAAAACCCAACAATCATATGACCCCCTATGAGCAAGCACTTTGGCAACAGTGGGAAGGAAAAACTCCCTTTTAACAGGAAGAAACCTCCGACAGAACCAAGCTCAGGGAGGGGCGGGGCCATCTGCTGCGACTGGTTGGAGTGAGAGAAGGAAGACAGGATAAGGACATGCTGTGGAAGAGAGACAGAGATTAATAACAAGTATGATTCAATGCAGAGTGGTGTATTAACACATAGTGAGTGAGAAAGGAAACTCAGTACATCATGGGAATCCCCCAGCAGCCTACAACTATTGCAGCATAACATCTATATTCTTAAGCAAAAAGGAAAGTTTTAAGTCTAATCTTAAAAGTAGAGCTAGTGTCTGTCTCCCAAATCCAAACTGGAAGCTGGTTCCACAGAAGAGAGGGGCCTGAAAGCTGAAGGCTCTGCCTCCTATTCTACTTTTAAATACTCTGGGAACAACAAGTAGGCCTGCAGGGTGAGAGTAAAGTGCTCTAATGGGGTGATATGGTACTATAACGTCATTAAGATAAGATGGGGCCTGATTATTACAGACCTTGTATGTGAGGAGCAGGAGTTTGAATTCAATTCTGTAACTAATGAGACACCTAGGTTTGTTCTTATTTACTCAATCAGTGATGAATAATAAGATGTTCTTATAAAGCACTAAACTATTTCTTCAGGCTAAATGATGATCTTCTACATTTGTGACATGCCATTTCCTCTCCGGCTTACGAGTTATCTGCTTTAACCTCCTAAGACCCGAACTCTTCCACGGCATGCATTTTTAATTTCTCTTTGATATTTGGGCATATTGGGCCCCAGTGAATGTAAAAACAAAGAATTGCCAGATTTTTTAAAAATCTTATTTTTGTTTTTAAGAAAAATAAGGTAGCATAGAACAGTAGCAGTATAATGTCCTTGTAAGTGGATATCAGGCCCTTGTAGAGCAAAATTGAGTATTTTGGTCTAAATAACCCAAAATGTGATGTCCACATATGTGGACGCCAGGTCCTAGGAGGTTAAGCTACGTGTTTGGAAATTATACCACAGAGTCAAATATTTCTGATTTGAGGCTCTATTTTTCACAGGAGCTATAGTATCCAGAGTCATATGTAGTGAGGTAAAATTATTAACAAGATGATCGACCTCTGTTGGAGTAGTGTCCAGGTGCAGTTTGCACTGTGCTGCAAACTGCACTCATAGCAGCAGTTTGTGTGTTTCCTGATGTCTGTTAAGCTGATAGAAATGTAGCATTTGAAATCACATGGATTACTTTAAAAAAAAGTAATCATTTACATCCTTTATGCTTACTCCTTTTCTGTACTGGTAGCTAGATGCTGAAGTACCACAAGCGCAATTTATAGACAAAAAAAACAAACAAACAAAAAGCCGCCAGCCCATATTAACACTTGAATATGGCACAAGGTTTTATCTCTTTCATCTCTTTTTATGTGATATCCCCTGGTGATTAATACATGAACAGTATTGTGTTGCATGTATTTGCTATTTAGACTCAAATCGGTTTGATGTTTGATAGCCTACAATGACGTGAAATAATAATTTCCATTAAATGTGTTTAATCAAAAGTAATGAGCCCGCTTTGAAAATGTAAGCGGTATAATGTAAAGTGCAGATAATTAAAAATTCTACGTATGTACAGTAACAAAGTATTTGTACTTCATTACTTCCCACCTACGTTATATAGTCTTTTCCTACATAATTTGAGCACTCAAAGCGCTTTCTAACTCCAAGCTTCATTCACCTATTCACAAACACAGTAATATAAGTACTTTTTGAACCTAACATTTATGCACTTATATTCCAATAGATACATTGTAGGCAACTCACAGTGGTTCAGAATGTTGGACAAGGATACTTTAACATGCAGGCTGGAGGAGCCACCAACCTTTCAATTGGTAGACGATTGATTATGAAAGAGTGCGTTTGTAGAGCATGTGGCTAAAACGGACAAGTATCCTGGCAGGAAAGTGACATATAAACTGTCATGGCGTGACTGGGAGGAACAGCCAAGCCAACACATTGATCTGAACCTGAGTGGTGTTCTCTCACAAAACTTCTAGGTTCACAGATTGTCCATGATGAACATTATGATCAAGTAAAACCATGTTTGTGATAAGAGTTGGAACCAGGATGCCATCAGTCGCAGGTTGATGATTGATTTTGCAATTGTATCATTAGACCTGCTGTCATATCTTGCACATTTGGGTGAAAAGATCCATTCACCTGGTGGTGAACAGATCAGGTGGGAGGGGAGGATGCCAGACAGGACTGGTGTATCCACATATAAAGTGAGGGTGTGCTGGGAACCTCATTCTGATCTCCCCAGTGCAGGAGACTTTTAATTTCTGGAGAAACTGAGTCTGAATGGACCATGTTGTGCATCTCTATTGCTGAGGAAAGTATGGGGCTATAGCCACCAGGGAGCCAAAAGGGAGCCAACACGCTGAAGGAGTCTGCTGACCTTGGCTAGCTTGTCGGATGCTGGAGAAAGGTACTAAGCAGAGCCCAGCTCTTGGAGTAGCTGAAGCTGAAGCATGTTGTATTATTGTAGGGTCTACCTTAAAATATAAAGCGCCTTGATGTGACTGTTGTTTCTGATGTTAAATTAGCTGGTATCTGGTGATAAAGTTCTGCTGATCTGCAGAGGGTGGTGAGATCAGCACAGCGCATCACCAGGATTGAACTGCCAGTCACGCAGGATGAGGAAGATGCAGCGGATCCTCTCTGATCCCAGCCACAGACTTTTCACACTCCTGCTGTCCGGCAGGCGGTTCAGGAGCATCCAGACCCGCCTGCCGGACACAGAGACGGTTTTTACCCACAAGCCATTAGGCTTTTCTGAACTGCTGACATTCTATACACACCATTACACACTCACTACAATTACAGGACTCTACACACTGTCACTTCAACTAATCCCACTTAAATGCTCATTGCACAAGTTTTGCACAAACTGTAAATACCAAAACTAGTCTCAAATTCTCTAAATATTTAATACTTTTTTCTCTTTATCATTATTATTACTGTTATTTCTGTTATTTTCTTCTTCATTTAACTGCACACTTTTATATGCTCATGTAAAGCTGAGGAGCACAAGCCAAAGAATTTCATTATGGGTAAATGTGGCTACACTGTTTATCTGTACATGACAATAAAACTTGAAACTGATCTGAACCGAGAACCTAGTTAGGTTGAATATGCTGAGGATCTCTGTGACCTCACCAACAAACCTTTTGTACTGAAGGAGAGTTGAAGTCACAAAGATAGTTTAAAAAAACTATTTGTGGTCCGCTTGGTGCAGCTTCTACAGTAATGTGGATAAAGTCTAAGGAGCTTGGAAAGAAAAGCGTCTGGACTTCTATAAGTTGCTTGAAGACGTTTCACCTCTCAACTGAGGCTTCTTCAGTTCTAGGGTCAAATGGTGGAGAGTCCCAGATTTAAACCCTGTTGGAGTATCCCCCCAAAGAGGGACAAAAGGACCCCCTGATGATCCTATACCTAATCACATGAGCCAAGGCGTGAAAACAGGTGTAGGTCACAATCAGCCAAGGTTTCGGGTGAGCTCATTGTGAAACCTAGCCCCACCCTATCATGTGATTTCCTCAGGTCTGTAAAACCTCTTACTACCTGTGCGCCCTGTCACAATCTTTTGGACATGGGCTTCAGTTGATATAAAATACTCGAGAATCACTTTACTGACTTGTGAATCATGATTCACAAGCCCAACTGACTCCTTCACTGACTCATCCCTGTTGCTGTTAGCAAACTAATTTCAATAGTAGAAATATATTTCGCTTATAATTAAAATTGTGGGGGGAAAAAAACAACAGCCAGTTTCTTAACAGAAACATTTCTGCTCTGAACTGGAAGAAAACACCCTGAGTAGAAAGCTCACATCAAGATAATAGCTCCTCAGTTCACAGTAGCATCGCTCTGCTAACAGCACATTTGAGTTACTCACCCCCTCCCTTCCTGTGCTGAATCGTAGCATGAACGAATCACTCATTCACCTCCTCCCTTCCTGTGCTGAATTGTAGCATCAATGAATCTCACTCACCCCCACCCAACCCCCCAACCTTCCTGGCTCACAGCTTCTTCTTCTACTTTTTGGTTGGCAACCACTGTTAAGGCACATTACCGCCCCCTGGCTCACAGCTCAGTGGACATTTAGATGAGAAAATATATATTTGACATTTGAGGAAAAAACTAATAAAATACAATAAAAATAAATAAAATAAATTTTCCCTTTAGAAATCGTAATTTTTTTTGCTCTTTTTTGCTCTATAAAAATAGTTGTTATTCTTTTTCAATCATCTTAGCAGTAGGATATACATGAAAAGAGAAACACATTAAGTTTGAGTGAAAATGTAATTTTTTTGCACTCTCTGGGCAACTGACTCAGTGACTCAAATGACTCAAAAAACCCGATTCATTTTTGTGAGTGACTCATTCAAACTCGATTCAGTAAAAACAATCAAATTTACCATCACTACTCCCTGCATTGCTTTTACTTACATTTCACATAGTTAACTTTTTTCTTTGTGGAAATGAGGCTATGGATTAAAATGCCATTGGGTGTCATATGAATACGAGGCCAACAATGGTGTAACAGCCTAGAAACCGGAAAGATAATTTTGATAAGGACCCAATGTTTGCAATTTTGCCCCTATACACCACCAGATTTTTAAATGAAACAAGATTTAAGGAGGTTAACAAAAATACTGCATGAACAGTTTAAGAATTACAGTAGTTTTATACTGAATCTCTGAATCTCACATTTTAAGAGGATTTTCTAAACTTGCTGACTACAGTACGCTTCGGAGTACGCATTTTGAGACCTATTATGTCACAGCGACGTGACCATGGCTGTCCCAATCCGAAGTGTACTCCAAATGCGGTCTCCAAATACGCCGTCGTTTTCCCCAAATATGAAGTTTGGTCCGCTGTGGACTTTGTGGTCCCATATATCGCAGAATTCATAGTGCGGCGGTGGGTGTGGATAATTTTGCTGAAAAAAGCGGCAGATGGGTTAAGCAGAGCGGCCGAAAAAGTAAACTTTCAAAAGTAAGTACTGAATATTATGTCACTTATTTATGTGCAAATGTTTAATAATGAAGAACATTAAAACATTACTGTTAGCCACATGTCGGCAAAGTTGCAAACATTAGCAATGTTAGTACTATAGCTGACCTTAATCTTACAGAGAATGTGATGATTTTATGGATAATTAAAGTCAGTCATATATCCACAAATACAACAAGATGAAAGTCAATGAATGCTGCTCGGTTTGCAGTCCTGAACATCACGGCACAAGCAGGATTCACTGCACTGTTAATGTTAGCTATGTTATATTGCTGCCTCTGTTCGGTGGTGTCGAGCCAAACGGACTTTAACGTGTTTTTGAACGAGCTGACGGTTCACTCGTTAAGCTGAAAGAAAGATGCTTTAATCACAGGACCATCACTGTACCATCTGGGAACTCTTCTTGTTGAGCACTCGTAATGACACAAACACTAAATCCTCCTTCTCTTGTGCTGTTTTGTAGCAGTGTATACACCTGAGACTGTCACCTGTCTGTCTGTCCTGCACTCTCTCTTTTTCTTTCTCTCTGATTGTGTAATAAAAGTATGAACATTCATTTATAAGTCACACTTGTGTTTGAATCCTGCAGCTTATCACACATTTGATTTCCATGTGTGACAACTGCAAGTGTCCGGAGTGAGGACAGACTGAAGGACCCACTGCTGCACATCATCTGTGAGGCTTTGCACCCCTGATGATCCACCAGGACAAACTCAGCAGTGTGTGAGGAAGAGGAGGAGGAAGAGCCAGCAGCAGCTGACAGATGGAGAGAATAGACAGACTATTCCCTGTTTGTGAAGGACTGCTAGAAAAGTTTAAAATAACGAATTGTCTGTCCTGAATCAGTCTTATTAGGTAATGTTTAAATCATTTTATCATTCCAGTGTTTTCAGTGTGGGAGAAAGTACTCAGGGCCTTCAGGTTACACACTATGAAAGGCAGAAACAAGTTTAATATTCAGAAACCTAAAGTATGTATCAGCAGCAGAATGGACCTAAAAATAAATGTTTGTTTCAGTTCACTTATTGGTAATGCCACAAGAAAAACAATGGTGTGCTTGGTTTCAACGTAACTTTATTCTTTCATGAGTTATTTACAAGTTTCTCTTTGTTCACAGCCATTTACATGTCGAAGAGGTTAACACGTGAGGAGCGGATCGAAATTGTGTTGATATCTGGTGAAAGCAGTAACCGGGTCATTGCAGCAGATTTCAATGCAAGACACCCTACGAGACCACCCATCTCCCATGCTACAGTTAGCAAACTGCTTGCTAAGTTTCGTGAAACTGGTTCAGTGTTGGATTTGCCAAAATGTGGACGCAAGAAAACTGTCACTAATGAAGAAACATCAGTGGCTGTCCCAGCTTCATTCAGCAAGAGCCCACAGCGTAGCACTCGCCGCATGTCACTGGAGAGTGGCATTAGTCGAACATCCCTTCGGCGGATATTGGCTACTCACAAATGGCACCCTTACAAACTCCAGCTACTGCAGCATCTCAGCGAGGATGACCCAGATCGGCACACAGAATTTGCAGAATGGGCAAAACAAAAATTGGAACAGGACCCTCAGATCACGCAGAAGATTTTGTTCAGTGATGAGGCAAACTTTTATGTGAATGGTGAAGTTAACAAACAAAACCACCGCTATTGGTCTGACACTAACCCACATTGGATGGATCCCTCCAAGACTGTTGGAACAACAAAAGTGATGGTTTGGTGTGGTATATGGGGTACAACGATAGTGGGTCCATTCTTCATCAATGGAAACCTCAAGGCCACTGGATATTTGAAATTGCTACATGATGATGTGCTTCCCTCTTTATGCACTGAAGCTGGCACGTTCCCTGAGTTTTTCCAGCAAGATGGTGCACCAACACATTATGGGTGCCAGGTCCAAGCATTCCTAGATGAACAGTTTCCTGGAAAGTGGATTGGTCGTCATGGGCCAGTTGAAAAGCCTCCAAGGTCTCCCGATCTGACCCCCTTAGACTTTTAGCTTTGGGGTCATCTGAAGGCAATTGTCTATGGTGTGAAGATACGAGATGTGCAGCACCTGAAACTACGGATATTGGGTGCCTGTGCTGGCATTTCTCCTGCGGTGTTGCTATCAGTGTGTGAAGAGTGGGAGAAGAGGGTTGCATTGACAATCCAACACAATGGGCAGCACATTGAACACATTTTATAAGTGGTCAGAAACTTGTAAATAACTCATGAAAGAATAAAGTTACGTTGAAACCACGCACACCATTGTTTTTCTTGTGACATTACCAATAAGTTTGATGTGTCACATGGCCCTGTTCCTATTGAAAAAACAAAAGTTGTATCCAAGATGGCCGACTTCTAAATGGCCACCATGGTCACCACCCATCTTGAGGAGTTTGCCCCCTCACATATACTAATGTGCCACAAACAGGACTTTAACATCACCAACCACTCCCATGTTATTACGGTGTATCCATATAAATGGCCCACCCTGTACAATACAGTGCATTGTTAGTAGATCACCCTGCAATTGTGATATCACAATAATTTGACAGTTGTGGACAGGTGTATTTTTATGGCTGGCCTTACCGCATATGTGTTTGTAAGAGTTTCATTGTCAGTAAGTTAAACTAAACTATGTTTAGTAAACAAACAGGGTGAATTATTGCCTATAAAATATAATACATCTTACATATATATATAAAAATATTTACATGCTTCCATCTCCCGTTTTTGGTCCGTGACATCTCTTACTTTTCAACTCTTTTTCTCCCTTCCTCGTTCACAGACACATAACGGGTATGGCAGTCCATTCTCCCTGCAGCACGGACTACACTGCCCATGAGGCTAGATTCTTTAGGGCTATGCCTGTAACACTCTGCCTATTGCCTTCATATTAAATCATTTTTGTGAATAATTTTTTAAAATATTTCTTCACGTCATTATGTGGGCTACAAGTAGAGGTGACATCGGCCGTGAGATTGAGACACAGACATGAGAGCCTCTTAATGCGTGTTTTGTTTGGGTTTCCACCGGCGTGGACACCAAAAATATAGAGTTCATAGCCTAATGAAACAGGAAAATACAGCCATGTAATCCATTCATTTCAACAAAGTAACTGTATTCTGAATACCACCTTTTAAAACGGTAACTGTAACGCAATACAGTTACTCATATTTTGTATTTTAAATACGTAACGGCGGTACATGTATTCCGTTACTCCCCAACACTGTTGCTAATCCACTTAATACCATCTGATTTTTTTTTTTGCTACATTTATTAAAGTGTTCCGTTCTGATTTTGCTTTGTTGATTCTGAAGTGTACATATTTTTTCTCATATATATGACACAAATATTGTTGAGCTATATACCATTCTTCTTATTTAAGCTATTTCTTAAGGGCCACTTTAGATAGGTCTATATAAAGTGCTAAATGTTGTTTATTTATGAATGTAAATTTGTTGTATTTTCTGTAGCAATTAAAAAAAAAAAAAAAAGGCTATTAATCTGCATGTGTAAACATGTATGTAAATTCTTGCGCAATTGCATGAGATAAAAGAAAAATATAAAACTACTACTACTTTCACATATTAAAAAAATAAGAGACAGCTCTGAGGGAATGTAGGGGGAAGCTAATTTATGTATAACTGTCCGTATGTAATTTAAACATTTTATGGTGACATATAGTGCCCTCCCTCCTCCCAACAGACACACACACACACACACACACACACACACACACACACACACACACACACACACACACATACACACACACACATGTGTACACACTCAGACAGACGCAAACACACACATGCAAATTGCAAATTCCAACTTCAAATGGAATGCAGCATTAGGTCATAAACTTTGCAAAAATCCCTTGATCCAGGTCTTAAAGAGCCAAGTTATCAATGGAGAAAAGCCTGCAGCCAAAAATAATAACTAACACTTAAAAAAAAAAAATCAAACAGAATATGAAGACACTTTAATTTGACATTCACAGGTTTGTTTAGAATGTTTTACACTATAAATGTCATCACATTTATTTTCAAGATAAAAGGAGCCTATCTGAAGGGGTTCTTTAAGACCTGGAAGCAAATCAAACACCCTATCCCCCATTTGTCATGGAAACCACCGCTAGCCATTGGTCAGAGGTGGTAACCATGGTAATAAATACAAACCACTGAGATGGTGTCATCAGGGTAGGTGGATTATTATAACAACGAGTTAACCGCCGTGTCCCATTCATCACACTCGCATACTGCGACACCCAGCTGGCAGTAAGCCTTGGGATGAATCTATCTGCTCTCCATAGTGAGTTATGTGTATAGGCACAGGGACAGCTTGAACACTGGCTAATTACCACCTGATAACAAGCAGTTTGTCAGCCAGGGTTATTACTGTGACTTCAAGTTACTGAGTTTAGGAAAAATCTGGATCTCTTTAAAGCTCAAAGTAGTTTAGCATGATTTTCTCTTTCATCTACATATACAGAGAGAAGAACTGTAGGAATTAGGAGAGGGATGGTATGCTAGGCAGCAGGTTAGTAGTGTGAATGGTACATGGCAGTGCAGGTTGGCCAGCATTGTTATACTGATCCACCCACCTTAATGGGGATCCTTTTGGTGTGGCGATGCCATAGCCTTTTGAGTCCAGGTTTCCTCCAACTTTCATTGTGTCACAGGGTTTCCTCTGCTCGATGTACTCATTCATGGTGGACTCCAGCAGGTAAGCGTACTTTCCCTTGGATTTCCTGACACGCTGGACACCCTCTGATGTTTTCTTGACAAAAACTGAAGGTTCTGCGATTTTCATGTACTGCCACATCTTGTCAAACAAGGCGATTTTAGAACGCTAAAAAAGAGAAACAGACACAGATAGTATGCGATAACTTAATTTTTATAACTTACCTTTAGATAACCTGTAATGTATGTAAAGAAGGCGTTTACCTAAAGCACTTTTGAAGGTAAAGAGAGTATGACTGTAGCCTGAATGAGTTGATGCATCATCCCACAAGACAATATTCTAAAACTAGCTCCATAATGCTCCACTGGGCAATGTTGTTAAGCCTAAATTGTAAAACTGTTAAAACCTAGTAATACTGTAGGTTCTGTGGGGATCAGGGAAATTATTTTACTGCAACTGTTCATAACCATCATCTTTATCATTGCATTAATCAGCATTGCATTAAAGCATTTATTGAAGCTGTTAACATTACATTAAAGTCTGTATTACAGGTGGTATCATAATCATGGAATATTCTTTCATTGCAGGAGCAACTGTAATCATTTTATACACATTGCATTTTGGTGCTTATTAAAGAGTTGAAGCTCGGTCAGTTAATTGATGGTCAGAAGCTTTGTCCGGCGCGATCTATTGAGCAAAGTGGCCTAGAGCTATGGAAGAATTGCATACACGTGTGTTCATTAAAATCATCGTTTGACTCCACCCGGCCGGATCAGTGTTGTTATTTGGATTTCCTCCTGTATCCCTCCTCAATATTTGAACCCTTAACAATATACATCAATACAACTATTATAGCCCAAATTTTAATAATATGTATGCATTACGTGCATAGTAATTACATAAATTTAAAAAAAGTGCAATAAACTACAAAAAAATTGAAAATCGTTTTTTGTTTTTTTAACATATATTTCTAGTTAGAGAAATTTAAGAGGCTTATCCCTCAAAACTGTAAATACAAAAAAGTTGCACAAAATAGTTTCCCACCACAGGAAATTTATTTTAAGTGTCTTCATACTTTTATTTTTGAAATACACCAATTTTTATATACTGCAGGAAAAACGAAAATAAATATTATAATGCAAATTTGCAAAAAAACAGCATATGCATCAAAATAAACTATTTCCAGCAGTGCAATATGAGTCCTAAGCATCCCAGAAACGACACAGAAAGTCATAAAGTCAAACATAACTTTTAAAAACACCAGTACAGGCTCGCAAGGCCCTGATGGGGGCCCTTCATGTCCTGAGGAAGAATAACCTGGGCCAGAAGCTCCTGCTGGACTTCTACCACTCCTCAGTGGAGAGCATGCGCTTCTACTGGCTGGGTCTTTAGTACACAGGGGCCACTACTGACAACAGGAAGGCAACACAGAGGGTAATTAATACTGGTCAAGTTGGCTGACATCAGCCACCCTTAGAGGCCTTTGCCAGCTCCTCCTGTCTCAAGAAAAACAAGGTCATCACAGGTGACCCCTTGCACCCCGCCCACCACCTGTCTGACCCGCTCCCGTTTGGTCAGCACCTCAGGTCAATCGGGTCCCACACCTACAGACAGACTAAAAGTTTATTCCCCTGGGCCATTCGGACTTTTAAGAAACACTCCCCCCCCAACCCACCCCTGCCCACTCACCTCACTAATCTGAGTACCCTGATCACTCAGAACACTCACATGTGGACTCTAAACTCAGAGCAAGTGCTTTGCACCTCTTCCAAGCACTTTGTTCTCCAATATGTGCTTTTCTCTTGCTTTGTATACATTTATTGGGGTGACCGTGGCTCAGGGGGTTGGGAAGCGTATCTGTAACCGGAAGGTCGCCGGTTCGATCCCCGGGCTCTCTGTCCTGGTCGTTGTGTCCTTGGGCAAGACACTTTACCCTAACCGCCTACTGGTGATGGCCAGAGAGGCCGATGGCGCGATATGGCAGCCTCGCTTCTGTCAGTCTGCCCCAGGGCAGCTGTGGCTACAACTGTAGCTGCTTCCACCAGTGTGTGAGAGTGAATGAATAGTGGCATTGTAAAGCGCTTTGGGTGCCTTGAAAAGCACTATATAAATCCAATCCATTATTATTATTCTCCTATTTGTTATTTATGCCTGCTGTCTTACTATTTATATTTTAGTCCTGCACTGATGCTGTGGAGCCTCCATAATTTCATTGCATGTACAATGACAACAAAGGGTCATTGGGATGTGACAGTGGGATGTGACTCTACTGTCACATCCCACTCTGGGCAGCGCATCTCGCATGTTCTTCTCTCTGCCTCTTCCTCATTTCAGACTTGCTGGGGCACGGGGCGTGGGAAACCTCGCCCCGTGCCCCAGCGTGGGAAACCTCCCATAGACTTTCTCCGCACATTTGCAAATAAGTTGAAACCTCACATATTCTCCCGCTGTGCACCTGTAAATAAATTCACCATCACATCAAAGTACTTTGAGTTGTGTGTCCGCCCTCCAGTACCCTGTTCCCGTTACCAAAGGAGCCTGCTGAGCCCATGCAAATCGGGCAATCCAGGCTCACTCCGTAGGAGAGAGAGAGGCGTTTTCCTGCATGGGAGTTTGTACTGTGATCGGCCAGGGCATTTCATTGGCACCTGAAATTTGGGGGTACTGGTGGGCGTTTCAGGTGCAGCTAAACTCCATCTCCCTCCCTGTGAAGCTCAAATACCATCAGACCTCTCATTCTCTCCAAGCATTCGTGGAGTCCGGTTGTGAGAAAAATTTAATAGACATGGATCTAGCCCGACAGCAAGGTTTCCCTTGGTGCCTCTCAAGCCTCCCATTCCGGCCTCCACTCAAGGTTTTGCCTATATCACTCATAAAACCAAGCCCGTGCAGCTAATCACATCGGCCAACCATTGGGAAACAATAACTCTCTTCATGTTTCCATCCCTTATCTTTGGTTTTCCCTGGTTGAAAAATCAGAACTCCCACCTGGACTGGACTGCTAGCAAATACTTAACTGGATTTTAACGTGTCACTCTCTCTGTTTGCAATCAGCTCTACTCTCAGTTTCCAGCTCCTGGTGCTGTACACAACCATCTTAGATCTATTTCTGGTCCTCGAGGAGTACCATGACCTCAGAATGGTCTTCAGTAAGGAAAAGGCTCTTTCTCTGCCACCACATCATCCCTATGATTGTGCTATTAACCTCCTCTCTGGTGCTGCTCTCCCCTCCAGTCCACTATACAATCTTCCTAGGCCAGAGAGGGAGGCAATGGAGGAA
The DNA here is from genome assembly GCF_057382275.1 of Copadichromis virginalis. Taxonomy (NCBI): domain Eukaryota; kingdom Metazoa; phylum Chordata; class Actinopteri; order Cichliformes; family Cichlidae; genus Copadichromis; species Copadichromis virginalis. Next base: position 2,182,752 of record NC_140623.1, on the reverse strand, counting down.
TACATTCAGGAATCACTAGTGGCTGGCATGATCCAACTCTCGACTTCCCTGGTAGTATTCCAAGCCCTCGTCCATGATGTACTAAAAAAATTTTTACTCACCCCCTGGTTGCAGAGACATAATGCTCACATTGATTGGACCAGGTAAAAAAAATCACCAGCTGGAGCCTGTTTTGCTTGGCGAACTGTTTGAGGTCAGCCATTCCCACTGCAACAGCAGATCGAGCTCCACCCCTGTCACAAACACCAGACCTTCCCTCCAGAGTATCATGATTTACAGGAAGTGTTCAATAAAGACAAGGCTCGCTCTCTACCGCCTCACCGACCATACGATTGCACTATTGACTTACTTCCGGAAGCCCCGTTGCCCTCTAGTAGACTGTATAACCTGTCCCGTCCTGAGAGAGAATATATGGAGAACTACATCCAGAACTCGCTGGCAGCAGGAATAATTAGACCTTCTTTCTCCCCAGTTGCTGCGGGCTTCTTCTTTGTATGAAAGAAGGATGGGTCGCTGTGGCCGTGTATCGATTATCGAGGTTTGAACGATGTTACTGTAAAAAATAAATACCCTCTCTCACTAATCAACTCTGTTTTCGAGTCTCTCCAGGAAGCCACAGTTTTGAGTTCCACACCTCATCTATTTCCTTTTTGGGCTACATTTTGGCAGGAGGACAGGTGAAGACCGACCTAGTAAAGGTCAAGGCGGTGCTGGAATGGCCGGTCCCAGAGTCACGGAAAAAGCTTCAAAGCTTCCTTGGGGATGCGGACTTTTTACCGCCACTTCATTCGGAACTACAGCCAAGTGGCTGCGCCTCTCACCTGTTTCACCTCATCTACGGTACCTTTCACCTGGCCCCCAGAAGCCCACTCAGCTTTCGCTAAGTTGAAGCACATTTTTACATCCGCACCCATTCTAATCCATCCTGATACTTCTAAGCAGTTTATCGTGGGGAGTGACGGACTGAGGAGGTAATTGACAGAAGTGACGTACAAGGTAAGCGACTCATGCTGTAACTGACGTCAGACCCAGAACGGGGAGAATTTAGACGCTCTCCAAGATTACATCGACCGCTGTTTCCAAGATTTAGTCATGAAGAAGGCTCAGAGTGCATCTTCCCCGGCCAAAATTGAGACACGTCCTATTGTGGCCAAATTCGGCCACTTCAAACAAAAGGAACAGGTGAAAAGCCGCGGCAGGGAATTAAAAGGAACGGACTTCAGCGTGAACGACCAAAGAGATCCTGGAACGAGATAATTGATAAAAAAAAATAAAAAATTCTTAGTACAAAGACTACGCCTACAAAATTATGAACATGGTAATAAATCCGGTCAATTTCTAGCAAACCAGCTAAAAATAAAGAAAGAAAAAACAACTATATGTGCTGTTCAAGATTCATCTGGGAACACAATATATGAACCGATACAAATAAACAACATTTTCAGGGATTTCTATAAAAGATTGTATTCACCACAAATAAACCCATCTAAAAAGGAAATTGATCAGTTTTTGGACAACATAACTCTTCCAAAATTATTGGACACTCAAGCAATGGCACTGGATTCACCACTGACACCAGGTGAACTCCAGGAAGCCCTAATAAGTATGCCCAATAATAAGGCTCCAGGTCCAGACGGCTTTCCTGCAGAATTCTACAAAGAATTCTGGACATTTTCTAGCACCAGTTTTTTACAGAACGTTGTTGGAAATCAAAGAAAAGGGCAGACTTCCATCAAATATGAATTCTGCAAACATTAATCTCCTGCTAAAACCAGGCAAAGACCCTGTATATCCCTCAAGCTATCGTCCAATATCCCTTATAAATGTAGACCTTAAAATAATCTGCAAAGCTCTCTCAAAGAGACTGGAGAAAATAACCCCCTCTTAATTCATCCTGACCAAACTGGTTTCATAAAAGGTAGGCACTCATCAACAAATACACGTAGAATACTTAATTTGATAGACTACTCATACAGTAAAAACCTAGAAACTACAATATTCTCTTTAGACGCAGAAAAAGCATTTGACAGAGTTAACTGGAAATTTCTATTCGCAACTTTACACAAATTTGGTTTTGGATCCTCTTTCATAAACTGGTTAAAAATATTATATAATTCCCCAACAGCTTGTGTCAGAACAAATGACCAGACATCCTCCAGCTTCTGTCTCCTGAGGGGCACCAGGCAGGGATGCCCACTCTCCCCTTCACTGTTTGCAATTTTTATTGAACCACTAGCAGCAGCAATTAGACAGAATTCAGTAATTAAGGGCATAAAATGCAAGAACGTGGAACATAAAATCAGCCTTTATGCGGATGATGTGTTACTTTTTCTCCAAAACTCACAAACCAATATCTCTGGGGTGATTGAATTGATAAACTCTTTTGCAAGAATATCAGATTACTCAATTAACTGGTCAAAATCTACAGTCCTTCTGATTAATTGCTCCTTCCATAACTCCTTTTCTACACCACTGCAATCGGGAAATATAAAGTATTTAGGTATTAATGTTTCTCCCAAGCTTGCAGATCTAACTAAATTAAACCATATCCCACTTTTAAAGACAGTAGAAGGTGATCTGGCTAGGTGGAAATGTTTACCCATATCACTCATGGGAAGGGTTGCCGCTATAAAAATGATGGTCTTACCAAAAATAAATTATTTATTCTCAATGATCCCAACTAAACCGCCACAAGATTGGTTCAGATCTCTAGATTCATGTATGTCCAAATTCCTTTGGAAAAATAAACCCCCACGTATAAGCTTAAAAACACTACAAAAGACCAAGGATAAAGGAGGATTAGAACTACCTAACTTTCAGCACTACTTCTTAGTCAACAGGCTAAGGTTTATCTCAGGATGGCTAAAACATACCCTCTTAGATGAACCTTGGCTAGATGTAGAACAAGCACTTTGCAATAATCTAGAGCTTATCAGCTCAAACATCCAACGACATGAATGCTTCAAAAGCGTCAACATCAGCTCTTCTCTGACAGCATGGTGGGAATTTCTAAAATTGACGGAGTCTTTTTAATCCCATGCAAACGTACATCTATCTGGAACAACCCTGACATATTATAAAACAATAATATGATAAACCTTTCAGATTGGAGTGGTAAAGGAATCAAATACTTAGAACATATACTAGAAGGAACAGAATTTATTCCATTTGACAGACTGGTTACACAATATGGGATCAACAAGAAAAGATTTTTAGAATATCAACAAATTAAATCCATAGTAAAAAATAAATTTAAACCGGGTCAAGTTGAACTACAAACACCACCAAGTGTGGTTCAATTTCTTACTCTTAAAATCCCCAAATTACTATCCAAAATATACAGAATGCTTTCTAAAACAGATGAATCAATATCACTTCCTATTGCAAAATGGGAAGCGGATTTATCAGTTAACTTAGACCTAAACTTCTGGTCTCAGATTTGCTTAAAAACCTTTCATCTAATTAGAAATCCCAGTCTTCAATTAATTCAATACAAAATATTACATAGAGTGCACTATACAGGTCATCGGATGTTCAAGATGGGCTTTACGTCTACCAACAACTGCTCACACTGCCAAACCAATTCAACGGACAATTATATCCATGCTCTTTGGTTCTGTCCACCAGTTCAGAGGTTTTGGCACGAGATATGTGAAGACTTATCAAAGTGTCTGAAATGTAACATTCCAACTTCCCCTTTAGTGTGTTTGTTGGGCAGCTTAGATAATGTCACTACAGATAAGAATATAGCCCATATGGTTTTCACTGCCCTATGCATAGCCAAGAAAACAGTCCTCATGAACTGGAAAAATAAAAATAATCTTAATTCTAACCAATATAGAAATTATCTATTAGATTACATTAGTCTTGATACAGCCTCTGCCACCACATCAGATCAATTGCTCTGGGCTCCTTTGATCAGCTCCATCACCTAGCGGGGATGGGGGGTCATAGTTTGGTCCCACCTTCGCTGTTGTGATTGGTGTGGGGGTAGGGACAGGCTTAGGGCGTCGGGGGGTTCCCCAGGAGCATCTACCTTGGAGGGCTCAACCTGGGGTAGCGGTCATGGCCTATTAAGGGCTCTGTTGGCTCTTAGGTGACGGTTTCCTCGTGGCTGCGTGCAGTGGGGCTAGGGGAGGGTCTGTGCTGACGGACGTGGGTTACTGACCTGGTAGCCTGGCTGCCCCGGGGTGGGTCCGGGACGGGCGTGGGGTTGTGGGGGTACTCCGTCTCCGGGCTGGGGCCCTGGTTGGTGTGTTGCCGGGGTTGTGGGCGGGTGGCTGTCTCCACGTTGGGTGAGTGCCTGACATATGTGCCTGTATGTCTGTGTCCATATGTCAGGTCGGGTATCAGACGCCACCTCTCTAGGGACATCTCAGGCCCTCCAAGGTATGGAGGCCTATCTCCCACCACCACTTCCCCTGCCAGTGGCAGACGCCCACAGACATCGGTGCGTTGGTGGGTCTTTGTGTCCGGGGATGGGCGTCACACCGGCTCACTCCTTGGTGGCTGCTTATCGGGGCCTGGAGCCTGGGGCTCGCTCGGGCCACTTCGGGGGTGGGGTGCCCTCGGCCTCGGTCACTCTGGCGCAGCTGGCTGCCGGCGCTCCCTGGGCACGTCACTGCTTATGCTCCGCGGCTGCTGAGTGACCCCTCATCTGGGACTCTCCTCAGCTCTTTCTGGGATAGTGGCGCGGCTGCCCCTCTCTTGGTCTTCCTTGGTTTCTTGTGTTCTGAGTGCCTCCGGATGTCTGGAGTTTTGATCTCCTCTATACCTGCTTCATGCCCTGGTGGACGGGGCTGTGGCTCCCCACACCCTCTAACAGATATGTAGGAACATGTAGGAACCTTTTAAAAACAAGCGCATTCATGCTCACAGGTGTACAGACGGGTGCTCATACACAAAAAACTATACCCTTATTGGCTACGACCTTAAAGCGCACTGTGCGCTGTCGATCTTACACAATAATGTTTAACATTTAGTATTTACTGTTATATTGCCATAGATCATCATGATGTTGTTTATTCTATTGCTCTAGTTTCCTTCTGCTTGTTTTCTTTTTTCTTTCTCAACAGGTGATCCAGGAAAAGAAAAAGAGAAAAAAAAAGACAAAGGTGATGAAGCAGTCTTTTCTCACTATCTCTTTTCTCCTTTTTCTTTCCCTCTCCTTCTGTTAACTTTCTTCTCAACTGTTCTTCTTGTTTTTCTTTCCCGTCATCGGGTCCAGTCTGGCCTGATTACAATAACTAATAAAAATATAAAAATAACTAATAAAGATCAAATAAACTATGACAATCAAGATGACCAGTATAGCAAAAGGCCCACTTGGGAAAGTAAATCTGTTGGGCATTTTTCTTGGCCTTCAGACAATAATTCTGATTGCTACAGTGCCAGACAGGACACACACACACAAAAAAAAAAGCAGTTTATCGTGGATGTTGATGCGTCCGACACCGAAGTTGGGGCAGTTCTCTCCCAGTGGTCCGGGCCACAAGGTAAGCTCCAGCCATGCGCCTACTCCTCATGCCGACTCACCCCCACGGAGAGAAACTATGACATTGGCGACAGGGAGCTCCTGGCTATAAAACTTGCCTTAGAAGAATGGCGCCACTGGCTGGAGGGGGCGGAACAGCCTTTCCTCATATGGACAGACCATAAAAATTTAACTTACCTCAGAACGGCCAAAAGATTAAACTCATGGCAAGCCCACTGGTCTCCATTCTTCACTCACTTTGACTTCACTCTCTCCTATCGCCCAGGGTCACAGAATGTCAAGCCTGACGCGCTCTTCTGTCAGTGTTCCTTGGACACTGAAGCATCCTCTCCCGCCACTGTCCTGCCCCCTGCCTGCGTTTTAGGCGCTCTCATCTGGGACATTGAGGAGACTATCTGCCAGGCCCTCGCAGGGGACCCCAACCCAGGTACCGGGCCACCTGGGCGGCGCTTCGTCCCCGCTACCGCCCATGGGGCGGTCATTCATTGGATTCACACTGCACGATTTTCGTGCCACCCTGGCGTGAGTAGAACAATACAACTCCTTAGACGACATTTCTGATGGAAATTTCTAATAAAGGACGTAAAGGAATATGTGTCAGCCTGTGCCGTTTGCGCTCACAACAAGCCATCCACTAAGCACCCCCTAGGTCAGCTCCACTCGCTCACAACACTTCACCGGCCTTGGTCTCACATCTCCCTTGATTTTGTTACTGGTCTCCCCAGCTCCTCTGGAAAGAGTGTCATTCTCACCGTCGTTGATAGATTCTCTAAAGCTGCTCACTTCATCCCACATCTAACTCAGTTGTGTGCCGTTGAACCACTATGTGAAACTAAGTTAAATGAATGTGACATACAAAAAATTAACATACAAAGGGCCTGAAACCATGCTGACTTGAATTCAAGTTTTCTTTTAAATGACAAAATTTTGTTTTGGGGACAAATATATCTTTCAGCTTATAAAGAGGACAGGTTTCAGGACATGATTCAGTTGAACTCCAAGGAAAGATCTATCGGAAATTTTGGATTAAGTTGCGAGACTACAATCATCATATTTTGTCATCTAAGGATTCCCATTTGAAACAATAAATTTCATAAACACTCTAGGTGCGTGGAAGTGCTGAAGCAGGCTCTTCCTATTGTCCAGCTGATACTAAAAGTCCTTACCCTGAAAAACTCCTTGGTGGATCCAGAGTCCAGTGTTCCATATGCTATCTCCGTCTGCTTAGCCAAATCTTCAGCACTCTCAATGGGAGACACCATCCTCTCCACCGTGAGGAAGGCAGCCAGGTTAGCAGTGTATGATGAGATAATGATCAGAGTGAAAAACCACCACACCCCACCAACTATACGTCCTGAAAGAGACCTGCCCACATAAACACATGAATCAAATTAAACTGTTCTAGGACTCATGGCAAATTCATTCAATTACATCTTGAGGCACTTGTTGTTATGATTTGACACATTGTAGATTCTTACTGAAGGCATCAAAACTGTAAATGAACACACATGGAATTGTGTAATAAAAAGTGTGAAATAACTCAAACCATGTTTCATATTTAAGATTCTTCGTAACAGCCTTTGCTTTGATTACTGCTTTACACACTGTTGGCATTCTCTTGATGAGTTTCATGAGGTCGTCACTTGAAATGGTTTTCCAAGCATCTTGAAGGAGTTTCCAGAGATGCTGAGCACTTGTTGGCCTGTTTACCTTTACTCGGCGGTCCATTCCATCCGAAACCATTTCCTTTGGGTTTTAGGTCTCCTTCTTGGTTCTAAAAGTTCTAAAAGTAATGATGGACTGATAATTCTCTTAGCTGTCATTTCTACTTAGCTGATTGGTTCTTGCCATAATATGAATTTGAATAGCTGTCAAATAGAGCTGTCAGCTGTGTACCAACCTGACATCTGCTCAACACAACTGATGGTCTCAACTCCATTAAGAAGGCAAGGAATTCCACCACTGAACCCTGACAGGCACACCTGTGAGGTGAAACCATTTCAGGTGGCTACATCATGAAGCTCATTGAGAAAAGGCCAAATGTTTTCAGCACTGTGAACAAAGCAAAGTGTGGCTACTTTCAGGAATCCAAAATACTGCTACATAATTCCATATATTTTGCTCCATATATTTGATGGAGCAAAATATATGGAGCAGAGAAACAACATTAAATGAGAAGGTGTGTCCAAACTTTTGACTGGTCATTGTGGATAAAGAAAATATTTTCAGCTGACAGACTACAGTGACTTGCCCAACACAGCTAGCTACAGCAGCAATGCCATAGTGGCAACAGCCTCACCCAAACTGGACAGTTTAACAATGACCACATACATCTCTTCATGGCCATAGTTAACATTACAAACATGATGCTATACCAAGTCAGTGTAAAAATATTAGGGTTGAAGTAGAACAGAACAATTGTAGCATGAACAGAGTTTCTAATGCACTTTTATCTCATTCAGTCTATGATAAGAACTGTGCCTGTTTTACAGCCCTTAATTAGTATTAATATTCAGTTCCTGATTAACGAGGCAGTGAATGTATATTAATATAATATACTGATTACAACATCGGGAGCTAATACCGTATATGACTATGAAATGTCAAGGGCATACCAACCTTGGTGAGATGTCACAACCCTGCCGCATGAAAGCACCCAAAGAAAACCAAAGAGAATTAAAGATCCCAAACTCATTGGTGGATTCAGTGGTTAATGGCAAGGCTCCATCTTCTGGCTCCTCAAGCGTCCATTCATAAGGGCTGAACCTGGATACCTACAGCAGCAAAGCATTAGAATGTCAACAGAAATACACAAATTACATAGATTGTTATAACAGGGTTTTCTAAAAGTTTGCAAAAAACAAGGCATTTCATTTTTTCCACTGTTTCAAAGAGCCCAGCCACAAAGTAGGTGCCTAGGCTGTGAAGAGGAGCTTCTGTCTAACTATACTGCCATAAAAAGACACAATTGCTCTTTAAGAAATGACACATTTTTAACTAAACTGCTCCTCTGTAGTGTACCTCCTCGTTGTTAAATCAGATTACATGTAATCAATTGATCATAAATATAAAATCTTTCTGAATCGAAGCAAGTTTCTAGTTTTCTATTAAATTAACCCTAAAGTTGAGGCAAGGAAGGTTGGGCTTCAAACTTGAACTACACTTTTTGAGACATAATACATTAGTCTCAATAAGTGTCAGTAGGTATTATGTCACTTATTTCAAACATAGTATTTATGCCTTCTTTTAACATAACCATATTAGGCACTGATACTTATGAAAACAGGATAGCACCTAAAAGAGGATTTCAACAAAGCATGCAAATTCATAATAGCAGGCTTACTTACCAGAAAGAGAACAACACTAACTCCTATGTAGGCAAAGACAATGCACATCCAGATTTCATAGGCCAGTGGGTCCAGAAAGGAGAAAACACCTGGTTTGGATTTTTGCGGCTTTTTAATCATGATGGAGATTCCCAAAGACATGAAGGGTTTGGAGAAATCTATCACCTCTTCACGGACAAGAGTGATTGTCAGGGGAGCAATAGCTATATCTGCTTTCTGTTGGAAAGTAGAGACACAGTGACAGGGACAATGTGATTGCTTCATGGACTTGGAAGAGCTGCTGCTACTACAGCGCTTTGGCAGTCGTTGTGATCACATAAGTGATTCTAGCCTACAAGCCACATTTAACTATACAATCATATAGTGTTTAATTCTACACACTGTAAGGACGTTCACCTAACTTTACATCCATATCTCTGGACTGAAGGAGAAAGTACCTGTAGAATACTGGAACATGCACAAAGAAGACTTTAGAGGCATGCACCAGGGGCCACATGCCTGAAACAATAGTTTCTATGATTTTTTTTCCTATGACTTAATGGTGATTTGTGTGATTAACAATTCAAGTACAGGTAAAATTTAAGATTATAATGGACCATAAGTTCCTAGAGCTCCAGATTTTTTCCTAGAGAACCAGCGAGAAGCACACATCATTCCAGGCATAGCAGATGGCCCAGTCAGTGATTGAGGTCAAGGGTCATGCCGTTTGGGCTCCTACTGGTCACCTCGAGAGGATTCCAGAACCACAGCAATAACCACGAAGGGGTTGGCGGAAATCCAGAAGGACCAGACTAAGAAGGCCAGAAGCCCTGACTTGGCTGAGTCAGAGAAACACCCAGACCTCAAAAAGGGGGCAGAATAATCCCCCGGTCTGTGGAAAAAGACCTCATGGTGGTCCACCCATGAGGTTAAAGTAAGAAGAGGAGAAGAGCACAGAGAATTGCCCGTCCCAGAAGATTAGTTGTTTAAATGTAAAGAAGGTCAAAAGCCCTTTAGACAGAGTTTCTAGTTTGAGCACAAAGGTGGAAGCTGAAAAGTAATGGGAGGTCTGAGAGTATTAGCTTTACTAATAGTTTGTGTGATTTTTATGTTATGTTAATTGCCCGAACACAGTGGTCATCCCACATTTGGTCCAGCCGTTAAAGGGGGACAGACTGTCCAGAGAGGGAAAGCGCGACAACTAAGAGAACTGACAGATACTGGGTATAGAAATATCAACCTGGGGTTAGATTGGCTAATTCAAAATATAAAGGAACAAAAGGTGTCAGACTGTGTGGCGTGCGTAGCCACCCGCCCACACCTGTTCACCGAACCTGGCCCTGTCTATTCAAATGACACGCGGGGATTTGGTTGTGTGCTTATAATAACCAGAAGTGCAATTCCACCAATTGATAATAAAACTACTCCGGGACCTTTTACCCGAAGAAACGCTAACTATACCTGTTTTGATTTTACAGTGAGCAGCAAGGGAAGTCAGAAGTATGACGTAGGAGAGATCCCAGCGGACTGGTGTACGGTGGTGTATCCAGCCCAAGGGAATGCCTCCAGGGGTAAACATGACATAAATTGGCCCGTGGGCAAGAGCGGGTTTGTACTATTATGCTGGGTAAAAAGGGGGTAAGGGTCTCAGGAAACAGGGCAAGGCAGCTCACAGCCCAGTGTAGATGCAAGGTGCTGTTCTGGACGTACACTTACTTGTTTGACTTATTTGTGGGGTTTTTAACATATATGGATGCAATAGGGGTGCCTAGGGGAGTAGCAGCATCAGAAGTATGGTGACCTTCTTTCGAAGGTCAAAAGGGGGAATTGTTGAAAATATATCATGAAGCAGTATTTCAGCAAAGGCCATATTAACCCAGCCGCTAATAAAATGTGCTAGATCATAGGGTATTACCAGAAGTGCTTTGATTGTAATTGCATACGTGCTTGCACAGCGACAGTCAGAACAGGATGGACTCAGGATGTGTCATTTACTATTATAAGACTCATAACGAGAACAACAGGAAACAGGTGGGGGTGAAAGGCAGTTAAGATAGATTTCTGAGTAATTGTAGAAGATCACCAAAAAAGGAATCGTGTCTAGCTGTCACTAACTGTAACTGATGCATGTTATGTTATCTGCTTATGCACGAAGGGGCGTGAACCCTGACATATAAAACTGTGTATCAAAGTGCTTCCTCTTTGAGAACTACACGGAAGGTGGTATTGTGTACATCTCCCTTGCATGCAAGCTAAATAAATAATTGTGGATTGACTAGACCTGCTCTGAGTATTGGTTGTTTGTTCTCAACCCAACATCAAAGAATTCGGGACAACTTCATGACCCAATAGCCTATTTTGAATGGAGGGGAGAGTAGGGAACTGTCTGTTGGTCTGGGTTCTTGTTACAAAAGATAAGAATATAGTGTGAACAGGAACAAAACAATAAATCTGGGCGATGAAGCTGGAATCCACCCCATCCTCTCCATTTTATCTATAAAATGGGGGATTGGATGGTATTAAATGGTTATTTGAGTCTCATCCAAGAATCTCATGTAATGAATTTGTTGAAAAATACGTTGTAACTCACTAAATTACTAAAGTTATTACACAGTGTTAGAGATGAAACCCCAACAATCAGCTAATCTTATATGAGGGAATTTTCTGAACTGGTGCTACATAAAGCTTAATTTTCCAGATTTTTCAGACTGCCTCCTCTAACTTAAATGATCGGAGTGTTTGGTCAGTTACTCAGATCTTTAATGAATGTTATTAATTACTATTAATACCAATTTAATCTAATTAAAAGTAAAGAAAATTTCAAGTTTAAAGTGTCATTCACACTGCAGGACGTGCAGCTGCAGTTGGTTGATGTCCACAAATTTCCAGGCATTTGGTTAAATGTGCTCATGCAATTCTAAGAGAGAGGCTCAGCAGAGATAAAATCTAGTACTTAACAATTTCTATTCCATGTCTTAAGTAATATTTATAAACTTTGCTTTGAACATGGTTTTCACACACCATTTTTGTTTTGCACTACCACCAATATTTAATTTGTCTCATGCTCAAGTTAAATAAAACATTCTGCTGTTTATTGTGCCTGTGTAAAGTCTTACCCCATATACCAGCTCTCCAACCATACCATTCCAGATTTTGGTTTCAGCATCTCTTGCTCCATATTTGCCATCTCCCACAATCCTCAGCTGGTAGCGTATCCCACAGTGCTTTGCAATCTCCGCAGCCAGGTCGACACAGTAACCTTGCATCAGTACAAACAGCCAAACAACAAAGTCGCTTATATGAGATACAAGAGTAGTGTGTAATTGAATATCACATATCTTAATATCAAATTTACTCTAAATTAACGGCACCTTATGTGTCTTGAAAAAGTTTTAAAAGTAAGGAAAAACATATGCTATTGTGGTATCATTGAGCTATCTTCATGGCACATACTTCAAACAACAAATTATTTTCATTAATACTTCAAGTAGAGGAATGAATAATGAAAGGTTTTATATGCAGAATGCTATACACACTGGTTGCCACTCACATGGTGCTACTTTAAATGGTGGCAGTAGCATTTGTATGTAATCTATAAATCCAATCCAACTTTATTTATATAGCATTTTAATATATATAAACAAAAAAAAAAACCACCCAGCACGCCCCTGCGGGCGGTTTATCCTTCAAGCTCGGGTCCTCTACCAGAGGCCTGGGAGCTTGAGGGTCCTACGCAGTATCTTAGCTGTTCCCAGGACTGCGCTCTTCTGGACAGAGATCTCCGATGTTATTCCCGGGATCTGCTGGAGCCACTCGCCTAGCTTGGGAGTCACCGCACCTAGTGCTCCGATTACCACGGGGACCACCATTACCTTCACCCTCCACATCCTCTCGAGCTCTTCTCTGAGCCCTTGGTATTTCTCCAGCTTCTCGTGTTCCTTCTTCCTGATATTGCTGTCATTCGGAACCGCTACATCGATCACTACGACCGTCTTCTTCTGTTTGTCTACCACCACTATGTCCGGTTGGTTAGCCACCACCATTTTGTCCGTCTGTATCTGGAAGTCCCACAGGATCTTAGCTCGGTCATTCTCCACCACCCTTGGGGGCATCTCCCATTTTGACCTCGGGACTTCCAGGTTATACTCGGCACAGATGTTCCTGTACACTATGCCGGCCACTTGGTTATGGCGTTCCATGTATGCCTTGCCTGCTAGCATCTTGCACCCTGCTGTTATGTGCTGGATTGTCTCTGGGGCATCTTTACACAGCCTGCACCTGGGGTCTTGCCTGGTGTGATAGACCCCAGCTTCTATGGATCTTGTACTCCGAGCTTGTTCTTGTGCTGCCATGATTAGTGCCTCTGTGCTGTCTTTCAGTCCAGCTTTGTCCAGCCACTGGTAGGATTTCTGGATATCAGCCACCTCCTCTATCTGCCGGTGGTACATACCGTGCAGGGGCCTGTCCTTCCATGATGGTTCCTCGTCTCCCTCCTCTTTCTTGGGTTTCTGCTGCCTGAGGTATTCACTGAGCACTCGGTCAGTTGGGGCCATCTTCCCAATGTATTCTTGGATGTTCGTTGTCTCATCCTGGACTGTGGTGCTGACACTCACCAGTCCCTGGCCCCCTTCCTTCCGCTTAGCATACAGCCTCAGGGTGCTGGACTTGGGGTGAAACCCTCCATGCATGGTAAGGAGCTTTCTTGTCTTTATGTCAGTGGCTTCTATCTCCTCCTTTGGCCAGCCTATTACCCCAGCAGGGTACCTGATCACGGGCAGGGCGTACGTGTTGATGGCCCGGATCTTGTTCTTACCATTCAGCTGACTCCTCAGGACTTGCCTGACCCTCTGCAGGTACTTGGTGGTTGCAGCCTTTCTAGCGGCCTCTTCATGGTTCCCATTTGCCTGCGGGATCCCCAGGTACTTGTAACTGTCCTCTATGTCTGCAATGTTGCCTTCTGGTAGTTCAATCCCCTCAGTTCTGACTACCTTCCCTCTCTTTGTTACCATCCGACTACACTTCTCCAGTCCGAACGACATTCCAATGTCATTGCTGTATAGCCTGGTAGTGTGGATCAGTGAATCGATGTCTCGTTCACTCTTGGCATACAGCTTGATGTCATCCATGTACAGGAGGTGGCTGACAACTGCTCCGTTCCATAGTCGGTATCCGTAGCCAGTCTTGTTAATGATCTCACTGAGGGGGTTCAGGCCTATGCAGAACAGCAGTGGGGACAGAGCATCTCCTTGGTAGATCCCGCACTTGATGGTGACTTGTGCTATGGGCTTGGAGTTGGCCTCTAGTGTTGTACGCCACATCCCCATTGAGTTCCTGATGAAGGCTCTTAGGGTCCCATTGATCTTGTACAATTCTAGGCATCCAGTATCCAGCTGTGGGGCATCGAGTCATAGGCCTTCTTGTAATCAATCCAGGCAGTGCACAGGTTGGTCAGTCTGGTCTTGCAGTCTCGGCTGATTGTTCTGTCTACCAGTAGCTGGTGTTTTGCGCCTCTGGTATTCTTGCCAATTCCTTTCTGTGTCCCACTCATGTATTGACCCATGTGCCTGTTCATCTTAGCCGATATGATGCCTGACAGGAGCTTCCATGTAGTACTGAGGCAGGTTATTGGTCGGTAGTTGGAGGGGACCGGTCCCTTCTTGGGGTCCTTGGGGATCAGGACCGTCCGACCTTCGGTTAGCCATTCCGGGTGTCTCTCGTTAACTAGCAGCTGGTTCTTTTGTGCTGCCAGACGCTCGTGGAGTGCAGTCAGCTTCTTTAGCCAGTAGGCGTGAACCATGTCGGGCCCTGGTGCTGTCCAACTCTTCATACTGGAGACCCTTTCTTGGATATCTGCCACTGTGATGGTTACTGGACCCTGTTCAGGGAGGTCGCTGTGGTCTGCCCTCAGATCCACTAGCCACTGAGCATTGCCGTTATGGGTTGCATCCTTCTCCCATATGCTCTTCCAGTATTGCTCGATCTCCAGCCTTGGTGGTGCTGTTCTCTTATTATTGTTCCCTTGCCACTGAGAGTACACCTTTGCTGGTTCTGTGGAGAACAGCTGGTTTATTCTCCTGCCTTCTGTCTCTCTGGTGTACCTCCTCAAGCGGCTGGCCAAGGCTGTGAGTCTTTGCTTGGCAGTTTCCAAGGCCTCAGGTATGGACAGCTTGCTGTATTTCTTATGCACCTTCTTTGTCGCACCTTTCTGCAACTCCGTTAGTTGGCTAACCTCCCTCCGTGCTACTTTGATCTTGCCCTCTAGCCTCCTTCTCCATGGAGGGTACTGCCCCTTGTGGCTGTTCAACTTGTAGCCAAGCATCTCACTGATCACTGCTGCCGTATTGTAGATCAGCTTGGGGTAATGTGCTCACGTTTGCGTGTCCTTGTCAGCAGGTGAGCAGCAGTATTCTGGACCATTTGCAAGCGTGATTGTGAAACCTGATCAATACCAATATAAAGCGCATTACAATAATCAAGGCGAGTGGGCACAAATGCGTGTAAAACTCTCTCGAAGTCATAAAAAGAAATAAAAGGTTTGACTTTAGAAAGCTGCCTCAACTGAAAAAAGCTATTTCTCACCACTGTATTTATTTGTTTGTCCATTTTAAGAGCTGTGTCAATTGTTACTCCAAGGTTGGAAACAATTGGTTTCACACAGGAAGTGAGAGGACCCAAGTCAGATGGAGGCACACCAGGGCCACTCGGCCCAAATATAATGACCTCTGTCTTCTTTTCATTAAAATTAAAAAAATTCAGAGCCAGCCATGCTCTGATATCTTTAAGACATTCTAAAATAGGCCTGAGGGGGTTAGGGTCATTGTGTTTCAGGGGTAAATAAATTTGACAGTCGTCTGCATAAAAATGATATGGAATTTTATGTTTTTTAATAATATGGCCAAGGGGAAGTAAATACATGCTAAAAAGAAGGGGCCCAAGGATGGATCCTTGGGGTACACCACATGGGAGGGGGGCGGAAGATGAATAAAATTTACCAAGTGAGACAGAGAAACTTCTGTCAGACAGGTATGACTTGAACCACTCCAAGGCAGTGCCTCTAATTCCAACATGATGTTCTAGGTGAGAAATCAAAATGTTTTTGTAAACTGTTGCCACTCCTCAACCTCGGCCGTAGTCCTCGGTGAGTTAAAATAGGAACAGTCTGGCGGTAATAGTTCCGAGAAAGCGCTTAACTCACCGTCACTTAGCCAGGTTTCTGTCACACAGAGGAAATCCAGATTATGAGAAGTGAAGAAATCCTTCAATATGAACGTTTTATTTGCTAACAACTTAGCGTTACCCAGAGCAATCCGGGTAGGGTCCATCATTGCGGTGACAGCCATCCAAGAAACCTGTTTCAATGGATTCTGCGGATTTACTCCACCGCAGCGAAGACGAGGTAAGAGAAGGCGGGGACGCAGGATCTCCTCAGCCGAGCCGACAACAGGTACCAGCTAGGTGGCAATAGGTTCCAGGAAGCAACGGGGGATGAAACGCCAGTGCAAAGGTCGGATTTCCGCCAGAGTGCATTGGGAAACTGTTCTGTCTCTGCCAGATGAAAAACCTAAATATGATTTCAATTTCACTAACAGCCCGCTGCGTTTTCTCCGACGTTTAAAGCGCTTCTTATGAGATGGGGTAGGGGTGTAGCCTAGGTGAGCCGGTACTCCAGAGAGTAGCGGAGGTGGGAAAAAGTCCTGTCCATCAGCGCTAGTCCTTACCAGTTTCTCTGTGGCAAGTCGAATATTTAAGAGAGTTTCACGATTGTAGATCAGTAGAGAGTCAGCGTTGTTCAATAAAAGTGACAAAAACAATATAAACACGCAGAGCAAAAGTGGATCCGACAGCCATGGACGGCGAGCCATGCACTCCGGCGCCATCTTGGATGTAGGACTTGGCTCTACTTTACTTTACGTCTTAATGCATGCGCCATCATCCAGGCAAGGAAATCCCAAAGGTTGATTCTGTCCATGTGGACGTAGTGTTGTCATTTAGATAAATGCTTCATCACTCATCCAAGTGACACTTTCTCCCACTGAAAACACTATGTCCACATGGACAGAATCAACCTTTTGGGATTCTGTACTGAACGTCCAGTTTCAGTCAGTCTCAATACAGAATACTGATATGACAATTTTGGTCTAGATTTTTTGGTTTAAATAACAAATAAAACGTTTTACTGTACTGTAAATAACTTTTCAAACATTTTTTATGAGTATCATATAGACATATAGTACCTGATGTAACGTACCTTCATAACGGTCATTGTCTTGAAACAATTCAGCATTCTTCTTTAGCATCACATACGGTGCTTCCTATATACACAAACACATTGAAATGTTAACAATACAGTAGACTGGAGTATGAATGTGTGTGAGTATAGATAGAAAGCACTTAAAGGCATAAAATAGGTGCTTGTGTAAATGAGTGAATGAGTGCTCAGAGTAGTATCTTGCCCAAGGATGTTTGGCATGCAGCAGCCATGAATCAACCAACAGTCTTCCAATTAGTAGATGAAAAGAACACTAAATAATACAGAATACTGAAATAAAATGCAAGATTATTAAAAATGCTAACTAGAATCCCCTAAACATCTCCAAAACTCAAAACCCTGGATCTAAACCCATGGCACTGTTTGTAACACAGTGGACCATCTCTTAAATTAGATCTCACTTTGTTGTTGTGAGATCATGCAAAATCTTGATGCTGTGTAAAAAATGTACAGACCAATCTCAAAGTAACATTTTACAGCAAAACTCTTAGAGAAGATTGTCTTCAGCTTCTTAAAAACAACATCCTTGAAAGAAATTCAGTCAGCATCACAATACTATGACTGTGTATTAGGTTACAAATTACATCTTAAAAACTGCTTGTATGGTGAATGTTCTAGTCTTGCACTACCTCACATAAGTTCAGCATTTCATACAACAGGACATCAAATTCTGGCTGCAGCACTGGGACGGTGTCTGGGACATCTCTGTGGTGGTTTAGACAAACTGTAAGTTTTTTGTTTCCATTGGTGACCGCAGGTCTGTGTAGTCTGGACTGAACTGTGGAGTCCCCCAGGGGACCTATCCTTTTTTCGATTATTTATGGTACCATTTGGTCACAATATACAGAGATACAACATTTCATTCGACTGTATCAAGAAGACTGAGATCCCTCAGCTCAGCTCCAACCAGAAATTAAGTAAATTAATTTAGTAACTCCAGCCTTTGTGGGTGTTATAATGTAACACAGAGCGACAGAGTTTTATGTATGCACTTTCAATGGGCAGTTATTCCTGCTGCAATCAAATCAGAAACCTGATCAAAACATAATCAAGAATTAACAAGCTGAATAATTTAATTTAAGGTGAATAAGAACATAATCATTACAATGAAATAATTCTAATGTTAAGAATTTGTTTTCTGTGCAGATGTGACCTTGAGCTCTGTGTGTGTGTGTGTAAGGAGTTAGACTAAACAATTGTCTGGGTGTGAGTAGAGTAGGCAGAAAGACAGAGAAATAGAAAGGTTTTTTTTTTTTTTAATCATAAACAACCAGAAAAAGTCGTTTTAAATGTAATGTGACTGCAGATCTTAACAGGTGTTAAAAAGAGAAGACAAGAAAAACAGATTTTTGGACAAAAAGAAGTAATCAGAAATGAAAAATACATAGAATGATAGAGGGAAACCACATATTTCTTTTTAACATGATAAGAAATCATGTTGGTATTATGCAAACTGAAGTATAGTGTTGAATAAACATGACAATTGTAATAAAATAACTTTTGCTATAGAGAATGAGGGGAGGGGAGGGGAGAAAGAGAAGAGGGAGAACCTCCCTCTTTTGTGAGGTTGTTATAGAATATTCTCCCTTTAAAAATTAAAAGATCTGTCACGGACCCGGCTCCGGGGACTCAGGGTCCGTGAGCAGTGTGGACTATTATTTCTATTATTTGATGTGTGTGTCTTCTGCACGATGCTGTCATGTCTATGTTCCACATGTTGTATGTGTAGGCAGGGTGTGTGTGTATATGTGTGTTTCTGCGGGTGTAGCCATAGCTGGACTGGCCATCGGGCATACCGGGCATTTCTGGTGGGCTGATGGTGATTTTTCGTTTTTATGGGCCGATGGTTTTTGTTTTGTTTTTTTTCGTTTTTTTCCCGTAACGGTATAAACACTGAAAGGTGGTGGATTGGCCAGATGCTGGGAGATGTGTAAAAATAACTCAGTTGTTTGGTGGTGGTTATTGCGGAGCTTCCACAGATTCAGTAACATTAGCAAGTGGTGGAGGCCAGCAGATGCAACACGCTGGCAGGTGGATGACGGAAAGGCAGGAGGAGCAGAGACCCGAGGCGGTGAATTGAACTTCAGGTAAGAAGTTATGAGCTGCAGTCTATCTGGGTCAGATATAAACCAAGTTTAGGTGGAGTTTATTTTCATTATGCTGACTTTTTACAGTCAGTTACAATAACTCGTACTGCGTACTAGCTAGCATGACGGAATTTCTATACAGCTGGGCGGGTGCTATGATGTTAATGATGTTGAACTTGTTTTATCTTATTTTATTTATAACTTCTTACCTGAAGTTCAGTTCACCTGACACTCTCGGACCAGCGGCCGCTTTGAGTCTCTCCTCTTGCCTCCCTTTTCCTTCATCCACCTGCTGGCTTCCACCACTTGCTAATGTTATTGAATCTGTGGAAGCTCCGCGATAGCCACCACACAAAGTAACGAATAACGAGCCTATCTAAATTCCAGTAACGAGTAACGCGTTCCCGGTTTTGGCATAATAACTAGTTACCGAGCTCGTTACCACAATAATAACGTAGTTACTGTAAGACGCAACACCTGCACAAACAAACACATGGACATGCAAGTTCGTAACAAACGCGTTACTTAATAACGCGTTAGTCCCAACACTGCTGAATGCTTTCGGCAGATTTCCATGTGTACATCTGTAATGTCTGTATCATACAAGGCTTGAATAATCTGGTCCCATTTTATCTTAAAGACCTCATAGTACCATACTATTCCAATACAGCACTTCACTCTCAGACTGCTGATGTACTTGTGGTTCCTAGCGTATTTAAAAGTAGAATGCAAGGCAGAGCCTACAGCATTCATGCCCCTCTTCTGTGGAACAAGATCCCAGTTTGGAATCAGGAGACAGACAGCCTCTTCAAAATTTCATGCTATTTTTTCACATTTTGGATCATCTTTACTACTGCACTATTAGAGAATAGAAGACAGAAAACGTTTGACATTGACTGACATGGTCAATTGTAACTTTATTCATGGGTTACCAGTATCGTTGTAACGATGACAGTCTTATTTTCCATTCCCATTGTGTCATTTGGGTAAAGGTCTGACTTTGTCAGAACCATCTTATCCACCTCATTCCAATACCCAATCTGTGAACAGACACAAGTAAGGTTATGCAAATATCTTGCACATACAAGCTAGAAAATGTGTTCTAATGATACATATTATGGCAACCTGATGTTTTAGTTACCTTAATAGGTCCATTGTTCCTAAGCTCCATGATTGTCACCGAATAGTTGATCCTTTTCCCGTACTGGTCAAACTGTATATTCCCTGTTAAACCATCTACATGCACCTGCATACACATTATTTGAATTATTAATGGCACAGCTTAAGAATGAAATTCAGTCAATTAAATTACAAAAATTAAAATGAAAATAGGCACTTTCTGGATCTCATGCACACCCACACCTCATGCACACCTGGTGGCTATAGTAGGATAAGTTAACAAAGGGAAACCCTACTTTTGGTCATCTTCACTGGTACCTTCACCACACACTACTCCCACTCAAACAAATGACTGATTGTGTTGCTAGAACAATTTTCAAATGATTATATTTTCAATTATATTTTCAAACATTAAATTTTAATAGCTTTTGACAAGTAACCAAATAAAAGACAGCAAGATTTTTCAACAACATCTCTGATCTAAACTCTTACACCTAGCTTTTATGATTTCTTCTTTGTGCATTCAAACTAAAGACATTCAAATCCTTTTTACCTGTTTGAGGGCACGCTCAATTTCCACCCCTTGCGCCCAGGGCACTGCTGGATTAGCTAGACAGTCCCCACTGTTGCCACGACGACTTATATCTATTCTTTGCTTGTGCAGGAATCGGAATGCCTCAGTCATCACATGGACTGCATCATAGGTGAGGGCTGAAGTATACTGAAGGACAAAAATAATGGCAAAAAATATAGTTTGGGGACATTTTACTTCATTTAACAGTTGCAATAAAGGCAATGCTGCAAGGGACCAACTGGCCAGGTGTCCAACCAGGGAGCTGTCTCTTAAGGAATTCTAACCTATGTCAAAATGTCTGATGTTGACTGTGAATCTCATAGAATTAACACGAAATTTCAGGTGATTGGATCAGTTTGAAAGGCAAAAGGCACCTGCAGGTGACGACGTATCGTCGACATTGTTGTGTTTGTTGGGGAGAAAACTTAGAAACATACAGTACAGCACTTCAGAGTCACACTGACAGCGATTGAAGATTTATGGAAATTTGACAAGCTGAACGCATTCTGTACTGTCAGGAGACACGGCGCAAGATTGACTGATATTAAAAAAAAGCATGCAAAATTGCAAACACAAAAAAAAAAATATGCGAAACAGCGAGACTGCAAATGGTGAACCACGATATAGCAAGGGACCACTCATCAAGCATCAGCCAGATCTTTCTAACATAGGTTAGAATTCAAGGGATGAAACTATGACAAGGTTTCATCCCTTGTCATAGTACAGACTACATATGGCATGAACTAACGAGCCTCCAAGCTGACATTTTTTATGTTGAATGTGGTGCAGTATTTTATTTGCCAGCTAAAAAGAAGGCAAAGAAGCTCTCAAACCCATTGATCATTTTCATATATGCCTCAGTCTAGCCTGAAATCTTCTAGAATTCCCTAGAAGTGCTACAGGTGTGACTTTTAATTTTAATGCACACCTAAGTCATGTACAACTCACTTTGATTAACTCAAGCTGTATGTATTATACTTGTTTATGTATTATACTAAAGATTACTTGATATTAGAATACATTTTTGCTGGCCTGATTCTTAGACCATCTCCCGGCAATCTTAATCCATTTCTTATAGCATATAACTTTTGCTGAAATAACTAAAACTCCACTAAATTAAACAAAAAAAAGATTGTTGGATGTCCAAATCTTACTCTAATCCTTATATCAGCTCCAGGATACTCCTTTTCTTCCAAAGCCTCCCATCGCTGATCAAACTTTGCCACCACAGGATCATCAAAATCTACAATCTGAAAGCCAGACACATTTGCACCTCCATACTGGATTTTAGAGAGGTCACCATCCACAAAACCCTGGAACAAGATCAACAAAATATACAATTACTGAAATTTACAAAAAGTTTATTTAATACTAATATGCAAACACTATTTTCTTCTCTGCTAAGATCTCATGCAGAGCAAATGATGTGCCTCCAGCAATTTTTCAGAGATTTACTTAGAGCAAAGGTGTTAAACATAAGGCCAGAATCAGCAACATCTAAAAATACTGTTGAATGACACTGAGAATAGTCACAAAAGCAATCTAGTCCGCATGCCAATAGAGAAACGAGATATGGAATGAGTTATGACTAGTATACTCAGCAACTACTGCTCTATTATATAAATTGCAGTAGTGCAAGCAAAAGGTAGTCTTCTCACAGCATGTCTAAATGTGACTGCCTGCTTTAGGATCCCAGTTACTAAGTGTAAACCTGTTATTAGATCCTAATCTAAACTGAGTTATGTAAACCGTCGTTATTGTTAAACAGTCATACATAAATGGCCTGCAGTACATACATAAATATACTTGGTCAGCCTCATTTAAAGACTGGAAAATGACTCACCAAGTTTGCGATGATATAGTGATATCCTTTCACGTGCCTGCCTATAGTGATCACCTGGTGAATAAGAGGAAGAGGTTATGTCAGCAATAAACAACAATTTTAAATGGTTAACAGGTTAATTATCCTAACCTAGAAAGAAAAACTAGATGCTTCAATTCACTGGAAAAAAAAATCATAATTTTTGGAGATACATGGTATGTAATTTTATTTATATAACACTTTTCTACTCTTACTAACCAGTCATAGAACATCACATTTTCAAATTCAAATTCAAATTCAAATTCAAATTTTATTTGTCACGTACACAGTCATACACAGTACGATATGTAGTGAAATGCTTGGACAACTGCTCGTGACCTAAAGAAAACAAAAAAGGAAAGGCTATGAATAAGATAGTAAATAAATATGAAAAATTAAAAAGGGTAAATTTAACTAGGAAGGAATAAAATATAAATTAAGGTTAAAAATGAAATAACTGTACAACACAAATTAGAATGAAGGGTAAATTTAACTGGGAAGAATAAGATAAAATATATAAATTAAAGTTGAAAATAAAATAACTGTACAACAAAATACACAATACACAATATAGAACTATATAAGAATGTATGAAGAAATCTAAATCTAAATAAATATATACACAATAACAGCAGCTCCCACTCAGGGAGCTCGGAGCGGATGGTGCGCTCAGCTGATCGCACAACCCTCTGTAGAGCTCGTCTGTCCTGCATGGTGCTGTTCCCGAACCAGGTTAAGATGTTTCCCGCCAGGATGCTCTCTATGGTGCACGAGTAAAAGTTCCTGAGCACCTTGGAGGGCAGTTGGAAGTCTCTCAAGCGTCTGAGGTGGTAGAGACGCTGTCGGGCCTTTTTCACCACGGTGTTGATGTGACAGGACCATGACAGGTCCTGCGTGATGTGAACTCCGAGGTATTTGAAGCTGTCCACTCTCTCCACTGGGCACTCGTTGATGACGGGGGTCTGGTAGTTCCTCTCCTGCTTAGTGCTGAAGTCCACTATCAGCTCCTTTGTCTTACTGACGTTTAGAAGGAGGTTGTTCCTCTGGCACCAGTTCTCCAGATTCCTAATCTCCTTCACGTAGGCCGTCTCGTTGTTATCAGAGATCAGGCCCACCACGACGGTGTCGTCAGCAAACTTGATGATGGTGGTGGAGCTGGTAGTGGCCACACAGTCATATGTGTACAAAGAGTACAGCAGGGGGCTCAGAACACACCCCTGGGGGGCTCCAGTGTTGAGAGTGGTGGAGGCTGAGACATGTCCGCCCATCCTTACTGCCTGTGGTCTGCCAGTTAGGAAGTTGGAGATCCACTGACACATAGATGAGCTGAGTCCCAGATGCTCCAGCTTGGTGGTGAGTGTGGAGGGAATTATGGTATTAAATGCAGAGCTGTAGTCTATGAAGAGCATTTTAACATAATTCCCCCTTCTAGTGTCCAAGTGAGTGAGTGATGTGTGGAGGAGATGAGAGATGGCATCGTCTGTGGAACGATTTGGACGGTAAGCGAACTGTAGTGGGTCCAGTGTGTCTGGTAGTGAAGAAATGATGAAGTCTCTGACCAGGCGTTCAAAGCACTTCATCACTACTGAGGTGAGGGCTACAGGGCGATAGTCATTGAGAGAAGCAGGGTGGGGTTTCTTCGGGACAGGAACAATGATGGACTCTTTGAAGCATGTGGGGATCACCGAGTGAGATAAAGAGATGTTGAATATCTCAGTGAACACAGGAGCTAGCTGGTATGCGCAGTCTCTTAGGATACGACCTGGGATGCCGTCTGGTCCTGCTGCTTTCCTGGTGTTCACTCTCTTGAAGGCTCTCCTTACTTCATGCTCGGAGATGACGAGCACGTTTCCGGTGCTGGCAGTATCTTCCTGTCTGCAGCCGTTAGCGCCGCTAACACTGGCATTGTTGGAGACCTTAGCTGCAGCCTCGAAGCGAGCATAGAAAGTGTTCAGCTCGTCTGCCAGAGTCACGGCCGCGTTCGTCATACCGGTTGTTGGTGCTTTATAGTCCGTTATTGTCCTTAGTCCCCGCCACAGGCTCCTAGAGTCACTCTGTTGGAGTTGTGACTCTAGTTTCCTCCCGTAGCGCTGCTTCGCCTCTTTCACCGCCCTCCGCACGTTATATGACGCGGCTTTGTATGGGTCCATGTCCCCCGTCATGAGTCCCGTGTTGTAGGCAGCGGTGCGGGATCTCAGAGCGTCGTGAATGGTTTTATCCACCCACGGCTTCTGGTTGGGAAACGTTGTGATAGTCTTTGTCTCCACGGTATCATCCGCTAGTTTCCCGATGAATCCCACAACCGCTTCCGTAAACACGTTGACGTCATCGTCGGAGCTGTTTCTGAACATGCCCCAGTCTGCGTCATCGAGTGCGTCCTGTAACGCGGCCACCGATTGATCCGTCCAGCGCGCGACCTTCCTCTGAACCTGTGCTTTCAAGGAGCACTTTATTGTATTGTCACCTTTCTCCCTTACTATATGTCAATAGACCTCTCTGCATGGAATCATACTTGTTATTAATCTCTGGCTCTCTTCCACAGCATGTCTTTTGTCCTGTCTTCCTTCTCTCACCTAATCGGTCAGGACAGATGTCCACCCCTCCCTGAGTCTGCTTCTGCTGGAGGTTTCTTCCTGTTAAAAAGGAGTTTTTCTTTCCCACTGTTGCCAAAGTGCTTACTTGTAGAGGGTCATATGATTGGGTTCTTCTCTGTATGTATTATTGTAGGATCTACCTTACAATCCAAAGAGTTTAATTTTGGTCTCTTTCTGACCAGACTGTACTCTCAGTATTTCACAGGCTTGCCTAAATGTTGTTCAGAACCTTTAAGCATGCTTCAACATGTTTTTTCTTCAGCAATGAATACTTGAATGGTGAGCGTGCATACTGGCCATGTTGGTTGAGTGCACTACTTATTGTTTTCTTTTAAATAGTACCTGCTGATTTCAAGTCTTTCTGTAGCTCTCTTCAACTGGTCCTGCCTCTTAGACAACTCTCCAAAAGTGCTCACTGGGACCTTAAGTTGTTTAGAAATTTTTCTGTAACCAATGCCATTAGCTGGTGATTTCAGCCGGTGTCACGACTTTCTATCTGTGTCATTTCTTATTATTACACATAATTTATGGACATATATGATCTGATTTCTTTGCATGTATGGATTAGAGTGTTACAGACATCTGGTCATGTCATGTCATGTCAATAGCACGTTTAGAAATATATCTATTTAAAAAAATTGGTTTTGTCTTCATTACATTTTACATTACATTTTACCAGGTGAATATTTCCCCAAAATGCAAAAAGAAAATATTTTTAACATGAAATTCTTAGCCACAAACATGTATGTGTTTTAAACCTAACCTGAATTATAAGACAGCTCTGGGGCAGTAGGTCGGGAAGGTATTGAAGATGAAACAAATGCTCATATTTAACAATTTTTTTCTCAGTTATTATGCAAGTAAATGTGGATACTCCAAAATTTGTTTCTTTTCAGATTAAACTGCTGATAATTTTATTTTTCTGGTACAAAGTTGAATGAAAATAGAATTTTCATAATTTTCGTAATCTCCATGTTTTATTTTGTATTATTGTGAGATATAACTATCAACAATTCAGAAATTGCCACAAGTTGCATTTTGCAATGAGAAGTTTTTTTTAAAAATTCATGTGTGTTCAAATAATGGATTTTAAAGGAATACTTAATTTTTTAAATATTTTAATTACCCAATGCTTAAACTGTCTTTAGTGTAGCTGCCAAATTACATTTCATGTTCAAGCATTGCTGCAGATTTAAAATTGGAGATGGTTCAGCAGATTTAAAAAAAAAAAAAATTTAAAAAAGAGAGGAAGGCACTCACATCACTTAGTGATGACAACAACATTATCATCCTTCCGGCAGACAAGGGTAGGTGCAGAGTATTGCTAAACCAGAAAGACTATTATGAGAAGATCTTGTCACTACTCAGTGATGAAAATACTTATGAGCCCCTGAAACAAGATCCAGGGAGTGGCTGCAGGAATAGGGTAATAGACTGTCTGAAGCAGTTAGAACAAGACAAGGCTATCGACTACACCAAGTCTGTATAGTTTACCGAAAATACATAAACAGGGTGCACCTTTAAGACCGACTGTCTGCATGATCAACTCTGTCACCTATAACATCTTTAAGTTTCTGGCTTCGATCCTCAACCCACTGGTGGGCAGCTCTGAACTCCACATCCAGAGCACCCTGGATTTTGTTGAGAAGGTGAGAGATGTAATTATGGAGGCAGATGAAACCATGGTCTTGTACAACGTTACATCTCTCTTCACTTGCATCCCAGTCACGGAAGCGTTGGAGATAGTCCGTAAGAGATTACAGGATGACACCAACCTCAGCAACAGGACCACTCTCAGCATCGACCAAGTGTGTTTGCATTTGCAACCGTGTCTTCATTCCACCTACTTCACATACAAGGGTCAGTACTACAGGCAGAAACATGTGTGTGCCATGGGTTCCCCAGTTTCACCCATCGTGGCCAATTTGTACATGGAAGAAGTGGAAAAGAGGGCTTTGCTATCCTACCCTGGAACACCACCAAGCCATTGGTTCAGATATGTGGATGACACCTGGGTGAAGATCAAATCTCAGGACGTACTACTTTTCACGGATCACATTAACTTGGTGGACCGACACATCAAATTCACCAGGGAGGATATGAAAAGTGGCAGGTTAGCCTTATTAGACTGTGAGATTTCCATCTGTAATGGGGGACATCTAAAAGCTGACGTGTACCGTAAACCTACACATACGGATCAGTATCTAAGGTTTGACTCTCATCATCCACTGGAGCACAAACTGGGTGTCATCAGGACACTACAACACAGAGCAAACACCATCTCCACTGACACAGCGGCCAGGGAGGCAGAAGAACATCACATCAAGAAGGCCCTGAGTAAATGTGGTTATCCCAGCTGGACTTTTGTCAAAGCTGGGAAGGCACCTAAAGAAAGCTCCGCCAATCCAGGAGAGAAGGACAACCGCTGCCCAAGCGAAAACCTGTAGTGATCCCATATGTGTCAGGAGTATCGGAACAGTTGAGACGCATTTTTTTCTAAACACCGTGTCTCTGTGGGTTTCAAACCTCAAAAAATGCTGCGCCAAAAATTGGTCCACCCCAAGGATCAGGTCCCCCGACACAAACAGAGTAACATAGTGTACACTGTTAAGTGCCAGGAGGATTGCCAGGATTTATACATCGGGGAAACCAAACAACCTCTGGCGAAGCGGATGGCACAACACAGAAGAGCTACCTCGTCAGGCCAGGACTCTGCAGTCTATTCACACCTACAGGCCAGTGGACACTCTTTCAATGATGAGGATGTAACATCCTGAACAGGGAGGAACGCTGGTTTGAGCGCGGAGTCAAGGAGGACATTTACGTGAAAAGGGAAAGACCATCTCTGAATCGAGGAGGGGACCTAAGGGTACATCTTTCGCCATCTTACAATGCTGTGATTGCAGCCATTACCCAACTCTCTGTGAATGGTACTCATGGCCATTGATCAGTGGGCTTTGATCAGTGGGTTTTGGTCAGTGGTTGTTGATCAATGGTCATGAGAATTTGCATAATTATGATTAAGGAACTGACCTCCCAGCCCATTGTTCCTTCAGTGGGCTGGTTTCAGTCATTATGCAAATGTACTGTTTATAAGATTGGGGAAACCTGCAGTCAGCTGAGACTGAAGAAGTCACTTGGATGAGTGACGAAACATTTCTCCCACAAAACGCTACGTCCAGATGAACAGAATCAACTTTTGGAATAAACAAAAAACATTTATCTGAAGTCTCACTTTGCTTCTGGTGATTCGACACATAATTTTTCATCACTGATCAAATAGAGTTGGTAAGATATACCACCACTGTTTCTGTCTAGTTGATAGTAGACTTTTCTCTCCACCTATCTGGGACTGTAAGAGGAACATGTTGCAAAAATAGTTGTGTTATATTGTTGAATGATCACTGTCTATTAACATTACAGATTACAACACTTTGCAGAACTAATAATACTTGCTGCCTAGCTCCCACATTAAGATTATTATTTTATTATTGGAAATAGCCGCTACTTTAATGCTAACTTAACAGACGGGTAATGTGGCTCTTGAATAACTGCTACAAGTTTAACAGTTGTGTGCAGTAGCCAAGTTAATGTTTATGATAACTGTTTAATACATTTTTTTTAGAAACACGAGCTTTAGTGACCTTTCAAAAGTCTTCATGACCCTAATAAACTTTTCTGGTTTGTAAAAAGTTTTCAGACTCAGATAGCACGTCTGGTATCAATACTACTGCTAATGTGTATCCAATAGCTATTTTGATTCATATCAGAGTATTGATTTCTATTGTAACCCTACTCCACAGAGTAACAGTGCTAACAACTGTACCACCATGCTATCCGTATAGCAGCTTCTATTTAGCTACTTTTCTTTGTCATTTTTTTTTTGTCTTCTGTGACAGAGATGCAACATATAGGGTTCATACAAATATTTAAAATCAGTCAAAACAAGTCCCCTCCCCCAGAATTAACTGACTGTTTTTTATGCATTTGTCATATTTTCAAAATGTTTAACAGCTTGTGCTTTGCAGATTTAACTTGCAGCATTTGCAGATGTCATGAGCAACATGCCCAGTTCTGATAATTGTGACATTATCAAAATAGGGTTTTCCAAATGATTATCATGAGCTGGTACCGTAAAGCAGTTAGCAGATAGGGGTCTAATTTTAGTTTTGATCACAGTTTTGATCCAGCCAATCAAACCAAGCTGAAAAAGAAAATCCAACTGTTTTCTAGATTATCGTCATTACAGTGTAAGTTAACACTAATAATTATGTAGCAGCCATCTGCATGTGAACAGTGAAAGTTCTACGCGATATCATTTTGCTAACCATGTAGAAAAGACAAATACTGGATACTAAGCACACATCATTTCTATTGTTTGCCATCTGATGATGGAAACAGGCCAACAGTACTTACCGAAGAGGAAATTAACTCTGCCAGAATAGAATTTGAAAGATTTCAAAACACGTATAGTAGTTTCATTTAATTGTTATTTAAGAAAATTTAAATGACACAGACACCATCATGACTAGTTCATGTCTGGTCTGGTATCACACCTAAAAAACATCCAGGATAACCACAATACTGTTGGTTTCACTGAACAAAAGTCTCCAATAGTATGTTTTGCATAGTTTCATTACTTCTTTTACACAGACACACACATATAGAAATATTATCAGTTGACTCTGAGTTGGTTGGATGAGAGACATTCACTGTTTTTTAAGGAATGCCCAGTAAAGAATGGATCTATAGAATCAGCTTCATTTTTGATGGAGAGAAAATATTGCTCATACTGGTAGCAGCAGTAACAAGATAAAAATCAACCTGCTCCATGATGTCTTTCACTTTATCTTGTTCGCAGTCCAGTATGATGCGTCGTTCCTTACGGATCTCCAGGTCCTAAAAAAATAAGACAACAAGCATCCAACATTATTACACAGTCTTTAAAGATTTGTGTGCTCACAGTACAAGATCAAATTGCATCTTCCTGAGGTGCAGTGCTGCCACATACTGCTTGACACCATAGGTTAGACAAAGATATTTATTATAACTAGCTACAAAACCCTGAAAAGCTTTCTGGAAAATACAAACTAAAAGCTTAAGCTTATTTTAGTATTTAAAACAAGCATATGTAAAAACAATAGATAACATCAAAGCAAAGTATACTCTACAATGCTGTACAGCTGCTACACTGTACAGCTGACAAAGCCCTTTTCCCAAGACATCACAGACCAAGTTTTGGTCAGGACCCATAGGCTTCAAATTGTAAGGCACTAGCTACTGTGTCAGTATGTGGTGGGAGTGGGAATGTGCTGAGCTAACTTTAGAATAAGTGCATAAAAGCATGTTTTTATTTTTTGAGGTTTTTTTTATGTCCTTTCAATCAGCGATCAGAATTATTGTCTAAACACCAAGAAAAGTGCCCAACAGATTTGTTTTCCCAAGTAGACCATTACAGCTATTGCTATACGGTCCACTTAATTGTCATATTTGTTTTTATTATTATTATTATTATTATTATTATTATTATTATTATTATACGTTTTTATTTAATTTTCATTTTGAGTTATTACAATCAGAATGGACAGGACCGGGGACAGGAAAGAGAAAGAAAGAGAGGTTGGGAAGAGAGTTAAATGAAGGAGAGGGGAAGAAAAATAGAGGAAAAGAGGGATAGTGAGAGAAAAGACACTGAAAATCTGCTTGATCACCTGCTGAGAGAAAAAAAAGACAACCAAAAAGAAGATAACACAGTAGGGAAACCACAGGTAAATAATAAATATTGAATGTTACTGAGCAGCATACAGTACTAATAATGCATGAAATGTTTAGAGGCATCAGCCAACCAAAATAGTGTGTGTCTGTGAGTACCTGTTTGTACACCTGTGTGCACACCTGTGTGTGTGAGCGCGCTTATGTTCATAGGATTTCTCCATGTAAGCATCTAATAGTGGGTATTGGAAGCCATAGCTCTGCCCCCCAGGGCATGATGCAGGACAAAAAAACATCCATCCATCTGCTTCCTCTTTTTTCAGGTCGTGGGTGGGGGCTGGAGCCCATCACAGCTGTCTTAGGGTGAGAGGCAGGGTACACCCTGGACAGGTCACCAGTCTGTCGCAGGGCTAACACACAGAGACAGACAACCATTCACACTCACATTAACTCCCCTTTGGGCAATTTAGAGTTTCCAATCAACCTATCCTCACTAACTGCATGTATCTGGACTGTGGGAGGAAGCCGGAATACCCGGAGAGAACCTACGCAGACACGGGGAGAACATTCAAACTCCACACAGAAAAACCCCAGCCTAATGGTGGAATTGAACTCAGGAGCTTCTTGCTGTGAGGCAACAGTGCTGTTTGGCTTCTCTGAGTGTTTAGTCCATTTTAAATTCTGTTACCTTCTGTTAACCTACTTTCATGTGTTCCCTGGACTCCTAGACTCTGTTACCTTTCCTTCATGGAATTCCTTTTGGACTGCTTCCGCTACTATTTATTGTACATAATAAAGATGTTTTTTTTTCTGGAAAAATCATCATTCCAGAAGAGGGTTGTATATGATGAATGGAGGGTCCTTCACCAAGGGGAAGAGGTGGCTGTAGCTCAGAAGGATGCCCAGGCCATCAACTAATAAGAAGGTTGGTGTTCTGATCCCTGGCTACTCCAGTCTGCGTGCCAAATATCCTTGGGTGACATACTAACTACAAGTTGCTTTCTGATGCATTCACTGGAGTGTGAATGTTAGTAGTTAGGAAATAAAATGCTCAGATGCTCAGCACTATATGAGGACATTTTGCTTTTTAGATATTGATAAAATGTTTTCATATAGCTGGATTAATGTGACTATTTTATTTTCATGTCAAATAGTTGGACTGAGTGCTGGTGAAAAAAAGACTTGTTTTGTAAAAACACTTTTTTGAGAATTGTGAACATGGTTTAAATAAAATAACTGAAAAAACCATATGGAGTTATTTCAACATTTATCCACTGAACTGTGAACAAAAAATAAAAAGACTGAATTCTTGGAACAATTCTCCAACTCATTTGAAGAGAGAAAAAAAAGGAAAGAGAAGCTTGTTTGTTATAATCTAGCCAAAATAACTTAAATATTTCGGACTGTGTCATTTGCTAAATTACTATGGCATAGTCAGGATTTTCACATCAGGCCAACTGCAGTGCATGTACTTGCCAAAGAATAAATAACATAACAGAAGACACTGTTGAAAATGCTGGTTAGCAGCCTAAACTGATGAAAAAGCTGTTATGACCAAAACTTTAAATTTGTGTCTAAAATTTGATTTTCTCCGCCTCTCTCTTGCATTCCAATATAAGAGCAGAATACCAGTACCTGAAACAGGGACCGGTAGGCTTCATCCTTTCTCTCATCTTTCAGGTTTCCTACATTTATTGCAGTGACGACCCATTTTTTCTCTGCTGCAGTGTCCAGTATTACCTGAAGAGTCGAAAGACCTACACACACAGAGTCTCATTATTAATAATTAATAATTCATTAACTTATACATTTGTAGAACATATCTCTATCTCATTCTTTTCTATGTATATGAAGCATATTTCTCTGCCTTGCTGTGCTTTCTATAACTGTAGCAAGTTTCTGCATTTGCTTAACATTTTCTGTATTTACAATTATTTCAGTATCTTATCTTCAAAATTAAGCACTAGCAATATTTATGCGATAAATGATGAGAATTTCCTTACCTCGATCACTGTCATACAGATAGGCAAACTTTTCCCATTTGTAGTATTCCACTAATGAAACTAGTGGCCCCTTGATGTCCGGCCTCATTTGGAGAACAAACTGATTCATTCCTTCTGCTGGGAAAGAAGGTGTAATGAAGGAGACATGAAGTGTCTCACAAAAGGATGTGATGGTGTTGACCGATTTCTTGTCATAGAAGCCAAAAATGGCATAGACACCCCGAGAGAACTGGGAACAAACTAGGAAAGAGAGAAGAAGAGAAAGATTGTACAAATTAAACAGTGAGTTCAAAGGACCTGGGAAGAATATTTGCACTCATTAAGTGTCCCAGTGCCTTTATCCCAAATAAACACTAAACGCACACTTATATTTAATCACATTGAAGAACAGTTTTTTAAATTGGGGTACATTAATAAGCACAGTAGTTACAATAGGAGTGGGAATTCTGTGGTTCACAATAACAAGTAAAATAAAATATTTCTAAAACAAAGCAACACAAAAAATTTAAAAAAAGAAGTGCTTCTGTCCAATTAAAAGCTAGAGGGCTTTATATCTGATATAGACAGTGCTAAGTTTCTATAAGCTGCATAAAACAGTATAAGAGGCCAGGTGTAATAAGCTATAACCAGTTACACTTAAGAGAAGAAAATTAAAATGCCAGTTCCAATCATCTGTTGAGAAAAAATGTATGTATTTTGTGTCAGCATACATGATCCAGCTGTGTGGCTGCAGGAAGGTGAATTATTCTGAATGAGAGAATTGGTATTAAGTATCCCACTGTGGAAAGTGACGTCGGCGTGACGTCTTTCATAAATCATTTTCCAAATTTGGTCCACTGAAGGGATTGTTTTATAACACCAGGCAACATCTTTTTTTTCCAAACTCTGCTGAAAGTATGTTGTTGTCAGCGGTACGGCCACGGTGTACGGGCTATTTATAGTCCAAATATGGTTGTTGTGGATGTCTTTTCAAAGTCAAACTTTGACTCACTTTAGAGATAATTTTTATAAACCAGCAGAACCAGCAGAAAAACCACAAACCTCTCTTACTTTCCATCACAACTTCTCCCACCTTCTCTCAACCTTAAAAATTAACTATATATAATGCAAATGCACTTTGACACATTGCTTCACAAATTTAAACAAGCAAAGGGAATTTCAATTTCAAAAATACTTAAGCATTATTATTTTACATTTTAAAATGGATTTCATCGTTTTTAATATATCAACAGATTTTAATAAATGACATTTTTAACCTTGTTACAAACAAATAAGTTGATATACTAAAATAAATAAACCAGTTAAAGAAAAACAGAAAAATGCAAAATAACAAAAAGAATTACCCACGCGTAGTGAAGAAATCAATAGGCTAACACATAATAAATTATATTTGTTTATACATAATCCATATTCATTTGTATCATGTTGACAAAATCAATGTTAATATTTGTAAATTTAAAAAATTACATTTATTAATCATGCAAATTTCCTGCAATTGTCATAGACGTCAACATGATGTCCAAAAATATTACCCAATCCAAAGTTCAAATGTTGATCAACATATTATCATCCAAGTTGGGTCATGTTTAGGTGTCCAAATTGTGAAACTTGTTTGGAAGTCATATAGATATCTAGAATTGGTCATGGACTGAGGGACCCAATATACACATGGTCTTCATCTTGAATTAACTTCATTATTTATTTCCACCAAATCATTAATGTGTCTTTTAGATCCCGTTTCTACAAGAAAAAACCCCATTTTGGACAATGTTTTCACCACTCAGAGAGGAGATTACAAAGCCCTCCCCCTCCACCACCTTGGTGCCTGTCTTCTATTCTGACTTCCTTCTCTCACCCCAACTGGTCACAGCAGATGGCCCCGCCCCTCCCTGAGCCTGCTTCTGCTGGAGGTTTCTTCCTGTTAAAGAGGAATTTTTCCTTCCCACTGTCACCAAAGTGCTTGCTCATGGGGGTGGGGTGGGGGGGGGGGGGGGGGGGGGGGCGTGGGTTCGTATGATTGGGTTTTTCTCTGTATGCATTATTATAGGGTCTACCTTACAATATAAAGCGCCTTGAGGCGACTGTTGTTGTGATTTAATAATGATAATGGATTGCATTTATACAGCACGGTTCCGGGCACCCAAAGTGCTTTACAATTCCACTATTCATTCACTCTCACATTCACACACTCGCTGTACAACTGGGGCAGACTGACAGAAGCGTGCCATTGGCCCCTCTGGCCAACACCAGTAGGTGGTAGGGTAAAGTGTCTTGCCCAACAACACAATGACCAGGACAGCAAGAGCTGGGGGATCGAACTGGCAACCTTCCAGTTACAGATGAGCTTCCCAACCCCCTGAACCACAGTCGCCTCAATTTGGTGCTATATATATATAAAACTGAACTGAATTGAATTGCCTACCTGGAATTGGCATAACTGTTATGCTAATTCCAGCATACAAGCCCCTGGTCAAAGTCACCAAACCAGTTTGTAAGCAGGTACATATGTGGTCTCAGAGACAATGGAAGACTGTTTTTCCACCACAGACTGGGAAGTCTTTAAACAGGCCGCCACACGTGACAACACCACAGACCTGCAGGAATAATCAGAAACTGTCATTTCCTATATCTCAGAGTGCATCGATGATTTCCCAGAGACCAGGACTATCACTATCCAGGCCAATCAGAAACCATGGCTCACAGGTGAGGTCTACAGGCTTTTGAGGGAGAGAAATGCAGTCTTCAAAGCTGGGGATTAGGTGAGCCTAAGAACAGCAAGGGCAAACCTGCATCAGAGAAGTGAAAAGGCAATACTCCAGGAGGATTTCGCAAAGCTGGACGAGCACAGAGGGACTGTGCTGCAGAACTCACAGATGTCTTCACAGACATCTTTAATACATCACTGAGCCAGGCTGTCGTTCCCACATGCCTCAAAGCCTCCACCATCATTCCTTCACCAAGGAAGTCTCCTCCCTCCTGCTTTAAGAACTACCATCGGATCACACTCACCCTCAAGTGCTTTGAACAGTTAGTCATGCATCCATTTAAAACATCTCTTGCCCCCAAACTGGATCCATTTCAGTTCATATACCGGTCAAACCACTTGACGGATGATGCATTCTCAAATGCCCTTCACTCAGCCCTCACACATCTGGACACTAGAGACTCATGCGTCAGAATGCTGTTCATAGACTTCAGTTCAGCATTCAACACGATCATTCCCCAGCAACTCATTCACAAACTGGATCTGCTGGGGATCAGGAACTCGCTTTGTAACTGGCTGCTGGATTTCCTGACAGGAAGACCGCAGACAGTACATGTCGGCTGCAACACTTCCAACACAAGAACACTGAATACGGGGGCTCCCCAAGGATATGTGCTGAATCCCCTTCTCTTCAGTCTGCTGACCCACGACAGCACGCCATCACACAGCTCCAACATCTTCATCAAATTTGCAGATGACACAACTGTGGTAGGTCACATCAGCAACAATGATGAGCCCTACTACACGAGTGAAGTTAACCATCTGGCTGAGTGGTGCAGTGACAACAATATGCCCTGAATGTGGAGAAGACTAAGGAGATCATCACACCCTGCACACCCCACTAACCATCAATGGTGCTGCTGTGGAGAGGGTAAGCAGCACCAAGTTCCTGGGTGTGCACATCTCAGAAGATTTCTCTTGTTCAAAAAACACAGCATCACTTGTCAGTAAAGTCCAACAGCAACTCTACTTCCTCCGCAAACTGGAGAGCAAGAGCCTCATTCCCATTGCGAGCACCTTCTTCAGAGGCACCACTGAGAGCAGCATCACTGTGTGGTATGGCTCCTGCACTGCAAAGTAACGAGTAGTGAGAGCAGCGGAGAGGATTGTGGGCACTTCTCTTCCCTCCCTCCATCTACTTCACCCGCTTCACCTGAAAGCCCTCTGCATTACAGGTGACTCCACTTATTCATCCAACAGCTTCTTCAGTTTGCTGCCATCGTAAAAGAGACTGAAGAGCTTCTGAGCCAGAACCAGCAGACTGAGAGACAGCTTCGTTCATCAGGCTGTTAGGATGCTGAATTCACTCCCTGCTCTGTCCCTCGCAACTCTCACACACACGAACTCCAGACCTGCATTCACCTCTTCCCTCTGAACCCCCCCAGACTTCTACCGACGCCTTTTCACTGACTGCCCCACCCCCACTTGCACACAAACTCTTGCCAAAAAGCACTCTGATTGTGTTGGACACTGTTGTTTATGTAAAATTGCATTGTGTTGTACATAAGACTTGCATTTTATTTTTATGTTTATATTGTTTTAGTGTACACTGAGGGCCGTGGGAGAATTGCAGTTTCAAATTCCTGTGTATCAGCTTTGAGGTTTCAGAGCATGTCACAGTACTGAAACAGCTTTAGTGAAGAATACAAATAATCTTCTTATATTCATTCTTATATTTTATCATTAGAGAATGTTGTAGGTATTAGAGGTACTGCACTGCAATGGTTTAAATGGCATCTATCTAATACACTTTAATTTTTATGTAAATGAAGAGTTAATTATGGAGTTCCACAGGGTTCCATGCTAGGACCAATTGTATTTCATAATATGTTTGCATTAGGCAGAATCATTAGAAGGAATAGAAAACATTTCCCACTGCCTTGCAGAGGACACAATTTTTTTCTATCCATGAAACCAGATAACACACACCAATAAGTTAAACTACAGAATCATGGACATGTCCTTCAATGTCCATATTAACAAATATGTAGCACTGCTTTGTCCCATTTGCACAATATCTCTAAAATTCAAAACATCCTGTAAGAGTGCTGAAAAACCAGTTCATGCATTTATTAATCCTAGGTTGGACTACTGTAAGTCATTATTATCAGGACGTCCTACAAACTCCCTGAAAAGCCTTCAGTTAATCCAAAATGCTGCTGCATACTGTACTGAAAGGGACTAGAAAGACAGAGCATATTTTCCCAATACTGGCTTCACTTCAGTGTCTCCCTGTTAAATCCAGAATCAAATGTAAAATCATTCCTCTCACATGGAAGGCCTTGAATAATCAGGCCCTATCCTGTCTTAAAGACCTTACTGTACCGTATCACTCAAATAGAGCACTTTGCTCTCAGACTGTGGGCATACTGTGGTTCCTAGGATATTTAAAAGTAGAATGAGAGGCAGAGCCTTCAGCTTCCAGGAGATTTCTTCCTGTTAACAAGGGTTTTTTGCTTCCCAGTATCACCATAGCTCTTGTTCATTGTCAGTCATCTGATTGTTGGGGTTTTCTCTGTTTTCTCTGTATTGTTTCCCTGTTGTGATTTAGTGCTATATAAATAAAACTGAATTGAAGGGTTTAGGGTTAGGATGAACAGCCACAGCACACTGCACAACTATTGCTACATATTGCCATGTTTGTATTTTTTTAAATTTCAAGTATTATTCTAGACTTTTAAATAATGACCCAATAAAAATAATTCTTTTTTTTTTTTTTTGTTTAAAAATGAAGAGATCAATACTTACAGCAGTTAGTAACAGCAAAGCTGTTGGCCACCTCCAGGTTATCTATGTGTGGAGTTAGCCTGAAATCTGCCATCCCAAACTGAACCATGCCAACTCGGAATGCACTGTACTCCTGATCTGCGCCTCTGGGAAATAAACCACCTGAGAAAAACAGAGACAGAAAAGGTCGTGATCATAAAGAAAAACAAAACTAAGTGGAGAAACAGGTTTTCTAGCTACAAACATGTTGAGATAGGGACATTTTTACCACTTTATGTCTTAAAAAACAACAACAAAGAAATTGCAATCCTTCATTAACAATTGCTAAATTTTATATTCGTCAAAATGTTTTTATAATGTGATATGGAATCTCAGCAGTTTGGGCTCTCCTTTTTCATATTTATTGAGTTATTTACTTTTTTGTTTGTTTGTTC
Organism: Copadichromis virginalis; assembly: GCF_057382275.1. NCBI lineage: Eukaryota > Metazoa > Chordata > Actinopteri > Cichliformes > Cichlidae > Copadichromis > Copadichromis virginalis. The sequence continues at coordinate 2,143,788 of NC_140623.1, read as the reverse complement.
TATATTAGTTCAAATGTTCTGCATTTCTCTCATAAACTTCATACCTACCTGACACCTCCTCATCACCTTTCTTCCATTTACCTACATGTCCACTGAAGTCTGCTCCAATCACCAGTCTTTTCCACATGGGGAAACTTTCTACCACTTCAGCTAGCTTACTTCAGAATCCTTCTCTCTCTCTCTCTCTTGTCTGACAACCTATGCATTAAGCCAAGCGCTGGCCAATCCCATATGGAAATCTTATTATTTATCAGCATGTTTGATTTGGTAAATATTTTACATTGGGAACCCTTCCTGACCCAGAACTCTTGTCTGGGTTTAGGAACAGCAATAGAAATACTAATCAGTAATTCTGAGCTAGAGTCTGCCTGAGACAGAGATATCTATCTCAGGCAGACATTGTCTCTCTAAAGGACATATGTCCAAAAAATCGGTACATACATTCACCACTCCACAGTTCACTCACGTTTGTCCTGTTACAACTCAAAACAAAAAGGCAGAGTGATGTTAATTAAAAGAAACATAAACATTACCATTAGTAAGACTGTAGCAGAAGTGGAAGGTAGATTTATAACACATAGCTCTCTGCGGTATTTCACCTTTAACAATGGTTTACCTTGCCTTCTTTCGCCTCTGTCAGTGTGCCCCAGGGTGGCTGTGGCTACAATGTAGCTTGCCATCACCAGTGTGTGAATGTGTGTGTGAATGGGTGGATGACTGGATATGTAAAGCGCTTTGGGGTCCTTAGGGACTAGTAAAGGGCTATATAAATACAGGCCATTTAACATTCCTTTCAACACAACCTCACATGTCTGAAGTTATTTTTTTCATTTCCACATACTGTATTGCCACAACTGGTCTAAAAGCACACAAAGAACATAACATCGGAGTGGGTAAAATGTGATTTTGTTTACTATGATGTCTCTAATGAATCATTTTTATAATTTGAAATGCAAGTATAAATCAGAAATTTCAGAAATGTATGCACATCCAATGGATGTGCTGGGATGCATCATTAGCAGTGTTGGGTAAGTTACTTTAAATGAGTAACTTAGTTACATTACTAGTTACTTCTATCAAAAGTAACTGAGTTACTTCAAGTTACTCGTTACTTTCAGAGTAACTAGTTACTAGGGAAAGTAACTTTGGTTTTACTCAAAATTCTCTTGCTAATCTGTTGCTTCCGTAACTGGATACCCAGCAAGATTGCCAGTCTTCTAGCTTGCTTACTTGCCACAAGTGCACTGTGCCACCTACCAATAGAAAGGAAAAAATAATGTGCACATTTCCACCTGATTCTATCCTAGCCTGCTTTTTACATCCAACACAAAAACTGCAGTCGCGGTGCTTTCGATTGTACTCAGAACTCGGAAATTCTGCCTTCTGAATAGGAAGATGTAGGTAACACCAGACTGCAGATGAGCTGCATACAGAGCTGGACTGGGACAAAAAAATCGTCCCGGGCATTTTGACTAGAGACCGGCCCACCATTATAGCAAATATCATAAAGCCTTTGAATGAAAACAAACGCTGTTGTGACAGTGATCTACACTGTTCTGATGGTTTATATGTATCAATCTATCAATTGTTTGTTGCAAGACTCAGATAATTATTTTTTTTAAAGTGAGACATTTTAAATGAGAATAAGAAAGTATTTCCTTGTGCCCCCCTTTCCCTTTTAATGCCCTACATGGACCCCTGGCAACACTTTGCTAGACCCGCCCCTGCACAGTTACCAGCTGTCAGCTACTTAGAAAAGGATCCTGGTGTTATTTGTCTCTCAGAAACAGTTCATAACTTCCCTTCAACTCATTCATGTTAACTAAAAGGTAAACCTGTTTCTCCATCACAGCTCTGATGATTCAGTAAGGACATCTCCTGGTTTCATCTTCATGTTTCCCTCTCACCACATAACCAAACCGACATCATGACCAGCAGCTTTACAGCTGTGGCTCCAGCAAACATCAGCTGATACTAGAAATTAATATTAAATAAATTCTAACAACAGCTGATCAAGCTTAAACGTGCTGCTGTTGTTCACCGCGACATCCGCTGGTTTCCTCTTTCATGGCGCAAAGTGGGCGATAAATAAACAAGAGAGAAAAGCCGATCAGCTGATCATTGATCAGTTTCATGATTAAAGTAGCAACAGGAGAGGGAGGGTGAGAGGATGAGAGAAGAAGAGGCAGCTGTGCAGCGTAAAGACGCAGAGTAACTCCAGCTTTGTGTCTTTTTCATTGTAGCTGAAGTCCGGGACAAACTGTTCCTTTTCACCTCAATACGAAACGCATGATATTTTCTCTGAATACGAGACGATTCCGTTTTTTACGGGACGTCTGGCAACTCTAATAATTAACCTTATGAACAAAACAAAGTTCAACATCAGTAACATAGCACCACCCAGCTGTATAGAAACTCCCTCATGCTAGCTAGCACGCAGTATGAAAAAGTCAGCATAACGAAAATAAACTCCAACTAAACTTGGTTTATATCTGGCCCAGATGGACTGCAGGTTATAACTTCTTACCTGAAGTTCAGTTCACCTGACACTCTCGGACCAGCGGCCGCTTCGGGTCTGTCCTCTTGCCTCCCTTTCCCTCATCCACCTGCTGGCCTCCACCACTTGCTAATGTTATTGAATCTGTGGAAGCTCCACGATAGCCACCACACGAAGTAACGAATAACGAGCCCATCTAAATCCCAGTAACGAGTAACGCGTTCCCGGTTTTGGCATAATAACTAGTTACCGTGCTCGTTACCAGAATCCGGTTGTTCAGTGATGACGCGACGAATCCTACTTCCGGGTCTAAAGTAGTCTGCGTTTAATATGGCATTTGTGTTGTTAACATGTTTAATGTTATGTATTTTCTTCTATTTGATCTCAAAAAGCTCCTAAAACAGTCAGCGATCACTGTTGACCTCCCTCGGCTTTTATTACCGCTAATCATTTATTTAAGCTCAGTTTTTAAAACCTTAGGATGTAACTACAGCCCAGCCCATGCAGCAGTATATGAATGACTAACCTCGTATTGTGGATGGATTATCTCAGTTGTTCTCCTGGCTGAAGTTTGGTCCATTTACAGCATCCTGCCATGCGATTACATTTGTTCCTGACCACCGAGAACACTCACGTTAACTTTTATCAAGTGGAAAAAAAGTTAGCTTGTTTATATTATGCTAACATAGCTGTGTCGCCAGCGGTCACGTAGCACATCATTATATACCAGCTAGCCCAACTTCAGTAACCCTACAAACCTCACTGCTGTTTAGTTTTCTGTCTTCATTTATGCTGGAAGTGATAACAGAGCTGTACGTTTTAATTTGTTTCCAAAACCCCGCAGTCAGGACATGCTATATTGTATTTAGATAGAAGCTAGCGAGCTAACTTCCTGCTAACTTCTAACTCCGTTAAATGTCATAAATTCCGTTTTCATGGATGCCTGGATGTTAAACTCAATTGTTACACCTGGTAGAGCAGAACGCTGATCATTTTTATTAAAGATGAAAGAATTTAGACAGTTTTTCAACTCTCAGTAATGCCATAGTGATCGTTTGATATATGGACCTGCAGCGGAGTTTAGACCCAGACACGGCTAGTGACGTCAGACTGAACAACCGGATAATAACGTAGTTACTGTAACGTGTTACTTAATAACGCGTTAGTCCCAACACTGATCATTAGTGATGTATCCTGGGTTCATTAGGTGTTAGGATCTTACAACATCTTACACCCTCGCCCAGGTGACCCAGCCGAGGTTGATCATGCCCTTGAGACTGGCCGGTGACGCCTCTGCAGCCTACTTCCACAGGGCATGCTTGCTAACCCTCCAACACTCTTCCAGAACACCCTGGCATTTGGCCAGCTACCTTCCAAATGCCCTCTATGTGGTCTCCAAGGAACCATCAATTCTATCAGAGCTATCTGTCTTGAGGCCTCTGACATTATCACAATATCTGGGCACAACGATGTTTCTGCAATATGTGCTGGATTGTGAGCGTTAGGTTGTTGCTTATTTGCTGTTATCACCGAGGAGATGCTTTCACCAGCTACCATCAGCAGCTGGTCATGGTGCAAGCAGCGGTATAAGGACTCGGTAAGATATCATATACAGCTTGGATGAGGAACTTTTATCACTACTTCTTAGCCAGTAGATTGCTGTTCTTCAAATTGGATCAAATCAAGCTCAGTAGACAACCCATGGTTGGACCTAGGACAAGCATTCTGTAGAAAATTAAAAATCTCTGATTTGCCTTTTATTAGCTCTAGAGTTAAGAATCATAACTGCCTTAAAAGTCTTTGCAGAAACACTTCGAGTTGGACATCCTGCTGGGAATTTCTAAAAAAAACAAAGTCTTCCTTTACCTCATGTAAACTGACAACCATTTGAAACAATCCAAATGTGTGTCCAGAACATGTTATTCAAGAGAAAACTTATTTTCATTCAAAGAACTTTTATCAAATTATGGAATCAGCAACAGTAAATTTCTTGAATATCAGCAAGTCCATCGTACAGAAAACAGCCGTCAGCTGAACTTAGAAATGCATACATGGGCAAGAGCATTTTTAAATCTTTGTATCCCTAAATTGTTATCAAAAAATGTTATTGTTAAAAATCGATGACTCAATTTTACTTCCAGGGCCCTATTTCAGGAAGCCGGTTTAGTGCAAACTCTGAGTAAGTATACCCTGAGTTAACGAAAACTCTGGGTTTTCGGTTTCACAAAGCGAGTTTAGATTAATTCTGAGTGAGTTACTATGACGACACACTCCGTGAAGCTAACCTGCCCCCTAGCAGGTTTACTTCAACTAACCCTGACTTTCTCCGCCTCTTTGTCGGAAACCTGACTGTAGGAAGTGTCAGACATGGCGTGCTCCTTCCTTGAAGAGCCAGTAGATGTTGAAGCCCAAATTCTCCGCAGAGCTCTCCGCCGGGAGAGAGTGATTAGAGCGCGTTCGGACATTTTATCATTTCCTGATGATTTTCTGTGTGAACGTTACCGTTTTTCAGCACAATCTATAATTCATTTGAATAACATCCTCAGGCCTAATATTGCTCATGTGACACATCGCCGACATCCTCTCAGTTCTGTACATATTATTTGTATTGCACTTCGGTTTTTTGCAAACGGGAGCTTTCTGTATAATATTGGTGACGCTGAGCACGTTTCCAAGGCTAAACGTCTGTCGGGCAGTCAGGAATGTTACAGTTGCACTGAAACGTCTCCTGTACTCGTTTGTGGTGTTCCCCGGTCATAGACCCACAAGATTTATCAAAGAGGGATGCCACAAAATTGCAGGTATCAGGATGAACGAAACTTAATTCATGATGTGGTGATATTTGAACTACTACTTAAATTTTACATTTATTCTCACGGTTCCCAGGCGTGATTGGCTGTATACTGTAGATGGCACTCACATTCCAATCATTGCTCCTTCAGTAAATGAAGGAGACTATGTGAACAGGACGTCTTTCCACAGCATTAATGTACAGGTACATAGTTCCCTGTAGCATTTCAAACTAACAAATTATTTCATTATAGTAATGGATGCTAATTTGTGTTCTCTGCACTGTGAAGATCATATGTGATGCTGCCAACATTATCACAAATGTGGAAGCCAACTGCTCAGCCTCTGTGAGTGGTGGTGGTGGAGGACCCCCACCTGTTTTTCGGGCCTCCACTTTTTTTTTCCGTTGGCTATAACGGGTCACATTTGAGCATACAGAGTAAGCAAATATGTACTTGTAATGTGCTCAGATAATTTCAATAAGTGCTTACACAAAGAAAATTAATGTAGCCTCTAACTGCAATTGATTTACATCGGACAAACAGACCAAGCACTATGGCTCATAATACAATTACACCTTACCTGTTTGGACTATATTTTTATATTTCATTTTTACTTGCTGCCAGGAACGTTTGGGGCCTGTTGGGTTGCACCTGCGCTCACATCACATCACAAAATAAAATGTATGAATTAAAAAATAAAATAAAATATAATAAAATAACGTGTTAAATGGGTGGAAATCCCTAGATCAATGTTTAAATTAACACTCACGCATTGACTCTGTCGGCTTTGTTTTGCCATGCATGCTCTCTTTCTTTTGCAGCTGAGGCTGCGTTACTTTTTTCCCGCAAAATTTGCATGTTATCGGCATATGCTGCCATCAGAATTTCGGCCTGTAAAATACATTGACCGCGCCTTCTTTCCCTCCGTCTCCATGGTGACTCGCTTAATCTGTGCTCCACTAATCAGGGCTTTATGTATCCTCGTGCGCGCGCTTAACTTGGGGTTAAAGCAACTCCGCGTTGATTGAACTAATTGTTATCAGCCTTTCTGAAACCGAATATTCCGAGTTGGACAGTTCGGGGTTACTCAACCCTGAGTATCGTTTTTCACTCTGAGTTTTCTAAACCGGCTTCCTGAAATAGGGCCCAGCTGACAAATGGGAGCGAGATTTCTCCATTAAGGTTACCTGGACACACATATGCTTAAATACGATCAAAATGTTGCAAGTCCCAACTTACAATTTACACAAACCTCTCCATAGAACACACTATACATGTTCCAAGTGGGCATTATACACTCAAACATATGCACCCACTGCACAGACAATTCTGGAGCCAGGAACCTTATGCATACACATAAACATACACACACACACACACACACACACAACACAAGACGGTTGATTTGTTTTTCTCTTCCGGGTGCTGTTTGTGATTGTTTTCTTGTATGTTTTTTTTCTTAAACTTGCAGCTTTTGGCGATTTATTGCTTCTCTGTTCTCTTTATCTTTTTATATATTTTCTGCCCTTTTTTTCTCTCTCTCCTACTTTTCAGCTTTGACATTGTTATGTTACACATGTACTGTAATAACAGAAATAATGTTCATAGAAATTAACAACTTAACATGTAAAAGAAGCACATGAACAAGAGTAGCCAAGATAGAATTTATAGAGCTCATCTTGGAAAAGAAAATGTGTTTGTTACCACGCTGCATTCAGATCATAATTCTGATTGCAAAAGCTGCCAGACAACAAAGGCTAGAAATTTTTTTTAAACTTAAGACATAACTGACTCCATCTAAGAATAAACACACATAAACTAGCCTACTGGACACAAGAAAGGAGGATATGTTAGTGTTGGTGGTGATTAGCTCATGCCCATCTAGCTGTCTGTATGGAGTTTGGATGTCTGTGCGTGTTCTCTGTGGTTACTCAGCTGTTGTGCCACAGTCCCCACTTAGCAGGATTATTTTAACAGGTGATTGTAAATTGGCAATATGTGCAAATGTGACAGTAAATGTAGGGCTGGATATTCACAAATCTGGAAATACATACTGTATACATAATTGACAGTTATCCATACCTCATTTATTTCATGATTTTATTTCATTATATACCTGTGGCACAGTGATTAGCACTGTTGCTTTACAGCAAGAAGGCTTGGATTTCATCTCCACTATGTGGCCGGGGCCTTTCTATGTGGAGTTTTCATGTTTTACCCGTGTTTGTGTGGGTTCTGTCCGGGTATGCTGCATGCAGTTAGAGGTATTAGGTAAACTGGTGATTCTAAATTGCACATAGGTGTGAATGACAGTGTGAATTTTTGTCTGTATCTATGTCTTAGGTCTGCAACAGACTGGCAACCTGTCCAGAGTGGTACCCCGCCTCTCGTCCAATGGTTGCTGGGATAGGCTTTGGCCCTCATAAGGATAAGCAGAAGAGAATGAATGGATGAATCTGCACTCTGCACATATAAATATAAATATGCTTTATTTTCTGTGTCATGTTGCTATTGTCTGTTTGTCTACTCTGTTAAGGACACAAGCTAAATTACTTGTATGTGTACACATACCTGATATTCTACACTATAATCTACAAATTGTATAGAATATACTATATTTCTGAAATATTATGTTTTAAATTATGGCTCCACAGTGTAATTGTTTACACATTTGCCTACAAAGTGAACAATCCCCTGTTATATCCCGGGAGGTGACAAATCCCTTGGGTTGCATCAACACAGGCATCTGGCATAAAAATGTGCCAAATCAAACATGCAGAGGTTCCTGCAGTGGTGATCATGTGGGAATAAGGGCGCGTCTTTAAGTAGCTTTATACAAATATTTCCACTACACTTTGTGTAGTTTGTCTACTAGAACGATTGTCTCTGGCATCAAGTCATGCATTCCAGAACTTCAGGTGAAATGGAAATGTTCATACATGCTGTCATACCTCAATTACTGTCCAGAATGCTGCTTCAAGGATTTGCACGGAGTCCTCTATAAGGTAATGTGTGACGTCTTTACATAGGCTAGTCATAAAGTAGGATTGGTAAATGCACTGTTCTTGTATAGTGCTTTTCTACTGTACTTGAGTACTCAACAAGCTTTATACAACATGGTGCATTCACACATTCATGCAGTCACTTTTTCCCGTGCCTAAGTTCTTTCTATGTAGTATTCAAACACATTCCCACTCTCATGAAAGCATCAGAGAGCATCTTGGGGTTCAGTTTGCAGGTGGTGCCTCTGGTCACATTACAGAAAATAAAGAGACTGCTTTTGAGGTTGTAATATCCAACCTGTGGAAGTTGGTTCAAAGTTGGTATAAAGCTGTGTTGTTTTAATGTTTCAAATATATACATTTTTAGAACATTTTCTGATTCACTATCTGTGATTTGCTTAAAAATGTTAATCTTTTGGTTCAAAGTTTGAACATATGTGCTTTTACCTTCATATATCATAGTTTTCAGGCCATTTTGGCACATTGGAATCTGAGGCCATTCTTGAATATACCTTAAAAACAATTAAAGATAAAAGTATGACATTTATATTTCCCTTTCTTAATTTAGATCTATAATTTGAAAGAAATACATTACAATATCTGAGATTTCACTAGTTAAAATATTTTAAAAATCCAGGGAAGGTAATAAGGTAATAACCTGAAATTCTTAAACATGAAAATTAAGAAAATTATATTTTCATTCAACTTTTATGCTCAGCATTTATTCAGACGGTTATCATACCCTTTCTCTGATCTCGCCTTACCTCTGGCAGCCGTGGCATTGTGGTTAGAGTTGGGTTAAGGGGTTAGGTGTTAAGCTGAGGTATTTAGGGTTTGTGTCTTATTAGCATCAGACTACCAATTCTGTCATGTGGACACAGCAGCTGGGTCTTGCAAGACTACATTATTATTCTAGGGGCCATGTTATTAATTGCTAAGTATATAAATTACTTGCTTGATGTTAAATAAGGAAATGGACTTCATGCCTATGAATAAACACAATTTAGTCTATGGGAAGCACCAGCACAGTTTGGTAGATTTTTAAGTATTTTTTACTTCTTCTTCTTCTTCTTCCTTCCCCTTTAAATTAATAATTTTTTTTAAATTACTATTGATATTTCATGTGTTTTCATCATAGCACATGAAATATAAATCCTTTGAAGTATACATATATAATGTCTGCTTCTCTGTCTCCGTTAGGTTAGAATATATAATCATTTTTCTAAAGCTCCCATTCCTTAATCAGCCCAAAGATACTTCTCTTCTGCCTGATTGCATTCACAGACCCATATCAGCAGTAGCATCTGGAGACTTTGTGGAACTGTCTTGATGTGGCAGATAAGCTGCCCATTATAGATAGGTCAGCAAACCCTCTGCTTAAGAAATGTATAATTTTGTCTTATTTCACAATTGATTTTTTTTCTATTTAAGAGCCCCTTGCAGGTTTAGAGTAAATATTGTCAAATGGCCAGACTACAAAATCAGCAGTGTTTGAGTTCATATCTTTGCAAGCATTTATACTTTGAAATGCTGGACTAATTCGTCATATAGTAAAATGGAAAAACTTTGGGGAAAATACCTTTCATTGCCTCCATATAGTCTTTAAGTGTCATTAAGTGCCAGTCTTAATCCTATAATTTACTGCCCTCTTGATGGCCACAGTTAGTTGTTGTCTTTGGGAGCTGGACTTCTGGACTACCAGTAACGGAAATGGTGAGCTAACACGTTTAACATATTGATAGATCCTAAGTGTTTTACCATTTTTTAAGTAGTGTGTCTCACAAAATCAGTTATTTGGCAAAACCTTTGCCACCCAACACCCCTCTTTAGACACGCTCCTGCTATAGCTATCACATTATTAATGCCATGTCACTCCTAAATCAGACATCATCAGAAGCATACTACATGGGCTGAGGGCAAAAAGAACTGGAGTGATGCTTAGTGATCCATAGTCCTCTTTAGGGTGGAAGAGAGTGATACAAGAATGAGCCTTTAACCCAAAGGCTCATGTTTGCAAAAATAATATTGTAAAATGCCAGAAATTTAAAAATTACAGAGATATTTTTCTAATGTTTGCATATTTTCCAGAAATATTTAAGTAACATTTTCAATAACATTTTCAATACTCTCATAGTGAAATTATTGTTTGCAACGTGTTATTCGAGCCTTCTGAATTTTAGTTACATTAATAAATTTTAATAAACCTTAACCAAGGTGTGGAAGTAGCTTTTTGTGAAAAGCTACATTTTTAGACTTATGCAGTCCTCAGAAGACAGAATTGGTACAACAATGTCTTATAAAAGTTTCAAATATAATTTAAAATTTGTTCAAAATATAAATGTATGTTTTAGTCTACTCCAACCTTGTCTTACTAAATACGAGCCAAACAATCCAGCTGAACCAAAATTTTAAGTTCAGATGGAAAAACATACCTACTCCACAGAGAAAGGGCTGCTGTGATATTTAAAAAACATTTTTTAAAAAAGATTTTCCAGCACTGCATCATGTATGTAAAGTAAATGTAAAGTATGTAAAGTGTAAAGTATGAGATTTATAGTTCAAATGTAAAAGCAGTGTAATGTGACTGAGGAGGAAAAACTCTGAATAGCATAAAATACTGTAGATTTGAAAGCTAACTAAGTGTAATAATGGAAAACTTTACACAAACAACCAGTAATGTTCATTATAGCTTATTCTAACATTTTAATGAAATGCTGAAAATCACCCACTTCCACTAAGGGCTTGATGGATATAGGTCCAACAAGAAATGCAGTTCAGGAAATAAGTCTCATGTGCTGCGTTTCAGTGAGCTTAGATCTTCACTTGTCCCTATGACAGCACCATTAAGACTTCTGTGCACACAGGAGCAATTGCAGATTGACGGAATGCTGCATTGTTAGCAAGACGTTTGGGACGCATATAATTCCTTTTATTTTTTGATCTATTTAGTTTACTATTTAAATGATGAACGTATTAACTCAATTAGAACACTGCAGCAGCAGCAGCAGCAGACGTGCAATCACGAGGCCTGGCGTTACTGACAGCAGTATAAAGAGGATGGAGATGAGAGAGGCCCACGGGCCAATAAAGAAGACACGAAAAGACAATGAAAAGGAAAGGTTTGAACGGGTAAAAGACGAGCTTTAATACACGCTGGAACAGGAAAGGTGAGGATGACAACGATCGGGCGACGACAGATATAAAAATCCTACCAATCTGGACGCTCGGAGATCCGCACAATGCCCCGCGCCATAAGAGTGCCACCAAAAATAGCAGCTTCATTGTGGTGTTCAGGATCCTCGCACAACACCACAGCATCTTACGATAGAGGTTCCTACCAAAACATCACCTCCATCAAAGACGATGTAATCTCATGGCGTTATTCCGGTGTTATTTAGAAACGTGTCGGGCTCTGCAGATGCGCGATCCTGTCGCCTGAGGTGCGCGTGCTGCTGCTGAAGCTGGACTTGAGGGCGCGCGCACTGAATTGCCCAGGAATGCCGATGAAGCACGAGAGAGAACCGAGAGCAGCCGACTGCTGCACATGAGGTTATTATAAACCTCCGCTCGAGGAGGCTGACACAAATTCTAACATAACAGATGCACACTGGGAATTTTTACAATAACTAATTTCTAATTGCATTAAGCAGTGCCTAAACACTATTATAATAATTATATTATATACATTATAATTATGATTTCCTTCTGTCTTTTTTTTATTATCGTAATCATTACATGCGCCTTTAAATATGTTACTATGTATTTTCACATTGCTGTATAGCAGCTGTGTCTATATATATTGCCGTGTTACGTAGGGCAAAAAGAGACTGAAGCCATCCCCACCCAACGCCCGGCTACCTCTATATCACAGCTAACGGATATAGATCTTAAAATCCAGCCTTATGTGACTGAAAATGATCCAAGTGCAAAAACAGAGCTTTTCTGTATGTCCTAATAATAAGGCATTTGGATTCTTACTCAAAGATAAATCAAAATTAGTTAGATCTATATATAAATGTGAAATGTTGTTTGAGTAGTGAAAATTTTCTAATGGCTCAGTATTGTGTCTGTGATTGTGCGTGTGTGCACATGAGCCAGGAATGCAGGAAGACAATAACTGTGTTGTCACACAAAATCCTGAATCAGAACAATAATTGTTAAACACAGAATCAGGATTTATATGAGGTTTTACTACTGCAATCGCTTAAAACTGATCAAACTGTAACACAGCAAATGTAAATATGTTCAATTGGTCAATACTGGCATGTTGAATCGAAATAAAATAAATAAAAATAAAAATGTTTAAGTTAACTAGTATAATAAATCAATAAATGTGATTCTAATAACTGGCCTCACTGAGAGCCTGTACAGAGTCTGACCTTGGTGTGTGTGTGTGTGTGTGTGTGTGTGTGTGTGTGTGTGTGTGTGTGTGTGTGTGTGTGTGTGTGTGTGTGTGTGTGTGTTTGGTGCAGGATGGGTCAACATGACACACTGGAGCCACTAATTTCAGTGAATGTCTGACTCACAAAATGTATGATTTTATAAAAGAAGTTGACTAAAATAAATTTTAAAAATAAATAAACGTTGATTGACAAACATTATGAAAAGAAAGTGTTATCTTCTGTATTTGAATTATAAAGGAATTATGTTACAATAAATGTTCATGTGACAATGTGCTAAAAACAAATCTGAATTACATAAACTGAATGAAACAGAATAAATTATATCCATGTGTGACTGAATATTTAAATGTGATGTGAACTCTCTATACTAGAAATAACAAAGAATATGTAATAAAGTGGTTTTAAAGGTTAAACTTTGTGTTAAAGTTGGATAAACAGAGACTGATAGATAGGGTGTGGGTGGACACTGGATGATTAGACGTAAACAGCTTGACTGAATGACCAAAATATGAAGATGTGATGGCTAGCATGAGAGGGGGGAGAAACGTGGGCTGTAATAGAGATTTGGGTTCTTTCCTTTTTGTCTTCTGTGAGATGAGCAGTTCAGAAGATTAGATCTAAGAGGTTCAAGTTAAAATTCCAGCAGGGATGTGAGTGTGAAAACAGCAGCACAATCTGTGAACCTGTGAATTGATCTTGTAATTTTTGTCTTTCCATCGCATCTCATTTTTTCCATGTTATGTGGTTAATTCACAAGGATTTTGGTTTACATTATACTTCCACTGGATGGCCAGCTGTTTGGAGATGATCATCTACTTGGAAACAAAGGGATAAGTGCAACTTTAGGTCTGGTTGTGCTCATTCTCTCTCCAACCTCTCTTCACCAAAGATAAGAACAAAATCAGCATTAGCTCAGAGTAGGTAAGTTATATAAGTATAGATTAAGTGATTTGGTTATTGTTTTGTCATTATTACTATTTGCTAAATTGCTTTAGTATAATCCCCTGCAATTAAAGTTTAAATTGTGGACATTCACTTATTATCCTTTAGTGAAACACATTCGGCACAGGATTATCTGTACAGAACATGGCCCGGAAGTCCCGTTCCCTAGGGCAGTTGAGAATGATCGAGCTAACATCCTGTGGGACTTTTACAAATGGACAAATGGTGATGGTGGATGACCAGAGGAAGAAGGCTATAGTGTAGCAACATGTAGTGATGGCAACATGAGGAAAAGGAACACGAGATGCTTGTGAAATAACAAGGGCTGAGTGAGGAGCTCTAGGGTGGAGGAATAATTTTTATTATTGAACAATAACCATGTTCTCAATGAACCCAAAAAACTCATTAATATCAAAGCTGAATGTTTTGGAAGTAGTTTTTAGTTTGTTTTTAGTTTTAGCTATTTTAGGGGGATATCTGTGTGTGCAGGTGACTATTACTGTGCATAATTATTAGGCAACTTAACAAAAAACAAATATATACCCATTTCAATTATTTATTTTTACCAGTGAAACCAATATAACATCTCCACATTCACAAATATACATTTCTGACATTCAAAAACAAAACAAAAACAAATCAGCGACCAATATAGCCACCTTTCTTTGCAAGGACACTCAAAAGCCTGCCATCCATGGATTCTGTCAGTGTTTTGATCTGTTCACCATCAACATTGTGTGCAGCAGCAACCACAGCCTCCCAGACACTGTTCAGAGAGGTGTACTGTTTTCCCTCCTTGTAAATCTCACATTTGATGATGGACCACAGGTTCTCAATGGGGTTCAGATCAGGTGAACAAGGTGGCCATGTCATTAGTTTTTCTTCTTTTATACCCTTTCTTGCCAGCTACGCTGTGGAGTACTTGGACGCGTGTGATGGAGCATTGTCCTGCATGAAAATCATGTTTTTCTTGAAGGATGCAGACTTCTTCCTGTACCACTGCTTGAAGAAGGTGTCTTCCAGAAACTGGCAGTAGGACTGGGAGTTGAGCTTGACTCCATCCTCAACCCGAAAAGGCCCCACAAGCTCATCTTTGATGATACCAGCCCAAACCAGTACTCCACCTCCACCTTGCTGGCGTCTGAGTCGGACTGGAGCTCTCTGCCCTTTACCAATCCAGCCACGGGCCCATCCATCTGGCCCATCAAGACTCACTCTCATTTCATCAGTCCATAAAACCTTAGAAAAACCAGTCTTGAGATATTTCTTGGCCCAGTCTTGACGTTTCAGCTTGTGTGTCTTGTTCAGTGGTGGTCGTCTTTCAGCCTTTCTTACCTTCGCCATGTCTCTGAGTATTGCACACCTTGTGCTTTTGGGCACTCCAGTGATGTTGCAGCTCTGAAATATGGCCAAACTGGTGGCAAGTGGCATCTTGGCAGCTGCACGCTTGACTTTTCTCAGTTCATGGGCAGTTATTTTGCGCCTTGGTTTTTCCACACGCTTCTTGCGACCCTGTTGACTATTTTGAAAGAAACGCTTGATTGTTCGATGATCACGCTTCAGAAGCTTTGCAATTTTGAGACTGCTGCATCCCTCTGCAAGATATCTCACTATTTTTGACTTTTCTGAGCCTGTCAAGTCCTTCTTTTGACCCATTTTGCCAAAGGAAAGGACGTTGCCTAATAATTATGCACACCTGATATAGGGTGTTGATGTCATTAGACCACACCCCTTCTCATTACAGAGATGCACATCGCCTAATATGCTTAATTGGTAGTAGGCTTTCGAGCCTATACAGCTTGGAGTAAGACAACATGCATGAAGAGGTTGATGTGGACAAAATACTCATTTGCCAAATAATTCTGCACTCCCTGTAGAAAGTAATATTAAATAAATTCTAACAACAGCTTATCAAGGTTAAAGATGCTGCTGTTGTTTATCCGCTGGTTTCCTCTTTCTGGTGCAAAGTGGGCGATAAACAAACAAGAGAGACGGAGTCGCGACAGAAAAGCAGATCAGCTGATCATTAAGCAGTTTCATGATTGAAGTAGCAGCAGGAGAGGGAGGGAGAGAGAAGAAGCAGTCGCTCCATATATCGGTTGTTAAGCTTGACGTGGGAATACTTTACAAACATTCAGAGATGAACTTACACACTTGCTTTACTTCTCTCGGGGATAACTTTGTCGGAGATGAAATGCCGGGTTGGTAGCGAGGCTCCAAATGCTCAACCAGACCGCTGACAGGTCTCACACGCCACAGCCGCTCTATCACGTGATCCATACTGCTCCGACGTGCTAAGGTTATGAGCCGAGTTACGCCATGTCACAAGTTTTGTGAGGTGCTTTCGTGACATTTAATGGATCAGATTACATTTTTTATTTCTCTCCGATATCCAATCCAGTAATTTAGGCCAGTATCTCTAACCAAGACATTTTGGACAACTTCATTCTCCCAACTTTGCAGAAAATGTTTGAAGATAGCCCCTTCCTGTTCAAACATGGACCTGCAAGGTCCATAAAGACATGGATGAGCAGATTTGGTGTGAATGAATTTGACTGGCACGAAGTCCTGACCTCAGATCAACAGAACACATTTGGGATGTAGAATGGAGAAGAAGCATACTTTTAAACCTAGCTGTTAAAGCTGGGTTAAGAAGAAAGGTTATGATCAGTGAGCTGCAGTAGGCATTATATTGCTCCTCACTGATCAGATGCAATGTTTGCTGTCAAAGTGTTGATGCAGAAGTATAGAGAAGGTCAGAAGGAGCTTCACTGTATTTTTGTGGGTCTAGAGAAAGCACATATTAGGGTACCAAGAAAAGAAAAAGTCAGTGTTTAGGTGTGAGGGAGAAATTACAGATGGGTTCAATGTGGGGGTGGGACAACATCAGTGATCTGCTCTGAGCTCCTTTATGTTTGCACTGCTGATGGAAAGCCTGACAGATGTGGTTGGGCAGGAATATAGGATATAATATAGGATTATAGTGTTTGCAGATGACATTGTAATCTATTTTGAGAGAAGGGAGTAGGTGGCTCCACCAATCCTAAAATCCATATACAGTTTTAGAATAACATATGCGCCCATCCAGATTACACCTTTTTCAGATGTATAATTCATATACATGATATTCAGCAAGATAATGCTAAACGCTATACTGCATCCACTAAAACACTAAGGTTTCATATTAGAAAAGTTGTTGGACTGGTTTGCCTACTTCCAGACCTGTTGGCAGCTGAAAACATCTGGCCCATCATGAGCCAAAAAACATGACAAAGAAGACCCAGGACTGATTAGCAGCTCTATTTTTTCTTAAAATGGACCAGTTCCTCAGTTTAAACTGCATTCTGTAGTTTACATTTTACACACTGCCTGAAGTGTTTTGGATTTGGCTTTGTTTTAACAATAAAAATATTACTTAACCTCAGTTTTCTAATGCCAAAAACACTCTAAAGTCCAAATGCTACAGATTAAAGAGAAATAAGGTAAAGAGAGCTCAATTTCAGATCTTATACTAAAAATACTGAAGGACAAACAAAAGATGCTGAAAAGGCTTAGGGGACCTAAATGGTTTTGCTGTCTTCTTGAATTTATTGCCATTGTTACCATGGGTACATTTTCTTTGAGAATGTGAACTGCTTCACGTTGTGTTTATTTTGTTTGTGTTTAAAAATAAATAAAACAAACAAACAAAAAACAAGCAAAAAACAAATACAGCACATCTCTTCTTGGGGAAAAGAAATTTTTATTCACTTCCACAAAAATGATTCAAGTTCTTTGCAGTGCTGGGAAGACAGTACTTCTGAAATATATATCATGGCAATATATATTTTAAGAAAGGGCATAGCAAACAATTTAGCAACTGGCAGTCAAGCTTAGCTGGTACTTAAAACTGTGCAATCTAACGTCAAAGTACTCTAGCAGTTAGTTAGAACACTCCAGCAAAAAGATATATCATCGATCTTTAGTGAAATTTGACATATTGCATAATGCCATCAGTCTACTATATATGTATTTGATTCAGAGTCAGAGCCACATGGAAATATTTCTGATTCTTTTCCTGTTCTTGCCCATTCATTTAAATCACATCTCCACAGTTTTCTATTTGGCATTTTAAGTGAAGAGTTTCTTCCTTTTGTATGATTATATCTTTACATACTGGAATGTTACTGACTGAGCTGATTACACTTTATGTTACAAAGTACAGATAGCATGAAGTTATTCATAAAAAGCAAGGTGTCATAAGAACTAATAATTGTTAAATTAAACTTTGGAGTAGTTTTTCTGTAATGTTATGCTATGTAACATTAACTCTTTGCATTTTGCATATGGTTTTTCAAATTAAGAAAAAAAAGAACACAATATATGTATGTGTGTATTAAAAATAACAGAGAAATATTCAGCAGCAGCAATTGTTCCTTGTTTTGTAATAGGATTGCACACGGGACAATAAGCCTAAATGTCAAGTCTCTAGTGAGATGTAGGTATCAAAAAGATCACACTAGAACAAATAGTTAATAGTTACACTGTGCAAAAAATTAAAGCACCACTTTGAAAATGCATCAGATCTAAATATGGATTCAAACGCACCCTGAAAATCGAAGTAAAAAAATTATGGTGCTGGCTAGTTCATTTTGACAGAATTTAGTTCCTTCCACTCAACATGGTACTCAGTAGTCAATATAGGCCCCACACGCTTGTCATTCCTGACAGTTCCTAATGAGATTCTTCAAAGAGTAGTTGTAAAACATTTAACAAGATCATCTGCAGAGGAATGGTTTATTTGAAGAGTTTCAGTCAGGTTTCAG
Organism: Copadichromis virginalis; assembly: GCF_057382275.1. Classification (NCBI taxonomy): domain Eukaryota; kingdom Metazoa; phylum Chordata; class Actinopteri; order Cichliformes; family Cichlidae; genus Copadichromis; species Copadichromis virginalis. The sequence continues at coordinate 2,125,347 of NC_140623.1, read as the reverse complement.
AGCTCATCACAGCACAGAAACAGCTTTAGTGAAGGTTACAAATGATCTTCTTATGGCCTCTGACAGTGGACTCATCTCAGTGCTTGTCCTGCTAGACCTCAGTGCAGTGTTTGATACTGTTCACCATAATATTTATTACAGCAATTAGAGCATGCTAAAGATATTAAAAGTTCTGTACTGTAGGGATTTGGATCATATCTATCTAACAGACTCCAATTTGTTTATGTAAATGGAGAGTCGTTAGTTATGGATGCCACACTTTGTGTACTAACACCAATTCTGTTTACATTATCCATGCTTGCCTTTGGCAGTATCCGTAGTAGTAAGTTAGATAGCACACACCAATTAGATTGCAGGAATTTCTTATAAAAGTAAAGACCTGGATGACCTCTAATTTTCTTTTACTCTACTGTGGCCTAAAAGAATGTTAGAAATATGGTATCTAACCAGATTCTTGCTATGGATGGCATTAAATTACAGGGCACTAGTAGTGGACCTACCATTAACACTGTGAGGAATACTGGAGTTGTTTTTGACCAGGATATGTCCTTCAATGCACATATTAAAAACATTTGTAGGACTGCTTTCTTCGAATTGGGCAATCTCTCTGAAATTAGAAAGATTCTGTCTTAGAGTCACGCTCAAAAGCTAGCTCATGCATTTATTACTTCTAGGCTGGACTACTGTAATTCATTACTATCAGGATGTCCTGAAAACTCCCTGAAAAGCCTTCAGTTAATCCAAAGTGCTGCAGCAAGAGTCCTGACAGGGACTACATTGGCTTCTCTTCATTGGCTCCCTGTTAAATCCCAAATTGAATTCAAAATCCTGCTCCTCACATACAAGGTCTTGAGGACCCAGGCTCCACAATAGAGCATTTGTTTTCAGACTGCTAGTTTACCTTTGACTACTAGGGTAGTAAAATGGGAGACAGTGCCTTTCACTTTCCAGGCCCCTTTTCTGTGGAACCAGCTTCCAGTTCGGATTTGGGAGAAAGACACCCTCTCTACCATATAGCATATAGTTAAGGCTGAATCAGGTGACTCTGATCCTCACTTAGTTTTACTGCAATAGCCCTGGGCTGCTGGGAGCTTCCCATGATAGAAGTGTTTCTTCTTCCTCACTTTGGCATACACATGGTGCAGCCAGGAATCGAAACACCAATCGTCCGACTAGTAGATTACCCCCTGTACCCAGTACCAAGTTAAATTTTATGTAAGGTAATGGAATTTTAGGTAACAGGTTCACTTTCATAAATACCAAAGCAGATGATAGTGATTAAAAACCCTTGCTGCTATTTAAATGACCAGATCCATTTCCCAGAAGTTTAAGTGACTTGATGCTATACTCTGATTAAAACGTGTTCTTTTGAGCAGTGTATTTTAATCCAAATCCAATTTGTTTATATAGCACATTTAAAAACGAAAGGTTTGCCCAAAGTGCTGAACAGAAACAAAAGGGTAAAACACAAGATAAAACCACTGACACTCACATAAAAACATAATAATACACATAATATCGAAAAAAGGTGTGTTTTCAAAAGCAACTTAAAAACAGGAAACAAAGATGCCTGTCTAATATTTAAAGGGAGCGTATTCCAAAGCTTGGGGACCATAATTGAAAAGGCTCGTTTTCCTCTATGTTTTAGCCTAGATTTTGGGACAACCAACAGCAGCTGGTCAGCTGATCTAAGGGTCTGCGAAGGAATATAAGGCTGAAGCAACTTGGAAAGGTATGGGGGAGCAAGACCATTAAGGCATTTATAAACCAGCGTTAGGACTTTGAAAGTAATCTGTCATGAACAGGAAGTCAATGAAGAGAGGACAGGATAGGTATTACATGTTCATGCCTGTGGGTACCAGTCAAGAGGCGGGCAGCAGCATTTTGAATGAGCTGAAGACGTGCAAGAGACCCTTGGCTGACTCCAACATAAAGTGCATTACAGTAGTCAAGCCATGTTGAAATAAAGGCATGTATTACCTTCTCCATGTCACATTTTGACAAAACTGGCTTCAGCTTTGCTATTTGCCTCAACTGGAAAAAGCTTTGTTGCAACACAGAACTAATATGTTTGTTCAATTTAAAATCTGAGTCCATAATGACTCCCAAATTTGTCACATGCTGTTTGATATAAGACCCTAGCCAACCACAATTTCTAAGCGGGTTGCATGAAATATTATTAGGTCTAAATACAATCACCTCCGTTTTACTCTCATTGCAATTCAAAAAGTTCAGAGCCATCCAAGCTTTGACATCTTCAAGGCCGTTCAAAAGGATTTGGATGGAGCCTGGGCCATTTGGTGCTAAAGGCAAATAAATTTGGCTGTTGCCTGCCTAGCAGTGAAAGGATATTTTGTGTTTTCTAAAAATAGACCCCAAAGGGACCAGGTATAATGAAAAAAGAAGAGGGCCAAGGATTGAGCCCTGAGGCACCCTACAAGGAAGGGGGGCTGAGGTGGACTCCAAATTTTCAACTTTAACACTAAACGTTCTGCCACTCAAATATGAACGAAGCCAATCCAGTGCTGCACCTTTGGTGCCAACCAGGTGTTCCAAACGAGAGGTAAGAATATTGTGGTCAAGAGTATCAAACGCTGCAGTAAGATCTAAAAGCACAAGGATCACAGGACTTCCACAATCACAACCACTAAAAAGATTAGTCTTAGTAACAAGTGTCAGCCTTCCAGTCTGGCTCTGTTGCGCTGACGCAGTGATGAAAAAAAGGCCGTGAATCTAATATGACTTGGATTTTTTTTACCTTAATATGAAAACACGGCATCTAATTAAAAACATTAAAACGTTTCTTTTTTTTCAATATGGTGCCAATAAAATGTCTAAATTAAGACTGTTATAATATAAATAAATTTAATCATGATTCTACTGTCAAACTTGAAACAACAGGGAAATTGCAGAAGAATATTTTTACATTTTTTATTCCCTTTGGATTATATTTTCATCATGGAATTTATTTTATTTATTATTCGCCACTAGGGATGGGATTTCATGATTGATTTCACTTATCGATTCGATTCCCGTATCCATTCTCATTTTCAGAGTCACCAACATCTCTAAGCACCATGTCAAAGACATTACTTTCATGCAAATTAATTACATCCGGTGGGTCAAATATTTGTGGATGTTGGAGGTATTTCCACTCTTTGTTACGATCAGGGGTCATTACTCAAAAGGAGGAGGAAGTACTTTGTTACACTATTTGTTACATTATAACTGCATTTCTCGGTCAAATGAACGAAAACATATTGTCTCATAATTACCATTTGCCAATATAAACCTGAATTTACAGTCCCACACATCAACACAAATCCCTGCCCTAATGAGGACACATATAATATTTCTCTTAGTATTTAGGTATGAACACAAAGCCTACAGCACAAAAAAAAATGAAAACAAGCACAAAGAGACTTTTAAGTGATCTCCATGTTGATTCTACTTCAGAAACATGAACAGATTGTTGTGATTTTGGGCTATATAAATATATAAATAAATATAAATATATAAATAAAAACAGGTAGAAACGAAGCCTGCAGCCTAACTGCTCATCTGTTTGTTACTGGATGAAGTTCAGTGGCAGCTGGCTTCACGGCAGCTCACAAGTGATGGCTCAGCCATGGGCTGGGATCAGCATTCACTCAGCTTAGCATCGCTCTGGGATCTTGGATAGCTTAGCATTTGCATGCTGTTATATTAGCAACAACCTGTTCTGTCCTGGATGCAGTTTGCACTTCCTTTTTTTGCAATAAAAATAAAAATTATGTTCGTATCCACGCTGGAAACTGCCCTACAATTTGCTCCTCCATAACTGAAATCAGCTAATTGTAGAATACATGCCAGAACTGATAAGCGGGATTGACAGGCAGGCAGACTAACAATTCCAAGGAATTGGACTACTAGGAACCGGTTCTTGTAGAGAACCTTCTTTTTCTCGATTCTCATCCACATTGGCCACTCTAGAATACTATACCTTTAGCATGAAGTGTGACCAGTAATGTTACCCTCAATAAAAAGCATTTATTTCTAATGCACAGGATACAGTTATATTTTAAACTGCATAATTTAGGTTATAACTAGCACAATGTCCTGTATTACACAAAGACAAACATGCAGTGCCTACTTAATATACAGGCTTTAAGGGAACTCAAGCAATAGGACGCTAAGTTTTATATTTGTGAAAATTTGCAGTTATACCCGGGAACCACACTGGTTTTTGCAGCTTTGCAAACATGGCTCTAAACAGAAAAAAAGAGTTGTTAGTTAGCAACGACGTGCAATCTTGTGTAGGAACTTCTGGCAATAATAAATCCAGCCTTCATAATGGTTGTATTTTTGACACCAGACAAACTGACAGTTTCCAGTCTGTTTTGATCGACTGGAATAAAGCTGTGATAGGCATGGTTTCCTTGGAGCATCAACACTGCTGAACGAGTAAGACTGCTCAGAGATTACTGTTAGTTTGTTGGAAACATGTTCTAGTTGCAGGCATTTCTAATTTCATCACATATGGTGGATTTCTGCAATAGCTTGTTTTATGGCACATATCCATTGTTAAAAAAACCAAACAAACAAACAACCCACCAGTTTTTGTGTTGTATACCTGTATAGCAGATGTGAACAGGTTGAAAATGTAGGTAAAAAGGAGACCTTCCATGATATAACTTGCTTTAACCCGATATCTAACCCATAGGTTGAGTTGACACTTACAAATGAAATTTCAAGCATCCATGTACCTTGGAAAATATTGACAGGATGAAGGTAATATTATTCATTGCTTCCTTGAAAATACTAAAAATATTGTACATGAAAGCTGTTTCTGACAGAGTAAGGTGGGAACTTTTATCTGATTAAACAGATTTTTTTTTAATGGAATGACCTATATATAAATTTACTATATGATTTATCAAAGAAAAGTGTACTTTTAATGTCAGCACTGTCCGCTCTGTACCCAAGATACAAATCACTTTCTTCTTCTTCCTCTTACAGATAGATTGACCAGTAGACAACATTGAAGAAGAGGAAAGAGAAGGGAAAAAGGGCTCTTGCATAAAGATCAATGCGCTTAGCAGCTGCCGGTATGACAGGTTTAGGTGGTGGTGGTTTCTTGTTGGCTTTGTTTTGGGATTTGAGGGCCCCTGTAACTTCAACTGGTTTACCATAACAGTCAAAGTTAGAAAGTTCAAAGTCTCGAGGTAAAGATCCCACGATGCTGAAGTCACTGGAGCGAAGGTCAGACTTCGAAGTGCAAACTTTCTTACAGCGGGTTTCAACGACCTGGTAAAAGACACATGCTGACTGAACAACATTAATAGATTTCTTTTTGCTCTTATAAAACAGATATTGCTATTAAGTCATTCCATCTCAAACAGAGACAGGCCTTTTGCTAAATAGTCTCTCATTTGCATAAAAAATTTATGACACATACATAACATATATAATGAGTGCAGTGGGGTTTTATCTTTATATTTCAAAATACTTATCAAGATATTTTTTTTCTTTGAAAAATGGCCAGTTTCAGGCCATTTTGTTGCACACTGAAATCTCTGGCATTGTTTGAATTAATGAATTAAAATGTTCTAAAAATTTGATGATTTGAAATGAAATTTCCCTCTAGGGTGTTACATGGAGCCTTTCAGCTATTTTCACACATGTAGCACAGTCTTTAACTTTTCTAAACATTTGAATGAGAATCAAATTGGTTGGCTTAGACAACAATTAATCAATTCCCATATATAGAGTCCATATAATATCTGAATGAGCTAATGCGAAAATAGAGCAATCACCACCTTTTATTAAAACCAAATAGAACGTTTGCAGTAGTGAGAATGCATTAAATGCATAGAATGCTCTGTTACGCATATGCAGCAAGTGACAAAACTTGGCTTAAGACAATGTTCATGTCCAGATTCTCCTCCAGGTGTCCATAATTCATGTGTGAAAACAGTTTTCAAAAACAGCGTTCGAGAAATAAGACCAGGGGTCTCATGAATAAACATAGACATAGAAAACCAGACCTGAAGAGGCATATACCACTTCCCAATTAAGTTGGGATTTATTACAACAAACTTAAGAGGAGAATTTGTGCACTACTACAGAAAATCTGATCCATCAAAAGGAACATTTTCAAAATGGAAATTGGCAATGCATACTGGTCAAGTGCTGGACTGAAGTTATCTCTAGTCTATTTATCGCAGTCTAATGAGTTGCCCACTCAGTGTCGCTGTGTCCTGCTGTAATCCTTCTGGCGTATTTCCTGTGGTCTCACGGGTTCAGGTCTGAAACTGTCAGACCAGCAAGTGAGAGTTTTGTCTCCAGGCTGCAGAGAGAGCTCAGTGTATTCCTCATGGTGCCGTGAAGTTAGACATTAAGTGCTATTTCTGCTATTATGTGCTGCCTTTAAGCGATAAGCAAGCATGCTATGCTGGCCAGAGAAAGTCCTCAGTCATTCATAGACTGTTCTGTCTTGCCTGCATAAACTGGAGAGACCCATTCTTGTTTTTTGGGGAAAAGTGCACTGGCCCTCCACTTTCTGATATGCCTAGGGCAGTTGGGAAAGTGGCTGCCTCACGTGTGAGGGGGGAGCAGGGCCTAGGTAGGTGTCTCTACCTCCCCCTGATTGTGGCTTATTTCAGATTAGCCTCTTAGCAGCTCCTCTCTAGCCCTAGCTCCAGGGGAGCCGTTGACTGGAGACTGTGCTTCTCCCCTGATAAATACAACTTGTCTTGTATTTAGCCAGTAGCTAGTTCCCAGAGAACAGAGTTGGGCCACAATATTGGGAGGGCATCCAGGCTTATTGGCACATTGGTCAAGGGGTCATGACACGCTCAGTGAAACCTTGCTGTGGCATTGGGGACCTTACTGGGGTATTGTCTGCGGTCAGTGGTTTATGTACTCAGAAAAATATCAGAAAAAAGGTCCAGAACGAAGAGAGGAAGTGGATCCTGGTGGCTCCTCTTGGCCTCACATGCCAAGAGGATCCTGGTGGCTCCTCTTGGCCTCACATGCCATGGTTTTCAGCAATCCCACCGCTCCTGAACTGGACCGCATGGGTGCTTCCTGTCCAAAAGGACCTCCAGTCTCATAAGAGCAGGACCATCCATCTCTTCCCTGCAGGGCTCAGGCAGATGGCCCGACCCTTTAGAGAGAGAGGCTCTGTGCCCTAGGGCTGCCTGAGCCAGTGGTGCAAACTCTGCAGGAGTTTTGTGCACCATCCACTAGAGCTGCCTACTCCTGCTACTGAAGACTGTTGCCTCCTGGTGTGCAGTCCACCAGTTGGACCCCCACGAGGCCATATTTTACACCACTCTGCGGTTCCTGCAATCCCAGCTGGATGTGGGCAAGTCTGCAGTTACAGTTACAATGGGAGGTGTGGTGGCAGCAATCAAGGCAGTTCGTATTGGTCCCCCAGCACTTATGGGACTGACTCCATCCTAATCTTGACGTTTCTTAGCGGTTCCCAGTGACTTTCAACTTGTAGACCTGGATGCCCAGTTCCCCCATGGAACCTGGTTCTTGGTGGGCTTTAGTGTATTCCCATTTAGCTCGGGCTGTGGTTACTTCCCTCTTGGGTCGGACCATAACGTAGCTCTATGCTAGGCTGCTCCCTGGGTCTTCACAGTGTATAGCAGGTGCATTCAGACAATTAGGAAGATGGAAAAGCTCTTGTTTGCTTAACGTGGGGTCTTGGGCAGACCCTTGCCTAGCCAAGGGTGTGCTCTGGGGATGATGCGTTCAGAGTGATGTGCAGTGTTAGTTTTCCGCCACACATAGCGTTTTGCATTTTGGCCAAAAAGTTCCATTTTGGTCTCATCTGACCAGAGCACCTTCTTCCACATGTTTGCTGTGTCCTCCACATGACTTGTGGCAAACTGCAAATGGGACTTCTTATGGTTTTCTGTTAACAATGGCTTTGTTCTTGCCAGTCTTCCATAAAAGCCAACTTTGTGCAGTGCACGACTAATAGTTGTCCTATGGACAGATTCCCCCACCTGAGCTGTAGATCTCTGCAGCTCGTCTAGAGTCACCATGGGCCTCTTGGCTGCATTTCTGATCAGCCCTCTCCTTGTTCGGCCTGTGAGTTTAGGTGGATGGCCTTGTCTTGGTAGGTTTACAGTTGTGCCATACTCCTTCCATTTCTGAATGATCGCTTGAACAGTGCTCCGTGGGATGTTCAAGTCTTCGGAAATCTTTTTGTAGCCTAAGCCTGCTTTAAATTTCTCAATAACTTTATCCCTGACCCGTCTGGTGTGTTCTTTGGACTTCATAGTGTTGTTGCTCCCAGTATTTTCTTAGACAACCTCTGAGGCTGTCACAGAGCAGCTGTATTTGTACTGACAGTAGATTACACAGAGGTGCACTCTATTTAGTCATTAGCACTCATCAGGCAATGTCTATGGGCAACTGTCTGCACTCAGACCAAAGGGGGCTGAATAATTACGCACACCCCACTTTTCAGTTATTTATTTGTAAAAAATCTTCCACTTCTCACGTGTGCACCACTTTGTGTTGGTCTTTCATGTGGAATTCCAGTAAAATTGATTCATATTTGTGGCTGTAATGTGACAAAATGTGGAGAAGTTCAAGGGGGCCGAATACTTTTGCAAGCCACTGTAGTCTTTTACTCTGAATCCCAGGGTTACAAAGTAACCATGCATTCTCATTAGTGTGGTATATCCAGTTATCCTATGATGTCTAATCGCTATATATATATATATGCTCATGTATTGCTTTATAAATCAAAAAAATTCCTGGATCATTTTTTGCTTTTTGTGCACATCCATACTTTTAGTATTCTTTTCACTCACTGCTGCATGCATGAAGCCTGAGGTGATCTTGACCTGCCATTTCCTTTATATGCATTAGACAATTTAAGTATTGACCTGCACATATTTTTCTTTATTAGACTCAAAAATTTTCTTTTTTTCTTGTATTGATTTTTAAGGATAGATGTGCACTTATGACAAACAATGTAAAATACACTATAGTTACAGATTTTAGAAGTCAGTTACCCAAGTTGTGATCACCTGCAGAGTGTTGACGTGCATTGGTGTTCCACCAGTGCCATTGATGGTGTTGTTAGGTTTAGTTAAAGGCTTCTTTCCTTCTTTCTCCTTCAAAGCTTTTTCTTTTGTGGCCATTTTGGCTTTCTCCTCTTCGATCCGTTTAGGACTGTTCAGCATCACCTTTATAACAAAAGTAAAAAGGAGTGAGGCACAGAAAAGAGAAATAGAGACAAGAAAGGAGAGAAAATTGAAAGGTTTTTAGGGTTCTCTATATATTAAGGAATCTTTTTATTTCAACGCTTGACATATAAATCATGCCAACTAATCAAACTCAAATGTCTGACTTGAGAAAATCATATCTACAAATTTGTAGATAACAAAATTGAATTGAATGTGCATATATACATACACACACACACACACACACATATATATATATATATATATATATGTATATATATATATATATATATATATACACATATATATATATATATATATACATATATATATATATATACATATATATATATACATATACATATATATATATATACATATACATATATATATATATATATATATATACAGCAAAGGTGTACTCTCAGTGGCAAGGGAACAATAATAATAAGAGAACAGCACCACCAAGGCTGGAGACGGAGCAATACTGGAAGAGCATATGGGAGAAGGACGCAACCCATAACGGCAATGCTCAGTGGCTAGTGGATCTGAGGACAGACCACAGCGACCTCCCTGAACAGGGTCCAGTAACCATCACAGTGGCAGATATCCAAGAAAGGGTCTCCAGTATGAAGAGTTGGTGGAGTTCACGCCTACTGACTAAAGAAGCTGACTGCACTCCACGAGCGTCTGGCAGCACAAATGAACCAGCTGCTAGTTAACGAGAGACACCCGGAATGGTTAACTGAAGGCCGGACGGTCCTGATCCCCAAGGACCCCAAGAAGGGACCGGTCCCCTCCAACTACCGACCAATAACCTGCCTCAGTACTACATGGAAGCTCCTGTCAGGCATCATATTGGCTAAGATGAACAGGCACATGGGTCAATACATGAGCGGGACACAGAAAGGGATTGGCAAGAATACCAGAGGCGCAAAACACCAGCTACTGGTAGACAGAACAGTCAGCCGAGACTGCAAGACCAGACTGACCAACCTGTGCACTGCCTGGATTGATTACAAGAAGGCCTATGACTCAATGCCCCACAGCTGGATACTGGAATGCCTAGAATTGTACAAGATCAATGGGACCCTAAGAGCCTTCATCAGGAACTCAATGGGGATGTGGCGTACAACACTAGAGGCCAACTCCAAGCCCATAGCACAAGTCACCATCAAGTGCGGGATCTACCAAGGAGATGCTCTGTCCCCACTGCTGTTCTGCATAGGCCTGAACCCCCTCAGTGAGATCATTAACAAGACTGGCTACGGATACCGACTACGGAACGGAGCAGTTGTCAGCCACCTCCTGTACATGGATGACATCAAGCTGTATGCCAAGAGTGAACGAGACATCGATTCACTGATCCACACTACCAGGCTATACAGCAATGACATTGGAATGTCATTCGGACTGGAGAAGTGTAGTCGGATGGTAACAAAGAGACGGAAGTTAGTCAGAAGTGAGGGGATTGAACTACCAGAAGGCAACATTACAGACATAGAGGACAGCTACAAGTACCTGGGGATCCCGCAGGTGAATGGGAACCATGAAGAGGCCGCTAGAAAAGCTGCAACCACCAAGTACCTGCAGAGGGTCAGGCAAGTCCTGAGGAGTCAGCTGAATGGTAAGAACAAGATCCGGGCCATCAACACGTACGCCCTGCCCGTGATCAGGTACCCTGCTGGGGTAATAGGCTGGCCAAAGGAGGAGATAGAAGCCACTGACATAAAGACAAGAAAGCTCCTTACCATGCATGGAGGGTTTCACCCCAAGTCCAGCACCCTGAGGCTGTACGCTAAGCGCAAGGAAGGGGGCCGGGGACTGGTGAGTGTCAGCACCACAGTCCAGGATGAGACAACGAACATCCAAGAATACATTGGGAAGATGGCCCCAACTGACCGAGTGCTCAGTGAATACCTCAGGCAGCAGAAACCCAAGAAAGAGGAGGGAGACGAGGAACCATCATGGAAGGACAGGCCCCTGCACGGTATGTACCACCGGCAGATAGAGGAGGTGGCTGATATCCAGAAATCCTACCAGTGGCTGGACACAGCTGGACTGAAAGACAGCACAGAGGCACTAATCATGGCAGCACAAGAACAAGCTCTGAGCACAAGATCCATAGAGGCTGGGGTCTATCACACCAGGCAAGACCCCAGGTGCAGGCTGTGTAAAGATGCCCCAGAGACAATCCAGCACATAACAGCAGGGTGCAAGATGCTAGCAGGCAAGGCATACATGGAACGCCATAACCAAGTGGCAGGCATAGTGTACAGGAACATCTGTGCCGAGTATAATCTGGAAGTCCCGAGGTCAAAATGGGAGATGCCCCCAAGGGTGGTGGAGAATGACCGAGCTAAGATCCTGTGGGACTTCCAGATACAGACGGATAAAATGGTGGTGGCTAACCAACCGGACATAGTGGTGGTAGACAAACAGAAGAAGACGGTCGTAGTGATCGATGTAGCGGTTCCGAATGACAGCAATATCAGGAAGAAGGAACACGAGAAGCTGGAGAAATACCAAGGGCTCAGAGAAGAGCTCGAGAGGATGTGGAGGGTGAAGGTAACGGTGGTCCCCGTGGTAATTGGAGCACTAGGTGCGGTGACTCCCAAGCTAGGCGAGTGGCTCCAGCAGATCCCGGGAACAACATCGGAGATCTCTGTCCAGAAGAGCGCAGTCCTGGGAACAGCTAAGATACTGCGCAGGACCCTCAAGCTCTCAGGCCTCTGGTAGAGGACCCGAGCTTGAAGGATAAACCGCCCGCAGGGGCGTGCTGGGTGTTTATATATATATATATTAGGGGTGCAACGATACACAAAATTCACGGTTCGGTTCGGTTCGATACTTTGGTGTCACGGTTCGATATTTTTTCGATACAAAAAAATGTTCATGTATTTTTAATTTGTCATTTATTAAAATTATAAATATATATTTTAACTCAAAAGTACAGTTTTTAAATTTAACCCTAACCCTTGTGCGTGTTTTTTATTTTGACAGCGAATGCGCACCTGCGGACCACTTATGTGCAGCCCTGGTTATTTAGCTCATCATATTGCAGCCACAGAAATTCTTTTGTCCATGAAACCATAAAGCTGCACTTTCTTTTTGCCTTATAGTCTGATTTGTCATAACTTCTCCGTTTTGTGGTAAGCTTTTCTTTGGCTGTCACTTCTTCACCCCGACCTGTCTTATTTGGCTCAGCAGAACTGAAATGCTTTTACAGATGCACTCACATAAGCTCAGCGATTCTCTGCGCGATCAACCTCTCACATGTTTAAGCTTGCTGCGGGAGATTTCACTTGTCATGTTTGCATAGTAAGCTAACGATTAATAAGACGATGTCAGAGGAATTGGTGCACAAATTATCATCACTCACAGATCAGTGCTGTCGCTCTCTATACACAGTTCGCACGATTGCAAAGTGAAAGCAAAAAAACAAGCGCAAATTCAAACGCGACTTCAATATGTCACATATTGACAGTGGCTCACCGATGCCAATGACATAATTACCCAGCTACATTTCTGAAAGAATGCAAAATCATGTGCTAACAGCTGTCTAAATGACTCGGCTAAAGTTAGTAGCATGCTTGTTGTTTTTGTCTTTGCACTAGGATGATGTCGGCGTAAATGTGCAGTCATATTCGTTGTGTTCCCACTAGTGCTTTCAGGTTAATCTCGTTGAAATGACCTTAACGCCACAACACGGCAAATCTCCGTTAACGAGCTACCGCCGATCGCTCCGTGCATGGGGCTAGACGGCCAACACGTTAACGAGCTAACTGCTCTAACACACTAGTTCACACCAATGTAATTGAGCATTGCATGGCACATCCAACATACTGTTTTACTTTAGTCCATGACTCGCTTACCTTCAGGGTCATACGTCACATGAAAACCAAAATAATTCCAAACGCCAGATCTGAATGAGGTTCAATGCCTGTTGCAAGGAGAGCTTAACTTCTGTCTCGCTAGCTTGCCCTGCGCTCTTCCTTCTGACTATGCTGTCTGTGTTGAGCGCTCAGTGGATCTGCGCTCAACAGTGCAGCCTAGGCGGAGTAGTCAAACACAGATTCACTGAGCGCTCAACACAGACAGCATCGTCAGAAGGAAAATTGATAAAATAAATTACAAATGTTGTATTGTTCGATATGTGTACCGAACCGAAAGCACTGTATCGAACGGTTCAATATCGATACGAATATCGTTGCACCCCTAATATATATATATATATATATATATATATATATATATATATATGTACGGCGGAAGGTTAGCCAACTATCAGAGCTGCAGAAAGGTGAGACAAAGAAGGTGCCTAAGAAGTACAGCAAGCTGTCCATACCTGAGGCCTTGGAAACAACTCACAGCCTTGGCCAGCCGCTTGAAGAGGTACACTAGAGAGATCGAAGGTAGGAGAATAAACCAGCTGTTCTCCACAGAACCAGCTAAGGTGTACTCTCAGTGGCAGGGGAACAATATAGCTACGTTCACACTGCAGGCGAAAGTGCATCAAATCCAATTTTTTTGACCCTATGTGACCCATATCTGATCATGGTATGACAGTGTGAACAGCACAAATCCGATATTTTCAAATCCGATCTGGGTCACTTTCGTATGTGGTACTGAATCCGATACATATCCGATGTTTTAGAAAGCGACTGCTGTTTGAACGGTCATGTCGCATTGAATCTGTCTTTTACGTCACTGACACAAGACAGACGCCAATTATCAGCGCCGGAGAAGCGCCCGAGAAGACATCGTGAACGCTTCCTGGCCATCCAGTGTAGATGTTAGTGAAACTGTTGGGAAGAAAACGTGAACATTTTATTTGTACTGTATAATCTGCAGATTCTGACAGAAATCTGCAACTATCCTTTGAAGCACCGCTCCTCTCTAAAACAGCAATAAGGATCATTATTAAGTTATCTACATTATTATGTAAATAAGAAAAAAACTTAAAGCAAAAATTGGGAAACGTAAAGTCCGAAGTCTTTATATTAAGGGCCATCAGTCAAACAATACTGTTTGCTCTGGGTCTAAACAGAGCGTGTTGTGTGTGATGTCTTCTTTTGCGCATGCGGGCCACTTTGAGCGTTCACACTAGAGTGCGTTTGCTGTCACATTTTATTTGTAGTGTGAACGAGGAGACAAAAAAATTGGATTTGATCAAAAAATCTGAATTGAGCATTAAGACCTGCAGTGTGAACGTAGCCTATGAGAACAGCACCACCAAGGCTGGAGAGGGAACAATACTGGAAGAGCATATGGAAGAAGGACGCAACCCATAACGGTAATGCTCAGTGGCAAGTGGATCTGAGGGCAGACCACAGTAAACTCCCTCAACAGGGTCCATAATCATCACCGTGGCAGGCATCCAAGAAAGGGTCTCCAGTGTGAAGAGCTGGACAGCACCAGGAACTGACATGGTTCACGCCTACTGGCTAAAGAAGCTGACTGCAGTCCACGAGTGGCTGGCAGCACAAATGAACCAGCTACTAGTTGACGAGAGACACCCAGAATGGCTAACCAAAGGCCGGACAGTCCTGATCCTCAAGGACCCCCAGGTCCCCTCCAACTACGGACCAATAACCTGCCTCAGCACCATGTGGAAGCTCCTGTCAGGCATCATAGCGGCTAAGATGAATAGCCCAATGAGTGGGGCACAGAAAGGGATTGGCAAGAATACCAGAGGTGCAAAACACCAGATACTGGTAGACCAAGTAGTCAGCCGAGACTGCAAGACTAGACTGGAGAAATACAGTTGGATGATAACAAAGAGAGAGGAGGTAGTCAGAACTGAGGGGATCAAACTACCAGAATGCAACATTGCAGACATAGAGGACAGCTACAAGTACCTGGGGATCCCACAGGTAAATGGGAACCATGAAGAGGTCGCTAGAAAAGCTGCAACCACCAAATACCTGCAGAGGGTCAGGTAAGTCCTGAGAAGTCAGCTGAATGGTAAGAACAAGATCCGGGCTATCAACACCTACGCCCTGCCCGTGATCAGGTACCCTGCTAGGTAGGGCTGGGCCATATCATACCGTTCACGGTAATACCGGTATAATGTTGGGCAACGATAAGAAAATGAAATATCGCGATAGAATATGGGTAAAACGTGCATGCGCAGTGCCTTTGTTTTCATACGCACATGGTGGAAAAAGCGTGGCGGCGACACAGAATGAGAAGGGCAAAGGCGGATGGTTGAAACGGATAAACCAGAATTGGTTTGTAAAAATGCTGCAACTTCAGTGGTGTGGAACTGGTGCCCCTTATAATCCCATGTGCCTTATGTATGAATGTATGAATGTATGCATGAATTCTGGTTGTGTTTACTGACCTTGAAATGATTTTTGTCACGGTTTGCGGGGCAAGCCGTGTGGATTTGTAGTAAGGACCTGTTACAGGAAAAATGATTCTATGTTTCTTTACCTTCTTTTAAATGTGCAAGCATGCCCTTTTGTCTATGGTTAGATTAGTTTAGAATTATCTTTTTAGACTTTCTCAGCAAAGACATACTGTTTTGGGACATATTGTTTTAGATTGTTTTATCTCTCACAGCTCTCTGCTGACGAGACTAGCGCCACATATGGAGTTGTTTATTTTATCTGTTTTGTATTTTCTTATCCTGTTCTCACTGTCTTTCCTATAAAAAGTGCCCAGCCTCTGTACACGTTGTGAGTTGTTCTGAACAGCTTACCCGTGTACACGTTAAAGCATAAAAAGTGATCTTGTCTCATTGTGTCTTTATTTCTCCTGGGTCTTTTACAGAGTTTTCCCCCAACAGGACCCAAAAGGCGGCAGCTCTGGTGCAGGTGAGTGTTTATTTACAGGGGTGTAAGTACAAACAGCGGTGGCGACAAAACATGAAACCGGAAACCTAAACTGGGTAAACTAATAAGACAAACCAGAATGAGGATGCAGGGAGGTCCGGAGAAATACATACGGGGAGACCGAGGGGAAACAACACAGACGAACCAGCAATTACTAAGACAGAAAATACAACTTAAATACACTCAGAACACAGGGAGATTACACACAGGTGGGAGACACAGCTGGGAGTGATTAACATGACGAGACCAGGGAGGCAAACTGAAAACACTCACATAAGACGCAGACCTTCACAATAAAACAGGAACACACGGGGGGAACAGGGTAAACACCAATTAGAGAACAGAACCAAAATCGCGAAGAGAAAACACAAAACGCTGGGTCAAAAGGACCCAGGATCATGACAATTTTATATGGTACACGGCGCTGGAAAATCTGTCAAATGTTGTAGTGCAACTTTGCTAAGCTATGAATCCACACCGCTTGATGGATTGTCGGAGCATTACAGCTATCATAGGCAGGAGCCTCGCGGAGTGATGCGTACTGTGCTTCAACATAATATTACCGTATTGTGTGTGTATAACCTCTTTTTAAGTTTTGTAGATATTATAAATGGTTATGCTGAGGATATGTCGGCCAATTTCCACTGGAAATGCCTTTTGGTTAAACTGTCAGTAAGGAATTTGCATTTGCACTGTTAAATTTTTATATAACTTTAATGCACATAAAAAACAGCTGCTTGTTTAAGTGAAAATACATTGATTTTTTTTTTTTGCACTAATAAAGTTGTGGAGATGTAAAGTGTTTTGTCTAGTGCCAGTTATATCATCAGTTATATCGTTATCGCAAATTTTCAAATGTATTTCGTGATAAATATTTTTGGTCATATCACACTGCTCCACTGCTGGGATAATGAGCTGGCCAAAGGAGGAGATAGAAGCCACTGACATCAAGACAAGGAAGCTCCTTACCATGCATGGAGGGTTTCACCCCAAGTCCAGCACCCTGAGGCTGTACACTAAGTTTAAGGAAGGAGGCCAGGGACTGGTGAGTGTCAGCACCATGGTCCAGGATGAGACAACAAACATCCACGAATACATCCGGAAGATGGCCCCAACCGACCGTGTGCTCAGTGAATACCTCAGGCAGCAGAAACCCAAGAATGAGGAGGAAGAGGAGGCACCATCATGGAAGGACAGGCCCCTGCACGGTATGTACCACTGGCAGATAGCAGAGGTGGCTGACATCCAGAAATCCTATCAGAGGCTGGACAAAGCTGGACTGAAAGACAGCACAGAGGCACTGATCATGGCAGCACAGGAACAAGCTTTGAGCACAAGATCCATAGAGGCTGGGGTCTATCACACCAGGCAAGACCCCAGGTGCAGGCTGTGTAAAGATGCCCCTGAGACAATCCAGCACATAACAGCAGGGTGCAAGATGCTAGCAGGCAAGGCATACATGGAACGCCATAACCAAGTGGCCGGCATAGTGTACAGAAACATCTGTGCCGAATATGGCCTGGAAGTCCCAAGGTCAAACTGGGAGACTGGGTGGTGGAGAATGACCGAGCTAAGATCCTGTGGGACTTCCAGATACAGACGGACAAAATGATGGTGGCTAACCAACCAGACACAGTGGTGGTAGACAAACAGAAGAAGACGGCTGTAGTGATCGATGTAGCGGCATCAATGACAGCAACATCAGAAAGAGGGAACACGAGAAGCTTGAGGAATACCAAGGGCTCAGAGAAGAGCTCGACAAGATGTGGAGGGTGAAGGTAACGGTGGTTAATGGTGGAGTTTGAAGGATAGACCATAATTGCCTGTAGGCTGAAATGAAGGTGTGACAGTATGTTTTAACATGCATACTTATCTGCAGTGTGTGACTTTTATTCAAAATGTGAAGCACTTTGCAAGCCTATCTTTTAAAAAGTGCTATACAAATCAATTTATTAATAATGATTATTATTAATTATTATTAATATTAGTATTATCAAGGATGGGGCTCATAACAACAATGCTCAGTAGATAGGGAAGCTAGGACCACAGCACCACCTTGAACAGGATCCAGTAACCGTCACAGTGGCAGACCTTCACGTGTCATATATTCACACCTATTGGCTAAAGAAGCTAACTGCACTCCATAAGCAGCTTCCAGTACAAATGAACTAGCTGCTAATAGATAAGAAACACCCAGAATAGGACAGAAGGCCAGACAGTCCTGATCCCCAAGGATCCCCAGAAGGGAATGATAACCTGCCAAAGCACAACACGGAAGCTCCTGTCAGGCCGCATAGCAGCTAAGAGGATCAGGCACATAAGGAATTGGTAAAAAAGAAAGAGTGTTAGGGTTTAAAATGATTAAACAAAGCTGGTTTTATTGTTTTTATATACACAATGCAGTGTGCTCATAAACAAGTTAGCGCTCCATGTTTGAAGGTCAAAAGCTTCATCCAGCGGCATGTCTGGACTGAAATATTGAAGAGTTGACTTAGCGCAGAGGGTTTTGCAACATGCTTACACATCACACTTGATAATGTTAGAAGGATATTCTCTGGACCGAAGGGAGTCTGAACAGAATGTCCTGAACTAGACATGTAGAATCAGTAATATTAAAATGATCAGCGCTAGGCAGGGAGGTGTTTTTGTGTCTGTCTTTGTGATTCCAGGAAAAAGGAGCAGATAGGAGGTGGGGACAGAGTGAAGACTCATAAGGAGACAACAGGACTGCCACGTTGCTTCCGGAAGAAGATACCCATAATAGTACTTGTTATTGTTGTAGTATAAAACTGTACGGCCCAAACCAGGGTTATCCTGAGGGAGACAGCTGTTCACATCCATGTCCTTGTAATTTGAACAACAATGCTATAACCTATAGGCCAAATTCAAGACAACTGAACAAGTCACCATCAAGTACGAAGGAGATGCTCTGTCCCAACTGCTGTTCTTCATAGGCATGAAACCCATCACCCATACCTTTAACAAGATTGAATATGGATACTGACAGTGGAATGGAGCAACTGTTAGCCAATTCCTCTAAATGGATGACATCAAGTTGTATGCCAGGGGTGAACGAGACATCGATTCACTCATCCACACCACGAGGATATAAAGCAACAACAGCTAAATGTCATTCGGAGAAGCAGAGAGGGAAGGTAGTCAGAACTGTGGGGATTGCACTAGCAGAAGGCAGACATTGAGGACGGCTACAAGTACTTTGGAATCCCACAGGCAAATGGAAACCATGAAGAAGCCACTAGGAAAACCGCAACCAGCAAATACCTGCAGAGAGAAGGTAGGTGCTGAGGAGTCAGCTGAATGGGGAGAAAAAGATCCAGGTAATCACCGCCTACACCCTGCCGGTTGGTATAATCAGCTGGCCAAAGGAGGTGACGCCACTGACATCAAGACAACAAAACCTTCGGCTGTAGAGGCCCGAGTGCCACAAAAAATAAAAGCAAAAAAAAAATTCAGGAAAAAACAATAAAGAACCATGAATACATCAGAAAGACAGCCACAACTGATCATGTACTTAGTGAATACCTCAGGCATCAGAAACCTGAGAAAGAAGAGGAGGCAGGGAGAAGAATTATGATGGAAGGATCGGGCCCTGCATGTACCACTGGCAGATAGAAGTGGCTGAAATCCTATCAATCGCTGGACAGAGCTGGACTGAGACACAGCACATAGGCACATTCGAAAATAAATTAAAAATTATCCTTGAAAGTTGACCTGAAACTTTCAACACATTCTTACTGTCATCCAACTGCTGTAAATCTGTGCCAAGTTTAATCTCTATTGGCTGCAATATTCCACAAAAATTAAAGGACAATTTTGCTCAATACAGTCAACGCAATATGATCACATCACATCAAAGGAATGTGATAACATTGTGTTAAAAATGTATGTAATGTTCTGAAAGGCACATTCAAATAAAATGTATTATTATTATTATTATTAATCATATTATTATTAAAGATCAGCAGTTCAGCCCCTCCAAGGTTCAAGGTTACTGTATTTATACCTTTAGGTAAATTTGTTTTACAGAAAAAAAGATAGCATATGGCATCCCTTCACAAAACACACACACGTATTTAATCCTGACAGAGACATATTTGGTAAATAGACAAGATGACTCAAACCAAAAACAGTTCTTATTAGGTTTAGTGAGAGCAGCAGGGACAAAGCTGTTTTTATAATGCTTTGTCCTGCATCTTGTAACTAGAAACCTCCGTCCAGAGGGAAGACACTGAAATTCACCCCGTAGAGAATGGGAACCATTATAAAGAACTGATAAAGCCACCCTCTGTACCTGTTTAGAGTACAGAGAGGCAAAATCTGATTTATTGAGTTTTTCTCTGTGACAGAGGTCTGACCAAACCATGCCACCAAACAAAGAGATAAAACAGACTCAATAGAAGAACGATAAAACCAAAGTTAAAATTGATTAAAAGACAGTCTAATAGATGGGTTATGGTCAGCAAATCCCAAAGAGGGAGGGATTTACAAGCATTCTTCCACTGAATTTCATGTCAACTATTGAAGATGATTGTTTATGTACATTTTTATTTATTAAAATAAGCCTGTTGGCAGACATGTAGAGAAGGTAACCCAGAGGAAGAGTCAACTGGCAATTTCATGTCCACAATCACAGATAAATTTTTATGTAATATTATATTGAATTTGAACAGAAATGTCCTTATGTTTGTGCAGTGGATTGCGATGAGATGTCCAAGAAGAGGAATCTGATGAGAATTTGAAGTCGAGCATAATTGTCCTTTATTTTCTGTGGGATATTGCTGCCGATAGAAATCAACCTTGACAGAGATGTAGAGTAGCTGAAGGAAGAATAACATTGCCACCCAAACTGAAAAGAAGAATAAATGAACACCCAATCAGGAAAACAATGGTGCAGGAGCTTAATTTCTCTTAATTTCCTGAAGAGAAAAAAAGTGAATGTGTTCATTTGTATGTGTGTGTGTGTGTGTGTGTGTGTGTGTGTGTGTGTGTGTGTGTGTGTGCTTGCGCCTGTGTTTTCAATCAGCAACAAAGAAGAAGCGCTACTGTAAAGCTTAGTGCAGTCAGTGTAAGAAAATTGATGTCGGCTCGCTTGACTGCAGTGCTCTGTGTTAGCCACTGTTGACCATTACTAGGATTCCTTTTAAGTTCTGTCAACTTATTTCCATGGGAAACATGAATGAAAAGTTCTAGGTACTATTTTTGAATTTAAGTAATAAACATTTCATTTTTATTATAGCCTAGAGACTGGTGATCTGTCCAGGTATACCCTGTCTCTTCACCAATGGCAACTGGGATAGTCTCCAACTGCAAACGCACAAACAGATTCTGGTCGGTTTAATAGACAGTGTGTGTGCTGCAGCACCAAGCTATAAACCAGGCTATAAGCCTGGTGCTGCATCTCAAAAGACTGTGAGGGGACTTCACTCAGAGATGGAGAAATATGCAAAAACAGCAAACGGCAGCCAAAATAAACGCTTGCTTTTTGTTTAGAATTCCATCTCTGCACATCTGCATCTGGACCCTAAACTCTGACAGAAACCTCTACACTGCAAAATAGTATGCAAATATTTTGTTGAATTGCTGATGCAGTTATTGTTATCTTGTCCCAAGGCTTGTTCCCCAAGTAGGTTTTCCAACTAAGCTATGTGTACACAGATATTTTATATATAGCAAGATGTATTTTACAGTACAGTGTGAGTGGTTGTTTGCAAGAACTGACCTGGACTACAGCATATTCCACCAGGGATGAAAAACCAAAGAGCAGACAGGCAATGAGCCAAATATCAATAGCCTTTACATAGGAAACCTTTGGTAGCTCTGAAGCCAAGGACATGCTCTCACTGGATAGCGAAAGCACTGACAAAATACCTAGAAAAGCACAGACGTTAACATGTTAATTTTACCATTTTATAATAATCATTTCCAGGTAATTGAGATTTCTGATCATTTAATTCTGCTTGGATACATCAAAAAGAGGAGATTCAATTTTAAAAGTAGTGATCATTATAATACACCATATTGAATATACATATAACATCGCATTTGCTACAACTCAGTTACATCTGAATGCCTTCTTTAAGAGTTCTGTAAATTGAACATTATGATCCTTTATCAAGCACAGTATTAAATGTATGGCTGCATCATTATGTCAATCTGAGCAGAGGGAAACAGTAGTATTAAAATATGTTTTAGTGAGGTAAAGTTTTAAGAAGTGAATGATCAGTCTACAGTTACAGCTAGCACTTTTTTTTCTCATCATTCAATATTCAATCTGTCTTTGTGGGAACAGAGCAACGAGGAATCTTGACTGAAATTAGGTACTGATTCATAATGAAAATCTCATGCATGCATATAATAATGCTCTCAATAGGACTTGAAAACAAATTTAACATCAGGAAGAGGATGTTTCTCAGAAAATGGCCTGGTTAAAGCCCCTCTGAGACATGCATCTTGTTATTAAATTTGTTGATGTCATGTCTTATTAATCCAATTACAATTCTGTAAAGGCCAGCATAGTCAGATTTGCTTTATATTTGCCCGAATTACATGCTATATATGCTGAAATAACCACATGTTCATAGCAATTGATTACTGAACTAGGTTTGATAAGTATTGCTTTACAGTAGCTTTGTGAAGGTGAAATGTAAGAAACAAAATATATGGCTCTACACAGATAAATGACAAATTTATCAGTTTGTCTTCCAGTAACAGTCGTAGCCACAACAAATAAGAATATGCTCATGTACACACAAAGATGCCATACCATTTCTCTATTCTAAAATCTGGATGGCAAGCTTTATGGAACTTAATGGGGTCCATTTTATATAAAGTAACATGAGATCAGGCATTGCTGGGGAGACTGGATTCAATCAGAACCGATAAAGCTGGGGAGACAGGTGAGACAAGTTTAGAAATGATCCTTGTGCATTAAGGTTAGACATAGACATTTAATCTACATCTGCTTTTCTTTCTTTTCAGTACATGGTACAGCTTTCTCCCATGCTCCTTGTTTCTCATGAAAACACAGCAAAAGGTTGACCCTTGGAGCTACTCTCACTGGAAAGACATGAGACCTCTACACTTTATATTTTAGTCAACTGAATCAACTTTAGATTTAATCAACAATAATCTTATGACTTTTGGTTAACTAAAACTATACTAAAAGTAAAAGAATTTAGGTGACAATATTAAACGAAAATCATCTGTCAAAATTAACAAACTCTTGACAAATGCTTTTCATAAATTTAGTGTTTTCATGAATTCAGCTGCTGTTTTCAAGAAACCTATTTCAAAGCTGAG
This sequence comes from Copadichromis virginalis, assembly GCF_057382275.1. Taxonomy (NCBI): domain Eukaryota; kingdom Metazoa; phylum Chordata; class Actinopteri; order Cichliformes; family Cichlidae; genus Copadichromis; species Copadichromis virginalis. The sequence goes on along the minus strand of NC_140623.1, from coordinate 2,101,994 downwards.
ATTTTAAAGGGAAGCACAGTAATAGAACGTAATTCATTGTCCCATTAATTGCACCAGTATGTATTGACAATGAACCAGCATGGTCAATGCAAGACCTAAGTGGAAATTAACAATTATTAAGTGATTTGTATGTTTTTTTTCCTTTGAGGTGTCCAACTGTCTTGAATAAAGAAGCAGCTGTGTTACCTGCAAACACAAATAATCAATGCCTGTATTGAAATTTAAGTATGAGGAGTCTTAGGCCAAACACTTCTCTGTATAGGGTACCCAGCACTGAAATGCAAACATTTGGTTACAGTTTACTTAAATGTAAAGTGATTCAAACAAAGAATGCAAAATGTGTTTTTGTGGTACTCACCTAGTGGCACCCTTGCAGCTGAGGCATCAGGGTTGATCCAGAATGACAACCAGGACAAAACAACAATCAACAGTGTTGGAGCGTAAACTCCCATCAAGTAAAAACCGACCTGCCGTCGCAACGTAAATATAACCTCGACACAGGTGTAGTATCCTGGAAACAGAGAATGATTAAATACTCAAACACACAGATCTTAAATAGATAAGATAAGCTGTTCATATTCAATATTTTCTGCATTACTTTGAGACAAACTATCTTATTTTCATTATAGTTAATAATGGCAAATTATCTTTTTAGACAATCCCGACAATCAGACAACTCCTATGAGCAATCACTTGGTGACAACGCGAACAAAAAAACTCGCCTTTAACAGGAAGAAACTATTTAGGGGAGGGGAGAGTAGAAGTGACAAAAGACACACTAGAAGAGAGCGATAGAGTTTAATCACTGCTAATGAATAAAAATAATAATGGTCGATAAATGCACAGAACACGAAAATGAGGTGAGCGAAGAAGAAACAATCAATGAATCATGGGAAGCCCCAAGCAGCCTAAGCCTATTGCTGCGTAACTATGGGAGGATTCAGGCTCACCTGATCCAGAGTTGTCAAAAAGGAAAATTTTAAGCCTAATGTTGAAAGTAGAGAGGGAAGCTGGTTCTGCAGAAGAGGGGCCTGATAACTGAAGGCTCTTCCTCCCATTCTGCTTTGAGAAACTCGGGTAATTCTGCAGTCTGAGAGAAGTGGCCTACTGTGACAATATACTACTATTATTTATTTAAGATAAGATTGGACTTGATTATTTAAGACCTTATTTAAGAAGGATTTTAAATTCTATATTTAACAGGTAGCCTGAGAGTAAGCGATGGAATTAGGAGAAAATATCATCTCTCTTTCTAGTCCCTGTCAGTACTCTTGCTGCAGCATTCTAAACAAACTGAAGGCTTTACAAGAAGCTCTTAGAGTGACCTGATAATAACGGGTTACTATAGCCTAGCCTAGAAGTAATACATGCACAGACTAGTTTTTGCCTGCATAGTATAATAAAATTTCAATTTACAGAAATTGGACATAGTCTTTTAATTCAATTACAGATTACTAACCTGTTCCTTGGTAGTACTTTGTGCAGTTTCCATATTTTATATCCTCTTGCTTGATGTCAAACTGTGGGAGAGCAATCTCATCCATTTGAACTGGGTCAGACTGCCACATGAACACAAGATCACTGGTGGTGTAGCCAACTAAAACATAAAAATTAGAATCATAAATTTTACAGCATCAGCATAATAGACATAAAAAGTACACAATATAATACATAATATGAATAGTTTACATTTTGACTTCAATTTATTTTTTAATTTCTTTGTTTCAACTAATTTTGCCTTCTCCCACTGCAGTATACCATTAGATGAGTATGTTAAAATGGGGATAGCAGCCCCAAAATCTGCTGGAAGTAATTTAAAATCAAGATTCCAGAAGCTACTGGAAGAAGAACAGAGCTCTTTATATTACAGCACATGTGGTAGTTTTCATGAAATATAACATACAAAGTACTGAGCACTTGTTGGCCCCTTTGACTTCACTCTATGCTCCTAAACCATCTTGATTGGGCTTTGGTTTCTCTTCAGCACTGTAGCCAGGCTGACAAAAAATCAGAGCACTGTTGAGCCAACCATCCCTTTAACAGCTAGTAATGACTTCATGAACTTCTTCACAAATAAAAATAAATAAATAAATAAAATAAAATTTTAACCATTAGAGAAAAAAAAAAGACTTATAATCATCTCACAGATGTAACATTATCTACAGCACCATTGATATTCATTTAGATTCTTTTTCTCTGATTGATCTTTCTGGGTTAACTTCAGTAATTCATTTCTCCAATCCATCTAATGTCTTTTAGACCCCATTCCTATAAGACTGCTCAGAGAACTCCTGCCATGAATTTAAGCTTCGATCTTAAATATAATCAATCTATCTCTAATATTCGGCTATGTACTACAGGCTTTCAAGCTGGCAGTAATTAAACTTAAAAAGTCATCTCTAGAGCCAGCAGTGTTAGCTAATTGTAGGCCAATCTCTAACCTTCCTTTCATATCAAACATCCTTGAAAGAGTAGTTGTCAAACAGCTAACAGATCATCTGCAGAGGAATGGCTTATTTGAAGGAATGGCTTCAGTCAGGTTTCAGAGCTCATCACAGCACAGAAACAGCTTTAGTGAAGGTTACAAATGATCTTCTTATGGCCTCTGACAGTGGACTCATCTCTGTGCTTGTCCTGCGAGACCTCAGTGCAGCGTTCGATGCTGTCGACCAAAATATCCTATTAGAGCGATTAGAGTACGCTGTCGGCATTACAGGTACCACACTGCAGTGGTTTGTGTCATATCTATCTAATAGACTTCATAGGTTTTCACTGCTATGCAGATAACACACAGCTTTATCCATCCATGATACAGGGACTAGAAAGAGAGAGCAGATTTCTCCAGTATTGGCTTGCCTTCATTGGCTTCCTGTTTAATCCAGAAGTTAATTCCAAATCCTGCTCCTCACACACAAGGTCTTAAATAATCAGGCCACATCTTATCTTAATGACCTTGTAGTACCATATCACCCTATTAGAGCACTTCGCTCTCGCTCTGCAGGCCTACTTGTTGTTCCTAGAGTATTTAAAAGTAGAATGGGAGGCAGAGCCTTCAGTTTTCAGGCCCCTCTTCTGTGGAACCAGCTTCTAGTTTGGATTCAGGAGACAGACACTATCTCTACTTTCAAGATTAGGCTTAAAACTTTCCTTTTTGCTAAAGCATATAGTTAGGGCTGGACCAGGTGACCCTGAATCCTCCCTTAGTTATGCTGCAATAGACTTAGGCTGCCGGGGATTCCCATGATGCATTGAGTTTTTCATTTCCAGTCACCTTTCTCACTCACTATGTGTTAACAGACCTCTCTGCACTCAATCACACTTGTTATTAATCTCTGTCTCTCTTCCACAGCATGTATTTATCCTGTTTTCCTTCTCTCACCCCAACCGGTTGCAGCAGATGGCCCCGCCCCTCCCTGAGCCTGGTTCTGCTGGAGGTTTCTTCCTGTTAAAAGGGAGTTTTTCCTTCCCAAAGTGTTTGCTCATAGGGGGTCATATGATTGTTGGGTTTTCCTCTGTATGTATTATTGTAGGGTCTACCTTACAATATAAAGCGCCTTGAGGCGACTGTTGCTGTGATTTGGCGCTATATAAATAAAATTGAATTGAATTGAAAAAGATATGACCTAAGTATTTCGCTGAGTATTTCCAATACTTGGTCAGGTAAATAAAAACATGGAAAATTTAGCAAAACGACTATCAGTTGTTATTATATACTTTTGAAAAATGCATCAAAAATGTTTCAAACTGCACTAATACCAAGAACCAACACAGTTGCCCTGAATGGGAAAAAAAATGTGTTTCTTGTTTGCGTGTTTATTTTCTTGTTGTCTTTTCCTCATTCTTAGGCTACGTTCACACTGCAGGCAAAAGCACATCGAACACGACTTTTTTGACCGCATGCGACCCATATCCGATCATGGTATGACAGTTTGAACAGCACAAATCCGATATTTTTAAATCCGACCTGGGTCACTTTCGTATGTGGTACTGAATCCGATACAAATCTGATGTTTTAGAAAGCGACTGCTGTTTGTGTCACAGTTGCCGAGGCGAGCCGTGTGGTGTTGGAGGGAAAGAGGACCCAAAATGCAGGCAGTAGATTGATGATGCTAGTGACGTTTATTTCCAAGTGACGGAGTGACAGAACAGGCAGTGAGGCATGACAATTAACTGAAGAAACCTAGACTGGAAAAACTAAATAACAAACCAGAGATCATACAAAACGGGGTGAGGGGCAGAGAGACGCAAACAAGGAACAGAACACCATGAAACACAGACGAGCTGACAACGAGCACAGACCGACACCCACTATCTATGCACACACACAAGGTAATCAGGTAATCACGCACAGGAGGAAAGAACAGCTGATCCTAATACACAAAGACGACTGGAGGATACAAGCTGAACAGCTTGTCAAGACAAGGAATGATCCCAACTGCCACCAGGAAAGAGTAAGGAAAGAGACGGGATGATAAGATATATGATACTCTTCCTTATACTTTGATCCTTGAGAAATCCATTTGTCCTGCAAGTTGCATGGCGGCTTCTGCACAATGGGGCTAATGCTGCAAGCAAGTCCAACTCTTAACTGGTGGTAAGGTTTAAATCCTTTATTGTGGTAAGGAAAGATGACGTTCATGATCTGTAGGTTTCTGGACAGTCATCAAATTGTGATAATTGTGACCGACCAGTTCTATATGTGCCAAAGTTTTTGCCATGTCCATCACACCTGCACTGGATGCATACTCTTCATCAGGGGACTAGCTGCATATTGGTTTTCATTTGTTCATGGTGCAGTCAAAGCACTTAACATTCACAAGAGCACTTTCTTCCTCACTGATCTTCTTCTATGATTAAAGTGCTTACGCATATTCATACTCTGATGGATGCATCAGAGAGCAGCTTTGGTTAATATCTTGCAATATTTGGCATGCAGACTTGGGGGAGCCAGGGATCGATCCACCAAACATTTGATTCCAAACCTTCCAGTAGATGACCTGCTCTGCCTCCTGAGCCACAGCAGCCTGCGGCCTTTAATGTGTCTACCTGGGCAATGCAGCTGCTGCCTACTTTTCAAAATGCAGGGCATCTAAATTAGCCTCCAATCTTGCTTTGGAAACCTTGATGGCATTTTCCCTTTCTACAAATGTTTCACAAGCTCTTGCAGCTTCTGCCAATGCTCTTGCTCATGCCGCTTCAATACCCCCAGATGATTTTGATGAGCATTTAGAACCAGAATGTTTAGAGCTGATGCCTTATCTTTAATGCTCAGTGATTTCTTCAGTGAAGGGCTTCTCCAGCATGTCTTGTCCATGTTTACTGTTCACGTCAAAAAACTGCGATGTACAGGGTGGGCCATTTATATGGATACACCGTAATAACATGGGAATGGTTGGTGATATTAAAGTCCTGTTTGTGGCACATTAGTATATGTGAGGGGGCAAACTCCTCAAGATGGGTGGTGACCATGGTGGCCATTTAGAAGTCGGCCATCTTGGATACAACTTTTGTTTTTTCAATAGGAACAGGGCCATGTGACACATCAAACTTATTGGTAATGTCACAAGAAAAACAATGGTGTGCTTGTTTTCAACGTAACTTTATTCTTTCATGAGTTATTTACAAGTTTCTCTTTGTTCACAGCCATTTACATGTCGAAGAGGTTAACACGTGAGGAGCGGATCTAAATTGTGTTGATATCTGGTGAACGCAGTAACCGGGTCATTGCAGCAGATTTCAATGCAAGACACCCTACGAGACCACCCATCTCCCATGCTACAGTTAGCAAACTGCTTGCTAAGTTTCGTGAAACTGGTTCAGTGTTGGATTTGCCAAAATGTGGACGCAAGAAAAATATCACTAATGAAGAAACATCAGTGGCTGTCTTAGCTTCATTCAGCAAGAGCCCACAGCGTAGCACTCGCCGCATGTCACTGGAGAGTGGCATTAGTCGAACATCCCTTCGGCGGATATTGGCTACTCACAAATGGCACCCTTACAAACTCCAGCTACTGCAGCATCTCAACGAGGATGACCCAGATCGGCACACAGAATTTGCAGAATGGGCAAAACAAAAATTGGAACAGGACCCTCAGATCACGCAGAAGATTTTGTTCAGTGATGAGACAAACTTTTATGTAAATGGTGAAGTTAACAAACAAAACCACCGCTATTGGTCTGATACTAACCCACATTGGATGGATCCTCCAAGACTGTTGAAACAACAAAAGTGATGGTTTGGTGTGGTATATGGGGTACAACGATAGTGGGTCCATTCTTCATCAATGGAAACCTCAAGGCCACTGGATATTTGAAATTGCTACATGATGATGTGCTTCCCTCTTTGTGCACTGAAGCTGGCACGTTCCCTGAGTTCTTCCAGCAAGATGGTGCACCACCACATTATGGGTGCAAGGTCCGAGCATTCCTAAATGAACAGTTTCCTGGAAAGTGGATTGGTCGTCGTGGGCCAGTTGAAAAGCCTCCAAGGCCTCCCGATCTGACCCCCTTAGACTTTTATCTTTGGGGTCATCTGAAGGCAATTGTCTATGGTGTGAAGATACGAGATGTGCAGCACCTGAAACTACGGATATTGGGTGCCTGTGCTGGCATTTCTCCTGCGGTGTTGCTATCAGTGTGTGAAGAGTGGGAGAAGAGGGTTGCATTGACAATCCAACACAATGGGCAGCACATTGAACACATTTTATAAGTGGTCAGAAACTTGTAAATAACTCATGAAAGAATAAAGTTACGTTGAAAACAAGCACACCATTGGTTTTCTTGTGACATTACCAATAAGTTTGATGTGTCACATGGCCCTGTTCCTATTGAAAAAACAAAAGTTGTATCCAAGATGGCCGACTTCTAAATGGCCACCATGGTCACCACCCATCTTGAGGAGTTTGCCCCCTCACATATACTAATGTGCCACAAACAGGACTTTAATATCACCAACCATTCCCATGTTATTACGGTGTATCCATATAAATGGCCCACCCTGTAGTTTATTCAGCTCCATATCCATCTTTTCACTGTACTGCTCTCCTTGTGTCTGCATGTGTGCGTAGGTCCACAATTCAGTAGCAAGCCAAAGAATACAGGAGTCAGGATGTAGCATCCCAGCTCCCGATGCTTTATTTTACATTGCACCGCCACATACCATTAAATCAGAGTGAAACTAAAACATAAAAACAAAAGAATACTATAGTAAAGGGATTAATATAATGATATAGTACAACGCCATATGCATATGTTTGACAGTGCTTTAGCTATTTAGTAGGGGTGCAACGATACACAAAATTCACGGTTCGGTTCGGTTCGATACTTTGGTGTCACGGTTTGATATTTTTTTGATACAAAAAAAAATGTTCATGCCTTTTTAATTTGTCATTTATTAAATTTTCACGGCACATTCCGCACCACATCTCTGTGCGTTCATCATTTGTTTGAAGCCAGCTCACCTCCTGCAACTACTTTTCTGAGAATACGTGCTTCTTTTGTGGTTCGGACTCCTGACATTTCTTTGGAGGTGGAGGAACATCACAGTAATTGCTTAAAGGAGCTTGCTTCTTCGACATCTTTAAGAGTTCTAAACAAATGTCTGTCCTCCTCCTGAAAATCTTATGTACGCAAACACGCGTTGCAACTTCTTATCTAGTGCGTGTTTTTTATTTTGACAGCGAATGCGCACCTGCGGACCACTTAATTGCAGCCCTTGTTATTTAGCTCGTCATATTGTAGCCACAGAAATTCTGTTGTCCATGAAACCATAAAGCTGCACTTTCTTTTTGCCTTATAGTCTGATTTGTCATAACTTTTCCGTTTTGTGGTAAGCTTTTCTTTGGCTGTCACTTCTTCACCCTGACCTGTCTTATTTGGCTCAGCAGAACTAAAATATATATCCTGCTGCTTTTACAGATGCACTCACATAAGCTCAGCGATTCTCTGCGCGATCAACCTCTCACATGTTTAAGCTGCGGGAGATTTCACTTGTCATGTTTGCATAGTAAGCTAATGATTGATGAGACGATGTCAGAGGAATTGGTGAGCAAATTATCGTCACTCACCAATCAGTGCTGTCGCTCTCTATACACAGTTCGTGCGATTGCAAAGTGAAAGCAAAAAACAAGTGCAAATTCAAACGCGATTTCAATATGTCACATATTGACAGTGGCTCACAGATGCCAATGACATAATTACCCAGCTACATTTCCAAAAGAATGCAAAAGCATTGACATATATTTTTCCTTCCTACGATAGGCCGACGGGCAGGGCAGAGATAGATTTTGGTAGCCCGACTGGAAAAATCGCTAGCCCCGGGACGTCGGGCAGGCAATTTTGCAAGCCCTGTATCTGATTGAGGAATCACTGATCTTTGGAAAAGAGAGTTTATTACAGAGAAATGGCTCTTTCCAAAATAAAAGCTATACTATACGCTTCTTCTGGGCTATATTCTCAGCAGCATATTAAACATATCAGGTCCCCATAAGGAGAATCATGTGCTAACGGCTGTCTAAATGACTCAAGTTTGTAGCGTGCGTGCTTGTTGTTTTTGTCTGCTTCCACTTGTCTTTGCACTAGGATGATGTCGGCGTAAATGTGCAGTCATATTCGTTGTGTTCCCACTAGTGCTGTCAGCGTAAATCTTGTTGAAATGACGTTAACGCCACAACACGGCAAATCTCCATTAACGAGCTACCGCGGATCGCCCGTGCATGGGGCTGGACGGCCAACACGTTAATGAGCTAACTGCACTAACGCACTAGTTCCCACCCATGTAATTGAGCATTGCGTGGCACATCCAACATACTGTTTTACTTTAGTCCATGACACGCTTACCTTCAGGGTCATACGTCACATGAAAACCAAAATAGTTCCAAACGCCAGATCTGAATGAGGGTGGGGGAGGTTCAATTTGCCATGTTGCAAGGAGAGCTTAACTTCTGTCTCGCTAGCTTGCCCTGCGCTCAGTGAATCTGCGTTCGACTACTCTGCCTAGGCTGCACTGTCGAGCGCAGATCCACTGAGCGCTCAACACAGACAGCATCGTCAGAAGGAAAGTTGATAAAATAAATAAAAAAATTTGTAATGTTCGATACATATGCGTACCGAACCGAAAGCACTGTATCGAACGGTTCAATATCGATACGATTATCGTTGCACCCCTACTATTTAGCGTTAGCTGGTTAACAAGGAATGTTCCAGATTTATAACCATGTTCAAAGTTCCCCAATCACAGCCTTTGCATCAGAAATTTTGTTCTCTCATTAATTATTTCATTTAATTGTAGTTTTAATTTTAAAATATTGCAAACTTTCCAGGTCTTCTTCACATTCCTACAGAGTGCTGAAGTTTTGAAATGTATCATTAATTCTTATTTTTAATACCTTTTAAGTTGTCAAAGAGTAAATTGGCAGAGAGTTAGTAATTAAAATGCAATTTAGTAGCACGCTGTGTTCAACGCTGCTGATATATTTTTCGTCTCATCTCTACAGCATAGCTCTACTCACTTACCTTCCACTCCTCACCCCAATAAGTGAACAAAGCTGACCAAGTCCGTCAGAAGCAGCTATACCTATGGCTGCATCGGAGCTCTACACTGTAAAAACTGTGATTTGGGTTAATTAGTATCTAATAGGAAAGTAATAGTAACTATTAATCAGTAAAAACATGTATGTGTTGTTTTAATTAAATCTAAGAAAAATTAAACATTTTTGAGATGTTCAGTTATTTAAATTTACACAATTTTGTTTGGGGTAAATTAAGTAATAGTTTGTTGAGCAGATTTAACAAAAATGTATGAGTACCGTGAAAAATGAAGAAATCTAATAGATTTAACTAATGAAAGCATTTTCATTTCAATCATTCTACACTTCTGCCTGTAGTCTGTTGTGCCACATGCAGGACACACACGCTTCAGCAGTGGATGATCTCCATTTTGTCCGAGGTAAGATTATCTGAATTTGTACGAATATACGACACGTTTTAAACAATAACGTATAGCAGTTTTGAGTAAAAGTTCTAAACAGTATGATACGTCAAAATTAGATTAATAATGACCACTGTAATGACAGTATTGTATTTTTACACAAAATGGCACGAAGTGGACTGCTAGCATAAGGTCACTTTCCAAGCTTTCGCAGCTGTGTTACTTAAGAGCTTTGACTAACCACGTTTTACCATATTAAAAAAATATATCAATTATGTATTTCGATGGGCTGTAACCTCCCTCATTTACTTTTAAAATTTTATGAAAAAGTTTTGCACTCAGCAGTGAGTGATGTAATTAAAATCATTTGTGCGGGATTTTGTCAGTCACGGTTTTTCAAAGCTTTTGTCTCCACGCAGTGTTTTTCAGTTGTGGTAATTAAGCTAAAGTGGCTCAGTCCAGCAAAATAACTGGTTTTCATTTTCATGCTGTCGGAGCCCTGTGAATTTAGTGCAGGCACAGCTCACATAGAGGGATAATGCAAGTTTCCAGTTAAACTTGGTCGGTGTATCAGTGAGACCCATGCTCAGTCACAATGTAACGATCTTCAAGACAAAGGTACATTCAGGAAATAATATAGTAATACGTGTTTAATCTGACATAAGTCTTTCATAATTTCTATGTTTAACACCCAATGGTGTTTGGATACAGAGATGACCTTGTGTAGATTAAAAGGACATCTTTTCAAATATGGGAAGATATATACGTATATAAATACACAAATAGTGTTATTTCATGTCATGATCTGTCACCAAATCGGTACAGAAAATAGAGTCTATTCCCTTTTTAATCTAATAAAGAGTTTCATTGTTTTATATGTGAATCTCACCTTTAAAAATTTTAGTATTAATTCAAATTTGTCTTTAACAATTTGTGTGTGTAAAATTTTTACTTTGGAGAGTGCGATTGTTATTAATGTTGTGTTCTTTTCAGTTGTTGGAAGATCCCTCAACTTAAATTCAGCTGATCAGTATGTAGACTATGCATTTTGAATAGGTTTTGATGGATGATTGTATTGAATTAAACTACCAGTTTTGAAATTGAAGCAGCAGAAAATGACAAAGTTGACCCTACTTAATCTAACTTAACTCTGTCCATTTACATTTTATTCTAGGTTGAACGAGATAAAGCTCCATGTAATCACTGATGACCAAACGGAGAAGTTGGTTCTTCCATCAGGGATCCCACCAACAGTAGAGGAGCTGCAAGGTGTTGTGAAGGATACCTTTGGGATTTCAAACAACTTAAGTCTTCAGTATTTTAAACCAAAATTTCAGGACTACTTCACTATTCGCAGAAGTGACCAGATAAAAGACAAAGACACTGTGAAGGTTGTTGGCATCACCCTGGTCATCCTGCCAGTTTTCGGCAGCCCCTCTGATCAACTGACTATGACTCATCATCCAATCCAGTTGTATCCAATGCAGACTCTGCTGCAACCACATCTTCTCAGGACACCATTATTCTCAAAAGGCAGAAGTTCACAGAACGTTGTGAGCCCTGGCCAAAGCTGTTCCCCATTCCACAGTCTGCACATGAAACTGAAATGTAACTGGAAAGAGCCACCGAGGAGTATAAAAAGAATGGAAATCTTCTGCCCACCTCCAAAGTAAAGACTGACATTCTCGAGAAGTTGGCTGAAACTGTATTTTCAATTATGGCCTATTCTTCCTATTATTTTGGGGCAAGCACTAGTGAAGAATTTCAGTGCATACAATCTAAATTAATCAGAAAAATATTATATTATAAATTTTGTATATGTTTTAAATTCCACAATAAAAACAATTACTGTTTGAATGTTGTCTTTGCGAAATTGATTCATTTTACTCAGAAAAGAAGTTAAATTAATTTGATTTTCTCTTACTATTCAGTCATTAATTATAATGTTTAATTGGAAAATTAGTGAATCCAATTAGAGTTTTAATTAAAAACAAAAAGTTTTAATTTTTTTGTAATGGATATTTTAGTCATTTTTACTAAACCTTTGCCAGATCGTTAGTAAATTCAAAGTAATTTTTCTCAGAGATTCATTTCAAATGAACTAATTTTTTGTTACAATTAGGCAATTTTAACCTTCAATTTGAGATTTTGTCCCTAAATTCAACACATATTTAAAAGACAATGTCAATAATATCTATTATTGTTTTTTGTTGAAATTTAATTAACATTTTATCTAAATTTTACATAAATCACTTGAAATTAAAATCTACTTAAGTAAATTAAGTGTCACTTTGTTGCCATAGGTTTTTTAAGTAACCTCTTGTCACAGTTTTTACAGTGTAGTTCCTCTTATAGTATATTTAGTTTTTTGTATTCAGACAGACAAACTTCAGATGGTTAATGAACTCGAGGAGTAATGGTGGACAAGCAGAGGAAGACAGCCATAGATGTAGCTATAACAAGTGTCAGCAACATCAGCTGGAAGGAAGGCGAGAAGCTCAAGAAATAACAAGGGCGGAGAGAGCAGCTAGATCAGGAATATACTCACAACTCTCCAGCTGCATCTTGCATAGCTGTGTGTCCATTGGGAAAAGCGTAAGATCCAAGGGACAAGACAGTGTCACCGACAGCCTGCATGTGTAAACGGAAAACACACAACAGGCTCAACAGGACAAAGAAAAAATTGCCCTATTACTGTATAATCCTTTTTTAAAAATAAGTTAATTTACCAGCTTTTTATGTTAACAACACATCCTAAACTCTTTCTTACTTATTCCAGAGATATGTAGAGCGAGATAGCAAAATTACAATTCTATGAAAAATAATATTTAATATGTTATCTAATAATAACACAAATAAAACATAACATTTTACACAAGTTGTTAGGTGGAAATTTTCTCAAGTATGAAGAAAAATGTCCTCATGTGTTGCTCTGCCCCTCTTTCCCCTCCACTTCGTGTTCGAACATCCATACTGCCTAAACAAATTTCACAAAAAAACAAAGGTTCTTAGAGTTTTAATTAAAACTTAAAACTTAAAATTAAATTAAAGCTTAATAGCTTATTAATAGCTATTAATATCAATAAACACATACAAAAATTGACTTTTGAACAAAAATGTTCTATGGAGAGATTCGTTTTGTAAAGGAAATTACATTGTGATTTTTATCAGTGCTAAAACATTTTGTGGCTTGTAAAAAATTCCCCTCTCTCACAGTATTCATCCTTCAAACTCGGGTCCTCTACCAGATGCCTGGGAGCTTGAGGGTCCTGCTCAGTATCTTAGCTGTTCCTCGGACTCCACTCTTCTGGACAGAGATCTCAGATTTTATTCCTGGGATCTGCTGGAGCCAGTCGCCTAGCTTGGGGGTCATTGAGTGCTGCAATTACCACTGGGACTACTGTTACCTTCATCCTCCACATCTTGTTGAGCTCTTCTCTGAGCCCTTGGTATTTCTCCAGCTTCTCGTGTTTCTTCTTCCTGATGTTGCTGTCATTTGGTATCACTTCATCTATCACTACAGCCGTCTTCCTCTGCTTGTCCACCACTACTATAACTAGTTGGATAGCCATCCCATTTTGTCCGTCTGTATCTGGAAGTCCCACAGGATCTTAGCACAGTCATTCTCTACCACCCTTGACCTCTCCCATTTTGACCCCGGGACTTCCAGGTCATAGTCGACACAGATGTTTCTGTATACTATGCCGGCCACTTGGTTGTGGTGTTCCATGTATGCCCTGCCTGCCAGCATCTTGCACCATATGTGCTGGATTGTCTCAGGGGCATCTTTACACAGTTTGCACTTGGGGTCTTGCCTGGTGTGGTAGATGGGTCTTGTGGTCAGAGCTTGTTTTTGTGCTGCCATGATTAGTGCCTCTGTGCTATCTTTCAGTCCAGCTTTATCCAGTCACCGGTAGGACTTCTGGATGTCAGCCGCTTCCTCTATCTGCCGGTGGTACATACCGTGCAGGGGCTTGTTCTTTTATGATGGTTCCTCCTCTTCCTCGGGTTTCTGCTGCCTGAGGTATTCACTGAGCACACGGTCGGTTGGGGCCATCTTCCTGATGTACTCATGGATGTGCATTGTCTCATCCTGGACCGTGGTACTGACACTCACCAGTCCCTGGTGCCTGACCCTCTGTGGGTTCTGGGTGGATGGGACTGGCCCCACATGGTGCTGAGGCAGGTTATTGGTCCGTAGCTGGAGGGGACCTGGGGGTCCCTGGGGATCAGAACTGTCTGGCCTTAAGTTAGCCATTCTGGGTGTCTCTCATTTACTAGCAGCTGGTTCATTTATGCTGCAAGACACGCATGCAGTGCAGTCAGCTTCTTCAGTCAGTAGGCATGAACCATGTCAGGACCTATTGCTGACCAACTCTTATCTCTCTAGTGTACCTCTTCAAGCAGCTGACCAAGGCTGTGAGTCTTTGCTTGACAGTTTCCAAGGCCTCAGATATGGACAGCTTGCTGTACTTCTTAAGCACCTTCTTCACTGCCCATTTGTGCAGCTCCGATAGTTGGCTTACTTCCCTCCATGCTACCTTGATCTTAGCCTCTAGTCATCTTCTCCATGGAGGGTACTGCTCCTTGTGGCTGCTCAACTTGTAGCCAAGCATCTCACTGATTACTGCTGCCGTAGTGTAGATCAACTTGTTAGTCTCTGTAATGGCGGCGGTAGGTATAGTCAGTAGTGCTGCATTTACATCATCTAGTAGACCTTCAGAGGGCACCTCACATAATCTTGGTAACCGGCTACAGTAGCGAGCTCCTCTCGCACTCAACGATCCTTCTTCCATCACACTTGGGGCTTTGTACTCAATCCCGGGTGGGGGTGAAGATATCTCCCCCCTGACCTGTCATCTGTGATTTATATTTACAGAGACAATACTCCACAGCATGTGCTCCTATATTAGAAACATACTATAACCCTGCAGTTACACACATGTTGTCAGCACACTGACAACATGTGTGTAGTGCTATACTATTCAATGAAGCCTAATCACTCTTTTTCCCAAATGTGAGAAAAATAAAATATTCATATTTTGCATGATCTAATTTAAATTCAAAAAACCTGTCACATTGATAGATGCCTCTGATTTTAAGCCTCTAGCTGTCAGTTACTAATACTTGTCACCTACCATTTGACAATTTTATAGGCTATGCCAGACCATATATTGCCACCACTGTTCTTAATAGTGATGCATGTGAATTATTTAATGCTACAACAGTGCCACTGTTACTGTTCTAATCCCTCAAAATAGAAATGGTTCTGATTTTTTACATAAATTTTTTTTACATCTTATTCTTTATGAAAGCAAGAGCAAGTTAAGAACCAATGTAAAAACAGAATTCAAAACTAGGTCTGCCTAACATTTCATATAAGCTCAACAAAGAAAAGGCTTATGTGCTCCCTGAGCACATAGGCCTTTTCTTTGTTGATATATCACCATATAATACCTAAAAGTTAACCAATTTTTTCTAAAAACAGCTTAGAGTCACTGAAAAAAAGACAAGATTAAAGTCACTTCTATGAATCAATAATTTCTCCATGACCCTCAGAGAAAGACAAAAACTTTAAACTGTCTCTAAAGTCTGCAGACTCTGCTACAAACTGAGGTCAGTGGGCTTTTCTGAAAATTATAACTTTATTTTCCAGACAACTGATTAGTTCTGCATGTATTAATGACTTCTATGACACTGTTCCAGGTCACTTTGGGTGTACAACGAACGGGTACTCATGAGAGCTTTCAAGAGAAACAAAGCTTTCTTGCTCCCCTTAAGTGTTTGCACCCTCTTGATTTACACACTACAAGCCACCTTTTCATGCACCATACTAACATGTTAACTTTTTGTAGGGCTAAATATGTATGGCTGAGGCTCATGAGAATCACTCACTTTTTTTAAGAGACCAAAATGTGATTTCTTAAACATAAGTCATGACAGGATAATCACAGTGATTGTCCAATTCATGGCAATCCATTCAGAAGTTATTTTCTTCAGAATATTAAAAGGTATTCATTGTTTAAAAAGAATGAGGCAAAAAATGGATTATGGGTCCCATAGATTGATTAAAACAGATTTAAAAGCACACCTCATGCTGATCAGGACGTCTCCATTCCTGAAGATGAAGAGCAGTATATTGTCTTGTGTGACATCATGAAAGTTTGCATTTTTTTCATTTGCAAAGAAAAGATCTGGTTTCCATAAACACTGGAACATTTTGGGATCAACAGTTAGTGCTTCACTCTTATAATCTGTAGGAAGCTGTAGACGAGGGTCATTCCATCTTTGTCGAAGAAATATATTTATTCTGTAGTCCTGCAAAGACAAATATTGTATTAATAATTTGCACTACATCAACTCCTACTTGTTAGGGCTAATATTTAAAATGAAACATATTGTGAAACTTTTCTTTTTTTTATTCTGCTATTTTTCTTAAGTCTGGTCATACTTGTGCAATCCTATTTTTTTCCATATGTCGCCAATAAACAGCTGTATCCTGAGTCAGGCTAAAACAGTAACATGTAGCAAGTGTCTGCTCAATTCTTCAGTATTAATAATACTAATGTAGTTATGGTGATTCATTCATTTAACAGAATACAGTGAATGACTATCATTAATGCAATGCGTATTTGTAAAAATATACAATCTGCATCTTTATCTTATCTGCATCTCTCCAACATTTAGTAGTTTGAGCCAAATTCCATTAATCTAATATGCATTGTTTGTAGCTGTATTACCATAGTCGTCTCCTGGATAGACCCAAAGCTGTTAATGAAGATGTTCACTCTGGACTCAACTGGGATACCTGAGATATAGACACAAGGACACAAAGCAATATAAAGTAAGATGATTCTAAAAGAAGGGAGTGCATACTGAATAAATTAGTAAACATGCTTTTACTGGTCAGCAAGTTACCCCATGTGATCATGCAAACACAGGTAAACACAAAACAAAACAAAAAAACTGTGCATTTTTATAACTTTAAAAAATGATTTTTTTGTCTTTTGCATTGGTACCAAGCAGTACACCTACACTGGAATTTTACATAAGATTCAGCCTTTTTTGAAATAAGAAGACACAGCACAGCAATAAATACCCAGCCAGCTGTCAGCTAACAGTCCCTCCTCCTTCCCTTTGGGCTTATCTATTTTCTACTACAAGCACACCCCTTTCACTCAATTGTGGTGACACTTTAAAAAAAAAAAAAAAAAAAGCCTCAGTATTATTGTGAAGTCTTTGCCTTATAATATAAAGCCCATTGAGGCCACTGTTTTGATTTGGTGCTAAATAAATAAAACTGAACTGAATTTCACATTGATATGAAAGCTTTCATTGTAAACCTCTTCACCCATTAAAAAATGAAAATTTAAAAATAAATGAAGTCAGTTTGACAATTCAGACATTTTATACTGCTAAACTACACCAAAACTATTTCCAGTAAACAGTTCTTCATGTAGCCATTTCAATCCAATCCAATAAATGCATACAATTCATAGAAAAATAATATTCTTGTACACAAGCTTTCACATGTATCTCAAACAGATGTTGTTTGGGATCTGGTTTCTGAGAGTGGTAGAACAAATTTTTTCATTTAGCATTATGAGACTTATGAGCATGTCCTTCATTTTTTCTGTTAGGTTGCAGCTTAATATTTTCACTAATTCTCTAGATTTATTTAAACTGTTATATTGTGTATAAAGTCTTAAGTGACCTATAATTTCTCTATAATATTTCTCTGCACTGCATGAGTGTCTGTGTATATATATGTATGTATTAGGGCTGCACGATTTTGCATAAAATGAGAATCACGATTTTTTGGCTTAGAATTGAGATCACGATTTTCTTTTCCAGTATAAATATTTATTGCACTTATTAACTGCACATCAACTTCGTAACAGTTGAGACTGAACATAAAAACAACAAATAAACATAAAAACAACAAATGTCTCACATTTTGTTGTTGCCGCAAAATGTTGTACTGCTTGAAATTCCGTCTCCACCGTTGCTCGACACTGCGTGTATAGAGCAGGTAGTGCAACAATAGAAAAATAGTTGCGGGACGGCACTGTGTAGCGTTTAGAATAGAATAGAATAGAATTCATCTTTATTGTCATTGCAGGTACAGGGCAACGAAATGCAGTTTGCATCCATCCAGAAGTGCTTTAGTGATATAGATATATTACAATATATATTAGCAATAATATAGATATGTAAATATATTACAGAAATGGGTCTATTATGGTATGTTATAATGTACACGGTATGAAGTATGTTGTGAATATTTTATAACTATAAGTATGTACAGGCTGTAGTGAGTACAAGCTATGTACAGGCTATGAACAGGATATAAATATGAAAAACTATACAGAATATGAAATAAATAACTTTACAGAATCTGAGATATACAGCTATACAGAAATGGGAACTATGCAAGTTGTAAACAGTTGTAGGGTTAAAAATTATCGAATGTACAGAATGATTATTTACACAGAGCTATACAGTAGTGCAGTTAAGATAAGTGAGATATAATTCCTACAGAGGCTATATAAAGTGCTAGTGGTTGTGAGTGGTGGTTCAGTCCATGTTATTATTGTGTGTTTGAGGGTACAGTTGTCCATTGTGGGTGTGTGTATGTCCAGTCCATGTGTTAACGTGGGTCAGATGTCAGGAGGCAGAGTTCAGGAGTCTGACAGCTGTGGGGAAGAAGCTGTTCCGGTACCTGGTGGTCTTAGTCCGGAGGCTCCTGTAGCGCCTCCCAGAGGGCAGGAGGGTGAAGAGTCCATGTGATGGGTGACTGGTGTCTTTGATGATTTTCCCAGCCCTTTTCAGACACCGCTTCCTGTAGATGTCTTTTATGGCATGAAGTGGTGCTCCGGCGATGCGCTGGGCAGTTTTCACGACCCTCTGCAACGCCTTCCGGTCCGAGGCAGAGCAGTTCCCGTACCAGACTGTTATACAGTTGGTCAGGATGCTCTCGATGGTGCAACGATAGAAGTTCACCAGGATGTCTGAGGACAGGTGGTTCTTCCTCAGAGTCCTCAAGAAGAAGAGGACTCTGAGGTGTTGTCTAGGGTGTTGATCATTTTCCTAAATCCCTCGTTTTGCACAGTGTTGATGGGAGCCATATCGTTGGTCAGGTGATAAGTGATAGCCTCCGTAATTTCTTTGTGCCTGCGGGAGTTCGACGGGTATAGGGAAGCGCTGTATAAGGTTCCCGTTATTGATGTTTGGGTGGTTGACCGGGACGGATTTTCTCCTGTCACTTTCTCGTCATCCCTGACGTGCTCTCCGTTGTTTTTTCCTGCTAATTTTAGCATCACACGGCACAGCTTCTGTATCACGTGGTATAAGGCTCCGTCCTTGTCATTTGTTGAGCAGGAAGAGTGAGCGCTTGTTTTCATGCAGAGTACGTCCCGGATCAAAATGCGGTACAATCGTCGTCGTCGTCTTTTTTTTTTTTTTTTTTAATCGTTGTCATTTGGAAATGAGATCGCACATAAGTATGAATCGAGATCGCGATTTTCTAACGATTAATCGTGCAGCCCTAGTATGTATGCATGTATGTATGTATGTATGTATGTATGTATGTATGTATGTATATATATATATATATATATATATATATATATATATATATGTGTGTGTGTGTGTGTGTGTGTGTGTGTGTGTGTGTGTGTGTGTGTATTATTTGTTCATGCAATTTGTACTAATCTCTTGCACAATCTCAGTCACACTTTTACCTCTTTAACTTAAAAAATAAAAATTAGGTTATCATTCTCAGGGGGAGAAGCAAACAAAACACAACCCACATGTATTTAATGAAATTGGCAGACTTAACAATAGCAATTATGATGGACATGTACACTTGTGCATACTAATGTACTCATATAAAACTATTTGTATTATAAACCAATAAACTTTTTCACTAAAAATTGTGTTTGAAAACACCCATCTCCCTGTGCAGTAAGTAATACGTGAGAGGTATATGTAGTACTTAGTACTATAATGTTATAATGATCACTTTTAGTATTATTGCATTAGTTGGCATATGTCAGCCCATCAGTTATTAGACCACAAATAATATCCCTGCAAAAACCTAATCTGCAAATCTTTAGTAACTCACTGTTATTCTGATTAACCATTTCCACTAAAGAAACAGAGCAAAACATTCCAGAGCAACCTGTGGCTGGTTTTTAAGTGTATGTTGAACAAGGCTCCCTCCCATTAACTCTGTCACCACCAGTGTTGGTCAAGTTACTTGAAAAGAGTAATCAGTAACTAATTACTGATTACCTCCCCCCAAAAATAATCCCATTACTTTACTGATTACTTATTTTCAAAAGTAATTAGTTACTTTTTAAAACATGATTGACACCCTAAATAGGTGATAAAGCAATAGATCTTTCAGCCCAATTCTACTTTTTCTGCATAATCCTTCATATAAAATGTAATCAAATAAAAATATCTCATTTTAAAACTTGTTTTATTAGTTTTAATCTTTTAACTTTATGCATCAAGCAAACATTATAAGCAACATTCTCTGACTGGAAGAAATTTGTTTAACATTTAAACCTATTTTCTGCATATTCCAGCATATAAAATAAAATCATTTTTTGTGTTTACCCTCACTCTTTCAAATAGATGCATGTAAAATAAATAAAATCAAAGACTGAGCGGTCCTGTTGCTCTATTTTCACCTGTATAGCAGGAGTGGGGCAGGCGGAGGCCGCAGCGGTCAGTGGAATGATACGGCAGTTTCTCTGTGAATTTCACATTCCAGTGGCAGCGTATTTGGTGCTTGCTTGGAAGTTTAGGGGTTTTTTTCGCTGTAAAAAGAAGTTTTCTTCCCACGCAGTGAGCAGCGGACGCTAATGTTTTTGTCACTTTTTACGGAATCAAACTCAAAGTAAGGTCAGTACTTCCACACTTTAAATGTTGCACACTCATACTCTCTCCCGCTCTTGTTATATTATCCATTTTTAATCTGCACACAGCTGTTGCCACGAACGTTGCACTCGCTTACCTCATTGACATGAGACACTCTCGCAAAAAAATCACGGTTTTAGTAACGCAGTAACGCAGCGTGCTTACGGGAAAGTAACAGTAATCTAATTACCTTTTTTGCAATGATAATCCCTTACTTGAAAAAAGTAATCGGATTACCCATCTCTGGTCACCACTGTCCCATTGATAGATAAATAAATTAATTAATTAAAAAAAAACCCACACTATTTTACTTGATTTGACTCATACTGTTCAATCTAAAATATCAAAAAACCAAGTAAAATTTAATGGAAGAAACAACACAACAAAAATAATCCTACTGATCTTTCCATCAGAAGCAAGAATTCTGTGGTGTTTTATGTTATTATTTAGAAATCACTCTATAGACTTTGACTGCCATAAGAAACATTGATGGGACCATGTTAAACAAATGGCCCTGACTGCCTTCTTTCACTTAATCATCACTAAATTTAGAAATATCCTGACTCCGTGATGCTGACAAATTAGTTCATGCATTTGTTTCTTACTGAATTATTGTGATTCCTTACTATATAGCGCTTGTATTAATGAGGACTCAAAAGTCTTATAGTATTATATCATCTCAATATATCATCCTGCTGTCAGACTAAATTAGGGATTATACTTTCTGTCTCCACTAAGGTCCGCTTGAGTTCCAGTGACGTAAATTATCATCATAAGACGATTAGTATGAGGATCCATGCAAACACAACTGCCTGTTTTTTGTGACCATGTGAACTCCTCCGCAGAAAATTTACATTTCAGTAAGTATGCATTCACTCAGAAGCAACTTTTAAGGTGGGATGTTTTGATGCATATCAATAGAAGAATTGTGATTGTTCAGTTGGCCTTAATCATTGTATTAGTGTTGTGTAAATGATGACAGGCGACATCAAAATGACAGAGCAAGCTGTGTTTTGGGATTTTTCTTTTGAAGACTTTGAAATTCATCTTCATGGCAAAAGTCTTTCTTTACATTTAATGAAATTTAGATTGAAAAATCTATATAAAATTTGCATAAGATGATACTTGTCAAGATGTTGTTGGTGTGTAGAGAATGCTGATTGGACTGAAAGACAATAACTGTCAGAGTATTTTTGCTTTTAAAGGTTTTATTATTCATATAATGATCAGCTAAGAGTGTTTATATTTCTGTTCTGTACTCAACCAGCTGCATATTTTAATTGCTGGCTCCCTACTTTATAACGGAAACTGCTTGCCTTCAAATTATCAGTCTTTGCCTTCACATTGTCACTGTTTGCCTTCACACTAGCAGGAAACCGCCACCCACGAGTAAGAAACAACCTTGTAGAGAACACGAAGTTTTTTGATAAACCACACCTGTTTTCTTGACAAGATAAGGATGATATTTCCTTTTTTGTATGCTTCATGATGTGTATAAATAAAACCAGACTGCACCAAGGAGGTGTGTGAGTCTCTCCCTGAGTCTCTCACCCGTGCACGTTTAAAACTGCTCTAAGTGTCTGAGTGATATTTCATTGCATCTGAGTACTTTGATAATAGAATATCTTTAACATTTAATTGGTCCTTCTGAGCCGGAGTGGACATTGATATTTTTTCAATGCTCCAATAGGAGACCTTCGTCAAGTCCTGACGTCGTGAGAAGCCCACGCTGTCGACTCCTCTCCAGGCAGAGGATAAAGTCCAGAGACGTGACGTTCGGGTTCTGGCCAGCGTTCTTATAAGAGGTCCACGACTTCAGGGGTTGATGAAGGAAACCAAAGCAACCACACAATAACTCAGGTGAATATTTAGCACTCACTCACATCTTGCGCAAAACGACTGAGGCAACCTGTGGTCTGTACATTAAATAGTTTCCCGTCAATGTATGACAGATTAATTAAGTAACATTCTCGTCTGAAAAAGGACTGGTAGAGGTTACAGCTCGCCTGAAAGAGGGCTTGGAGCAAGTTTAATGTCAAAATACGACAGGATAGTAACATTCTCGTCTGAAAAAGGACTCGTAGAGGTTACGAAGCAGCTCGCCTGAAAGAGGGCTTGGAGCAATGTAGAAAGACACAGTGTTGCCCAGAATAAAAAACTCATTACGCGTATAATCTGTTGTTTTACTGTTTTGTTGGTGGAGTAAGTTGATTTTACAGCACATTAAGGAGGCTGAACTACTCCACCGAATTGTTTACCGTTGGTTGCTCGAGTTCTGGTGGAACGGGAAAAGGTTGTGTTTCATCACATAAAATTGACACCGCTTTCAAGGCTAGCTTGAAAGTAGAAGGCCGTGTCAATAGCCTCTCCCATTCCTCGTGCCAGAGAAAGCACCACGGATGTGTATGTGTGTGTGTAAACGCAAATATATTTATAAATAAATAAATAATAATAACAAGAGGAAAAAATAATAATGGGTAATAAATCAACAAAACTCACTGCTGACGAGCAGTGGCTAGAGAAAAAATGTCCAGGCGCCGGACTAATTAGCGCAAATAGATGGAGAAATCCAAAGAAACTAAACTGCCCTGCGTGGGAGGGACAATGTACTCCCTTTGCAGTGACTGCTTTAAAAGAGACCCTCCAAGCGGAACTAAACAATGAAAAAAGCTTTAAAAAGAAAGCCAAACGTCTCACAGAGTGGCAACATTTTAAAGCCTGGATGGCAGAAAATGATAAACACACAAAGGTGCGAGAAGAGAAAAAGAAAAAGAAAAATGAACAAAGTAGTGAACTAAAAGATCCACAACACCCAAAACCACCTCCTCCATATGTGCCTGCCCCCGGCCCGTCTAATCAGCCAGTATCAAAAAACCCCTTCACTGACGCGCCAGGCCCATATGATTCAGCAAGACAGGCATTAAATTTAATGACAACAAATCACCATAAGGAAGACATAGGGAAAGACCCGTCAGGTAGGGATATGGGAGGACAGATTGACCCCCCAGGACCGTCAGGTCTGTTTCCAATGATAGCCACGCCCAACCCAAGATATGGCCAACTAACGGGTGGCGATAATAATGAAAGAGACAACAACCCTTTCCTATATGTTTTCAGAGCATGGTCCCAAACTGACAGATTTAACGTCTTAAAGGACGTTCCACTGTTAAATGAAGGTTTTGAGCCATGGAGGGAGGCAGTTGAGTTAATTAGAACACACTGGCACTTGAATGGCCATGAAATGCTCCAGGTAATTCAGGACTTATTAGGTCTAAAAATGGGAACAGTAAAGGGAGACTTCACGGGGTCAGATGACCAGGGTATAGCCCTGCTCCCCACCTCTGAGCCTCTAAGGGCTCAGTTGGCAGGATTATATGAAAGGATTAGAGTCCGTCTAGCCCCAAGAGCAGATTACGGCAAAATAGGCGAGATAAAGCAGAAGGAAGCTGAGACTGCCTCTGACTTCCTCGATCGCCTACGCCCAGTTTTCAGACAACATTCAGGTTTAAATTACCAGGAGGAGCCACAAACACCATTTCAGCAACAGCTAAAAAATGCATTTCTGAACGGCCTCCTCCCAAAAGTGAGGGCCCACGTAGAAAAACACTGGGTCACACAAAATACAGGAAGTCTGTCAGATGCACTGCAATATGCCGAACACGCAGTTAAAATACAGAAGCAAAAAGAAAAAGGAGGCGTCTTTACTGTAGATCCAGCAACAGGATTGGTGGCATTCTCTGGAGAATACAGAAGACATAAACCAGGCCCCTACAAAGGAAAAGGAAAGGCAGGAGGAGGGCGAAAAGGAGAGAGAAGACTGAAAGACACAAGCTGCTACAATTGCGGAAAGGAGGGGCATTTTGCTCGCGAGTGTAGACATAGAAAAAAGGATGACACTGAGGAAGAGGATGAAAGAAATAACAAATGACTAGGAAAAAGCACAGAAGCAGAGAGCAATGAAAACACGGACGTGTATAACATAGAGCAATTGCTTTTGGGCTCTGAACATAAACCAACTGTAATTATATACGTAAATGGGCAGCCAATGACGATGCTCTGCGACACTGGAGCATGTAAAACTGTACTGATTAAAAAACCACCAAAAGTGAAATTCTCTAATGATACTCTGATAGTTAAGTCAGCATCAGGACATGTCAGTACTAAATCACTGACTGAGCCTCTACTCTTATCTCATGAAGACAGCGGCCGCAGCTGTAAAAACCAGTGCATATATGACCCATCTTGCCCAGTTAATCTTCTAGGGAGAGATGCGCTAGAGAAACTGGAAATAGGAGTATTGCCAGGACCAGAGGGCATGTATGCAAAGCTAATGTTAAACGAGAAACAAAGTCCAGCAGATTATCAGATTAATGTGTGTCAAGGACTCGGACAGCCTCACTACTACTGGACATTAGACCTGCCCTCACTAGAGCCTTTACAACACATAGCAAATCGATATCTGCCAACTCATTCAACACGACAGGACTACACTCAGTATCACAACACATTGAGGTTCAAACAGAGTCCAGGTCCTAATCCTGTGTATGACCAAGAAGTACACAAGCTAGGACCACAAATGCTGACATTACAGTACCTATATGTCACCCAAAGTGGTAATGCAGTGTGCTCTGTGCTGCAGCCTGAGGCAGTACAACGAGTAAATAGGATGCCAAATCCACATGTGTCAGTAGCACACAATGACAGTACTGAGTGGAAAGATTTAGGCCGCATTCTCACCCAAGTTGAAAGAGACAGATATGAAAAAACTGAGGACACGCATGAAGGATGGCTACAAGGTTGCAGAACGGGATGCATGAGATACACATTAGGGTGGGTGATCACTACCCACCCAGCCACATACATGACTGACAGCACTGATTTGCATGTGCAGGAAGATAGTGAAAACTGACATATACTCTCATTAGAATTACACCCAGAACTACAAGAATTGCCCACAACACTATGGTCCACAGGATCGACAGATGTAGGATTAATTAAAGGAGCAGATCCTGTTGTAGTAAAAACTACTACAACCTACAGGCCAGTTAAACCACAATATCCCTTGACGGCAGAAGCAAAAGCAGGGATCAGGCCAGTAATTGCAGATATGGAAAAAGCAGGCATTTTAGTGAAAACAACTAAAGCAACCTGTAACACTCCAATCTTCCCAGTGAAAAAAGCAAACACAGGAAAATATCGCCTAGTGCATGACCTCAGAGCAATAAACGAAGTAACAGAACAAATCCCACCTGTGGTAGCAAATCCACACACAATCTTAAATCAAGTGACGCAAAAAGAACAATGGTTCTCAGTCATAGATCTGTCAAACGCGTTCTTCTCGGTGCCATTACACCCAGATTCACAAAATCTGTTTGGCTTCACCTTTGATAACGAAAAGTATACCTATACAAGACTGCCACAGGGTTTTCAGAACAGTCCCACCCTGTATGCAGAGGCATTAAAGAAATCTATGTCACTATGCACACTCCCTGCCACAGGGCAATTTCTTCTGTACGTTGATGACATTCTCGTCACGGGAGATACACGAGACAACTGCAGAAAAAACACCATGACTGTGTTGAAACATTTAGCACAGCAGGGCCATAAAGTATCACAGCACAAGTTACAGCTGTGGAGCCAAGAGGTCACATACCTTGGCCACAAACTCACAGGAGAGGGAAGAACACTGTTAGACAGCAGAAAACTAGCAGTACAGAATGCTCCAAAGCCTCTCACAAAACAACAAATGATGAGTTATTTAGGTCTCTGCAATTTTTGCAGATGCTGGATACCTGAATATGCTCTGCTAGTTCAACCTTTGCAAAACTTAATTTATGGAAAAAATCTAGCACTGAAAGATAAAATAGAATGGACACCAGAAGCAGAAAAAGCATTTAATGATCTAAAACTTGCACTGCAGACGCGCACAGTTTTGGCATTGCCAGACTATGAAAAACCTTTTTACTTGCATGTAGACGGAGGTGCAGGCTACATGAAGGCCGTTCTAACACAAGCCTTTGGGGAAAAGCAACGCCCTCTTGCATTTTATTCGTGTAAGCTAGATTCAGTGGCCTCAGGACTGCCCTCGTGCGTGCAGGCATGCGCAGCTGCAGCAGAGGCAGTTAAGAAATCCGCTGACATCGTCTTAGGACACACATTGATCGTCAAAGTTCCCCACGCTGTAACCTCCATCTTACTGCAGGCGAACTTGTCTTATCTCACACATGCAAGACAGCTCTCATACGTAGGCATCTTGTTATCACAGTCACACATTACAATCGAGAAGTGTGGTCAGCTAAATCCCAGCACACTTCTCCCCACATCAGAAGATGGTGAAAAACACTGCTGTATGGAAAAGCTAGATGAAGAAACAAAACCACGAGCCGATATATATAGCACACCACAGTCAACTTTCACTGACATTTTTGTAGATGGATCAGCTTCTAAAAATAGCTTAGGTCGCAACTGCGTTGGTTATGCAGTAACCACAGTAGACACAGTTCTGGAAGCAAGACCTTTGACTTCCTCTAACTCTG
Source organism: Copadichromis virginalis (assembly GCF_057382275.1). NCBI lineage: Eukaryota > Metazoa > Chordata > Actinopteri > Cichliformes > Cichlidae > Copadichromis > Copadichromis virginalis. The sequence goes on along the minus strand of NC_140623.1, from coordinate 2,074,601 downwards.
CACAAAGTGCAGAACTTACAGCTGTTGTGAGAGCATGTAAGCTGAATGAAGGAAAAAGCATAAACATACACACAGACAGTCAGTATGTCTTTGCAGCAGTACATCATTTCGCAAAGATTTGGCAGAACAGAGGCATGGTCACTTCTACTGGTAATCCAGTACAGCATGCACACCTTTTAAAAGAACTGCTAGAAGTGATAACACTGCCGAAAAAATTAGCATTGTGCAAATGTGCCGCACACCAAAAAGATAACTCAGAAATTACTAAAGGCAATAACTTTGCAGACCAAGCCGCAAAAAAGGCAGCACAACAACATATACAAACTTTAATATCTGAAACATCAACGTTAATACCACTTGATGTACTTAAAGATGAACAGAAAGCTGCATCCATCACAGAACAGAAAAAATGGTTAAGGTGTGGAGCACAGCTAGAAAATGACCTAATGACCTGTAATGGCAAACCAATACTGCCAAAATCTCTACACAAGACAGCAGCATTAGTGACACATGGCTTAACGCATTTGTCAACGGGTGGAATGATGAATGTCCTCTCTAAACACTTCTACACTCAAAATTTTGAAAATTCAGCAAAGGAATTCATCAGAACATGCATGATTTGCCAAAGACATAATGTACAGGGGAACCTCCGACCACAAAGAGGTCATTTCCCCACACCACCTCACCCTTTCCATACAATCCACATGGATTTTATTGAACTTAACGAATGCCAAGCATCAAGATATGCTCTAGTAATTATAGATGTATTTTCAAAATGGCCAGAAATCTATCCAGTCAAAAGAGCAGATGCAATATCAGTGGCAAAGTGTTTATGCAATCACTTCATCCCCACATATGGCATTCCCAGTCTGATAAGGTCAGACAATGGAACACATTTTGTTAATGACATCATCAGCAAAGTCTCTGAAGCTCTAGGATTTAGCATCAAACATCACTGTGCATATCACCCACAAAGCGCAGGATTAGTGGAAAGAACTAACGGCACAATAAAACAGAGATTAAGAAAATGCATGGAAGAAACAGGAAGACCATGGCCTGAATGTCTAGGCCTAGTAAAGATGTGGATGAGAATAACACAAGGTTCTCAGAAACTTACACCTTTTGAAATCATCCACGGGAGAGCGTTTCCATTGCCAATTACCAGTGAACCTATTAATAAATCAATAAGGGAAACTACCCTAGCAGAATGGATGACTAAACTGTTTGAAAATAAAGAGATTGTGTTAAACAACCAACTGCCGAGTGATTTCTCTCCAGTGTCTTGCAGGTTACAACCAGGTGATTGGATCCTGATCAAAGTACTCCAGAGAAAGAATTGGAGTTCACCAAGGTGGGAGGGCCCATACCAAGTCCTACTTACCACACCCACCGCCTGCAAAATAGCAGAAAGACCATCTTGGATCCACCACAGCCACTGTAAAAAAGTGAGTGACAATCCAGACGCTTAGACGCCGGCTCCCCTGGCTTCTAGGTGATCTATTGGTGAAGGGAAGGGCTGATTGGGTATATCCCGCCCTTTTTTACTTCTCGCCAATAGTCTACTCACCAGAAGTCTAGGTGTGCCTGGTCATCATGAAGACACTTGTCCTCCTAGTGGCCAGCATTGCGCTCCTAGTGAGCCTACTAACACTCACCCAGATGAGAGGAAATAAACAACACCACCTGCAAAAAAGATGGACACATGATAATTCGCATCTACGTGACCTGACCCAATCCAAAGGAATACACACCTTCAAAGATTGAACTTTCTGGGTCCAGGGAACCGCTTGGGCCTGCGGGCCTAAAACCTACTTCATGCTCCCACCGAACTCCACCGGTCTGTGTGCACCAGTACTAATTTCAGACCACACCTTCAAGATCACAGCAGAGACACACACGTCAAGAGCAAAACGTGAAGTTGCTGAAGTCACTGAAGTAATGCCACATGACTCAATCTATGGATCAGATGTGCCCAAGAACTTCAAACTATGGACTGATGGTCAGAAAGTCCTCCACTCCTTGTTCCCTTGGGTAGGAGTTGGGAAAAACATGCTGAGGATCGAGACACTTGACTATCGATTTGGACTGTTCCTAAATGCTTCAATGAAAATCAACAAAGCGCAAAATGAAGAACTCGACGCAATACGCATTGTAGTGATGCAACACAGAGTCGCACTAGACATGATTCTAGCTGAAAAAGGAGGTTTGTGTGTATTGTTTGACACTACATGTTGTACATACATCCCAGACAACATACACTCACAAAACATGACCGACGCTTTGAACACCTTGAGAAAGATTAAAGATGCTGAACAACAAGACTATGTCACAAGCACTGATGATTGGTTGACATGGTTACTAGGTGGTTCATGGAAGTCCCTTCTGATTAAAGGACTTATTGGAATAGCATTTTTGCTTTTACTGTTATGTGTTTTCACAACATGTGTAGTACCCTGTCTGAAGAAAATGGTATCAAACATGGTGACAACTTCTATCAATGCTTATGTGATGACGTCTCAAATGGAAGAAATTTTGAAAGATGATCCATACAGTAATGTTTAGTTTAATTGAACACAGGACTGTTTTATGACGTTCAAACCGAAAATGTTTAGACAAGAGGTTATGAACTGACAAAAATAACAGTACTGTCATGTGAGAAATCTAAACAACAGGAGGGAATGTCAGAGTATTTTTGCTTTTAAAGGTTTTATTATTCATATAATGATCAGCTAAGAGTGTTTATATTTCTGTTCTGTACTCAACCAGCTGCATATTTTAATTGCTGGCTCCCTACTTTATAACGGAAACTGCTTGCCTTCAAATTATCAGTCTTTGCCTTCACATTGTCACTGTTTGCCTTCACACTAGCAGGAAACCGCCACCCACGAGTAAGAAACAACCTTGTAGAGAACACGAAGTTTTTTGATAAACCACACCTGTTTTCTTGACAAGATAAGGATGATATTTCCTTTTTTGTATGCTTCATGATGTGTATAAATAAAACCAGACTGCACCAAGGAGGTGTGTGAGTCTCTCCCTGAGTCTCTCACCCGTGCACGTTTAAAACTGCTCTAAGTGTCTGAGTGATATTTCATTGCATCTGAGTACTTTGATAATAGAATATCTTTAACAATAACCTTTTCTTCCTCCACTGACGGTGCCATATTGACATATGACTTTATTCAACAGAAAATCAAGGAAGTTATGAAACTAGTTATAAAACAGCCAAAGCCTTCCTTCTCTTTGCTTATGTTTCACTGTCTTGCCCACCCCACCCAGATCACAAAAAACATTTTCTACATGCTGTCTACCAAAAGACACAACTCAGCAAGAAACATGTATATTCCTCCCACTGACCTGCCCAACTCTATCCATTATCAGTATAATATTTTACTGCCAAAAAAACAGTAAAACAATCTCGTGAGCAATGTCATATCTAGATAACTAGAGCAGAAATTGCCAGGCTGTAAATACTGTTGAACAGCTAGCAATGCATACACATATTCTAGAGTACTTTAAGTATAAGTAGTTTGATAGCATCTCTTCTTTTCTGTATCCATCTTTCAAAGCTTGTCTTTAGCCTCCCTCCTTTTCTGGCCCTATTTAATGATTTGCTTGCACGAACAGAGCTGCTAATGTTAAAGTCATATCCTGCATTCTTCACTGGCTCGTGTCTTTATCAGTAGTGGCTTTCAAAGGGTAGACTTACTCATAGCAGTGACAGGACATTCGCTCTCCCTACCCCCACCCCTTTTCAGTGAGTGCTTGAATTACAGTGCCTGATAGGAAAGCTGTCACTCGAGCAAGGATTTTCTTTTTAGCCACTATTTCATTTTCTCCCACTCTGAAAATGCATTCCTTATTGCTAGTAATGGTGTTTGGTGGTTGATTTTATACACCTGTGGCAATGTGGCTACACCATCTCTGAATCGAGGAGGGGGTCAAAGGGTACATCTGTCACCATCTCACAATGCTGTGATTGCAGCCATTCCCCAACTCTCTGTGAATGGTACTCATGGCCATTGATCAGTGGTCTTTGATCAATGGTCATGACAATTTCCATATTAATGAAGAAACTGACCTCAAAGCCCATTGTTTGCCAGTGGTGGTAGTTTCAGTCATTGTGCAAATGTACTGTTTATAAGGTTGGAAACCTGCAGTCAGCTGAGATTGAAGAAGTCAGTTGGATGAGTGATGAAACGTTTCTCCCACTGAAAAATCCATGCCCATGTGAACAGAATCAACTTTTTGGGATTTACTTGCCTGATTGAGCATGCATCAAGACAAGGCTGACATGGTTTGGGCATGTACAGAGAAGAGATAGTGGATGGAAGGAAGGAACAAAAGAAAGAGACCTCAGAGGAGGCTCATGGATACATACAGAGGGCTGATGTGACAGAGGAAGATGCAGAGATAGGATAAAATGCAAGATGATCTGCAGTGGTGACCCCTATAGGAAAAAGCTGAAAGATGTTTGCACTATGAATAGTTGAAAGTGTTGAACTTTTTTCTTTTTTTGATACTTTATTTTTATGGTTTTTTTAAACATTATACAGGGGAGATAGAAAGTATCAACAAAACAGAACATAAAAAGATAAAGAAAAAAATGAATAAAATAAAATAATAATTTAAAAAAAATGGACTGGAAAAAAATTGACTTTTTCCTATAAATTAAAGTAAAACTTTTTTTCACAGAACTGTTGGACATCATAACAATTTAAGTTCAATGGTAAATTTCATATCCAACTTTTTTTCTGCTTTGTTTTTTAATATACAGGGTGGGCCATTTATATGGATACACGGTAATAACATGGGAATGGTTGGTGATATTAAAGTCCTGTTTGTGGCACATTAGTATATGTGAGGGGGCAAACTCCTCAAGATGGGTGGTGACCAGTGTTGGTCAAGTTACTTGAAAAAAGTAATCAGTAACTAATTACTTATTACTTCCCCCAGAAAAGAATTCCCGTTACTTTACTGATTACTTATTTTCAAAAGTAATTAATTACTTAGTTACTTAGTTACTTTTTAAAAACACGATTTACAACCTGAATAGGTGATAAAGCGATAGATCTTTCAGCCCAATTCTACTTTTTCTACATAATCCATCATACAAAATGTAATCAAATGGAAAAGTCTCTTTTTTTAACTTGTTTTATCAGTTTTAATCTTTTAACTTTATGCATCAAGCAAAAATTTAATTATATGCAACATTCTCTGACTTGAATAAATTAGTTTAACATTTAAACCTATTTTCTACACATTCCAGCACATAAAATAAAATATTTTTTGTGTTTACACTCACTCTTTCAAATAGATGCAAGTAAAACACAGCAGAAAATAAATAAAGTCAAAGACTCAGTGGTCCTGTTGCTCTATTTTCACCTGTAAAGCAGGACTGCGGTAGGCGGAGGTTTACCCTGGTGCAGGTGTGCCGCGGTCAGTTGAAGAATCCGCGAGTTTCTCTGTGAATTTCCCATTACGTCGTTGCGCACTCGGTGCTTGCTTGGAAGTTTAGGGGGGTTTTTTTCGCTGTAAAAAGAAGTTTTCTTCCCACGCACGATGGACGCTAATGTTTTTGTCACTTTTTATGGAATCAAACTCAAAGTAAGGTCAGTACTTCCACGCTTTAAACGCTGCATGCTCATACTCTCTCCCACAATCGATATGTGATCCATTGTTGATCTGCACACAGCTGTTGTCACTAACGGCGCACTCGCTTACATCACTTTTGTGAGACATTCTCGCAAAGAATCACGGTTTTAGTAACGCAGTAACGCAGCGTTCCTACGGGAAAGTAACGGTAATCTAATTACCGTTTTTGCAATAGTAATCCCTTACTTTACTCGTTACTTGAAAAAAGTAATCAGATTACAGTAACGCGTTACAAGTAACGCGTTACTGCCCATCTCTGGTGGTGACCATGGTGGCCATTTAGAAGTCGGCCATCTTCGATACAACTTTTGTTTTTTCAGTAGGAAGAGGGCCATGTGACACATCAAACTTATTGGTAATGGCACAAGAAAAACAATGGTGTGCTTGGTTTCAACTTAACTTTATTCTTTCATGAGTTATTTACAAGTTTCTCTTTGTTCACAGCCATTGACATGTTGAAGAGGTTAACACATGAGGAGCGAATCTAAATTGTGTTGATATCTGGTGAACGCAGTAACCGGGTCATTGCAGCAGATTTCAATGCAAGACACCCTACGAGACCACCCATCTCCCATGCTACAGTTAGCAAACTGCTTGCTAAGTTTCGTGAAACTGGTTCAGTGTTGGATTTGCCAAAATGTGGACGCAAGAAAAATGTCACTAATGAAGAAACATCAGTGGCTGTCCTAGCTTCATTCAGCAAGAGCCCACAGCGTAGCACTCGCCGCACGTCACTGGAGAGTGGCATTAGTCAAACATCGTTTCGGCGGATATTGGCTACTCACAAATAGCACCCTTACAAACTCCAGCTACTGCAGCATCTCAACGAGGATGACCCAGATCGGCGCACAGAATCTGCAGAATGGGTAAATCAAAAATTGGAACAGGACCCTCAGATCACGCAGAAGATTTTGTTCAGTGATGAGACAAACTTTTATGTAAATGGTGAAGTTAACAAACAAAACCACCGCTATTGGTCTGATACTAACCCACATTGGATGGATCCTCCAAGACTGTTGGAACAACAAAAGTGATGGTTTGGTGTGGTATATGGGGTACAACGATAGTGGGTCCATTCTTCATCAATGGAAACCTCAAGGCCACTGGATATTTGAAATTGCTACATGATGATGTGTTTCCCTCTTTATGCACTGAAGCTGGCACGTTCCCTGAGTTTTTCCAGCAAGATGGTGCACCACCACATTATGGGTGCCAGGTCCGAGCATTCCTAGATGAACAGTTTCCTGGAAAGTGGATTGGTCGTCGTGGGCCAGTTGAAAAGCCCCCAAGGTCTCCCGATCTGACTCCCTTAGACTTTTATCTTTGGGGTCATCTGAAGGCAATTGTCTATGGTGTGAAGATACGAGATGTGCAGCACCTGAAACTACGGATATTGGGTACCTGTGCTGGCATTTCTCCTGCGGTGTTGCTATCAGTGTGTGAAGAGTGGGAGAAGAGGGTTGCATTGACAATCCAACACAATGGGCAGCACATTGAACACATTTTATAAGTGGTCAGAAACTTGTAAATAACTCATGAAAGAATAAAGTTACGTTGAAAACAAGCACACCATTGTTTTTCTTGTGACATTACCAATAAGTTTGATGTGTCACATGGCCCTGTTCCTATTGAGAAAACAAAAGTTGTATCCAAGATGGCCGACTTCTAAATGGCCACCATGGTCACCATCCATCTTGAGGAGTTTGCCCCCTCACATATACTAATGTGCCACAAACAGGACTTTAATATCACCAACCATTCCCATGTTATTACGGTGTATCCATATAAATGGCCCACCCTGTATTTTGAAAGCTAGGATTTGTTTTTTTACTTGTTATGTTGTTAGGTGCTATAATCTGTTGTAACCTCTGCTGCCCTCTTGCTCACGTTTCTCTTCAAAAAATAGTTTTAAATCTCAATGTGTCATAGCAGTGAATAAATAAATGAAGAATATATACAAACAAAATTCACTCAAATTCATGATTATTTTATGGCATATCATAAGACATAAATCACACTAATGGTAGTTATCAGACATAAGAGAGTCAAAAAATGTAAAGTATTTACCTGAACTTTCATAAAGAGATTTATAACGATAGATTTGTATGTGTTACTTATCATATATTTAACATACTTTCCAGATTCTGTCCAGTCTGAATTCAGCTTTCTTTTCATGATACCTGTTTGAAAAATGGGGTCCTTTAGCTAAAGGTATCCCATTTAATAATCATTTTATAATCAATATATGGTATTAAACAATGGGACACTGTCTGTACTGACAAACTGTTTGAAATCCCTACACTTTTCATATATGGAAGGAAAAGCATGATTCAAATTTACTATAATAGAGGCTTATACAATCGTGCCACAATCAATAGAGGAGCTATCATTAACAGGTGGGATTGATAGGATTTGACCAATGTCACCATGCACATCTGCAATAGAATGTTGAAAAGATTTATGGTATGTATTATGCATGTGTTTTATGTCAGGAATGTCAGTGTCATGACCATTTCAACATATTTAAACCAAAGTCTGTCTTTAAACAAAAGTCATGAGTGCAGACTTTGCATGTATTTTGGGAAATGTGTTTTGACTTGATGAAAAGACAAATGTAATTCTGCATGGTGGTTGTATACACTGGAACTTTACCTTGAAAGTTAGGTCTTATTCTTGGGTCATAACTGACCATCAGACGATTCAAAATGTTGGAGGTAGAGTTAGCTGGAACCTGTGCCAAATCTTCTGGAGACAACTGCCTGTTAAAGAGGATGATATTGGACAATAATTAATATGATTTGAGCAGATGACAGATAAAAGTAATGTAAATAAAATAATTTAAATCTAAAATACTAAAAGTGTTAGAAATGATGGTTTCTTGATGGATACATATGACTTCATACTTCTGGGGGTGCCACAAGCAGGCAGCGGCTGATAGTGCTCCGGCTAATTCAGTGTCCTTGTAATCTGTAAGCTGAGGACCACCAGGTTCAGTATTTTAAAGTTACATATAACACGTTCACTCATCGATTCAGACAAGTACTTTTTCTGTGCTTAACCCTTTAAGACCTACCACAGAACCAAGTCCGCCAGAGCTTATATTATATTTTTACATGGTGTGGTGCCATTTTTGGGAGCATTTCAAGTTGCTATACATCAATACAACAATTATAGCCCAGATTTTAATAATATGTATTCATTAAGTGCATAGTAATTACATAAATTGCAAAAAAGTGCAATAAACTACAAAAAAATTTAAAATCATTTTTGCTTTTTTAACATATATTTCTAGTTAGAGAAATTTGAGAGGCTTATCCCTCAAAACTGTAAATACAAAAAAGTTGCACAAAATAGTTTCCTACCACAGGAAATTTATTTTGAGTGTCTTCATAGTTTTATTTTTGAAATACACCAATTTTTATATACTGCAGGAAAAACGAAAATAAATATTATACTGCAAATTTGCAAAAAAGCAGCATATGCATCAAAATAAACTATTTCCAGCAGTGCAATATGAGTCCTAAGCATCCCAGAAAAGACACAGAAAGTCATAAAGTCAAAGATAACTTTTAAAAACACTAGTATAGGCCCTGAGGCCCTGATGGTAAAAAAAACTACATTTCCGCGAAAATTACATCACCTCCCGTTATGGGCAGGTAATGGCGGACATGCAAAAGTTCGCGCTGACGTCTATTCCAACGTAGGAAGTGTTATGAACAGCTGATCGGATCGGCAAAGCGTGTTTCTGGAATATTATGTTTTTGTTGCTGCAAGTGCTTTTTATGCTGTTTTTGCAAAGCTATATGTGGAAGGAAACTGTGACCTAGGACAAGCTGATGGCATAAGATGTAAGTACAACTCCTCCGGTTTCATATGCAAAAACAATTATTGCGCTAGCTTACGTGGCTGCAGAGCTACCGGGATTTAAAAATAGTTACGCAAAACAGAGCATGCCCGCTCCGACCGGCTCTAAAGGGTTAAGTGCTTTCTAGCTAACATTCATACTCTGATTAATGTGACGCAACTTGGGGTTAGTATTTACCAGACAAAAAAACAGTCAGGGGTTAAACCACCAACATTCCAATTAGTGGATGACCTGCTCTGCCATCTGAGCTACAGCCACCCCTGTCCTAATGGTCTGAGTGCATGTGATATACACTGTGAAAACCCAGACAGAGCATACTGCATCCTGGCAGTGAGCTACCTCCTGGTCCACCAGTGGGAAGTGACTGTAGCTCCATAAACTGAGATAAGTTGAAGTCAGATAGAGTCTTTGACAGAATGCAGGGTTAGAATGGGGGTCCCTCTGCTCTTGAAGGGGCTCTTTGGAACTGAGAACTCTGTCCCACCTGAGTGGAACATTGTTTTTCTGCAGGGAGAAGAATAGATGGCAGTGTGTCAACTCCCTGGATGAAAAAAGGCTGACCTCTGCCCTTCCAAAGTGACTACCTGAGGACTGAGTCTCCACTCTCGAGGACTCAGGCCCCCTCTCAACATGTCTGCCACCACATGCAAGGGCCCTGGCACATGAACTGCTCTGAGTGAGTGGAAGAGGGGGTGAGTCAACTGCCACAACCCAGTTGATACCTTGCAGAAGAAGGGAGATCCTAGGCCCCCCTGGACCTGACCCTTCTTGAGCCCCTAGTGCATCTGGACAGGCTACTTTGCATCTCCTCTGTCAAGTCTTCCAAGTCTGCTGCAATAGTTGGCCTCCTACTGGGCCAACATATCTGAAGGGTTAACTGGCAGTTCAGCATTAGTTAGAAAGCCATCTATAACCTTGCAGTTCCTGCTGCCGCAGGTGGCTTTGCTGAGACAGGCTGAGAAATGTTCTTGGTCGTGCATGTTAGCAAACCTCTCCTACATAGAGAGGACCATCTGTGCAAAACAGTGGGTGATTCATATTGTCTTCACACCAGGTATTTTAAGTCAGGCAGAGGCTGCAACTCCATCTGCAAGGGTCGACACTGTGTGGGTTCCTCAAACTCAGATGTGAATGCCACAGAGTTCTCAGGTTAAAATCCAGGGCCCTGGTTGCCCTACCATTAACCTCAGAGACAACTGCGAGGTGAGCGTGTGAGCATATAAATATATCTGCAAGCAATGCACTGGCTAGGGATCACAACCAGAATCAGAACAGAAAACAAAATGAAATAGTAATCCTGGATGCAGATTCATTAAGTATTGTGATGAATCTAAATACAGATGTGGAGTTGAAGCACTGGTCCTGTGATGCAGTCAAAACAACATGGACCTGAATACTCTCAAAAGCCCAGATAGGTTTGCAGAAAAAACATCATTAGTACTTGCTCTTGATTCAGGATTTGTAGAAATCTGAAGTCAGGAAACGACAAGACAACAGTGCAGACCCATCACACCCTGGTCACAGACTGTTCCAATTTTTCTCCTATGCTAGGTGCTGTTGAAGCACCGTATGCCAATACAGACAGACAAGCAGATATCTGTTCTGTTCTTTCTACTGGCCATACTCACATAATATCTGTACTGAAATAACATCCATGATGCTAACCAAAGCATGTTGTTTGTTCACACACTCACACATATATATCAGAGGCTTGGGAGCTTGAGAGTCCTACGCAGTATTGCTGCTGTTCCTAGGACTGCGCTGTTCTGGAAAGAGATCTTGGATGTGGTTCATCTATCACTATGGCTGTCTTCCTCTGCTTGTCCACCACTACTATGTCCGGTTGGTTAGCCATCAACAGGTTGTCTGTCTGTATCTGTGAGGAAACAGTTTAAGAGCCTGAATGCTCGTAAAGCTCCCAGCCCAGATGGTGTGTCTCCTGCCACTCTCAGACACTGTGCAAACGAGCTGCCCCCAGTGTTTTCTGGCATTTTCAAATCCTCACTGCAGACATGTCATGTGCCTGCCTGCTTCAAGTCCTCCACCATAGTCCCTGTCCCCAAGAAGCCAAGGATCACTGGTCTAAATGACTACAGACCTGTGGCTCTGGTCATAAAGTCTTTTGAGCGCCTGGTTCTCTCCTATCTCAAGACACTCAAGGCCCCCCTCCTGGACCCTCTGCAGTTTGCATACAGAGCAAACAGGTCTGCAGATGATGCTTCTGCCTTCAACACCATCATTCCAGACCTTCTCCGAGGGAATATGCCTGATCCCATCTGCCGGTGGATCACTGACTTCCTGACAGACAGGAAGCAACATGTGAGGCTGGGGAAGAATGTCCCGGATTCCCAGACAATCAGCACCGGCTCCCCTCAGAGCTGTGTTCTTTCTCCTCTGCTTTTCTCCCTGTAGACCAACTAGTGCACCTCCAACCACCAGCCTGTCAAGATAATTAAGTTTGCAGATGACACCACAGTTATCAGACTCATCTCGGACGGGGATGAGTCTGCCTACAGGATGGAGGCTGAACTCGGGTGTCCTGGTGAGGCCGCAACAACCTGGTGCTGAATGCCGAGAAGACAGTGGAGATTATTGTGGACTTCAGGAAGCAAACATCCCGACTCCTCCCCATCATCCTGACTGACACCCTCATCACCACTATGGACACATTCTGCTTTGTGGGTACCATCATCACCCAGGACCTCAAGTGGGAGCCCACCATTCCCTCCGTCATAAAGAAGGCCCAGCAGAGGATGTATGTCCTGAGGCTGTCAGGGTCCTGGGTATCCTGACCCAGCATGTTTAGTTCTTTGTGATTTTTGTATTATTGTACTTGTGTGAGTTATTCTATGGTTTCTAGTTTCGATCCCTTGCCCTTCATGTTTCTCTGTGTCCCCTCTGTTCTGTGTAAGTCTGTGTCTGCATGTTTGAGTTTCCCTCTGTGTCTTTCGGTTCTTAGAGTCCTCTGCCTTATGGTTTATGTCTCTGTGTTTTTTAGTTGCTGTCTCCACCGTGTCAAGTTCGCGTCTGTGTTTGATACTTCCGTTTTACTTTGTAGGTCCGTGTCTTATGTGAATGCGTCCTGCTTTGCTTGTCTCGTCAGTCCTGATTTCTCCCAGCTGTGCCCTCCTTCTGTGTCTCATTCCCCTCGTTACTTCCCAGTGTATTTAAACCCTGTGTACCCTGAGTTCTTTGTGTTTAAACCTCGTGCCTGAGTGCCTGCATTTTGGGTCCAACTCCTGCCTGCCATACGAACAGTCTCTTCCCCTCTGCTGTTGGACTCATGAACAATAACCATAAGACTGTTCCCACCACTTGCTCAAACACATGACCCTGTATTGTGTTCTCTGTACCTGTTCCATTTTTGCACTGATCATCACCTGCATTCATGTATATATCAACCTGCTTAGCACTTTTTATTTTTATTTAAATGTTTCTCTTATCATATGTCTCGCACAAAGTACCGCAGCAATTTCCTAATGTTGTAAATCTGCTCAGATCTACTCACTCAGTTCAATTCACCTCAATTCAATTCAATTTTATTCATAGAGCATGAAATCACAACAACAGTCAGCTCGAGGTGCCTTATATAGTAAGGTAGATGCTACAATAATACATACAGAGAAAAACCCAATAATCATAAGACCTCCAATGAACATCTGCTTAGGCTTGTGTGTATTATATATATATATATATATATATATATATATATATATATATATATATATATATATATATATATATATATGCATGTATGTATATGTGTAAAAATAAAAAAAATATATATATATATACATATACACGTGTGTGTATATGTATATATATATATGTATATATATATATACATATACAGTTTTTGTTTGCTACATGGATCATTTTAATTCATGTTGGTGTCTTTCCTTTCGTTATATTTCTTAAAGAGTTCAAAATGTGTTAATTACATAAATAAAATGTTAATTTTCTCTGTAGCACTTCATGGATTTCATAAGCAACACACGTTAGTTGTTCAAACAAAGCATAAAGGTAAAAAACAATATATACAGTGTTATCTTCATTTTAGATGTCAAAAAGTATTTGCGGCTCCCAGTGTTTTCTTTTGCGTGGAAACCAGGCCCAAATGGCTCTTTCAGTGTTAAAGGTTGCTGACCCCTGGTATATATTATTGTTGGGTCTACCTTACAATATAAAGCGCTTTGAGGTGACTGTTGTTGTGATTTAGCACTGTATAAATATAATTGAATTGAACTGAGTATTTCAACGTTTACTGTAGTAATTTTTAACACTCGTATATCCATACTTCTACTACGTTTCTGTACATTTACCACCTCTGCTATCTAGTTATAGAAGACTGAAGGAAAATTTCACTCCTATTGTTTGTTTAGATTGTGGCTAATTGGAACAAAGAAATCCCAATGAGGATATGGGCCTTGAAAATGTTTTAAACAATATGTAAGGAACAAGACTTGAGTATTAGCCAACAGTTGCTAGTTGCTAAGGACTAGGATTTAACACGCTGGACTTATAAGTCAGAACAATGAATTTAGAGATCTTTATAAGGTTTTGAGTTCAGTGTTGAGTGTTAGGATCCGTACATTTCATTTTTTTAAATGAATGCTAAACTTTGCTTAATGGAGCTTTACAGCTTTATTGGATTTCTGTTGTCACTGTATACATCATGGTAGAACCAGAGACACACATTTCATTTCTACAGTTTCTCTTATGAAAAAGTCTTGATTTGAGCTAAATACTGAATTACTTGCCGTATTGAATTGCATGGTCTCTGCTCCTAGCATGGGCATACAGATTTTCTTTCATTTTTTCACTGTTACAGATTAGCAGTGTTAAGTCACTGATGGGCTCTGTTCAGAAACAAAATGTAGGACACTGGTATATACAAAGCATCAAACTTAAAATATATGAATGGCAATACTGACCAATAAGTGATTATATTATTAGTTGCTATAAGTGGCTATAAGTAAGATTTTAGATCACATAACAAACATAGGATTTTAGAAATCTTAAAAAAATATTTACGTTAATCAGTAATAATAATAATAATAATAATGGATACTTTATTGATCCCCATGGGGAAATTACTTGTTTTTCTCTGCATTTGACCCATTCACTCTGTGAAGCAGTGGGCAGCCCACTAAGCAGGCGCCCGGGGAGCAGTGTGTAGGGACGGTACCTTGCTCAGGGGTACCTCAGGGTAGCCGTTAAGTGGATTCGAACCACCGACCTTCCGATCATGGGGCGACCACTTTACCTACTGAGCTATCCCTGCCCCATATGGTGTTTATGATAAACAAGTTACTGTACACGTAGACTTGTCACGTCCTATGACCCTGTGTTTTTGGACTTTTAATTTCTGGGGTGTTTTTTTTTGTTTGTTTCCACTTCACTCATTACCTTAGTTTGCCTGTGTTCCATTACGTTGTACTGTTTTTCATGTCGTACTGTGTTACTTTGTATTATGGGGGTTTATCCAGCTATATTTATATATGTTTATATATAAATATATGCGGTGGCCCCTAGAGACAAAACACGTACAAACTCCAAAACACATTTCTAGCATGAACTGAACTTCCAAACTTCCAAAGCAGAGCTACCTAGATGACTTAAATTACACAATTGAAAGCATGAAAGCATATGTGTATTGTTTGTGTATTTATACACAAGCATTCACATATAGTCAAATAATAAAAAACAAAAAAGTTTATTTACCTGTTATTACCAGATCCGGTCGTTGGTACTTGCTGGCTTGTGTAGCCACTAGGTAACAAAAGCTCAACACTGCCCCTAGCATCCTGGAGCACTTCTGTTGTCATTGTACTGTTTTGAGTTTTTATGTGCTTCTGAGTTTTTACGTGTTTTGGAGTTTGTATGTGCTTCGGAGTTTGTGCCTGGTGGACAAAAAATTGGTTAAGGGTTCCCCGAGCTTTCACGCCCCTCATGTTCTTCATGTGCCCACCACTAGAAGCATGCCTATGGAAAAAGTGCGCCGGCACACAGTGCAGTGCGCTTTATAGGTGTTATCGTGCACTTTCCCAGCCAGGTGTTTTCCTTTTCCCATTCCTCCCTGTACTTTTGCAGCCTATTTTTCTTTCTCTGAGGGGAACAAACATTGCTGCTCTAATGCTGGGCTTACTGGGCTTAATTCTGGCCCATTTTGAGATGATTTTTGAGTCGTGCGACCGATTTGGTGATTGGCCCAATTTTGGCCTTCATCGTGCACAGTGGCGTGTCCAGCGGGGTGGCCTGGGGGGGCACAGGCCACCCCCCCAACCAGACTGGCCACCCCAGGTGCCACCCCGAAGCTAAAACAATAAAATTTAATGAATTATCAAATGTACGATTATGGTTTCACAGTGAAGCTCAGATATCCGAGGGTAACTGAATGCAGCACCAGCTTCTGCAATATGCGCATCATGTTAGCAAAGGTAGGAGAGCCAAGCACGAAAGACGGCACCGCAGAAAACATTTTTTCGGCGAAAGATTAACAAGTTAACATAGCTGGACTAGCCATCGGACGTTTGCATGGTGGGCTGATGACTTATTAGGGGCGATCGTGGCTCAAGAGTTGGGAGTTCGCCTTGTAATCGGAAGGTTGCCGGTTCGAGCCCCGGCTCGGACAGTCTCGGTCGTTGTGTCCTTGGGCAAGACACTTCACCCGTTGCCTACTGGTGGTGGTCAGAGGGCCCGGTGGCACCAGTGTCCGGCAGCCTCGCCTCTGTCAGTGCGCTCCAGGGTGGCTGTGGCTACGATGTAGCTTGCCGTCACCAGTGTGTGAATGGGTGGATGACTGGATGTGTAAAGCGCTTTGGGGTCCTTAGGGACTAGAAAAGCGCTATACAAGTACAGGCCATTTACCATTTATTTATTTTTTTTGTAACGGCATGAACAATGAGAAGTGGTGGATTGGCCACATGCTGGCCGATGTGTAAAAATAACTCAGTTGTTTGGTGGTGGCTATGGCGGAGCTTCCACAGAGGCAACAGGTGGATGAGGGAAGGTGAGGCAGGAGGAGAGACCCGAGGCAGCCGCCGGTCCAAGTGTCAGGTGAACTGAACTTCAGGTAAGAAGTTATGACCTGCAGTCTATCTGGGTCAGATATAAACCAAGTTTAGGTGCAGTTTATTTTCATTGTGCTGACTTTTTACAGTCAGTTACAATACCTCATACTGCGTGAGCTAGCATGAGGAGTTTCTATACAGCTGTTCAGTTGCTATGATGTTACTGATAGTGAACTTTATTTTATTCATAAGGTTAGTTAGTAGAGTTGCCAACAGCTCCTTAAAAAATGGAATGGTCCCTCATTCAGAGAATATATTACGCGTTTCGTATTGAGCTGAGAAGAGACGCAGTTTGTCCCGTACTTCAGCTAGGATGGAAAAAGACACAAAGCTGGAGTTATTCTGTCTTTACAGCTGCCTCTTCTATTGCTACTTCAATCATGAAACTGATCAATGATCAGCTGATCGTCTCTCTTGTTTGTTTATCGCCCACTTTGCGCCATGAAAGAGGAAACCAGCGGATGTCGCGCTAAACAACAGCAGCACGTTTAAGCTTGATCAGCTGTTGTTAGAATTTATTTAATATTAATTTCTAGTATCAGCTGATGTTTGCTGGAGCCACAGCTGTAAAGCTGCTGGTCATGATGTCGGTTTGGATATGTGGTGAGAGGGAAACATGAAGATGAAACCAGGCGATGTCCTTACTGAATCATCAGAGCTGTGATGGAGAAACAGGTTTACCTTTTAGGTGACATGAATGAGTTGAAGGGAAGTTATGAACTGTTTCTGAGAGACAAATAACACCAGGATCCTTTTCTAAGTAGCTGACAGCTGGTAACTGTGCAGGGGCGGGTCTAGCAAAGTGTTGCCAGGGGGGCAGGTAGGGCATTAACAGGGAGAGGGGGGCACAAAGAAATACTTTTCTTTTTTATTCTCATTTAAAATATCTCGCTTTTATTAAATAATTATCTAAATCGTACAACCAAAGTTTTTATCTGACATAAAATGTATAGAAATCATACATATACCAAAAAGACAGTGTACATCACTGTCACAACAGTGTTTGTTTTCATTCAAAGGCTTTATGGCTTTAATACCTGGTGGGCCGGTCTGTAGTCAAAATGCCCAATTTTCTGTCCCAGTCCAGCCCTGCAGGTTAATACTGGCAGTGTCACCATGCCAGCTGACTGGATTTCATCATCAGCCAGTGTTGTTCTTTATCAATATTACCAAAGTTTACCATAACGCAGCATAGAAAGTATTTACTTGCTTTCAGGTTTTATTCAAATGTTAGTCTTTTCATTTGTTTCCCCACTTTTTTCATGTTTCAAAATCAAACACCAGTTTGTGAGAAGATTATCTTCTTTTTTTTTTAACAGGCATTGGCTAATTTGCCAATTGTATGTCAAAAATGTTCATATTTTAATATTCAAAAATGTTTTTGCCCAAAACATATGTGCACTACATGTCAGTAAAAATACTATGCAAATATTGATGTCCTTGAATGCTGAGTAAACACTGACTGATTGTATCTCTTGTACTTTATCAACGCAGTATCTAAAAACTTTGCACCGTAGTGGTTAAAATCTCATTCTAATAAGAGTTAAAAGCGCATTCGGTTATTAGGTTTACAGGGTTATTGAATTATGGTTAACGGTTGGTAGAATTGTTTTTAACATTATCTGCCAATTACATCTGCCACCCTTCTCCAAATCTGTGCCCACTACCTGGCCCCCCCAACAAAAATTTTCTAGACATGCCACTGATCGTGCATCTTGTAGTATACGTGGGGTAACGAGAAGCGATTAACACCTCACGACCAGCTCCCGATCATCAATCGCTCGTGAGGGTGTCACCACAGCCGCTCACACTGCTCACGGGCAAACACGTAAACGTCGGTGAAAAAGACGAAGCAGCATGGCTGTGCGGCCTGTGATCTGGACACAAGCGATGGAGGCACAACTTGTAGAACTTTGGAAAGCTCATCCGAGCCTTTTCGATGTGGCATCACAAAATTATCACGACCACAACAACCGTGAAAATAGTTGGATTTACATTGCTGCTTAATCACAGCTGCCTGATCAATGTTTTTCATTAGCAATTTAGCAAAGTTGATGGTGGTGGTGTGCGTGTCTGTGAAAGACAGAGAGAGAGCGCGAGCGAGCGACATAATTTCTGTTATAACCTTCATTTTATGGAGGCACAGTGTGAGCACTCAGGTCGCATCAGAGCATCAGGCGGTATAGTGTGAGACCCTGCATCGTGACCGACCAACTTCTAACCTCTGCGAGTCAATCGTGCAGTTTGAGCAGGAGCTGAATAACGTGACTGAAAAAATCGCACAGTGTCTGCTCAGCTTTAGGTGTACTGTCGTCCGAGACTTGCACCGCAGTGTCGGCGTTTGTTTCCCTGTTGGCCATGCTTCTTGTTGTGGTCATCTGTTGTCTTCCGGTATTTTCTCCGTAAGCGACCTTTCCTCGACCAATGAGATGAGCGGTAATCTGAATTGTCATACTCAAATTGTCATAAGTGTGGTGTCAGCTCATTGGTCACAAAGCAGGAGAGGGGCTGGGAATTATGATTTCAAACAAAGCGTTAATTCCATAAACATTTATAGACTACTTTTGATTCTCACTGTATTACGGGACAAAGTGCGTCCCTTATTAGCTCAATACGGGACGTGTACTTTTGTTTCTAAATACGGGACGATTCGGTTTTTTAAGGGACGGTTGGCAACCCTAGTTGTGGCGTTAACGTCATTTCAGATTAACGCTGACAGCACTAGTGGGAACACAACGAATATGACTGCACATTTACTCTGACATCATCCTAGTGCAAAGACAAGTGGAAGCAGACAAAAACAACAAGCATGCATGCTACAAACTTTACAGAGTCATTTAGACAGCCGTTAGCACATGATTCTCCTTATGGGGACCTGATATGTTTAATATGCTGCTGAGAATATAGCCCTGAAGAAGCGTATAGTATAGCTTTTATTTTGGAAAGAGCCATTTCTCTGTAATAAACTCTCTTTTCCAAAGATCAGTGATTTCTCGATCAGATAGATTTATTTTTTTTATTACTTTGTTGTTTCAGCAACATTAAATTTAAAAACTGTACTTTTGAGTTAAAATATATATTTATAATTTTAATAAATGACAAATTAAAAAGGCATGAACATTTTTTTGTATCGAAAAAATATCGAACCGTGACACCAAATATATATATATATATATATATGACAACTGTATGTTACTCACGATGGACAGACAACTTGCTTTCCTTTTTTTCCTTTCTTTGTGGATTTTCCTTCTTTACTTGAGGCAAGTTGCCAACAGCAGAGCAGCAAAAGCAGCAAAATCACTGGCCTCAATCCAACAGCCATGGTGCCTGAAACAGAGTTTAATACTGGCCTCAGTACATACAACATATAGCTTTAAAAAAGAACAATATTGTTGCAAACTTAGCACAAGATTTCACCACATGTAGGAATCCACTAGAATTTATTTTTTTATGCATATCATTATAGATGTGATTACGTTTTGGAAATACATCACTTTGTTTGAGACTCTTTACAGTATTTATCTGTGTCTATGCTATCACATTCAGCTTAAAGCTTGAAAAATACTTCACTGAAATTTGTCCTAGAAATGTTCACGGAGTATAAAACAGAAAGGTATTTAGCTGACAAACTAGCCAGACAGAAATAATAATGAAAATAAATAATAATAATGATCTATTATTGCTGTGTCCCTTATAAACCTAGGAGTGGCAGCACCATTTATACTCGCCTCATCTTAATTGGATATAGTTATTCAATTCATTAAGTGTTAATCCATATATCTACGGTCAAGGACATTTTTTAAAAGCAGGATGCCACTTTCTACATGAAAATGGTTGTGGCGTGGGTGTGGTCCTTGGCCAGCTGCAGAGGAGGCGTGACGCAGTGAGCTCCCGGGGCGGCGCAGGGGCGGGGTGAACAGGTGTGCTGGGATCTGACAGTGATTGTGTCTCTTTATGTGTTGGCAGTGACAGACGGAGACGAAACGTGACAGCAGAGAAAGAGACACAATCACTGTCAGATCCCAGCACACCTGTTCACCCCGCCCCTGCGCCGCCCCGGGAGCTCACTGCGTCACGCCTCCTCTGCAGCTGGCCAAGGACCACACCCACGCCACAATGGTATATGTAGGTTTTTGAGATGCCTCACTTGAAGTATTTTACCATTATATTTTATCAAGATATTTAATGTGACAAAAAATCATGTTAAGAAGAAATAAATTCATAGCTACAGAAATCACTTTTTACATTCTTTGGTTTTATACATGTAGCTTACAGTATATGTACTAAAAGTCTGTATACTCAGTAATGCAGCATTGGTACATATTGGTAGGATGGCCTTGATTGTCTATGAGTAACAATAATAATGACATGTTCAGTGACCTTTCTGACACAGTTTTAATGGTGCACAGTTTGCAGCCAATCAAAAAAGTTCAGTGTGATTGCCCTTCCTGATCTGTAGGTGTCACTGGCTCTGATGCTCCCCGAGCTGACCACATCAAAATACAACATCCTCTTCACTATAAACTGAAGAATTTTGTGGCACATGTTGAAAGACCTCAGCTTCCTCGGAAAATAGAGCCTGTCCATAGAATGTTTTTTTCTGGGATAGTAATGCTAATTCCAACATTTCAAGTTTATGAATGTTTTTGCTATTGCTATATAAACAATTAATATTTGGTTAAAGTTCAACTTTCATTCAAAGGTTTTTGGAAAATATTTTGCAACTTTTTGGAAAATTGTTTAATTAATAATAGCCTTTATACATCCTCCTCATTCCATCTGAAGTTGATCACCATTTCTTTGTCTTTGGCCTTATTAAGATTCAGAAGATGATGAGTCAATAAAATGAACAAGATTTCTGTACTCCTTGCCCATCATTTTAAAAGAGCTATCCAAGCACAAGCAAAATTCCCAAATTAAACACTCTGTTGTTGTTGTTTACTTTTGACCAGTTACTGGGATCGAAGATTCTCTTGCCCTTTCTACCAGCAATTTGAATGTTTGTCTTTAATAAAAAACATGAATACAATAAATATATAAATAATCACAAATCAAAAGGAAAGGTTCTTCTATTCAAAAGCATTATATGCTGTACATCAAAATTCTCCTCTTTTTTATAATGATAGACTGACAGATAATTGAGGAAATATTTTAAATTTCTCCAAACTCCTCTGATACATCGAACATGCAGACCCAAGCTTGTTTCACCATTGGCATTTATTATCAGTGGAGTGATTTTAATATCACCGGATGGCTTATATAACTGTTTTATTACACCAATCTTATCACTGCCAATAACAAGCTAAGTAACTGGATGCTGGCTTAATTTACCTAGTCATAGTGGCTTATAGGAGCGTGTGTGTTTGTGTGTCATATTTTTTTAAACATGCATCCATCCATCCATCCATCCATCCATCCATCCATCCATCCATTCATTCATTCATCCATTTTTAAGATAAGATAAGATAAGATAACCTTTATTAGTCCCACACGTGGGAAATTTGTTTTGTCACAGCAGGAAGTGGACAGTGCAAACGTTATGAGGCAAAAATTAGAATACAATAAGAATAAATACAGTACACAACTGTACAGAATAGAATAAAATAAAATACTATATACAGTAGAATAAAATAAAATAAATATACAATAAGATAAGAATAGAATACAAATACAAATACTATATACAACTGAGTAAAAATACAACGATGACAGAAAGGATTATTGCACTTAGTATTATTGCATATGTATGGATGTGTGTGCTTGATCAGTTAAAGTCTTTATTATGGAGTCTGACAGCAGTGGGGAGGAAAGACCTGCGAAATCTCTCCGTCCCACACCGTGGGTGCCGCAGTCTCCCACTGAAGGAGCTGCTCAGTGCTGTCACAGTCTGCTGCATGGGGTGGGAGATGTTGTCCATCAGGGATGACAGCTTAGCCGCCGTTCTCCTGTCACTCACCACCTCCACTGGGTCCAGAGGGCATCCTAGAACAGAGCTGGCCCTTCGGATCACCCTGTTCAGTCTCTTCCTGTCCCCAGCAGAGATGCTGCCGCCCCAGCAGACCACGCCATAAAAGATAGCAGAAGCCACAACAGAGTCATAGAAGGTCTTCAGGAGTGGGCCCTCCACTCCAAACGACCTGAGTCTCCGCAGCAGGTACAGCCTGCTCTGCCCTTTCCTGTAGAGGGCGTCTGAGTTATGAGTCCAGTCCAGTCTATTGTTCAGATGAACACCAAGGTACCTGTAGCTGTCCACAGCCTCAATGTTCATACCTTGGATGTTCAGTGGTTGCAGTGGAGAATGCTTGTGCCTGCGGAAGTCTACCACCAGTTCCTTGGTTTTACTGGCGTTGATCTGGAGGTAGTTCAGCTGGCACCAGTCCACAAAGTCTTGGGTCAGACCTCTGTACTCCTTGTCGTCCCCATCAGTGATGAGGCCGACTATTGCAGAGTCATCAGAGAACTTCTGCAGGAAGCACTGGGTGGAATTGTGGGAGAAGTCTGCAGTGTAGATGGTGAAGAGGAACGGAGCCAGAACCGTTCCCTGTGGGGCCCCCGTACTGCAGACGACCCTGTCCGACACACAGCCCTGAGTCCTCACATACTGTGGTCGGTCGGTGAGGTAGTCCAGGATCCAGGTAGTGAGGTGATGGTCCACTCCAGAGTTCACCAGCTTGTCCTTTAGAACCGAGGGAAGAATGGTGTTGAAGGCACTGGAGAAATCAAAGAACATGATTCTCACAGTGCTTCCAGCGGTCTCCAGGTGAGCGAGGGAACGATGTAGGAGGTGAATGACGGCATCATCCGCTCCAATGCCAGGCTGGTAGGCAAACTGAAGTGGGTCCAGTGATGAGCTTATTAGGCGCCGAAGCTGAGCCAGGACCAACCGCTCCAGGGTCTTCATCAGGTGGGATGTCAGAGCCACCGGCCTGTAGCTGTTGAGGTCCTTGGGGCGTGAAGTCTTTGGCACTGGTACAACACAGGAGGTTTTCCAGAGCTGTGGGACTCTTCCCAACCTCAGGCTCAGGTTGAAGAGGTGCTCCATTTTCTTCCAGGGCCTGGTCGCGGGGCGGTAGCCTAAATATAGAAGCCTAGACCTCCCTCTCCCCAGCCACCTCCTATAGCTTATCCGGGGAGAACACCAAGGCATTCCCAGATCAAGCGAGAGAATTAACCTCCTGGGTCGGCTTCCTCCTGGTGGGCCATGTCAGAATACTTCACCCTCACTAAGATTATGCCAGTGAGGATGACTACTACCACTCAGCGTCCTCCTCAATTTTGCATTCTTCTTGTGTTGTAAGTGCTATTTTCTAGTTTTTTTGGCAACAACTAACCACCTATGACAGACAGACTCTTTTAGACATCCTACAACATTCATAATCTGGGACCACACTGGTGGCTTAACTTGGATACCTGAGCAGAAACAACGCTGGAGGAAAAGGGAGAAAAGAGCCAGAGTTCTGGTCAGGCTGAGAAACAGACAACACGTTTCCCCCGTTTCCAAGATTTTTCTAGCTAACATCCAAATTTTGGGGAAAAAAATGGATGAACTGCTTTCCACAGCATATTATGGACTGCAATGTCTTTATTTGGTTGGATGCCTCAATCCCTGAATCGGCTATTCTTCCTTCTCCATTCATCGTCAGGACTGGACAAAGGAGTCCGGTAAGTGGAGGAGAGGTGGCGTGTCTATAATGACTAACAAGCAATGGCGTGTTTCATCAAGGTGCTCCCCTGATGTTGAACACCTCATGATCAAATGTGTTCTGTACCGCTGTTTATATTTTTTCCCCCTACGCTGACACTGTGTGGGTGCTGCCCAAGCTATATGATGTCAACCACTGGCAAGAAGTACTACACCCCAAAGCGACAAAGCCAGCCTGAAGAAAGTTCTGCCATGTAAGCTTTCCAACATGAATTAGAATAGAATTCAACTTTATTGTCATTGCACATGTCACAAGTACAAGGCAACGATATGCAGTTTGCATCCATCCAGAAAGTGCTTTAGCAATAGATATATTACAAAATATATATTAGCAATAAAATTGATATATAGGTATACTACAAAAATGGGTCTATTATGGGTATGTTACAATGTACATGGTATGAAGGTATGTTATGAATATGCTATACTGTACTGAGTGTACAAGGTATGTACAGGCTATGAACAGGATATAAATATGAAAACTATACAGAGATATGAAATATGAAACTATACAGAAATATGAAATATGTTATAAACAGTTGAAGAACTATAATTATTGTATTGTACAGAATGATTGCCTATAAAGCATTTACAGTAGTGCAGTTTAGATCAGTGAGATATGTGGCTGATTTCAACAGTGGTTCTACAGTGGCTATAACATCCTGGATCACCTTTAGACCCCTTTCACATGTGCCTATAAAGCCCACCTTTCAGCAAATCAGATTACTCCTCAGTCCTGCTGCTACCAGCCAATAGGCAGAGGCTGAAGCACGAGCAACCAGCGACAATGAAATGATTGGGTTCAATGCTGAACCAACTAATCACACATGGTCCTGCATCACTCCTTCCACACTATGTACTGGGAGGTTTTTCAAACTGCTGCCAACAATAACGTAAATGACCACACAAACTGCTTACTGGATACATCCACAAATGAATCAGTGTGGTTGACGTTGTCTCAAACATCAGGCGCATGTGGAGTGGGCTAAAAACCATAACACATTTCAAGGGGAAGAGCTACAGCACAGTGGAGATGACTGGTTCCCTACCTGAGGAGCTGAATGACCTTATAAACTGTACCGTCTGTGAAGGTTCTCAGTCATCCAGGTCATTGTAGTCAAAGGAGCTTGCAAAGAAAAGCGTCTGGACTTCTTTAAGTTGCTTGAAGATGTTTCACCTCTCATCCGAGAAGCTTCTTCAGTTCTAAGGTCAAATGGTGGGGAGTCCCAGATTTAAACCTAGTGGGAGTATCCCCTCACAAGGGGGGGGGGGGGGGGGGGGGGGTACTCCCACTAGGTTTAAATCTGGGACTCCCCACCAGTTGACCTTAGAACTGAAGAAGCTTCTCGGATGAGAGGTGAAACGTCTTCAAGCAACTTAAAGAAGTCCAGACGCTGTTCTTTGCAAGCTCCTTTGACTATAAACAGTACCGTTTAAAGGGTTGGGGAAACCTGCAGTGAACAGACACTGAAGAAGTCACTTGGATGAATGACGAAACGTTTCTGTCATCCACGCCACCTGCAGCCTCTGAGTCTTCATCCACGCCGCCTGCAGCCTCTGCCTCGCCTGGTGCTGCGGGGGCCAAGCAGTCTTCAGGTCCCAAACTGCCTCCTCAACATCACCGGCCACTTTCCAGGCCACCGGCTGGGTGTCATTGCCGTCGGTGATGACCTCCTGAACGCCGCCGCTGCCTTCCACATGGCCGGTCCCCGGATCTGCTCTGTCGCCGCCACTGCCTTCCGCGTGGCCGGCCCCCAGAACTGTTTGCCCGTCTCCGCCGTTGCCGTCCACACGGTCGGCCCCCAGAACTGAACTGTTTTGGCCTCCTGCGCTGTCGGCCTCCGGGTCGGCCCCCTGAACTTGACCATCTGGGTTTTTCTGCCCGTATGTCCCGCTGTTTGCCCATGACGTCATTATGCCTGTTTACGAGTCTGTGTCTCTGTCTGTCGTGTGCTTCCTGTTTTATTTTGTAGGTCTGTGTCCTATGTCAGTGCGTTCAGCTTTGTGCTCTCCCTGTCTCGTCAGTGTAATCAGCGTCAGCCGTGTCTCCCAGCTGTTTCCTCTTCGCTCCGTTCACCTCTTGTATTTAGTGTCTGTGTCTTCCCCTACTCGGTGTCGCGTCGTTAACGTCTGTTCACCCTCGCTTCCTCTGTGTGTTCCGTTTGCCAGCCAGCCTTCCTGCCTAGTTATTCTGTTCTTCCAGTTTACTTAGTGTTTTTCTGTTCTGCTTCTTACCAGCAATAAAGCTGTGTGTTTTGAGTTACTTCTGCCTCAGTGAGTCCTGCATTTTGGGTCCTCTCTTCCTGCCTGCCTACACACAGACATGACAGTTTCTCTCACTGAACACTACGTCCATGGTGAACAGAATCAATTTTGGGGATTTCCTTACCTGGATGATTGAGCATGCATCAAAACATAATTTTAGAGATAATATGCAAAATGGAAGAAAGCAGTTCTACATATTTGTTTAATATGTGCATTGAAGGACTTATCCTAGTCAAAAATGACTCCACAGTGTTACTGGAGACCAAGGTAATGCCATTCAGAGTAAGCATCTGGTTAGATACCATATTTCTAAGATTTTCTGGGCTGAGTACAAAAACTTCAGTTTTATCTGAATTACGAAGCAGAAAGTTAGAGGCCATCCAGGTCTTTATGTCTTTAAGACATTCCTGCAGTTTAACTAATTGGTGTGTTTTATCTGGCTTCATGAATAGATAAAGTTGTCGTTGTCAGGATGAGGTCGTGGACGAAAGAAGGAGGACCCAAACGCTGGACTCACAGGTAGGTGAAGATTGGTGTTTTATTGTCAACGGAGTGAACAAACAGAACAGAAGTAGGAAACGGCTGGCCGGCTGGACGACTGACTGAATGGATGAATGAAAGACTGACTGACAACTGACCGGCTGACCTGACGGAACTGAACAGAGGACAACCTAACAGCGGCGAGAACAACATCACAATAACATCAATGACACGACATTGGACTGGTTGAACTGAGGGACATAAATACACAGGCTGAGTGATGAGAGATTAGAACCTGGTGAGTACACAGCTGAACATAATGACCTAATGATAAACGGGAAGAGGACGGAACATAATGCACATGGACCAAGGCTAACACAATAAAACAGGAGGTGAAGCAGACAGAATATAAACAGTGAACATGAACTAAGAATACTGGGTCAAAGACCCAGAAACCCTGACAGTACCCCCCCCCCCCCCCCCCCCCCCCCCCCCGCAAAGGCCGGCACCCGACGGCCAAAAGAACGAAAAACCAGAACAGGGCGGGCGGAGGGGGCCCAGGACGGAGGGACGGAGTCCACACAGAGACAGTTCAGGAGGGCGGCCACGTGGAAGGCAGCAGTGACCACTGAGCCGGTCCGGTGTGCGGCTGCGGCGGTCGAGACGAGACAGTTCAGGGGGCCGGCCGTGCGGAAGGCGACGGCGGCCACTCAGGAGAAGAGGGTCCGGGGGCCGGCCGTGCGGAAGGCGACGGCGGCCACTCAGGAGAAGAGGGTCCGGGGGCCGGCCGTGCGGAAGGCGACGGCGGCCACTCAGGCGAAGAGGGTCCGGGGGCCGCCCACGACGGCGATGGCGCCCGGCCAGTGGCCTAGCCAGCGGTCTAGAAAATGGCCGTTTAGCTTCAGACCCAAATGAGGCTGGGCCAGGCGAGGCTGAAGGCACGGAGGCTGAAGGCACGGAGGCTGGGCCAGGCGAGGCTGAAGGCTCTGAGGCTGAAGGCTCTGAGGCTGGAGCCGGACCAGGCGGAGCAGAAGCAGAGGCCGAGGCCGGGCGTGGGTGCAGCTGAGGCCGAGGCCGGGCCGGGCGTGGGTGCAGCTGAGGCCGAGGCCGGGCCGGGCGTGGGTGCAGCTGAGGCCTCTGGCTGGAGACAGGCAGGGCCAGCGGGCGCGGAGACCCCTGGCTGAGGAGCGGCCGGGCCAGCGGGCGCGGAGACCCCTGGCTGAGGAGCGGCCGGGCCAGCGGGCGCGGAGACCCCTGGCTGAGGAGCAGGAGAGCTCACAGCTGGCTCTGGGTGCTGTGGCTGCAGGTCCGGGAACTGGACGGGATGGTGGACAGGCGACTGGGAAACAGGAGGCAACTGGACTACAGGGCACTGGGCGGCAGACTGAGCTACAGGTGACTGGAGGACAGGTGGAGACTGAGCTACAGGTGACTGGAGGACAGGTGGAGACTGAGCTACAGGTGACTGAACTGACTGGAGGGCAGCAGGAGACTGGACAGCAGGTGAGGGAACTGACTGGAGTGAAAGCTGAACAGCAGGTGAGGGAAATGACTGGACTGGAAGCTGAACAGCAGGTGAGTGAACTGATTGGACTAAGGAGACTGATGGATAAACAGAGGCCGGTGAGGCTAATGGCTGAGCTAAAGAGTGAGCTAGTGAAGGGGACAACAGTGCAGCCTGGGCTAATAAAGCTGGGGCCTGAGCAGGGGACACCTCAGCTAGCCTAACCAGTGATAGTGCGAGGGCATGAAAAGCTGGATCAGGAGGTGGATGAAGAGGTGAAGTGGCAGGTGGACAGGTTAGCTCTTCCAAGCCTCCAGGGGGGTCAAGCTGGGTTCTGGTTGCCCTCAACCTGGGCGCTGGGACGGGCACGGAAGGTGGCTGGACACCAGTCACCCCCACCTGAGAAACAGAAGCAGGTGTGGAGGCAGACCGGGTCACAGCTGCCCTCCTCCTGGGGGCTGGCACTGGTGTGGGCGTAGGCTGGGCCCCCATGCTGGTGGGAAATGGCTGAATAATGGGTGTGGAAATAACGACTGGGTGAGTGATACTGACGGGTTTATTGGGGAGTGTTCTGGTCTTCCTGCCACCGCTATTTACAGTCTTTAACTGAGCTGTCTTTGGGGAAACAGAGCAGAAAAAGTCTACCCAGTCCACATTGTCGTCCAAGAGGGACGTTCCCCATGAATCGGAGAGGCGTCTATTATTTATCTTATGTGAAGAGTCAACTGAGGAAGGTGGCAAACAGTCACTGGGACTCACCGCCGGGAGTGGCTGGAAATAGTCCATGTTACGGTGGCGTGTGTGCCGCTTTCTCCGGGTAGAGGAAGCGGGCGGGGTAAACAGATGAGCCTCTGGCACGGGAGCCTCCATTGAGCCGAGGTGGTAGGCGGAGCCACTGTGCCATGGCGAGGTTGAAGGTCCGGTGAGTAGAACGGCTGGCAGTCTGACAGTCGTCTGCATAGCAGTGACAATGCGTTCTATCCCTTATGATACTGCCTAAGGCAGTGGTTCCCAAACTTAACTTAAAATACTGTATAAAACACCTTGAGGCGACTGTTGTTGTGATATGGTGAGTATAAATAAAATTGAATTGAACTGAGTATTTTATTTCCTCTTCAATGGTTAAAATTTTATTTGTGAAGAAATTCATGAAGTAAATATTAGTTAAGGTTAAACAAATGCTTATCTTACAGGGAGTGCAGAATTATTAGGCAAATGAGTATTTTGTCCACATCATCCTCTTCATGCATGTTGTCTTACTCCAAGCTGTATAGGCTCGAAAGCCTACTACCAATTAAGCATATTAGGTGATGTGCATCTCTGTAATGAGAAGGGGTGTGGTCTAATGACATCAACACCCTATATCAGGTGTGCATAATTATTAGGCAACGTCCTTTCCTTTGGCAAAATGGGTCAAAAGAAGGACTTGACAGGCTCAGAAAAGTCAAAAATAGTGAGATATCTTGCAGAGGGATGCAGCAGTCTCAAAATTGCAAAGCTTCTGAAGCGTGATCATCGAACAATCAAGCGTTTCATTCAAAATAGTCAACAGGGTCGCAAGAAGCGTGTGGAAAAACCAAGGCGCAAAATAACTGCCCATGAACTGAGAAAAGTCAAGCGTGCAGCTGCCAAGATGCCACTTGCCACCAGTTTGGCCATATTTCAGAGCTGCAACATCACTGGAGCACCCAAAAGCACAAGGTGTGCAATACTCAGAGACATGGCCAAGGTAAGAAAGGCTGAAAGACAACCACCACTGAAACGTCAAGACTGGGCCAAGAAATATCTCAAGACTGGTTTTTCTAAGGTTTTATGGACTGATGAAATGAGAGTGAGTCTTGATGGGCCAGATGGATGGGCTCGTGGCTGGATTGGTAAAGGGCAGAGAGCTCCAGTCCGACTCAGACGCCAGCAAGGTGGAGGTGGAGTACTGGTTTGGGCTGGTATCATCAAAGATGAGCTTGTGGGGCCTTTTCGGGTTGAGGATGGAGTCAAGCTCAACTCCCAGTCCTACTGCCAGTTTCTGGAAGACACCTTCTTCAAGCAGTGGTACAGGAAGAAGTCTGCATCCTTCAAGAAAAACATGATTTTCATGCAGGACAATGCTCCATCACACGCCAGCCACGCTGTGGAGTACACAGCGTGGCTGGCAAGAAAGGGTATAAAAGAAGAAAAACTAATGACATGGCCTCCTTGTTCACCTGATCTGAACCCCATTGAGAACCTGTGGTCCATCATCAAATGTGAGATTTACAAGGAGGGAAAACAGTACACCTCTCTGAACAGTGTCTGGGAGGCTGTGGTTGCTGCTGCACACAATGTTGATGGTGAACAGATCAAAACACTGACAGAATCCATGGATGGCAGGCTTTTGAGTGTCCTTGCAAAGAAAGGTGGCTATATTGGTCGCTGATTTGTTTTTGTTTTGTTTTTGAATGTCAGAAATGTATATTTGTGAATGTGGAGATGTTATATTGGTTTCACTGGTAAAAATAAATAATTGAAATGGGTATATATTTGTTTTTTGTTAAGTTGCCTAATAATTATGCACAGTAATAGTCACCTGCACACACAGATATCCCCCTAAAATAGCTAAAACTAAAAACTACTTCCAAAAACATTCAGCTTTGATATTAATGAGTTTTTTGGGTTCATTGAGAACATGGTTGTTGTTCAATAATAAAATTATTCCTCAAAAATACAACTTGCCTAATAATTCTGCACTCCCTGTAATAGAGCTCTGACTTTGTGTCAGTCTCAGGATCTGAACTGTCACATCTTTTCAGATCTTTTAGACCTATTTTATAACTACAAGACTTTTATTCTCTGTAGCTGTTTTATAAGGTTTAGGCAAGAAATTCTGACTTTAATTTTCATGGTTTGATTAGGTTTGAACAACACAACTATTTGGCACCTAAAGTACACAATGGCTGCACAGTGGAACTGCAGTTAACATTGGTAAAATTACTGCAAGTTGGTTTCTTGTTCAGACCACACATGGCCTCTGTGTGGAGGTTGTACGTAATAGGTTTCCTTTAGCCATTCTAGTTTCCTCCCACAGTCCATAGACATGCATGTTAGATGACCGGTGATTCTAAATTGCTCATGGAATTGTAAAATGTTTCAAATGTACATGTACAGAATAAAAGCAAAACAGCAATAGATTTGTATTAAAAGTTAGAGCTGGTTAGTTAAAATGTTACTTCCATTTAGTTTTACTGGATCTCAGTGCAGCATTTGATACAGTTGACCACAACATATTACTCAAACGACTGGAGAACTGGACAAGTCTTTCAGGAACTGTACTAAACTGGTTCAAAACATACTTAGAAAACAGGAAATACTTTGTATCAATAGGTAACTTCACATCTGAGCAGACAAGTATCACATGTGGAGTTCCCCAAGGTTCCATCTTGGGACCCCTTCTGTTTAACAGAGAAATTTGGGTGTAGTGATGGATGCAGACCTAAACTTAGAAAAACACATTAAGACAATTACAAAGTCAGCTTACTATCACCTCAAGAATATTTCAAGGATAAAAGATCTGATGTCTCAACAGGACCTGGAAAAACTAGTCCATGCATTCATCTTTAGTAGGCTTGACTACTGTAACAGCATCTTTACAGGTCTACCTAAAAAAAAAAAAATCAGTCAGACAACTACAGCTCATTCAGAACTCTGCTGCTCGAGTCCTCACTAAGACCAAAAAAGTGGACCACATCAGTCCAGCTCTGAGGTCTTTACACTGGGTGCCTGTCCGTCAGAGGATAGACTTTAAAGTTCTGATGCTGGTCTATAAAGCTCTGAATGGTTTAGGACCAAAATACATCAGTGACCTCCTGACACAGTATGAACCTTCCAGATCCCTCAGGTCATCTGGATCCGGTCTTTTATCAGTTCCCAGAGTCAGAACCAGACACGGAGAAGCTGCATTCAGCTTTTATGCTCCTTATACCTGGAACAAACTCCCAGAAAGCCTCAGATCAGCTGAAACACTCAGTTTATTCAAATCCAGGTTGAAGACTCACCTGTTCTCAGCTGCATTTGAATAAAGCAACAAATCCACACTTTTAAGCTTAAATTTCAAAACTTACATTTACCTACTGATTTTATCTACTGTTCTGATTTTATCTGTTTTGATTTTATATACTGTTTTGTTTGTTTGTTAATTAGTTTGTTTGTTTGCTTGTTTTAATCAATTTTAAATCATGCTTTTTATTTGCTTTTGTTTCTAATGTCTCTGTAAAGCACTTTGAATCACCTTGTTGTTGAATTGTGCTATACAAATAAACTTGCCTTGCCTTGCCTTGCCATTCAATCTGCAAAAAGCTTTTTCATCCACTGTTACTATGGTGACAACTCCCACCCCCGGTGGTGATATCAGACTTTGTCTCAAATTTTTCAGGGCTTGGTTGGATCATTTTTATTTAGCAATGTGACTCCTATTCTTTTATTGTTTTAAGAAAAGTTATTTTCTTCAAGAACTTTTGGAAAGAGATTTTTCTGGTTATATTGCAAGACTGACACTGAAGGTGACAAACACCTTGTTCATCAGCAAATATAGCAAAAACAGTAAATAGGTTCATGGTAAAATATATCACCCCCTCCCCTTTTGTCATCTGTTTGCCCATCTAGATTGAATAGATGCCCTTTCCATCTATACATAGCAAAGTAATATATTTTTTATTTACAGCAGAACTATATCTATTGGTGACCCAGCCCTCTGCATCTGACAAGTTTTACCTTGAGAAGATTAAGTTAGAAGAATAATCATTCAGAGAAACTAGTGGAACAGAGAAAGGGGAAGTGACAGAGAGAAGCATAGCATGTAGGGGAGGTGGGGGGTGGGTACTGCGGCGTTAGATCACACTGTCGAGATGCAATGACACAGCTCACTGATGCTGCTGTAGTTTTACATAGGAATTGCTCTCTGGTGCAAGAAAACTGCAAGTGTAGCAAAAACTCATACATCACAGGTACAAAATGTACAGCGTCACAAGGACAGGACAATACTAAAGCCTTTTGGTATAATATGATTTACAACTATCTGTTATGTTCTCTCTTCTCTTTTTCTGTCTCGACTATGCGCGTGCAATCTGACCTACAACTGCAGCCACAGAAAACAGTCAGAGATATTCAGCATTCCTTTGATTCTTACCTTTCTTTAGTTGGGCCATTGATTCTGCTGCATTACTGAGATTCAGCGGTTAGTCAGGGTGATGCTGCTCTGGCTAGAGCTAGGCTACATCCTCTCTCCCTCTCCTTCTCTGCTGCACTCTCTGGTGCATGTTCCTTTATCTGCACTGCTCTTGTCGTCTATTCCAAGTTCCTGTCTGTCTGGCTAGAGGAAGTAGCACAGTAATGTCACTGATTAACAGCTCATGAGTAGGGAATTTTATACATATTACATTACTTGTGTGCTAATTGCTTATTTATTTATTCCCTTTTTTAAAACATATTTAACAAATGGAGAAGAAAAGAGGAAGCAAGAAGTCTAAAATCTATCTACAACAGATTAACAGTATTTGAAAGTTATATCCCTAAAAACAGAAAGAAAACCCAGCAAAGACCTGACACAGCACCTGAGAGATGCATCTGGACAGTCAGATGGGAGCGTGGTTGTCAAGAAATTATTTTTAAGGAAAGACATAGGGTGAAAAGGTTAAGGTAAACACAACAACAACAAAAAACTTTATCAAAATGTTTGATGCCGTGATGAATCCAAATGTGAAAATTTTGGTTCAGATTGTTGGCAATATATATGGATTATGAATGGAGGAGGTTGTCAGCAAGGAACAACAGTCACTGTCTACAGCCAAAACGTTTTGGATGCTTGGTTTGGGTCCTGCATTTCTGCCTATGCTTATATAAAAGAGGGATGGCCTGGCTCCACTTCCTCCCTCTGTACTAATGTGAAGAAAACTGCCATCTTGCATTTTTACTGCCACAGTATGTGTAGTAGTGATTTGGGGTGGAGTTGCTGCAACAAACCCCGCCCACATATCTGACCACAAACACACCGCTTGCACTTCTTATGCAGAGATGGGCAGTAACGCGTAAGCCGATTACTTTTTTCAAGTAACGAAACATTGCCGTAGGAACACTGCATTACTGCGTTACTAAAACCGTGATTTTTTTTGCGAAAATGTCTCATGACAGTGACGTAAGCGAGTGCGACGTTCGTGACAACAGCTGTATGCAGATCAACAATGGCTCATATATGGAGTGCGGGAGAGAGTGTGAACGTGCAGCGTTTAAAGCGTGGAAGTACTGACCTTACTTGTTGATTCCATAAAAAGTGACAAAAACATTAGCGTCCGTTGTGCGTGGGAAGAAAACTTCTTTTTACAGCGAAAAAAACCCCCCCTAAACTTCCAAGCAAGCACCAAGTGCGCTACGACGTAATGGGAAATTCAGAGAAACTCGCGGATCCTTCCACTGACCGCTGCAGCACACCTGCACCAGCAGTGGCGGTCCTAGCCTGTTTGGCGCCCCGGGCGAACACTCCCTCTGGTGGCGCCCCTCCCACACACACACACACATACATAAAACATATTAAGGATTGTACATGAACATAAAACTGTTGTCGGAACCATACTGAATTTCACCAGAGAAACACACACGCATAAGAGAGAGAGAGGGTATGCATTACATGCAAACGGCTACCAAACAGCCATCATAATTCATCATACAATGAGAACAGGACAAATCAACAATTGACAATGACTAACTAATATTAAAATCTGTAACCCAATGTATTTTTTGGAGTTTAGTCTGTTACTATTTTTACCCTTTTTTTTGGAGCAACTGTAACCCACATAACTTCCTTAGGGATGACCTGCCATTATCCAATGACACATCTGCTTACCTGCATCTTTTGCTCGTTTCTCCTCCTCTTCTTTTCTCTTTTTTCTAAATTGAGCACCTAATGGCTTTGAACTTTTCTTGTCCATCTTACATTGGTTTTAATTTTGCACTCCAGTATGAACACAAATCCACAAACTCGAGGATCGCCAAAACATAACCTAATAGACCTACACCTTAGTTCACAGATTCACTTTGTCTAAGGTGTATTTCTGGGATTTCACACAACCCAGGATTCAGATCATGAATACATAATGGAATTGGATTTACAATATTATGAATGAAATGTGTTCTATTTGGAAGCAGCCGCCCCCCCTCCCCTTTCGACGGGTTGTGTGTGAGACTTTAAATCATCAAACTGTAAAATATACATTTTAAATTGTTATTGATCCCTTTAGCCCGAGTCCTAAAGTTTATATTTATTTTCTTACTCTTCTTATATATATTGTTTGTTTACTTGCACTGCTGTAACTGGAACCTCGTCTCGTCTCTTCTCTATGTACTGGACTGTAGCGGAGATGACAAAGTTTACTTTGACTTCAGCAGCGAGCAGGCGCACCGAGGGCTCTCGCGCTCACTTTTGACGTTTCCAAAAAACATCAGTGCACATTATAAGTCTGTATCATGATGTCTGGTGTTTTCGTGTTTGTTGTTTTGTTTTTATTTTGTTTTATTTTGCAAGTTGGTTATTAGATGCTGCTCCAGCCAGTCAGAGAATCCCCCGCCGCCCCGCCCTCTCCTCCCTGTGCCGCAAGCAGCAGGCGCACCTGGCAAACGGAGGGCGCCCTTACTCCCAGCAAATGGGCGATAGAAAACCGATCGGTGCCTATGCCATTCCCGATATGCGCCGGCTGATGTCGGGCAGCATGAGTATGAGCAAATTTTTTTTGCCGATGCCCGTGATGCCGCCCCCCACCACGATGCCGCCCCGGGCAACCGCCCGTGTCGCCCGTATCAAAAAACGCTACTGTGCACCAGGGAAAACCTCCGCCTACCCCACTCCTGCTTTACAGGTGAAAATAGAGCAAAAGGACCGCTAGTCTTTGACTTTATTTATTTTCTGCTGTGTTTTACTTGCATCTATTTGAAAGAGTGAGTGTAAACACAAAAAAATATATATTTTATGCGCTGGAATGTGCAGAAAATAGGTTTAAATATTAAACAAATTTCTTCCACTCAGAGAATGTTGCATATAATTAAATTTTTGCTTGATGCATAAAGTTAAAAGATTAAAACTAATAAAACAAGTTTTAAAAACAGACTTTTCCATCTGATTACATTTTGTATGATGGATTATGTAGAAAAAGTAGAATTGGGCTGAAAGATCTATCGCATTATCACCTATTCAGGTTGTAAATTGTGTTTTTTAAAGGTAACTAAGTAACTAAGTAATTAATTAC
This sequence comes from Copadichromis virginalis, assembly GCF_057382275.1. Lineage (NCBI taxonomy): Eukaryota > Metazoa > Chordata > Actinopteri > Cichliformes > Cichlidae > Copadichromis > Copadichromis virginalis. Next base: position 2,037,790 of record NC_140623.1, on the reverse strand, counting down.
TTTTGAAAATAAGTAATCAGTAAAGTAACGGGATTACTTTTTGGGGGAAGTAATCAGTAATTAGTTACTGATTACTTTTTTCAAGTAACTTGACCAACACTGTTCTTATGTTGTCAAGCTGCTTGAGTTTTAACACCCAGTACTGTCACCAGGGAAAGGCTACTCCATGTGTATTTAAGCCCTCAGTTTTCCTTCATTCTTTGTCATGTTGTCCGATTACGTTATCCATATCCATGCTCCTTTGCCAGTGAGTCTTTTCCTGATATCTTTAGTTATTTCGTTTTTTCCAGCAATACAGCTGCATTTTGAGTCTAATGTCTGTGTGCCAAGTATTGTATTTTGGTCCTACACTGCCCACCACACAGCCTGCCCCATGACTAGAGAGAGACCAGGAAACTCACGGTGAGCATGGATTAGAGAGGAAGTGTCAGAAGCTGAAGATGGCATGGAATATAATCCATGCAACCGAGACCAAGAAAAAACTGATGAGGACAAATTCAGTGAGGAAGAGGATCGCCATGACGACTGTTGTCATCTGTTGTCATGTCAACAGTCAAAGAATGGGAACTTATCCCCACCTGAGAATCAACTTGGGCTTTCAGCTGAAACCCTAATTTGAAAATAATGGTAAACTATAGTGGTAAACATGGAGGTAAGACAGAAAGACATCAAAGCATACATGAGGGGTTTTTTTTATTTTCAGTGGAGATCCGAGAATGAATCTACCAACAGTTTATGGATGTAGAGTTCAGTCGGACAATTTTTTGGGCCACCATGTTACTCTATAAATTTTACATGTTGACAGGTTTGTGGAGCGCCAGCCACTCATCTATATCCCATCTTTCAGGCACCCATAGATGGTGTTCCTGAAAAGAGGTCATTTTAGTATAATGTTGGAATCATTTGGTCCATACACAGCTAAAATATTCCTGGTCACTTTGACAGCTGTGATAAACAGTATACTATGTTTGATCTGGTTATTATAGTCAAAATAGAAATGATGTGTTTTGACTCAAATATAAGGCATATAAAGTCATATTAATGAGACATACATACATCATAAATAACAGAAGTTCAAAAACTTTAGTTGATAAAACAATCTAACATGACAAGAAAGGAAATATATCTATTATTATAGCTTTTATGATGAGTCGTAATGAAACAGTCATTTTTTAACTGTGAACACAAAATAGTTTAACATAAAACGAACACAAGGGTTAATTAAAGTAGTACTGCACATAATTAGAAAGATTCAGTTGTCCCTTATTCTCCCAGCAGGGCATCCAACAGCCATCAGAGGGTAGGTGTTGTGATGGAAAGTTTCTAGTTCATTCTTATATGTATTAGTAGGTGCTTGGAACTTTTTGTATTTCTTAGGTGAGTCTGTGTGTCAATATGACCTGGTGTAACTATGCTTAACTACGTTTCACTATGTTATCTGCTTACTGTTAGGGCATAGAAGGATGAAATTCCCAGGGAAACCATATTCCAGGTGCTTCCTGGAATATGGATAGCAGGAGTTGCTCCCTGCCCAGCGAGGGTTGAGACAAGAAGCTGTTGTAACTGTAGTGATGCACCAGGAGTTGTGTGTGAAGGTATAAAAGAGGCGGCGCGACGTCTCAAGGGCAGAGCTATCCTGACTGCATAACTGTGATGTTTGCAGTCTGTTTTCTCTCTTGCATCCTGTAATTAAAAAGCTTTGGCCACAGCTGACCGCGTTGCAGACTTTACTAACAGGAAATTCCAAGACAGTGTTCATTTCCCAGATCTTGTTCTTCAGATTTACCTGACTGTTTAGGACTATCCTCAATGTTTGCAATGTTGCCTTCTGCTAGTGCAGTCCCCTCAGTTGTGACTACCGTTCCTCTCTTTGTTACCATCCAAATACACTTCTCCAATCTGAATGACATTCCAGTGTCATTGTTGTAGATCCTAGTCGTGTCAGTCAATATATATCTCATTCACTCGTGGCATAATGCTTGATGTCATCCGTTCTGCAGTTGGTAACCACAGCCAGTTTTGTTAATGCTTCTAATCTGGGCTCAATCAGGTGATTATTTATGCTGCAGTAGATCAAGGCTGCTGGGGGATTCCCAGGGAATGGACTACTTCTTCTTCACTCACCTTTTTTTTTTTTTTTTTTCCCACACTGTGTGTATACACTACTGTTCATTTAATCAGTTATTTTTAATCTCTGGCTGTTTTCCACAGTGGTTTTTTGTCCCATCTCCCCTGCCCTCATTCCTAGCTGATCGCAGCAGATGACTGGCCTCCACTGAGCCTGGTTTTGCCAGTTTTCCTTCTAAGGCTACGTTCACACTGCAGGTCTTAATGCTCAATTCCGATTTTTTGATCAAATCCGATTTTTTTGTCTCCTCGTTCACACTACAAATAAAATGCGACAGCAAATGCGCTCTAGTGTGAACGCTCAAAGCAGCCCGCATGCGCAAAAGAAGACGTCACACACAACGCGCTCTGTTTAGACCCAGACCAAACAGTATTGTTTGACTGATGGCCCTTAATATAAAGACTTCGGACTTTACGTTTCCCAATTTTTGCTTTAAGTTATTTTGTTATTTACATAATAATGTAGATAACCTAATAATTATCCTTATTGCGGTTTTAGAGAAGCGGTGCTTCAAAGGATAGCTGCAGATTTCTGTCAGAATCTGCAGATTATACAGTACAAATAAAATGTTCACATTGTCTTCCCAACAGTTTCACTGACATCTACACTGGATGGCCAGGAAGCGTTCACGATGTCTTCTCCGGAGCTGATAATTGGCGTCTGTCTTGTGTCAGTGACGTAAAAGACGGATTTAATGCGACCTGACCGTTCAATCAGCAGTCTCTTTCTAAAACATCGGATATGTATCGGATTCAGTACCACATACGAAAGTGACCCAGATCGGATTTGAAAATATCGGATTTGTGCCGTTCACACTGTCATACCATGATCGGATATGGGTCGCAAATAGGATTTGATGCGCTTTCGCCTGCAGTGTGAACGTAGCCTAAAAGGAAGCTTTTAACATAAAGCTTGTCACCAAGTGCTTGCTCATAGGAGGTCGTCTGATTGCTGGGATTTTCTCTGCAATATTGTAGGGTCTTTACCTTACAATATAAAGCACCTTGAGGCGGCTGTTGTTGTATTTGGCATTATATAAATAAAAATTGCATTGAAACATTTTCTGTACATCGTTTTTCAACACTTGAAACAAATTTCTCCCAGATGGTTCTTTATTTGCTTGAAAGTGGAAGCAGCATGACGAACATACAACTCACTAGATGATAATCCATGCACCCTTACACTGACAGTGAAGATGAAATCCAGATTGCAGTCTACCCTCGGGGTACATGCTCAGACTGACATAGCTTGACTCAGTCTACATGTTATTAAATTCAATTTCCACACAAAGTATAGTCTTCATTGAATGATAATATACTAGACCAGGCTGTGACAGCTTTAGACTCCTTACACAAATAGCCAGTGGGGTATTGATTGTTCTACAATAAATATCGAATAATATGATACTGAGGATATTTATGTTATGTTTAAAATAAGAATGGACAACAAAACTAAATCTAAACTGACCATCCATTTCCTCTGGGTTTGAGTCAAAATGTGTGTGGGGCGCAAAAGATGGTTTGTGTATACTGTACATTTGTACACCTGCATGTCTGTGTGTGATGTCTATCGATATAGGTAATCAGCTTGTATGTTGGCAGCAATCTCTGCTTCCCACTTGTCTCCATTGTTGAGGAGCTTTTCCTTATTGTAGAGCAGTTCTTCATGAGTTTCAGTAGAAAATTCAAAGTTAGGACCCTGAAAAAAAAGGAAAAATGGATTACAACAGGTCTGCAAACACGAGGAGAGGAACTGAAGAAAATAACAGAAACAAAACGTGGAGAAAAGAGACCGCAAAGAATAAGAATAATGAAAGCACAAACAAAAAGATAAAGATCTTTGCAATAAAAATTACTGCCAACTTTTATTATGACTCTGCCCGTATTTCAGCCCTTTTCACAAAGTGTAACTAATTAAATATTCTTTTTTGGGGGGGACTTTAGTCGATAGACAGTGATGAGAGGACAGGAAAGCAGGGGTAGAGAGAAGGGAAGACCTGGGCCGGCCGCTCCCAGAATATATTTCTAAAGGTGATACTGACATGAAATACTCATTAGAAATCAGTAACAACCCATCCAATCTACAAACGCAAAAAACTCAAACCACAGATGTTCATATATTACGTGTAATAATGAAAAAAGTATTAAACATGCTTTACTGAAATTTGTTTTAACACTTTGTGCAAAAGCCTTTGTTGGTAAAACAGCTTCAAGGCTCCTTCTGTATGGAGAAACTAGTCGCAGGCATTGCAAAGGTGATTTTGGCCCATTTTTTTTTATATCCTGACGGTTCTGTGGGCCCATTCTATGAACTCTTCTTTCCATAGACTTTCAGTTTGATTTAGGTCATGTGATTGGCTGGGCCATTCGATTCAATTCAATTTTATTTATATAGTGCCAAATCACAACAACAGTCGCCTCAAGGCGCTTTATATTGCACAGTAGATCGTACAATAATAGATACAGAGAAAAACCCAACAATCATATAACCCCCTATTAGCAAGTACTTTGGCGACAGTGAGAAGGAAAAACTCCCTTTTAACAGGAAGAAACGTCCAGAACCAGGCTCAGGGAGGGGCGGGGCCATCTGCTGCGACCGGTTGGGGTGAGAGAAGGAAAACAGGATAAATACATGCTGTGGAAAAGAGACAGAGATTAATAACAAGTGTGATTGAGTGCAGAGAGGTCTGTTAACACATAGTGAGTGAGAAAGGTGACTGGAAATGAAAAACTCAATGCATCATGGGAATCCCCAGCAGCCTACGTCTATTGCAGCATAACTAAGGGAGGATTCAGGGTCACCTGGTCCAGCCCTAACTATATGCTTTAGCAAAAAGGAAAGTTTTAAGCCTAATCTTGAAAGTAGAGATAGTGTCTGTCTCCTGAATCCAAACTGGAAGCTGGTTCCACAGAAGAGGGGCCTGAAAACTGAAGGCTCTGCCTCCCATTCTACTTTTAAATACTCTAGGAACAACAAGTAGGCCTGCAGAGCGAGAGCGAAGTGCTCTAATAGGGTGATATGGTACTACAAGGTCATTAAGATAAGA